>NC_142444.1:1262500-1887500 GCF_059453495.1 Arachis ipaensis | reverse complement strand
CTGCATAACAGTTTATGATTCAAGTACAGATTACACACAGCTGACATACTCATATGAGTAGTGTTTTATTCATCATCAAGCAAAACATCGAAAAATAAAAAAAGATACTAAAGGAGAGAAAGGAACAAGTGATAAGTAAGAAAACAATATAACAGCTTTTTCTTTAAAAATGATGTTATGATTTATGAAGATTTAGGGTGTATAGCAAACCATGTCTGGATGAATGTGAGAACAAGGCCAAGTGTGGCAGCCAACAAAGCAATGATGGTCCATGGCGAGCGAAAAAAGGTGTTGTAGGCCTCTCCCATCCAAGATAGCATTCTGATCCTGCCTCGTTTGGACTCAAAATGTGAATGGATTTGGTCTCTGATGTGAGCG
Organism: Arachis ipaensis; assembly: GCF_059453495.1. Classification (NCBI taxonomy): domain Eukaryota; kingdom Viridiplantae; phylum Streptophyta; class Magnoliopsida; order Fabales; family Fabaceae; genus Arachis; species Arachis ipaensis. The sequence continues at coordinate 1,887,122 of NC_142444.1, read as the reverse complement.
AACAATGGTGTCTCAGGCACAAGAATGCTGTCCATCTTATTAAACAGGTCAGCCACTTCCTTGTCATTGGCAAGTTCGTTGATAATTATGCCAGCTAATCTGAGTTCCTTCACATCCTCCGGCTGATCAATGAGAGAGCTCATGAAGACTAAAAATGAGCTGATGTCGAAGTTGTTGCGAAAATCAGGACACATCTCATAGGCCACTAGGTTGAGGAATATATGAGGTGTTGAGCCATCCACTATGAGTTCTGGAAGCTGCAGCATCCCATCTTTGAAGCTCGGATACATCGAGTTGTTGTGGGAATCTTTTGTCACACGAATCCCAGCTGCCTTGAGTTCCTGGATGGTCCCAATCCTGTACTTCCTGAGGTGCAGGGATCCCCTCTTCATCTTCTTGTGGTTGATAGCTTTGTAAAATGTGTGTTGGTCTCTCATTAAGAGGGCCTTCCGCAGATAATCAAGAAGATGGACGGGGTCCTCCTCATCATCTCCATCCACTGCTACCTTCACTTCTTCATTCTCTCTTTTCTTTCTGGGAAGCTTGGGTGATGTCTCAATACCATGAACTTGGAGGAAGTTGCAGAGGCATTTTTGGAGCCTTTCTTGGTCCTCACAGAAGAACCTGAGGGATTGGAAAGGAATTTGATTGTCCAAGATAAGCAGATCCTGGTGCACCCGTACAAGCTTGTCCATGCTAATCTTGAGCTCTTGCTCTGGATCAACTGACAAGTCTGATTTTTCCAGCAATTCTAGAACACAACATCCATCCACTATCAAAAGTTCTGTGTCTACCATATCGCTATCAAATAAATTCCGCCACATCCGTTTATTCCCCCAGAGTTCCATAAATAAATCTTCAGCCTTTAGGTTAGTATGCCTAATATACATTGCTGCCCATGCTTTCTTATACAGCTCTCCTTGCCTTTTGTTATGAAAACAACCAAGTGAAATGATCTGCGGCCTGTAGTATCTTTGAAACTCAAGCTTTTCAGCCATGTACGCTGGAATTCGTTGTATTTTAGGCCTTGAAACTTTGTTACCTTCTCCAGTTAATTGCTTCTCCGATTCTTCTAATGTCTTACACAGATAATCGCATTCGATTTTCGCCCTTTCCACCATTTTTGAATGCATTTTTGAATGCATACTATCGAGTAGGTGGGTTGAGGTGAGAAAACAAATGACTCTTGAGTGTGTTTGGTTGTTTTACATTCTAGTTAAGTCAAGCTCAAAGTCTTTCATTTTCTGTTTCTTAATTAACCGAAATCATTATGGTGTAAGTTGGGGACCCACACTTTAAAACAAAAGGAAACAAAATAATAAAAAGAATTAGTGGCTTATAGCCATGGGTAATAAAAAGAAGAGAAAAAGATAAATAGGTCATTAATTTTTTGACTTGACTTCTTAATCTTTTCAAAACTTGGATATATTATTTTTTCATGTTCATTTGGATTTATCAGACCTAACAGAAAATGGGACTCATGAAAAAGTTTATAAAATGAAACAAATTAGACTCATTGATAAATATGTCCAAATTTTAAAGAAATCATGAATTTAACTGTATTTTTAAATTTTTAAGAATTTAAACGTCCATATACTAAAAAATCAAAGATCAATTTGTTATTTTCTTCGGGAAAAAAAATGAGAGAAAAAGTGGGGAATCCTTGTTTTAAAAAGAAAAGAAACACGGAACGAGTGAGGGAGAAGATTAAGGGAGGCTTCTTTAAAGGCATGGTGGATTTCATATTCATTCCTCTGAGGATTTAAATATATGTATGTGTCTTTTTCATGTCATTTTTTAAGCTGGCAACTTGCACCTTGTCGGCTGTCGCTAGCACCATAGCAAGTTCAATCCATCCAAGCTTCAATCAAATTTAATATGTTTTCCTCCGAATTCTATGGTTGACTCTTGTAGGTTAGGGGTTAAGGCCACTATTGTTGTTATCAATAATAATTAAAGAAATCATAAACGTTGTTATGGTAAGGATACTCTTTTCCGTGTTATATGTCAGTTCTTGAAGAAATGATCTCGTCTGTTATTTGGAGTATCTGCCTTGAACACGAACTCGAACGCGGTACCTGCAAAAAGGACTTCGACGCCCAAATCAGTTGAAAATATCTCTTTAAAGTTTGCGTATGTAATTAAGTGGTTGTTGTATAGCTTGTTCGTACTTACTCATGTTGGTACCGTTTTTATAGACTTAGGGTTTGGACTGTTCAAAGGTTGATTTGAGCGAATCTCGGCTTCAGCCGAGATTCTTAGGAAGTAACGTTTACATGATAAGCTTTTGTTTGACTGCAAGTTTGAATTTCCCAACTTGACCGAGATATAAGTCGATAAGTTCCGAGTTTATAGGGTATGATACATAGTCCCCAAACTTGACTTGCATATTCGGTTATTTAGCAAGTTGAGCTTTAGACAACTTATATCTCGGTTTTGTTGAACCTAGCAACCCCCAAGCTCAACGATGCATTTAAAAAAAAATGTTTACGTTTAAAGTGTTAATTTGGAAAACATTTATTATTAAAAAAAAGTTTTTCCCTATCTTTGGGGAATGTGCTGTAATTAAATCCCTTAATGACCGGGTTTTAAACCGTTTTTTACTTAGGGCATTTCAACGGTTAATCCTTTTGGTTCTCCCACTTAGTTAGTGGGCTTGTAATAGCGTTTTGAGTACTGCTTGCTTCCTTTGGGAATTGCTCAAAAAAGTTTCTTTTTTTCTCTACTTTTATCTGGTTTTGACGATCAGAATGACTTCCAAAGGTTAGACTTTTCTTACTTTGTCTTCTTCTTCTTCGCTTTTCTGTCATGGTTAGGAAAGGGATAATGGAAAAGAAAAGGAAAAAGAAAAACTGAAAGTGGTTGAGGTTAAGAAGGATGATCTTTATCACTGGGTGCACAAAGATGTTAAGACGCGTTCCTCTTCGTATTCTAGTTTTGAGTCACTACATGAGCTTCTTAGTATGAAGCTGGTTAAGGATTATTCTGGCATTGCTGTTGAAGTGTTGAACTCCTTCCCTGTTCCAGCGAAGAGAGGGTTTGCGAGCATAGAGGAGACTGGGGGTACTTTAATATGTACACCCCCTGTTTTACTGAGTTGCATGTTAAATTTCCTTTTTCACCTTTTGAGTAACTCAACTTAACTGTGCCCCTTCTTAGTTACACCCAAATTCCTGGGAAGTGCTTGATGGATTTTCTTGAGTATCCACCTTCTTTAGGCGTTTTCTTTTCTCTGTTTCAGTCGAAAGGGGTTCGAAAGGGTTTATGGGTGTTTTTAAGCAGTTTTTCTGGTCGTTCCATCTTCTTGCTTTATAAATTATCTTTCAAAAAATTTAAGCCCTTGTTTCTAAAGGTTCGGTCCATAGAGACCGAGTATCCTTTCTATCTTGATGACGAGTTAATAGAGAAATATACATTGTATTGGTGTTTCGAGCCTATGCAAGTACTTGAGGCTTATAGGAGTGAGGAGGAAGATTTGGTTATGGAGTTTTTAATTGAAAACTTTGCTGCTGGCGAGTGCTTGTCGATTCCTGAGATATTGCATTTCGAAAGAGAAAATGATAAAGAAGGATTAAGGACTTATATAGGTAATATAAGTGTGTACCTTTTATTGCTTGTTGTTTTCTAGTTTTTTTATGTTCTTTGTTTTGTTGTTTGTAAAAGCGCGAGTGCCACATCTGAGCTCTTCTAGGCTGCAGACTTTCCTTGACAAGAAAAAGGGAAAAGGTGTTAGTGCTTCTGGTTTACCCAAGATAGGTGAGGGGGATACGGCTTTTTCTACTGCGCAGCCGATCTCCTCGAAAAGGAAGAGGGATGGGTCTGACAATTCCTTAGAAGTGTTGTCTGAAGGAGGTAAGGGTGCTGCTGAAACTTCAAAGTCAGTGTTTGATCGTCAACGTAGGCTTCACGGGTTTATACCTGGGACGAGTTCGTATTCCCTCTGGAGTGAGCAGTTCCCTCTGGCCGAGCTCTCGGACAGGGTCTCTCAATACCCTGGAGACATGCTGCTTATCACCGAGTTGGGGTGGAAGCTTTGGGAAAATATGTTCAGTTTTGTAAGCATTTTGTTTTTTGTCTTTCTTGCTGGTTTTTTCTTCGACTTATTGTATTTACTTTGTTCCCTTAGGTTTTTGCTTCTCGTCTGCTATGTGTTGGTCGGACTACAAAGTTGCTCGGAGCCGAGCAACAAGTCGCTGTTGAGAGGGTTGTTGCTTTAGAGCGCGCGGTAAAGGAGAAAGATGAAATTATCATTGATCTTACTGCGAAGGTGAAGGAGGGAGAGGATGAAATTGCTCGTCTTCGAGATTAGATTCACCTGCTGCAAAGTGAGATTAAAGATAATGACAAGACGAAAGGTGAAATGACTGCTCATATTCATGAGCTCGAGGATGAAGGTATAGAAATGTTAACTTCTGGGTTCGACCGAGCTGTTTCTCGAGTTTCACTGTTTGCACCTGAGTTTGATGTTCGTCAGCTTGACATGACAAAGATTGTGATTGATGGAAAGCTGGTTCAAGATAAGGCGGGCGAGGATCATGATGAAAATGTTCCTCCGCCTGTTTGAATTTTTTATGTTTTATTTGGAAGTAGACAGATTTTGTACTTTTTGAAATGGTAAAGCCGATTTTTGTTCCGGTTGTATTGACTGAGTTTCCGAATTATGGTGTCGGAATTGACTATGACTTGTGAATGTTTTGTTTTTTTGTGATTCCAACTTTGATTTTGTTGGTTCGAAGTATGATTGAGTAGTATAATGTATTTTATTCATATGAAAAAAGTTTCTCATGTTTGAGGTATGTGGGATGGTCGGCCTCATTGAAACCTACCCGAGTAAAACCCTCTTTAGGAATAAAACCTCGTGGTTAGGAAAAAGAGTACCTGGCCATCCTACTATTTACAACATGATTAGCTATAATAGTATTTGAGTGATGAAATGTTCTATGTGTTTGGTAAGGTTGTTCCATCTAATGTTTCTAAACAGTAAGCCCCCTTTCCGATTACTTTAGCGACTCGGAAGGGTCCTTCCCATGTTGTTGCCAACTTCCCATGGCCTGGAGGTTTCCAAACATCTTCGAGTTGTCTGAGCACTAGATCTCCTTCTTTAAGGGTTCTCGGCCGAACTTTCTTGTCGCATTGTCATTTCATAGCCAGTTGCATTGACTTTTGCCTTAGTCATGTGATGTAGTGTCCTTCGTGGATGACGTCGAGCTCGACACGTCTGGTTTGTTCGTTGACATTCTCATCGAAGTGTTCGGTTCTGGTCGAAACTTGGCCGAGCTCCAGGGGGATCATGTATCAGATCCATATACTAGTCAGAAAGGACTTTCCTTTGTTGTAGACTGGGGAGTTGTGTTATAGCTCCACAGTACTTCGGGTATAAATTCTGTCCATTGACCCTTAGCCTCGGTTAGTTTTTTCTTTAGGGCCTGCAAAATTACCTTGTTAGCCGCCTCTGCGAGCCCATTGCTTTGTGGGTGTTCGACAGAGGAAAAATGGTGCTTAACATTTAAATTGGTTAAAAATGAAGTAATTTTCTTATCAGTGAATTGCCTACCGTTGTCAGAGATAATTTCTCTAGGTAAACCATATCTACAAATAATGAACTTCCAAATAAAGTTTTGTACCTTATCCGAGGTTATCTTCGCCAATGGTTGTGCTTCTATCCATTTTGTAAAGTAATCAATGGCTACCAAAAGGAATTTTACCTGTCCTGGTGATATTGGGAATGGTCCGAGGATATCTATCCCCCATTTGTGGAACGGGCAGCTGACGTCGGACATGTGCAATGTTTCGGCCGGGCTATGTATTAGTGGCAAGCATTTTTGGCATGCATCGCATTTTTGCACCTTTGTTGCACAATCCGATCTTAAAGTTGGTCAATAATAACCTGCCCGCAGTATTTTTGTTGCCAAACTTCTTCCTCCCATATGGTGTCCTCAGATTCCCTCATGGACTTTGTTGACTGCCGCCTTAGCGTCGTCTTCTCCGAGGCATCGGAGTAATGGTCGGGAGAAGGCTCGTCTGTATAAGTCGTTATTGATTAGGGTGTAATTATTTGCTTTACTTTTAAAAGACTTCGGTTCTCCTTCTGGTATCGTTCCTGTCTTCAGATAATGGATTGTGGGAGTTCGCCAATCTCCTTCCTGTGCCATACTTAAAACATAATGCATATCTAGACTAGGTTTCATTAGTGTGAGATGAACTAGATTTTTTGAATGTTGGGCATCTCTATATGTGGCTAGTTTTGACAAGATATCTGCCCTGGAATTTTGTTCTCGGGGTATATGTGTTATTTCAAATGTTTGGAAACTCAGTATCATGATTTTAGCAAGGTTCAAGTATTTTTCTAAGAGAGGATCTTAAGTTTGAAAATTACCGGTTATTTGTTGTACCACGAGTAAGGAATTGCAGTACACTCGCAGCTTTGACACCTCTATTTCCTTTGCTAGTCTTAGTCCTGCTAGTAGTGCTTCATATTCGACTTGGTTATTTGTTGTTTGGAAAAGGAATTTGATTGAATGCTCTGCGTGTACCCCTACGTTGTCTTTTAACAGTATTCCTGCTCCACATTCGTTGTCATTTGATGCTCCATCTACGTACAGCTCCCATGGCTCGGCCTCCTGTACTTCGCAGGTGAATTCGGAAATAAAATCGGCTAGGGCTTGAACTTTGGGAGATCCTCTGGATTGGTAGGTAATGTCAAATTTTGAGAGTTCGATGGACCATTTTGTCAATCTTCCTGCTAGATCAAGTTTTGATAAAACTTGGCGAAGTGGTTGATTGGTCCGAACTATGACTCAGTGTCCTTGAAAGTAATAACGCAGGCGCCGAGCTGTGATTATCAGTCCGAACGCTAGTTTTTCTATCATCGGATACCGTGTTTCGGCATTTTGTAATACTTTACTTACAAAGTATACTGGGTGTTATTCCTTTCCATTGTCTGTTACATGCACGAAACTGACTGTGTTAATTGAAATTGAAAGGAATATGTGTAGTGGCTTACCTTGTTCTGGTTTCTGTAATATGGGTGGTGATCCTAAGATATTTTTGAATTTTGTGAATGCTTCTTCACACTCTTCCGTCCAGATGAATTTATCAGCCTTTTCTTAGGGTATTGAAAAAGTGATAAGACTTGGCTGCCGCTGCTGGCAAGAAGCGGGATAAAGTTGCTAACTGACTTGTGAGATGTTGGACTTCTTTCAGGGTCTGAGGAAATTGCATGTTGATTACTGCTTGACATTTGTCAGGGTTAGCTTCTATTCCCCTATTAGTCAGTAGGAATCCGAGGAATTTTCCTCCCTGTACACCGAAGACGCACTTCTCCGGATTTAACCTCATGTTGTGTTTTCTGAGTCGCTCAAAGATTTCGTTGAGGTCGTGCTTATGTTGTTTTTCCGAGCTTGACTTGACCACCATGTCATCTACATATATTTCAATATTTCTTCCGATCTGTTCTTTAAAGACTTTATCCATCAATCGTTGAAAAGTTGCCCCTGCGTTTTTTAGCCCGAAGGGCATCACTTTGTAACAGAAATTGCCTTGGTCGGTCACGAATGTTGTTTTCTCCTCGTCTTCTGGGTGCATGAGTATTTGATTGTATCCTGAGTAGGCGTCCATGAAGCTGAGTACTGGGAATCCTAAGGTGTCGTCTACCAATCTGTCTATGTTAGGAAGTGGGTAGCAATCTTTGGGGAACGCTTTGTTTAGATCGGTGAAATCCACGCACATGCGCCATTTTCCCGAACTCTTTCATACCATTACTACGTTGGCTAACCATGCGGAAAACTGAAGTTTCCGAATGAATCCTGCCTCTAGAAGCTTTTGCGTTTCTGCCTCTGCTGCTTTTCTTCTTTCTGTCCCCAAGTTTCTTTTCTTTTGACGTATAGGTCGGGCGTTAGGATTGACTGCCAGTTTGTGGCATATGAAGTTCGGGTCAATTCCTGGCATATCTGTTGGTGTCCATGCAAAAAGATCGGTGTTGGCCTTTAATACGTCGATGAGGCCTTGTTTGTCTCCTGCAAGAAAAGCGGATCCGATGTTAGTAAATTGTTCGTCTCGGCCCAATTGTACCTTTTCTAGGTCATCCGTAGGTATAGGACGACTGTTGTCGCTTCGAGGGTCCAATTCGGCCAAGGTTGGGAGGCTTTCGAAATTGTACACCGAATGAATTCGAGGTGTGTTCTCCTTTTTTGTTGCTTTGAGACCTGCGTTGTAGCATTGCCTGGCCTCTTTGTGGTCAGCGTACACCGTCCCCACCATGTTATCCTACAAGGGAAATTTTACACAAAGATGGACCATCGAAACGATGGCCCCAAAGGCGTTTAGTGATGGTCGATCTAGGATAATGTTATAAGGGCTAGGACAATCAACTACTAGAAATTGAATATCTAATGTTTTGGAGTTTGGAGATTCTCCAATTGTCGTTCTTAGCCAAATATATCCTGATACCGATACCTTTTCCCCAGAGAACTCTACCAATTCTCCAGGTGATGGTTGCGGTGCATTGTCACTGAAATGCATCTTTTTGAAGGTTGAGTAGAACAAGACATCGGCGTTACTTCCTGGGTCGAGCAGGACCTTTTTTACTGTCAATTCTCCCATATGGATTGAGATGACGACCGGATCGTCTAAGTTCGGGCAAGGTGATTTGAAGTCGGCCGTACTGAAGTCGATACGGGAAGTTGGGGCCGAGGTTTGTGGTTCTGGACGAGATCCTTCCATCGTCATCATTGTTCGGTAGCTCCTTTTCCTGGCCGAGGTAGTTGCTCCGCCACCTGCGAAGCCACCTGAGATGTAATTTATTATTCCTTTGGATGGGGGTGTTTCCACCTGCTTTTACCAGGGTTCTTTTTCTTTTTCTGCGTCTTTTGTCATCTCCATTTGCTTTCTAAAGGAGATGTACTTGTCTAGAAGGCCTTGCCTTGCCAATCTCTTTAGCAGATCTTTTGCTACTACGCATTCATCTGCCGTATGGCCGAACTTCTGGTGGAAAGCGTAATGTTTGCTTCTGTCCACTTATTTTTTTATCCTGGTACGAGCTTGCTCTGATTGGCGGTTTGATCAACTTGTTGTGTAGGATTTCTTTAATTATGTCTTCTTTTTTGTGTTGAATTTCGTGTATGAGTCGAACTTTGGTGCTAGTTTAAATGATTTCTTGGGATCTTTGTTTATGGATCGGTGAGGCCTTTCTTCTTCTCTTTTAGTCGGCCTTTCGTTCTTCTGAGCTTCTCTGAGTTCTTCAATCTCTATCTGGCCTGTAGCTTTTTCTCGAAATTCCTCCAATGTTTTTGGTTTCGCCACTACTATCGCTTTTTGGAAATTCCCGGGATGAAGTCCGCTTTTGATGGCGTGTAACTGTACCTCTGGATTAAGGTCAGGGATCTGCATGGCTACCTCTGTGAAACGTGTCATGTACTCTTTTAAGCTTTCATGTTGTCCCTGTTTGATTGTGCTGAGATAATCTGAATCTCTTACGTAAATTTTGGAAGCTGCAAAATGGTTAGTAAATAGCTTTGCGAATTCGTCAAAGTTCGAAATGCATCCTTTAGGTAAATTAGAGAACCATAATAACGCGGTACCATCTAGAAAAGTGGGGAAAGACTGACACAAGATGGGATCTGAGTCACTGTAAAGAAACATCATGGACTCGAATTTCGTCACATGAATTTTAGGGTCTCGGATCCCCTTGTACGGTTTCAAGGTTGTTGGGAGAGTAAAATTCTTAGGCATTTCAAAATCTATGATTTCTTTGGAAAAAGGACATTGTCGTCGTCTTTCCCCTTTTGGAGGCGTTTCTCCTGTTTTCGCGTTTGATTCTACTTGGTGGTCTTCATGGGGGTGACTGTTGGCCTTCTTTTTGTCCTTATCCTCTTCACCGCTGTTTTATTTTGACGCCAATAACTCTGCCATACGCTTATTTTCTGCTAATAAGGCGGCATTAGCTGCCAAAAGTTCGGCGTTAGAGGGGTTGTGTTGCGGGGTCACCGAGTGATCTGTCATGGTTCGGCTACGTCCCTGCAAAGAGGAAGGACAAGAAAACAGCACAAGAAAAGTAAATGCTCGTTAGGTTAATGCTTAAAAAGTGAGGCGTTGCCCCACGGTGGGTGTCAAATGTTTTGGCAAGGATACTCTTCTCCGTGCTATACGTCGGTTCTTGAAGAGATGACCTCGTCTGTCACTTGGAGTATCTGCCTTGAACACGAACTCGAGCGTGTGGTACCTACAAAAAGGACTCCGACGTCCAAGTCAGTTGAAAACATCTCTTTAAAGTTCGCGTATGTAATTAAGTGGTTGCTGTATAGCTTGTTCGTACTTACTCATGTTGGTACCGTTTTTATAGACTTAGGGTTTGGACTGTTCAAGGGTTGGTTTGAGCGAATCTCGGCTTCAGCCGAAATTCTTGGGAAGTAACGTTTACATGATAAGCTTTCGTTTGACTGCAAGTTTGATTTTCCCAACGTGACCAAAATATAAGTCGATAAATTCTGAGTTTATAGGGTACGATACAAACGTAATACTTAGAAATATAATTATCTAGTTATGTGCTATGAAGCACGGATTCTCCTATGGTGCCGGCGTATCCGTGTCGGACACGAATCCGACACCGACACTCGACGGATACTTCAAACGAGCGTATCGGTGACGTGTCTTCTTGCGATACAGAATTTTGGTGAAGCTGTCATGAATCCGAACGAGTACGACCCGATTTTGTGGTTTTATGGCCCAATTAACCGATTTTTTTTTTATTTTAAAATATTTTAAAATAAAACAAATCAAAATTTAAATTTAAAAATAAAATAATTAATAGAAGCAGAGTTGATGACAATAGTCCAGATCTGAGTGAGGTTTCATATTTATCTTTAGATGAACCAAACATAGAAGCTGTGGTATTTGCGGATGGACTTGGAGGAGAAGAAATTGATACATTTTCTATTAGCGAGATGGTAAGAGTAGATTAAAATTTTTTATTTTTTTAATAATTGTATAATTTTTAGACTTTTTTATGCAACTATATTTCCTCTTATATTTATAATATGATATTTTATTAATTTAATATATTATTTAAATTTTAATTCACAACGTATCCTAAACGTGTCGTATCCAATATTTTATAAAAAGAACGTGTCGACGTATCCGTGTCGTGTCGTGTCCGTATCGCGTGTCGTATCGGTGCTTCCTAGGTTATGTGTTTTCATCTTGTATTTTCCTTCTGTCTGTCTTAAAGATATTTAAAAAAATGAACAAATCTGACATATAGTATTTGAACTTCCAATATATTAGCAAACCTTACTAAAAGAAAATTCAGTAAAATGTTATCTAATGAAATCAGAATTGTGTTTAACTTGTACTAATGTAAGTCGTGTGCATATCATTTATCATGGTAATATGATATAGTGGAAGCTAATGTTTGCTTGGTGAAGTTTCCGATTTTGCAATGTGCTTCAAGTGAGTACTCATTCCTGTGACAAGATAATTTATGATTTATGGGTTCTGCTTCACTCTATTTCAACTAGATCCTTCTGATTTTTTCATAATAAAAATTGGAAATTATGAATTTCAGCATCATAATAATTAACGGAAGAATAAGATTCCAAAGACTGCATAGCAATTTGGGATTTAAATACACATTACAATTCACATACTCATATGATGACTATATGAGTGCTGTTTTATACATCATTAAGCACACACAGTATTAAAACTTAACAAGCAAAAGATCTGATCTGATGAATAAAGTTACAGAAGTATATAAAGGACAAAATGACAAGCAAGAAGACAATAGTATGAGAGTGATTTTCCTCAAATTGGAGGAGAAGAACAAAAACAAATCAAGGTAACTAGCAGATAATTTATCATCCAGCAGATGCATAACACCATAAGACTCAAATACAAATTATTGTTCACATACTTATGTGAGTGATGGTTTATTCATAATCAAACACACAAAAATAAAACTTTAAAAAAAAGAATGATTCAGCCATATGAAAGGAGAGGACGCTATAGTGGAGTCCTAAGAAAAGAACACTGATGAGTTTGGAAAACTCTAATTTAAATTGATGATGATCAAACATTATTAACATAATTAATTACAAAATTATTAATTAAAATCTTCATAATTACAATTGCTAATTTAATAATTCTGTTTGTGCAGGTTTCTATTGGGCCGAAAAATATTGGCTAGCCCAACTCATATACTCAGCCTTGATATTATATTGTTGAGATCATGATGGCTGAGATTATAGTTATACTTCTTGGGCCGAATAAAAAGAAAAGATCTGAAACCCAGTATGAAATCAAAATTCAGCCTTATGCAAATTAGGATATGAATGTTAGCTTAATTGTTTAGATGGGCCAGATTCTATTAACCTTATTGTTAGCCCAAATTGTTTTGGCTTGCTTGGTCTAAAACCAATTGAGAGAGAAAGCAAATTTTTTTTTTGCTTCATGCTTCCAACGGGTTCCATTTCCATCATGTGGTGGATTTCAAATTTTCTTTGCTTAAGTTAATTACCTTGGAAACATGAAAGAGAAAATGTCAAGTGATTTGATGGCAATTGAGTGTAGCTTACACGCTACTACACAAAGCATGGAGAGTTGCACCTAATTAATTTATCTAACACTCATAGCTTTGCTTTTCTTTCTCTTTCCTCTCTCTCTACTCTTTCTTCTTCTTTCGGTCATATCACAGAAACCATGGAAGCTAAGCCTAACCACCGAAAAGAAGGAGAAGCAAGTAACAAGACCATCACAATAATGGCAAGAAAAAGAAAACAAAAAGTATGCTGTGGCTGAGATTCTCATCACTTATGGTAAGATTTGGTGAAGATATTTCAGCTTCTCCATACCCAAAAATGGATGAAGAAGATTTCGGTCAGTAGAGGAAGATCCTTGGAGGGATGGCTTGTCTCTGTCTTTGCTCAACCACCACAGGAAGTAGCTACAGTGGCTACGTGATGGAAGAGGCAGAAGATTGGAGCAGATGAAGCTATCATCATCATGAAGCATCAAGGGCTAGAAGTCCGTCTTGGAGGGCAAGGTAAGATGGAGGGCTCGGATTGATGAAGATTGGTGACCAAGGAAGGACCAGAGGTAATTGCATGTTGGGTTTTACATTCGGTTTCCTCTCCTCTCTCTCTCTGGCCGAACCGGTTTCCATGAAGAAGAAGAAGATTAGCTTGGTTGGTTTGGTTTCAACCATGGAGGCTTCTCCCTATATATAAGGGTGAACAGCCAGGGCTTGAAGCAAGGAGTGAGAGTGCAAAGCACAGAGTTCTCATAGCTACCTAAGCTAACAGAAGTTCCTCTCCTTCAATGTTTTCTATTTTATAATTTTCTGTTTAATTTTGTCTGTCTTGAGTCTCATGGAAAAAGGCAAACAGTGAGGTTTGTATGAAAAAGCCATAGAGCGGAAAAAGGTAAAGAGTGCAAAATTAAAAGAAAAAGCCATAGATGTCCTTAGAGGTCCTTTGTACATCTGTTTGTGTTTTATGATTCTGTGGGAATCCCCTTGCAAGTTGGGTTAGCACTTAGCAGTTGAAAGCTTGGCAGTGACCAAGTCAAGTTCAGGATTGGAGTTTAGATTCTGTACTTGTCCCGGATAGGAAGGGTAGTTCCTAGGAAGAATTGGTGTTTGTAATCAAGAATGATTATAGTGAAATTCCATCATCTTTGTGATGGAGACTGGATGTAGGCTGCACTGCACTTAACAGCTGAACCAGGATATATCTGGGTGTGATTTTCTCTCTCTTCTACTCTATTTCTGTTTCTGCTGCACAGGAGATAAAACTAAAAAATATCTCGTGTCGGGTCACGAGATAAAAAGAAAAAATCTCGTGGCTAGGGACGAGACAAAAATAAAAAAGTCTCCAGAAGTTGTTTCAAAGACCAGCAAGTGTTATCAAGTGAAAAAGGGGCTAAGATTCAACCCCCCCTTTTCTTATCCACTGAAACCATCAATTGGTATCAGAGCTTGGTCTCAAAGAGATCAAGCTTTGCAGCTTGGAGAAAAGATCCTGATGGCAGAAAACAGTGGCTCAACTCTGGTGTTCTACAATCTGACAGAAGGACAGTCAAGCAACAAACCTCCTCTTTTCAATGGGAAGAACTACACCTATTGGAAGGAGAGAATGAAGATCTTTGTGCAAGCAGTGGATTACCGACTCTGGAAGATTATCTTGGAAGGTCCTCAGTTTCCAACCACTACAAGTGCTGAATGAGTAATCTCACTCAAACCAGAAGTAAGCTGGACCAAAGAAGATAGAAAGAAGGTGGAGCTCAATGCCAAGGCTATCAACTTGCTCAACTGTGCTATTAGCTTTGAGGAGTACCGATGGGTATCACGATGCACAATGGCAAAGAAAATCTGGGACAAACTTCAAATCACTCATGAAGGAACTACCATAGTAAAGAAGACAAGGATAGACATGTTGAACAGGGAATATGAAATATTCTCAATGAAGGAAGGAGAATCAATAGATGAAATGTTTGAAAGATTCAACATTATCATTGTTGGCTTGGATGCTATGGGGATTAAGTATCCTGATTCTGTGCTTGTAAGGAGAGTCCTAAGGTGTCTTACTAAAGAGTGGGAAAAAAAAGCCTTAATCATTTCTAAGAGTAGTGGTTTAGATTCCATGACATATGATAACTTGAGAGGAAATCTACTTGCTTTTGAAAACATTTATTTGAAAAAAGATTCAAAAAAGAAAGGAATTGCTTTTATATCTGTTTCTAACCCCCTGGATGATGAATCCAGTGATAATTTCTCTGAAAATGAATTTGTGTTGTTTGCAAAAAAATTCAGAAAAATGGTGAAGTTTAAGGAGAAAAACAAGGGAAGCAGCTCTAGGAAACAAAGGAAAGATCTCAGCAAGGTGATTTGTTACAACTGTAAAGAAACTGGGCATTTCAAGTCAGATTGCCCTAAGATGAAGAAAGAAGAAAAGCCAAAGAAGGGAAAGAAGAAAGGTCTGATGGCTTCTTGGGAGGACTTGGAAAACAATTCTGAAGATGATGAAGAATCCGAAACTAAGTCTCAACCATGCCTTATTGCAGACCACGTTGAACAGGTAGTCACCTATAACCCTGACACTGAAGCTCTTCATCTTATGATAGACCACCTTTCTAAAAAAATTAGATGCTTCTTGCTGGATAATCAAGAACTTGAACAACAAATCACCATTCTTAAAGCAGAAAATGGTTTTCTTAAAGAAAAACTAAGGGAGGCCGAAACTACTGTTGATCTTGTTGAAGAAAACAAGAAGTTAAAAGCCCAACTTAGGAGCTGTGAAAGTGATCATTCTGTTATTGCATATGTAAACTATTTTAAGGAATTAATGTTAATATATTTTTATGAAATGAAGTTTCTTAATTGAGAAGCAGATGATGCTCCTGAGCCACCATGGGTGGCACACTGGACACGAAAGAGACTGGTCAAGCGGATTGCCTTTGAGGCAAATAATGAAATGATAAATAAAAAAGACTCATTTTCCTTGAATTTTTGGTTCACGTGCTTCTAAATTATTGTGATAACTAAATTCTTTGGCATCATTTTGTTCGGAAATATTCCGTACTTTTCTTGTAATGTAATTTCTCACATCTTTTTTAATAAAATTTAGTTCACGATGACCACTCACTGCTGCTACAAATGACTGATATGTTTTACTCAGTCTGATTTTGGCTTTCTCGTTATTTTCAATGGTACAATGCACAAACATGCTTAGCTGCCTGTGTTGTTTCAGCATCTTTGTTCGATCTGGACAATAAGGATGTGAATGATTCAGAACAACTTTAAAAATGATCCAAAGACCAACGTCCTTCAATATATGTACATAAATCCTGGCTGGACAGTTTATTTCTGCTGAAAGGTTTGTCTTTAGAGTTGGAGATATCTTGAATTTCCATTTTCCCTCTCTACTACATGTAATTAATTGATTGTTAATTTCATCTCCCTTCTGAGTGGTGTTCCTTATTCTCGTAGAAAAACCAGCAAGTTCGGAATAATCTTTGTAGAACTTTTCAACTTCTTCGAGTGTCTTGAAAGTCATCCCAACCTTTGAGACAAATTGTTAGTTCATCGACAACACACCTAGATTGCAGAATAAACCGAAATAGTATCATACATAAGGATATTGTGTAATATCAAATGAACTGAAAAATATGCATTATATAAATTTAGAAAATCCTAAACAACACTGGTTTTAGCAAAGAAGCATGAAATTATTCATTATCACTTTATTCAATTACATTCCATTCCATTCAATTCAAAATTATTGATGAGTGAACCGAAATATTATCATACACAAGACCATTGTATAATAACAAATAAATAAACCGAAATAATGTGATCATAACAAATTATACATTATCACTTTATTCAATTGCATTAGATTCCTTTCAATTCCATTCAATCCAAAATTGTTAAAGAATGAATAATTCAAATCTCGTCCACTTGATTCGATTCGCAAGGATAATCCAAATCGCTCTCATCCAAATTTAAACTTGAATAATTCATTATTTTAATACAGAAGAATAATACATTCGATTTAGATGAATAATACACGGTTTGATTCGTAAATGCATATCTGAAGAAGAAAACAGAGGAGAAGACAACAAAATCGAAAATTTGAAGAGAAAATTTGGTGAAAAAAACGAAATTCTAAAGAGAAAGAGAGAAGAATCAGACGAAAACACAATGAAAACAGAGAAGAAAGCAAATTTTATGTTGAAGATAAATAAAAAAATGAAGGTTCATATTAAAAGTTTGTTATAAGTAAGTGGCGCGCGAGATTAAATTAGATAGATGAACTTGGTTCGGAAAATTATATGGATCCAGAGCATTATTGTTAAAAGTAACATATACATATTAATTAGTAGATAGCCGAATTTTTTAAAATATAAACAATTTTGTTAGCCTTTTTTAATGTTTTTAAATGAATTATTTATCATCTTTAACTTAGGAAAGATCTCCAATGAAAAAAAAACTATAAGAGAATTTCATGGGAACTATTTTAATTTTGTTTATGTTATAATTTAAAAATAATCAATATATGATAAATTAAAATTAATAAAAAAAGTTAACTTGTTTAATCTCATATTCAATCTTGGAACTAACAGGATGCATGTTTCATCATAATAATAATAATAATAATAATAATAATAATAATAATAATAATAATAATGTTACGGCCTGGCCCAAACTATTTGCGGGCCAGCCCAACCCGAGTACCACCTGACCCGAACGGTCAGGAGTGAGGCGCTTAGTCGCCGACCTGGACACGCGTCCCTGAGAGCTGTGCGAAGGAAGCATCGAAGAAGGTGGGCCTGTCCCTGCAGGGCCCACCTCTGACACGGTATATATGGGGAAGGTCCTACCCCTCTCCCAAGGTACGTCACATACCATTCATCCCTTTTTCGCCTGCACACTTTGCTGACTAGAGCGTTGGAGTGTCTTGCAGGTGACACCCCCCTCCTCACACGAAGTGCTCGAGACGTCGTCTACTCCAACCCGGTAACTTACGACCAGGCGAGACCTCCCCTCATCAACCAGGATACTAATTCGATCCGTCCGGTACCCGACCTATCGAACATTGGTGCCGTCTGTGGGGATCGCCTGAATGGACGTTGTACTGGACCCAGGAGGAACAGACCGCGAGACCGAGCGCAGAGGGGAAGCTTCCGTGGCTTTTTCCCGGGAGCGCATGAGGTCCCCTCCAAGACGAACCTCACGATCTCTCGAAATGCGCCCTTTCGGGGAACTGGCGATAACAGTGCCAGAATAATGCAAGAACTACGTCACATGATGCAGGACCTAGAGCGCCGGCTGGTAGACCGGGAACATCGCCAACAAACTCCCGAATCAATCTACTCCCGTCCCCCCCCCCCCCGAGAAGCCGCTCCCGACAAACAGCTAGCCCACGATCTGAGCCCGAGAGTGCCAGGGAGGAAGGACGCGCAAGAAGACGCCGCGACCCCATCATTTACACCAGGCACGAAAGGAGGCGCACCACAGATCGAAACCGCGAGGACACTCGTCGGGAGGACGACGAGGGAAGAACAGTGAGAACACGGGGACCAGTGATAATGGGCACAATCCAATTTCATCGTTCCATCCTCAAGGTCCGGCTGCCAAAGCACTTTGACAAGCCAACGGACATGAGGTACGATGAAACTCAAGACCCACAGGAGCACCTCACGACTTTCGAAGCCAGAATGAACCTGGAGGGAGTGGGAGACGAGGTAAGGTGCCGCACTTTCCCGGTCACCCTAGCAGGACCTGTAATACGGTGGTTTAATAACCTCCCGCAGGGCTCGGTGACCAGGTTTTTGGACATCAACCGCGCCTTCCTAGCCCAATTTACAACCAGAATCGCAAAGGCAAAGCACCCAATCAATTTACTTGGAGTGACTCAGAGGTCCGACGAGCCGACCAGAAAATACCTAGACTGATTCAACGATGAATGCTTGGAGATCGACGGGCTGACGAATTCGGTTGCTAGCTTATGCCTGACGAACGAACTTCTAAACGATGACTTCAGAAAGCACCTCACCATGAAGCCTGTATGGACAATGCAGGAGATCCAGAGTGTATCCAGGGAATACATTAATGATGAGGAAGTAAGTCAGGTCGTTACCGCCAACAAGCGGCAGCCCGCCTACAACCAAACCCAGCAGCACGGCATCGGGGAGAGACAGAAGGAACACGCCAGAGATGGCGGTCCGAGCAAGACGTCCCGAGCGTTTCCTTGTGTCGGGAAATTCACCAATTACACCCCCTAGATCGGTTGAGGCGGGTAAAGACGGTTGCCTAGCTTACTTAGTAAAGGACTCCTTTTGTTTAGCGGTCATAGATCGATTCTAGGTGGTTAACTTTTATACCCATATTCTTTGGAGTTACAGTTGGGTCCCATAAAGGTGTAGTAATAGAATCCCCTAGAAGGAATAAGAATTCAATCCCTTCATCTACGGCTTATGGAGACCTTTAAATAGTCCCTATTATAGAAGTTTACCAACAGATAGCCGAGAAGGGAATTCTGTCGAAACCCCGACCTCTGAAGGACCGGACCGGGGGAAACAAGAGCCTCTATTATGACTATCGCAAAGACCACCCGGTCTGAGGACCTCATAAGCGACCTGGGAAACGTGTTCACCTCCCTCCGACAACACGACATGAGGCTCAACCCACTCAAATGCGCCTTTGCCATGGAAGCAGGGAAGTTCCTAGGGTTCATGATAACCCAAAGGGGGGTCGAGGCCAACCTGGAAAAATGCCAAGCAATACTCCAAATGAAGAGTCCGGGCTGCGTCAAGGATGTTCAGAGGCTATCTGGAAGACTCACCGCTTTATCCCGTTTCCTCGGAGCGTCAGCTGCTAGAGCGCTGCCATTTTTCAACCTTATGAAAAAAGGGATAGTTTTTATTGGACCCCGGCGTGTGAGGAAGCATTCAATCATTTCAAAGAAATCCTAGCAACATCACCCGTGCTCGGGAAGCCAAAAGTCGGAGAACCGCTCTACCTGTACCTGGCCATAACGGAGGAGGCGCTGGCGGCAGTCTTGGTACAGGAAGAAGGGAAGATTCAACAACCAGTTTACTTCGTGAGTAGAGCGCTACAAGGAGCAGAACTAAGATACAGCAAACTAGAGAAGCTGGCTCTAGCACTGCTAACCTCCTCCCGAAGACTACGGCAGTACTTTTAGTGTCACCAAGTGGTCGTAAGAACGGACCAAAGAATCCGCCAAGTTCTCCAAAAACTCGACTAATCGGGAAGAATGATGACTTGGGCCATCGAACTATCTCAATATGATTTGCGATATGAGCCCCGATATGCGATCAAGGCACAAGCAATGGCAGACCTCTTGGTGGAAGTAGCGGGGACCCAACCGAAGAAACGGGCATACGGTGGAGGCTCCACGTGGACAGGGCCTCCAACCAAACGTCCGGGGGTAGTGGGATCATCTTGGAAAGTCCTGCCGGGGTCATATACAAACAATCAATCAAGTTCAAGTTTCCTGTATCAAACAACCAAGCGGAATACGAGGCCCTTCTGGGCGGCTTGATCCTAGCTCGAGAAGTCGGGGCTACAAGGCTGGAAGTATGCAGTGACTCACAGGTCGTTACCTCGCAGGTGAACGGAAGCTACCAAGCCAGGGACTCGCTATTGCAAAAGTACTTGGAAAAGGTCAAAGAGCTGGCAAAACAGTTCGAGGAGGTCGTGGTCCAACACGTTCTGAGGGAAAGGAACACACGGGCAGACCTCCTATCAAAGCTAGCGAGCACAAAACCGGGAGTCGGCAACAGGTCCCTTATTCAAGGAATGATAAAGGAACCGGCAGTCGCCCTCCACCTAACAAAGATAGGCCCCTCCTGGATGGACCCCATCACTGATTTCCTAGAAAACGGCAAACTCCCTGAAGACGAGAAGGAAGCTAAAGCACTGAGAAGGGAGGCGGCCAAATATGCGATCATACAAGGCCAACTGTTCAGAAAGGGACTTAGCCAGCCCTCGCTGAAGTGCCTCCATCCCGACCAGACGGACTACGTACTCAGAGAAGTCCATGAGGGATGCTGCGGTCACCACATCGGAGGCAAAGCCCTAGCAAGAAAGCTCATCCGAGCTGAATATTACTGGCCGTCGATGATGGTCGACTCAAAAGAGTTCGTAATGAAATGTGTCAAGTTCCAAGAGAACGCCAACTTCCACAGAGCGCCGGCAACAGAACTAAGCCTACTGACGTCCTCCCGACCTTTCGCACAATGGGGAGTCGATCTACTAAGACCTTTCCCGGTCGGCCCGGGGCAAGTCAAATACCTCATAGTCGCTATCGACTACTACACCAAATGGATAGAGGCTGAACCACTAGCGAGCATATCCTCAGCCAATTGTCGAAAGTTCATGTGGAGGCAAGTGATAACTCGATTCGGCATCCCAGAAATCGTCATCTCTGACAACGGGACATAGTTCACCGACAAGAAATTCATGGAGTTCCTCGCCGGCCTGGGCATAAAGCAGAAGTTCTCCTCAGTAGAGCATCCCCAGACAAACGGTCAAATTGAGGCTGCAAACAAGGTCGTCTTGCTGGGCCTCAAGAAGCGGCTGGATAACAAAAAAGGGGCATGGGCCAACGAACTCGCCTCGGTTCTTTGGTCCTACCGAACAACCGAGCAATCCTCCACAGGGGAACCCCTTTCCGCCTGACATACGGGGTGGACGCAATGATACCCGTAGGGATCGGCGAGCCAAGCCCACGATTACTCCTAAAGGGAGTAGAAGAAGCGGTGGAAAAAGACCTGGCAGACGAGGCTAGCGAAATAGCCCATTTGTCGGAAATAGCACTAAAGCAAAGAATGGCCCTGCGCTACAACTCCAAAGTGCTCAAGAGGGAATTTGAGCAAAACGACCTTGTCCTACGACGCAATGCCATCGGGCTACCGACCCAAGGAGAAGGTAAACTGGCGGCGAACTGAGAAGGCCCCTACAGAGTCAAAGAAGTGATTGGAAAGGGCGCCTACAAATTGGAGAAGCTCGACGGTAAAGAGGTCCCGAGAACTTGGAATGCAGGTAACGTAAGAAGGTTTTATTCTTAGCTCAAGAACGCTGACCAGGCGGCCTAACGAGCTTAATAATTTACTTTTGCACTTGCTACGATAATAGACTTGTTCAATTACCGGTTAATGTTTACTTGTCAAAATTACCTCTCTATTGATTTTTCCCTACTTATACATCCCACGACAACAAGTTCCATATAATACGTTAAACGGAATCACAATACGGCACCCCGGGACTGATCACCCTGGGAGCCACCTAAATTTAAGCCATAACAAACGGCTACGGCAATACTAAAGGCCACGACCTGGCCCTGCCAAACTACCAAAATGGTAAAGCAAACACGAGCGACAAAGCCAATACCAACCAAGCGGTAGCAAAATGAAACGAAAATAATACTAGATGAACGGATAAAGATGATAACCAAAAGCCGACCAGGCGACCAGTAAAGTATATCAAAAGACTAGTTCCACAAGTTCTACAAGCAAAATACACCAAGTACAAAGAGATCACATTTTGGGCATATCGACAATCTTGCCATCCTTGATTGTTTTAAAGACCCCAATTGCCGACGTATCGAAATCAGGAGCCACGATCTTCACCTGGGCCTTAAGTGCCTCTTGAGTCATGAAGATCGCGCTCTTTCCCTATTTCACGGTCTCCTTATACTTCTTCCTGAGCTCCTCGATCTCAGCTTGGGCAGCCTTGGCCGACGAAACGGCCGCATCACGCTCCTTCTCCAGAGCGACCACCCGACCTTGCGTGGCATTGAGCTGATTTTCCAAAGCCATCTCCCACTCGGTTAAACGAGACATGGTAGCATCGAAGGCCTCCAGCTTCTCCTCAGCAGACGCGACTTTCTCCTCAGCATCCTTAAGCTTTTTCCCCGTCCCGGACAGCTGCTCTTAAAGCATTTCAACTTGAGCTTTGAATTCATTGTTGGCCTTAGTAGCAGCTTCGAGCTTCCGGCGCAGCGACTGCATCCCCGATAACTCGAACTCGGCCTTCTGGACTATTACAGCACCGCGGAGAAGGGTACGATACATCCACCTCGCCTGCCTCGCAAGCTCGGTGCAGAGAAAGTGATTTTCTGTGCCGGCGATTAGTTGGGAGTCAATGAAAGCCCCAGCATCGAAGTTTCTCTCCATCACGGTGAGAACTCCTTCGGGACTAGAAGATGCCCTCTGCCTTTTGGGAGTAGGGATGAGCTTCAAATCATCATCCTCTTGTTGGATGGAGGAAGAATGCCCAATGCCGGCCGTCTCCTCGGGAATAGGGGAAGCATGCGCCCCGGCAGAGTTTTTGTCAGACATCTCGGTGTCACGAGGGGAAGGCACCGCCTGATCCTTCTTTTCCTCAGGAGGGTTCTCCGGCTTACCGTCAACCTTCTCGTCAGCTTTCTCTTCATCACTGTCTGCCAAGAAGGTCTTGTACAAACCCTCAAGCCATGTCACCGAAGCAGACATCTCCACTGCAACAAACAATTAAACAAGTTAGTCGTGAAACCGGCACAACCAAGTGAGGCAATAGCAACGCAAAAAATACAAGGCAAAACAACTCACAAATATAGTTTCTGGCGACCTACCGGTCACCCATCAAAAGGTGGGGGTTCACATGATTCTTCCCAAAAACAGCCAACAGTACATCGGCAACCTTTTTGTCCACGACGGACATCCCCTTATAAGTCACCTTAATAAAAGTGTTAGATCCTGCCCCGAAGCTCCAGTACGTCGGGATGAGGCGTTCCCCTTCTAACGACAGCTAGAAGGGGTGACGACCTCTGACCGGACGCACCTTAAAATACTTGTCTTTAAACCCATGATAAGAGTCCTCGAACAAGCCGAAAATCCTCCGACCCTGGGCAGATCGGAAGGACATGAACCCTTTCCTCGCTTTCCCCTCCTTCGAAGGATTCGTGAGGTTAAAGAAAAAGAGAAAGACGTCAATGGACGCCGACAACTCCAAATATTCACATACCATCTCGAAACAGCGGATAGAAGCCCAACTGTTCGGATGCAGTTGCGACAGTGCCACGGAGATCCGGTTAAGGAGCGCCATTTGAAAAGCAGAAAACGGGATGCGAACCCCCACCTGGGTGAACATGTACTTATAAAACCAGATCCAGTCGGGGACCTGAGGGGAATGGAAGTTAAGCTCATATAGTCGTTCGTTGGGGGCAGGAACAAAGACGTCGTAATTGGCTTCCTCGTCTGTCCCTCCGCACAAGTACTCACCCTGGTGGAACTCCGTCAACTCCTCCTCGCCCATCTGGTTCGGGGAGTCCTTCACGTCGGCAGTCACCCAGGCGTAGGGGTCGTAATTTGCGGCGGAGGGAGAAGCTCGAGAAACGACGCGAGGCATACCTACAGTGGGGTACCACTCGGTTAGTCTATGAGGCCGGGAGTCCGGAAAAAATCCAGAAACTACATTTAAACCTATTCAATAGCTAGGATCAAGCATGGCTAAGGCAAAATTCAAACAAAAGCCTACCCTGAAATGGTAACCCCCTTTACGCACCTACTTGGCACTAAAGGCCATCTACCATACAAAACCAAGCAAACAGCATACATGCAAAAGAACTAATGGAAAAGGCAAAATAAACACGAAGCAGAGAACGAAGAGATGAATGATTACCTGGATTAATTGCGAAGATTCGAAAGAGATGATTGGAGAAGCGAATGCACAAGAATGCAGAAACAACACTCTGGGAAACTCAAAGAAGGGGAAGATGAAGATTATTGGAGTGAAGATATGAGAAGAAAACAAAGAAAAAACTGTTTAAAACTGCCATTCAAGGAGCGCGAAAGGCCTAAGGGCAAAACAGTCTTTGCGCGCGGGGTTTTTAACCCATTATGAGTATTTAATGCTCTGCGCGAGGAACGAGGCGACAAATGATCACCTCAGCAACGAACAGACACGCGCGCAAGAGGCACGTCCCCTCCACGGGCGGCCGACCTGGCGACAACACACGAAAGAAGAGATAACACGCCACCAACAACCCTCACGGTCATTGCTGGCGCGTTGGGGGCACTGTTATGGCCTGGTCCAAACCATTTGCAGGCCAGCCCGACCCGAGCACCACCCGACCCGAACGGTCAAGAGTGAGGCGCTTAGTCGCCGACCCGGACACGCGTCCCTGACAGCTTTGCTACAGCTGTGCGAAGGAATCATCGAAAAAGGTGGGCCTGCCCCTGCAGGGCCCACCTCTGACACGGTATATATGGAGAAGGTCTTACCCCTCCCCCAAGGTACGTCACGTACCATTCATCCCTTTTTCGCCTGCATACTTTGCTGACTAGAGCGTCGGAGTGTCTTTGCAGGTGACACTCCCCTCCTTACACGAAGTGCTCGGGACGTCGTCTACTCCAACCCGGTAACTTACGATCAGGCAAGACCCCCCCCTCATCAACCAAGATACTAATCCGAACCGTCCGGTACTCGATCTACCGAACAAATAATAATAATAATAATAATAATAATAATAATAATAATAATAAATATAGAATTAGCGAATAGTAAATATTGCTCACTTTTATTCTTTATAAGGCTAGCATTTTAATTTAAAGTATAATATAGAATATTTTACATATTTTTGTTAATATATAAATATGAAATTGTTTTTACAGCACATCAAATTTTAAATTTTTTTCCCAGACTATTAATATTTTTCGGTGTACTTATCTTATACTTGACTTAACATTAATTAATTTTCACTATTCTTACTTAAAATGTTTAGGGTGTTCAAATCTAAATCGATTCAAATTAAATCGTTCATTCAATCTAATTAAATCTGAAAAGGCAAAAATTGATTAAAACCGCACTAATTCGGATTTGATTAGATTCTATTTTTTTACAAACCACTAGATCGAATCAGATCGGATTTTGGATATACTTTTCATAACCGATCCAATTCAATTCAAACTGCACAATATGCTATAATATTATTATTTTATTAGTATATTTACAATTATACTTATAACATGTCCAATTTGTTATATATTTTTTATATTATTTATGTATTATTATTTAATAAATATTTTATGTTCAAAATGTTATTTATTTATTTATTTTAACTAACCTATAATTTTATTTCTATTGTTATGTTATTATTGGCTTTTTAAGATATTGTTGAGACTTGTTATGTCATTGTTGATTATTTAAAATTTGATGTTGAAATTTGTTATATGTATTTAATTTTTTTAATTTACAAAACCGCAAATCCAATCCAATCCAAACCGCTTGAAATTGGATCGGATGAAATCGGATTGGATTTTTTAAAAAGTTTATCTAATCCAAACTGCACCGCAAGTAAAATTAATGTTCGAATTGGATGATTTTTTACTCAAAATCGATCCAAACTGCACCACAAATCCCCTAAAAATGTTGGCTCAAACATTATCTTATATGTATATAAATTGAATTTCTATACACTATTTATACGAACAATTAATTATATATTACTATAATACACTAATAAAAATAACCAATTTTTAAACACTTAAAAAATATTCTAAATACTAATTAAGTAAAACTCTATTTATATATATTGAATAGTAGTTGTTTTTTGAAGAGTGAAGAGTTTTTAGGAATTAGGATTTATTTGGAAGCTTAAACCCTTCATTGTGTTCTCTTCTCTTCAGACTTCAGCCGCATCAAGTATTAATATATTGCCGCTTCTTCTTCCAACCATCAAGACATTATGGTGGCAATTGATAAATAGATTAAGAACAATGTTAGGAACCAAAAGGGTATTAGCAAAAAATTAGTTAAATATTTTTAGGTGAATCCAAAATTTCTACGAATTAATATATATGGATGTTTCTTCTGCTATCAGAATATTTCTTTTTCATACTAAATGGATGTTGTTTTATATATTTTTTTAATTTTTTTGTATTGCAAATGTGAATGTCTCTATTTCTTTAAGAATTTTATATTTTTTTAAATTTTATAGATATTTAATTATTTTTGCTAAAATATAACTGGATATTTTTTTTGTTAATTATTAGGATATTTTTTTTTCATATTAAATGAATATTTTTTTTATATTTCTGTAATTATGTAATTTGTCGTCTCTTTAATCATCAAAACGGCACCTAATATCTCAAAACGCAGAGAGCAACATGGTGATGATGCTGCTACTGTGCCATGTTTCGGTGAACCATTGTCCTTTGATGGAGAATTTAAACCCTCATTCATCACCACCATCTTCTTTTCCCTCAACCCTCTTACATATTCCTTTTTATTTGTATTCCTCACAGTTTTTCTTATTGGCTTTGAATTTGAAGAAGAAGAAAAAGAGGTATCACTCATCACTGGAATTACATACCACAAAACACATGTGCAAAGTATCGCCACCGATCTACCAAACACCGTCACTCACCTTGGAATAAACCTTCTTCCTTCTCTCATCGAGTTCAGCTAGAAGTTCCCAAAACTTGTCTAATCCACGTGTTGAGTATGGATTCTTGTCGATAGTGGCGAATCCGACGAATTAGATGTCGATGATAGAAGAGGAGTGGGTCGCGGTGGAGAGGCGGAGAGAGCCTGACGGTTAAAGAGAGAGGTCTGTGTGTGATTGTTGGAGGTGGGTAGGTTAATGTGAGAGAGAAGAGGAAGTTTTTATAGGTTTTAATTAGGTTTACTTAATCAATTTTAAATTTTTTAAATTTTGAATTTAAAAAATTTAAAATTAATTATTAATATAAATTAATGTGGTTTTGTTTAGTTTTTTGCTGGTAATCTTTTGATTCCATATACTTTTCCATAGATTAATCACTATAGCTTATAAGCTAATAAGATTAGGATAGTTTTTGACACTTATACATGACTACATATTCTCCGAATTCGAAATCTTTAAATTTTGAATTTCACTTTAGAAGGTAAAATGTAATTTTTTATCATTTATTTTATAGATGAGACCAAAAAAAATATTAGAGAGAAATTATTTAAAAATGAAAAATTATACTTTATTCTCTAAAATAAAAATTTAAAATTTAGATGATCCAAAATTATATTCTCTGATTGACCAGCTTCAACACTATATGAGTAAATTTTTATATAAAGAAAAAAAAATCAGCTCAGTGTACAAAGCATCTTTGCATTATCACAGGATTTAAAAAAAAACTGCACCCAAAAAATATAATGTACGCAATCTAATTTGATAATTATATTGGTAGCTGTTTTCACGACTTGAATTCGTGACCTTAATACAAATTAAGAATATATTAGATAATTGGATAATGAATATTCGTGAAATATTTTTTTTTATGTTTTTGTAACGTTTCATGAAATTAGAAACTTAATTGAAAAAATTGTATACTTAAAAGACATAATTAATTTTTTTAACTATAAAAAATATAATTAAAATAAAATTGAATAAAACTATTAAAATGTACAGAAAAATTAATCTTATAAGAATAAACTTGGTTAACTGCTCGAGTTTTATAGTAGTATTTTACTTTGTCTGTTATTTATTCAGACATAGCAATTAGCAAGTGTTACTGTGTTACTATTAACCACGATATGCTTTTTGACTTTTAAGACAGCTCATACTCTTTGTTTTCTTTTTTTAAATTAAGAATCTTAACGACTATTTTACCCTTTCTCTTTTAGTTTCTATGTCAACCTCGAAGTCTTTCATTTTGTGTTTTTTAAACCATTGTTTGAGATTATTTGTGTGAATTTTATATTCAATCTCTTGTGGATCTCGATGACTGGATATCATTTTAATTTTTTGTATAGCATAAAGAACCAGTAATATGACATGAGCACTTAAATTATAATTGAATAGTAATACTATTTTTCTATAAGAACTCATTCGTATAGAAAGACTTTCTTTCTCAACTACTTCACGTGTGTTTGGATTTACGTTGGGCAAATTGAAGTTTGAACAGAAATAATTTTGTAAAATTAATTTTGGGTAAAAGTGAGTTTATACTAACATGATTTATGTTTGTCAATTTTTACTAAAATTGATTTTGATAAAATAAATATTATTTGAATAATATTAGTTAAAATCACTTCTAGATAAATAATTAATTAATTACTAAAAAAATATAATATTAAATTATAATATTATTTTTTTAAATATATTTAATATTTTTTATATAGTATTTTTTTATAGTACTTTATTTTAATATATTATAATTTTTTATTATTATAACAAAAATTAATATTTATTTATTAAATTAAAAATAATATATATTAGTACTCTTTCTAAATATTCTTGATAATTTTATTTTTATTATTATTTTAGGTTCTAATTTTTTATAAGTTATATTTTTATTATTATTTATAATTAACTTTTTATTTAATTTATCATTTCTAATAGAAACAATAATACATATTATAAAAAATTAAAATAGTAAACAGTGCACAAAAATTAGAATAATTGTTTTAATATTTTCAGTATTTATTTAAAAAAAATTATAAAAAAACCAATAATAACTAGCAACAAATTTAAACGTGCCTTGAGTAAACACAAAAGCTATAATTTTTTGCTTCTAGTAAAAAATCTTTTGGGATGCAGAATCACGTTGGCCTTCAGAAAAGAAAAGTTGCCAAACATCAAAGAACGTTCAAATTACTGAAACGCACTTTTATCCTCTCCTACTAAATTTCTGTGAATATTATAGCTTTTAAAAAGTATGGCAGTTTCAGACGAATAAATCTCTAACTAAATTAAATTACAAGTAAGTCCTTGATTAAAAAGGAGAGAACCAGATTCCAATTACTGCATAGTAGTTTATGATTGAAATACAGATTACACACAGCTCACATACTCATATGAGTAGTGTTTTATTCATCATCAAGCAAAACATTGAAAAAAAAAAAAAAGATATTAAAGGAGAGAAATGAACAAGTGATAAGTAAGAAAACAATACAACAGCTTTTTCTTTAAAAGTGATGTTATGATTTATGAAGATTTAGGGTGGATAGCAAACCATGTTTGGATAAATGTAAGAACAAGGCCAAGCACCGCAGCAAGCAAGGCAATGATGGTCCATGGCGAGCGGAAAAAGGTGTTAGAGGCCTCTCCCATCCAAGACAGCATCCTGATCTTACCTCTCTTGGATTTAAAATGTACATGGATTTGGTCTCTGATGTGAGCAAACAATGGTGTCTCAGGCACCAGAATAGTATCCATCTTATTAAACAGATCAGCCACTTCTTTGTCATTGGCTAGTTCATTGATAAGTACACCAGCTAATCTGAGTTCCTTGACATCCTCAGGCTGGTCAATGAGAGAGCTCATGAACACTATAAATGAGCTGATCGCGAAGTTGTTGCGAAAACCAGGCCATATCTCATGGGCTACAAGGTTGAGGAAGATATGAGCTGTTGAACCATCCACAGTTAGCTCAGGAAGGTAGAGTATGCCATGATTGAAGGTGGGGTACAAAGAATTGATGTTGGAATGTCTTCTAACTCGAATCCCGGCTGCTCTGAGTTCTCTTATGGTCCCAATTCTATACTTCCTGAGGTGCCAGGATCTCATCTTGACCCTGATATCCTTATGGATTGTCTCTAGATCTCTCATCAAGAGTGCCCTCCTCAAATAATCTAGAAGATGGAGGGGATCAGATTCATTACCCTCTTCTTCTTGGTTATCTCCTTGGACAATTAGCCTTAACTCTTGTTCTTCTTGATTCTGTCTTCGAAGCTTGGGTGCTGTCTGAATACCATGAACTTGGAGGAAGTTCCCGAGGCATTTTTCGAGCCTTTCTTGATCCTCACACAAGAGCCTGAGGACTTGGAAGGGAATTTGGTTGTCCATGATAAGCAGATCCTGGTGCATCCATAAAAGCTTGTCAATGCTAATTTCTAGCTCTTCTTGTGCCTCAAATGAGTTGTCTGATTTCTCCAACAGGTGAAGTACACAACATCCATCCGAAACCAGCGCCAATGTAGCAAACATTTTTCCATCCGGGGGATGGTCATATGCAGATGCAAGTTTTTCATTCTTTAAAAGGTCGAGGTACATGAACTGCATGGAGATATAAGCATTTTGGCGAGTCATCCTATGTACTTCCTGTATCCGATGGAAATCAGCACCTTGAACATACTTTGCAGCCCACAAATCCTTATATAACTTTCCTTGAAGAAGATCTTCTTTGGGTAGATGAATTGGACCAATTGAGATGATCCGTGGCTCATAATAGTTTCTAAAATCCACCCTTTCAGCCATGTGCTGTGGAATTCTTGGTATATTATTTCTTTCATCTGACTTTCTAATTTTCGATTCCAAATTTTCTTCCGAAATTAGTAGTTTGCTCAGTGCTCCTCTTAACCAAGAGTCGTGTATGTTCTCTATTTTTCCTGGGAAACTTTCAGAAGCAAGCCTTTCGTAGGTACTGAAGACAAACATTCTTGGAAGCAAAGAACATGCACAAGAGAAGACTTGTGAGAAAACAGAGAGGAGGAAGAGATAGTATATGTCAAGGTTTAATAATTTTTTTCTAGCAGCTCCATTCCATCTAAGGTTTAATAAGTTTTTCAAGTTTACCAGCTAACTCCGGGGGTCAACTCACATGTTTTAGTCCACATTTTAATGCATTATTGTTTTTCTTTTAACAGAAATAAAGAAATTTTTAAGGTATTAAACACACACATTTTTCATGCATATTTCTTTCTATATATATATACATATATATTTTAAAATGTGTTTACTATTACAACATTAGAAGCTCCATTATGCATCGTTTGTTAGCAAAAAATCAAAGGATTACCGCCTTTTTTTTTAAAGATCTTACAAAAAAAATATTTAAATATTTTTTATTAAAAAAAAAATCCAAATAAGGCCTTAGTCATATTTATATTTTGTATATTTGATTAGATATTGGACTAGTGAATTTATGTATTTAGTATTTATTTTGGTGCTATTAAATTAATAGAATTTTTTTTAATATATTTAACAAATTTTTAGTAGTAAAAATAAAAATATTAAAAAAAAATTTTTTTGAGAAGTTATAATTTATATTTAAAAAAAAATATTTTTTACATAATAAATAAATAAATAATATTTTTATATTATTATATTCGAATATAATTCATAAATAAAAATTTTTTTATATTAAATATTAAATATTCAATATAAAATTATTTTTATTTTTTAAAAAGATAACTTGACAATTTTTTTTTAAAACTCGTCCAAACAAATCCTTGGTTATATGTATATGTAAAAGGATTTGTATGAATACTTTATATTCCACCACTCTTATACCCTTCCAATGAATCTGATCTTTCCATCATTAAGAAAAAGAAAAACAAAATTAAAAGGAATATTTAATACACACACAGATATATATATATATAATATTTTTTTTATAACTAAAATTAAATTGAGTAATACTAGCAAAATGTACAGAAAAGTTAATCCTATTTAAAAAGTATGGAAAAGCTCTGCATACAAGCCCTAATGGCTTGTATGCCATACAAGTTTATTAAACAATAAGATCAAAATACGCGCTGCTTCAGGTACGTTGATTACACGCGCTATATAACATCGCGCGTATATCTAACTACCAGATTTAAAATATTTCTTTCCCTTTTCGTTTTCGTTATTTTGAGATTTCGTTCTTCTTCTTCTCCCGCGTTTACCCTCCTTCTTCTTCATTGTTCTTTTCTTCTCCTTTTCTCACTAGCATCTTCTTCGTTTAGGTTACCTTTGTCTCTCTCTGCAACTCCATCTTCGTTTTCTATTTTTGATTTGTTGTTTTTCGAAATCAAAGTTTGATCTCGTTTTGAAGATAATGGATCATTCAACCTCAGATTGTCATCTGAATGCAGGCGAAGTGGATTATGAGTCAGAATCTAACGAAGTCCCTGAGATTTGATTTACATAGGATTAGTATGAAATTTCTTTCAGTAATTTGTATAGCATTGTGTAGTTGAAAAATTGCTGAACATTACTGTGAAAGTAACACGTTTACGTGAATCTGTCGATTCAATGTATTAGTTGTGATTAATTACCTGGAATTTGTAGCAGACGCTCGGGTGTAGATCAATTCTTGTTTGGGTGTATTTTAGCTAGAAGTGTGGGTGTATCTACACTTTACTGGTTTTTTGTTATTTTAATTTACTTGTTGTTGTTCAGCTGTATTATAACAGACATGATTAGGTGTGTTTTTAGAACTGTATTATATCTGCATGCTGTGTATTTACAGTTTATGGCTTTAAAAGTCATTCTGTAGTTGAGTTGTTGCGGTTAGGGTGTATCGTATTAGACATGATTTGGTGTATTTGAATCATATCTATGGGTGTATTTACAGTTCTGACACGGTGTATTTTGCAGCCTCTCTCAGTTGTTGATGACGAGCTTGTTCCAAAGGTCGGAATGACCTTTACCACCCTTGAAGATGCTGGAAAATTTTACAGGAACTACGCCAAGGCTGCAGGTTTCTCTACAAGAGTTCGGTGCACAAATAGGAAGGGAAACGAGATTAAGAACCAACTGATTACATGTAGCAGAGAGGGAAAATGGAAATCTAAAATATCTCCGACCGAGAAGACCAATTCGACAGCCGGTCTAAACTGTCCTGCAAGAATTTATATACACACATTGAAGGATGTCGGTGCTTGGATCATTTCAAAGGTTGTGCTGGATCATTCACACCCCTGCTGTCCAAGCAAAGCAGAGATGCTCAAACAGCACAGGGAACTAAGCATGTCCATTCGTCGTACGATAGAGAATAACGAGGAGGCCGGTATCAGACCAAGCAAAACCTACCAATCATTTGTTGCGGCTGCCGGGGGTCACCGCGAGTTAAATTTTATCGAAAAGGACGTGAGGAATTACATTACCAGGGAAGTGCGGAATGTTTCCGAACAAGAAGATGCAAAGAAATTCGGGAAATATTTCTTAAGAATGAAAGAGAAGAATCCGAATTTCTTTTTTGAGCTCCAACTCGAAGATGATCAATCGATTAAGCTGGCTTTTTGGGCCGATGCAAGAAGCAGAGCCGCCTTTGAGTATTTCGGAGACGTCATTTCATTCGACACCACCTACAATACAAACAGGTAACAAACTGTCCCTGTTTATGATGCCAAATTAATTTATTTTTACGAATCCGCAGTAGAGGTGTATATTGGCTGTTTCATTGGGTGTATGCGAAGCATTTGTTAGGGTGTAGCTAATGATTTTGCATTCTGGACCATGGTAATTTGTTTCAGGTATAATTTGGTCTGTGGTTCTTTTGTCGGGGTGAATCACCACGGTCAATCAACACTTCTCGGATGCTCTTTGATGAAGAACGAAGAAATTGAATCATTCAAATGGTTATTTCAAAGCTGGCTTCGTTGCATGGGAGGAAACGCTCCGAAAGGGTTTCTCACCGATCAGTGCGCATCCATGAAAAGGGCTTTAGAGGCCTGTATGCCAACAACAGTTCACCGCTGGTGCATTTGGCACATCATGAAGAAGATTCCAAGCAAATTAAACGGGTACAAGGGACATGCCGATATCAAACAAGAAATGAGCCAAGTTGTTTGGAACTCTCACAGCAAAGACTCATTCGATAGGAATTGGAACGATTTTCTGCTGAATTTTGGTCTTGGGGACAACAAGTGGCTTTCAGGTAATGTCTTTTTAAAATCTGCATCAGAGGTGTAAATTGCATGTTTTTTCGGGTGTATTTATAGACTGTCTTTGGGTGTATTATGCAGATCTGTACGAAGACCGTCACATATGGGTTCCTATCTATCTGGATCACCATTTCTGGGCAGGGATGAGAAGCACACAAAGGAGCGAGAGCATGCATTCATTTTTTAACAAGTATATCACCCGGAACAGCTCGCTTATTCAGTTTGTCAAACAATACGATAATTGCCTCGGAAGCAGGGAGCAAGCAGAGAGAGAATCAGATACTGCAGATTTTCATACGGTCATACCGTGTGCAACGAAATCCTGCATTGAAGCTCAGTTTCAAGATGCGTACACTCACGCAAAGTTTAGGGAAGTCCAAGCGCAATTCAGAGGAAAGGCGAATTGCATCACCAGACTAAAGAATTCCGCTCTAGGCTATTCAGTATACGAAGTCGGAGAACAAGTTTCCAGCTCAATATTCAACAAGTTCGTGGTTACTTACGACTCAGTTGCAGCCGAGGTAAAATGCCATTGCTTATTATTCGAGTCGAGAGGGATACTGTGCCGTCACGCACTAAGCGTGTTAAGCTTCGAACAAGTAAGCCAAGTGTCACCGAGATACATACTGGAACGATGGAGCAAGAAGGTAAAGAGGCGACACACACACATCAAGAGCAGCCACGACGAGCCACTAATGGAGCCAAGAAGCAAGAGGTTCGACCAATTGGTTTTTCGTTCGCAAAATATATGCGAATTTGCTTCCGAATCGGAGGAGCTGACTGCAATTTTGCACCGTGCGTACGATAACGTCATGGCCGAGATGGAAGCATTAAAAGCCAAAAGGAAGGGGACATCTTCTTTATCCCACGAAGACGCCAACTTGGAATCCGTTAACGAGCTTCAAAGCCCGCCAAGGATTCGAACAAGAGGACGTCCAAAAAACAGGCTAGGTTCAAAGCTGGAGAAACAGATCGCAAATGCCACAAAGAAGAAGAAGACGAAAGTTTTAAGCGAGGTAAAAGTAATGTTCTTTAAATTTGTGGCGATTGAGTTTATTTTTCTCGTTAATAGTTTAGGTAATGTGTGTGTGTTATATTTCAGATAAACCTGTTTGATGCTGCATCAGCGGCGCATTCAAATTGCAGCCAATATCAAGGACACGTTATGAGTTATCAGTTCAGGGTACCAGCAGCAGGGGATAACTCGTTGGGTGTATAGTTTTACAGAATATGGGTGTAAAAGCACCGTTATTTTGGGTGTATTTTCGTTAATTCACAATTTAGATATAGACACATATATAGATATATATAAAACAAAAGCTGTAAAAATTCTCAGGTTATGGGTTTATATTTGATTTGATGTTTTTCTTCATATTTTAGTACATGTAATTCATACATTTTGAATACAGCGCAGACAGTTTGGGTGTATATTTTATACAACCTTGGGGTGTATTATTAGACTTGCGTTGGGTGTAGCAGTTTATAATTTGTGTTTATATATGCCTTGATTTTTTCCTTCATATTTTACCACCTGTAATACAGCTTTTGAATACATCACAGACAGTTTACCAGCACAGATAGTTTAACTATGGGAAAAAATATACATGGAATAGAAGTTGTTGATAAATGGCAAATATTTACATCATTTGTTCAATTTACAAACTACCAAGCAGTTGGATTACCCAGTTTCTATATCAGCAGAATTAATCTGACAAAATGGACTTAATAATATAGAGGATGGCTTCGACAGCCTTATAGCACTACTCTCTCTAATTGCCTGATCTCTCTGTGTATTCATCTCACTGAATAGTATCCGGGATGCGTACTCCACTCTATAGTGGTCCACCTCCTCCTACAATAAAAAAGTATATTCTGTTTAAACAGCAATATTAATTCAGTAAAGTAATACAGAGTTATATGGTTTTAAAGACAGTTACCTGTGGCCAATTATCCCATTCATACTTCCCCTTTTTGATGTTTTCCGGCTCAATTATCTCCATCCACTTCATAACGTACACAGCGCAGTCATAGCTGAAAACGAAGAAAATAAATTACAAATCACATTTACAAAAATTTAATGTTCAGACTCACAAATTTATACCTTGTTTTTTGGCCTGATATTTTAACATATGGTGATTTAATTTCCTTCTCCCTCTCCCCTTTCTGAAGAGGTTCCCCGCCGGCATATGTTATCAATCTTGAAAATACGTATCCCTTAAATACGAAAACAAATCAGTAATACACCCGAATGAATGGACAAGATACATCCAACTGAATGGACAATATACACCCATCACAACTAACGAAATAGACCTATCTATTAAAGTAAAGAAGACAGATGCAACTTACAGTGAATTTATTAATGGCCTTTCTCTCATCGGTGGGAGCTTTTTTGTGTAGCGGGTCAAGTATTTGACATTTCCGCTTTCTTGTATTTATCAGCCATAACCACCAATGCCCGGCGTAGCAGACAGGGGCAAAAATCTGAAGGATTGCCACACATGAACAGTGTGTTATTTTATTTTGCAAATAAGTAAATAAGTGTACTAACAAATTTAGCAAACGAAAACTTACATATGGGTGCGAAGTCAATTTTTTTCTATCTATGAAGGGAATGAAACTCGGGTAGGCTTCCACCCTGAATTCCTTTTCCGTTTTTGGTGATACGAATTCCCCGTTTGGGTGATCCGAAAGTGCCATGCACTGCAAGAATGGGAAACGAGAAATGAAATACTAAACTTACACCCAATCGAACATGACAAATACACCCAAATCAATACAGAAAATACACCCGAAGTTCGTAGAAGTAACACTTACCACAATATCGGGGGGGAGACAGTATATTTGTTCTTGAAATCTCTTTTCATTTTTGTTGTTGAGGATGAGGCAGATGGCAGATACAATCTAGAAATATATGCCGAAATCAATTTTACATTAATAAGCATTGTAATTGACTTTGGTGTAAAAACAGTAATCTTATTCTAATATTACCTGAGATTCTATATCACTTTTTGCCTGGAGGGAAGCAAGGTGCATTCTCATCAAAATGTATTCTCCTTGGCCAATCAGAGTGCACATCTCCTCATACTCGTTAGTATTGCCATCTGCATCTTCCTTCAGTCTCGTCCCCCAGATGTAGCACTTTTGTTTCATATCATACGTAATCTGATATAATCCCCGAGGAGTTTCAAACTTTGCAGAACTTTCTCCCCCAGTCTCCCTCTGAATTTGTGGACTTGTGTTTTTTCCCTTCGTCGCGCTGCTTGCTATTCTTTGGACCAAACTGTCCAATTGTTCTATCAAATTCGCAGCTTCTGGAGATTTTTCCCTTTCTGTCTCCTGCGTTGACGCCCCCTCCTGGCTTGAATCAGTCAATCCAAGGCTGAATGATGGCACCCCTGGATCTGTTTTAGGAACATAGGAAGCTGTCCGTGCCATCATCAACAGGGCAGCAGCGTCTTCTGCGTCTGGATGACTGCGTCATCATGTATAAGAATAAGAATAAGAATAAGAATATACAGATGATAAGCAAAGATTGATTTTAGTCTGATGAACTTACACTTTAGTTGGAGCTGGGGGAACCGTGGGTGTGGTCTCTTGAAGTTGTTTGGGGGTTTCAGGAGTGCTGCACAGTTACAAAAAATTAATCACGGCGTAAAAGAAACTAATCAGGAACAATATACACCCAAACTGTTAGCTAATATACACCCAAACTCCAAACAAATATACACTCAATACTATTTCTTACGTTTCTGTAGTCCCTTCAATCTGTAGCATAGGGGTTGGTTCAAAATCTGTCTCAGTGGTTGTTTGGGATGCCGGCACAAAAACCTGAATTGGGACTCTAAACAAGAAGAAAAATGAAAGGTTAACAACGCCTTTGAAAATAATAAGGTTATAAGGTTGAATATTATTGTAAAACTCACATTGCAAGCGCTTCGGACGGTGTCTGTTCCCTCACAACCATCATATTCGAATCAGACGGACTCAACCTAAAATACACCCAAAGAAATTCAAGAAATACACCCGAACAATTCAAAAAGAAGACAGGCTTTGTTTTTTTGAGAACTTACATACTTGCAGTTTTTGCTTTTTTTTCCTGCCTTTTTTTTCTTGAATAAAATAATAAAGGGCTTTTTTTTCTAAAAAAAATATATACAGAATTAGAAGTAGAAGGGTAATAGAAGAACAAAAGTAACGGTTATTTGAAAGAGAAATTACATGCTCTGTGACGGCTGGTTTACACTACTCTGTTCTGTGTTTCCTTGAGAGGAAGGAGCATCAGTTCCCAAGTTCACAGCCGGTATTCTAAGACAGATTTGATCCAAGCAACACAACAAAGTTAATATTCCAACTTATTAGACAACATACACCCAACTTGATCCACTCAATACACCCAAATGGTACCACAAGACACACCCAATTCATGATAACAAGATTTTATTAAATAATAAAGCTTCTTACGTTTCAGACGACACATAGCGACCTTCTGTCGATCGCAGGTCAGGTTGGTTCTCCCTGCGAAACAAGAAACAATTATTAGCATGCAAAATACAACAAAATATGAAATAGACAGCCCATCAAGACATACCCCTCTGCAGCAGATTTATCAACGTTTTGCCCTAGCCATTCATCCAGTTCGTCACTTGATATTTCATATGTCTCACTACATTCATAAAGGAAGATGTTAACAAAAATAATTACGACGATAGCGGTAATATAGCTTACGAGGTACTGTACCCGTCAAAGTATTGGTCTTCTTTAGGAGGTGAATCCTCCACGAGAACTTTTTTCTTTTTTGGTTGTGTTCTGGGTGGAAAAAAAAGAGTACCAATCAGAAATAAAAAATTAATTTTATCACAGAATATTATGCAAAGAAGTGCTTACTTTTTTGGTGTTGTTTTTGTTTTTTTCTTCTCCTTCTCCTTCTCTGCAGGTGATGATTCTTCACTCCTATAAGTTAATAACAGACACTTCAGTTAATACACGAAATCTTTATAATGAAGCCAAAAGAAAGGAGTAATAATTTCAGGACATTACTCATTACTTTGTTCAGATTCAGATTCTGAATCAGAATCTGGCTCCTCTTGCCTCTGCTTTCTTTTTCTGGAGTCCATTCTGGAAGGCAAACAGTGATTATTTAGAACATACTAAAATACACCCAACGTGATCAACAAGATACACCCAACTCGAAAAAGAAATTACACCCAAGTATGGTACTTACTTTTTCCCCTTTTTGATGGGGTGTTTTCTTGCTGAATCCTCCGAGTCTTGTTGAGTCTCAGACTCAGAGGTAGAAGTGTCACTGTCAGTAGCTGTTTCTGTCTCCGAAGACGATGTTGGACTCGCCTTCCTTTTTTTGTTTTTTTGATTTCTTGTTTTTTTTCTTTTTTTTCTTTTTCTTTCATTTTTTCTCTTGCTCTTGTCTCCGCCATCTTCACAATCCCCTGAAACATGAGATATTTTAGCTAGCAGCATTCAGGTAAATAAAATACAAGCAACATATTATGTTTACTTACCAAAATTTCTTCTTTTTCTGCAGTCATTCTTTCCACCAACTTCTCCTTAGTCCAGTTGGCAATCCAAGGCTTTGGTGGTCTTTCAGCCCTCTTCTTGCCTTTGTTTTCAGAAAGATGAAAGTATATTATCATGAGGGCAAAGAGGCATCCATCAATTGCCTTCTTCTTCTTCTCCTGGTAGTTTGTGATGCCTTTGATCAAGAAGGTCAAAACATGCGCCCCCCAGTTTCTCTCCGATATGCCGTCCATCTTAAAAATTGGGGCGAGGTGCACGGGCGATATTTTGTTTATCGTCGTTGGCAAAAGGAACGCCATCTGTATGTAGAGGATGAATATCCTTTTGAACATCAGGCGTTCCTCTTCGCTGCCAACGCCGATTTCCATCATTTCATCGGTAAGACTTTTGAGTGTCTTACCCTGGAATCTTCTATAAATTATTTTGTCATCATCAGAAAGTTGCTTATAAAGTTGCTTATACTCAACTTTCTCAGGAAACGGATTTCCTACAAAAAAGAAAACAACAAAGTATCAAAATCGGTTCAAAAACACCCAAGTATCAACCTTAAATACACCCAAGCATCAACTTAATATACACCTATAATTTTGAGCTAGTTACCTGTTGCATTGATGCCAAGCGCATCACCTATTGTCTTTGGTGTTATTTGGAAAGAACCATATCCTGTCTTCAGTCTGTTCTCCCCAAGTTTGAAGTTGTTTGCCAGTTCCCTTAAGAGTTGGTGATCCACCCTTAGAGGTGGGACGTGCATCAACCCACCAAATCCGAGATCCCTGACAATTGCCTTCTTCTCCTCAGCCATGTTTCTGAACTTATCACTCAAGAGATGTGTGGCACACTTAAGGTCTTTCGTTTGGTTT
This sequence comes from Arachis ipaensis, assembly GCF_059453495.1. Classification (NCBI taxonomy): domain Eukaryota; kingdom Viridiplantae; phylum Streptophyta; class Magnoliopsida; order Fabales; family Fabaceae; genus Arachis; species Arachis ipaensis. The sequence goes on along the minus strand of NC_142444.1, from coordinate 1,846,601 downwards.
CTTGCTGCCATTTTGTCTGAAACAAAAAATACACACAAATATACTCCCATTAGTAACAGTAAGATACACCCATATGTAAGAATCAGATACACCCATTGATAACAGTGAGATACACCCATTGAAATTATTCAGATACATTCATATATATCAGTCAGATATCAGTCAAACATGTTTCAATATCAAGCAACATTACAAGGTCTAATAACAGTAAGATACACCCATATGTAAGAATCCGATACACTCATTGTTAACAGGGAGATACACCCATAGATATTATTCAGATAAATCCATATATATCAGTCAGTTATCACTCAAACATGCTTCAATATCAAATTAATTCAGATATCAGTAAGATACACGCATATATGAGTCAGATACACCCATTGATAAGAGTAAGATACACCCATATGTAAGAATCAGATACACCCATTGATAACAGTGAGATAGATATTATTCAGATACATTCATATATATCAGTGAGATATCACTCAAACATGCATCAATATCAAGTCACATTACAAGTTCAAACAGTATACAACCCCCAATCTACGGAATAAAGCCCCAAAAATCAACAATAGTAGCAAGAGAACTTAGAACAAGAATGTAGAACGACGTAGAACTTAGAAGAATGACGTAGAACTTAGAACAGTGTGACAAAGAAGCAAGAATAATAGCACAGTAAACCCTAGAAGAACGACGTAGAAGAAAACTAAAATATACAGTAATCTTGATGAACTTACGTTGAGTGTATTTGCTTCGTTTTCTCTTCAGATTCTTCACGGAGAGTTTGATGTTGTTTTGATGGAGGTTTCGAAGAACGATTTGTATATTTTGAACTTTGATTTTTGCTCGAAAATGGGAGCGTTTCCTTGGTTTCGAAGCGTTTTGAGAAGTGGAAGAAGTGGAGGAAGTGGAAGAGTCTGCCATACGTAACCGTTTGTGTTGAGCGCGTGATTTTGACGCGCCATGTTATGCTTCCTTATGCGCGTGTCTTCGATTTGGGCTGGGCCAACTTGGATGCTTGGATACTTGTATGTGTAGCAGGCCCGTAAAAAGTAACATATACTTATTAATTATTTTGTAGATACCTGAATATTTAAAAATAGAAACAATAAATAATTTTGTTAGCCTTTTCGATGTTTTTATATGAATTATTTATCATCTTTAAATTAGGAAAGATCTCCAACAAAAAGAAAAAACTAGAAGAGGATTTTCATGGAAACTATTTTTGTTTATGTTACAATTTAAAAATAATCAATATATAATAAATATAAATTTAATAAAAAAAGTTAAGTTGTTTAATCTCATATTCAATCTTGGAACTAACACTATGCATGTTTGATAATAATAATAATAATAATAATAATAAATATAGAATTAGTGAATATTGAATGTTGCTAACATTTATTCTTTATAAGGCTAGCATTTTAATTTTAAGTATAATATAGAATGTTTTACATATTTTTGTTAATATATAAATATGAAATTATTTTACAGCACATCAAATTTTAAATTTTTTTCAATATCAGATTAGTAACATTTTTCTTTATACTTATCTTATATTTGACATAACAATAATTAATAATTTTTAATATTCTTACTAAAATTGTCGGTTCAAACATTATCTTATTTGTATATAAATTTAATTTCTATACACTCTTTATACGAATAATTAATTATATATTACTATAATTCACTAATAAAAATAACCAATTTTTAAACACTTAAAAAACTAATCTAAACACTAATTAAATAAAACTCTATATATATTGAATAGTAGTTTTTGAAGGGTGAAGAGTTTTTAGGATTTATTTGGAAGCTTAAACCCTTGATTTTGTGTTCTCTTCTCTTCTCTTCTCTTCTCTTCAGCCGCACCAAGTATTAATATATTGCCGCTTCTTCTTCCAACCATCAAAATCTTCGTCGCCAATCCAAGTCGGTTCCGTAAGTAGGGTTCCTCTTCTCTCTCTCTCTCTGTATCTATATATATGCGCATGAATATACAAGAAGACGAAAAATTACTAACTTTTTTTGCGTCATATTTGGTTACATCAGGAATCGCTTTCTCTCTCTTCCGCCGCCACGCTGGCACGTTCTCCTACCATTCTCACTCCCGCAAGTACGAGGTTTATCAGTCTATGTATGTGTTAGTAGTCATAAACTCCTTCATTCATGTATTTAGTTATTTTAATTGTTGTTGTTTTGCTCGTTTAAGGTTTTTGTTTGTTGTGTTTTGCTCTCTTATCAAACCAAAAACCCTACTTGTGATTGTTTATTGTGATTGTTATGTGTGTATGTGTATGTATGCATCATGCGTAATCAACTGGCTTGTTGTTTTTGCTCTGGTTCTGATTATCATTGTTGTGCCAAACTATAGTGCGAGCCACATTAAGAATTATGGTTTTGATTTCACACGCGATAGGATGCTACACCATTGTCTAATTCATGTTATTCAGCAAAAGTTTATAGATGTAGCCAGTGATTTTAATTTGTTTTCAATTGTAAAATTATAATGTAATTAACTTGGTTGGTTTTTATTTTATCTATCTAGGGTTAGAACTTGGGGAGATGAGCCTTAGTAATTAGTATAATGGTAAGGGATTGTGGGATTCAAATTCGAGAATCAATCCCACCTCTTTTGGAAGTAATATGCATACATCTTTTCCTGCAAATCCCACCCGATGGGATTCTCGTGCACTATGCCACCCCACTCTTTCGTAGGGTTAAAAGTATTGTGTTTGAAAAGCCTACCCTGCTTGAATTTGTATTCGAATAACAGAAAAAAGAACATATAAAAGGATATAGAGGGACTGAGCATGAGAATCCTTTTTTTAGCCTTTATATAGGGTATCCTTCTTGGACAGTTTTAGTGGATTTTTCTTGCAGCTGAAGTTCTATGGCTTTTAAACTTTTATTCCATGTATTAAGTTCAATTTTTTTTTAATCTATGCATTGTATTAAATTATATATTGAATATGCTTCATGATTCATTTTGCTAATATATGCATTCACCCCCCATATTGATGACCCTCTATTGTTTCGTTAATTATGTCCTCTAGGATTACACCTGCATTCATGGCGATTGATGCTGGCATTGCTGTAACTAATAACAAAGAGAAACCTGATTTAGGAGAACATCCGAATCTACCTAAGAGAAAGAAGTCTATTGTGTGGGAATATTTCACTGTTGAAACTGTTGGAGCTGGATGTACCAGGGCATATTGCAAACAGTGCAACAAATCCTTTTCTTATATAAATGATTCAAAACTAGCCGGCACAAGTCATCTGAAAAGGCACATTACTTTAGGAATTTGTCAAGTTATTCGGCAGAAAAATCAACAAGGAGAAACTCAAGATACTCCCAATCCACCCAAGAAACGTCCAAGAGCAACACCTGGATATGCTGGTAATGGTGTCTCATTTGATCAGAGCCGGAGCAACCATGATATTGCTAAAATGATAATTTTACATGATTATCCACTTCATATTGTGGAGCAGCAGGGTTTCATTGATCTTGTGCGGATTCTTCAACCCCAGTTCAATCCGATCCGATCTGATTCTGTCGAAGAGGATTGTGTTGCTTTATATGTAAGAGAGAAGCAAAATCTTTTGAATCTTATCAATGGTATTCCCGGACTGGTTAACCTGACATTGGACTTATGGACTTCAAACGAGGCAATGGGCTATGTTTTTGTCCGTGGACACTTCATTGATGGCAATTGGAACTTACATCATCCTGTTCTAAATGTCATTAAGGTACCATTTCCTCTTTCCGATGGTTCCTTAAGCCACACTATATTAACATGTCTATCTGACTGGAATTTAGAGGGACGACTCCTTACCCTTGCACTTGATAAATCCTTCTCCAGTGAGACTTTGATGGGAAATCTGAAAGGCTTTCTTTCTTCCAAGAACCCAGTGATCCTCAATGATCAGTTCTTAAACCAGAATTGTTATGCCCGTGTTCTTAGTCACCTTGCACTGGACGCATTACAGGCAATGAAGGAAACTGTTGACAAGGTCCGTCAAAGTGTGAAGTATGTAAAGTCTTCAGAATCTCACCTAGAAAAGTTTATTGAACTGAAACAACAACTACAAGTCCCAAGTAAAGTGGACCTTGTACTTGATGACACAAGTAGATGGGATTCAACATACCATATGCTTCTTGCTGCCTGTGAATTAATGGAAGTCTTTGCTTGCTTCGATACAGCTGATCCTGATTACAGAATGACCCTTACGATGGATGAATGGAAGCAGGTTGAAAAACTCTGCAAATATTTGAAATGTTTTCATGATGCAGCGAACATTTTGACTTTGCAACCATACCCGACCGCAAACTTATTTTTCCCTGAAGTGTCAAAACTTCAGGTGGAGTTGACTTATGCGGCATTTAGCGATGATCCCTTCCTTAGTGGTCTGATTAAGCCTTTGTATGAGAAGTTTGATCGGTATTGGAGAGAAAGCTGCCCCATCTTGGCAATGGCCGTTGCCCTCGATCCAAGGCATAAAATGAAACTTGTGGAGTTCACCTTTTCTAAGATACTTGGTGAGAATGCAGAGCCATGGATAAGAACAGTTGATGATGCCCTTCGTGAAATGTTCATAGAATATAACATCCAAATGCTTCCGTTTGAAACAATCAATGGGGATGATGAAGGGGATGAGATCATGATAAAGACAGAGCTGTGCCCAGAAGGTTCTCTTGATGATTCTATCTATCTTGATGACTATGAATTTTATATATCCGATTTTGTCGGTAACCAGCAATTCAAGTCAGAATTGGATGAGTATCTAGAAGAACCTCTACTATCCAGTCATCAAGAATTTGATATTTTGTGTTGGTGGAGGCTGAATGGATACAGGTATCCAACCTTGTCAAGAATTGCATCCGATCTTTTGTCTATGCCAACGTCTACAGTGTCTCGGGATTCTGTTTTTGACACAGAAATTAGGAAAATGGATAGTTACAGGAGTTCATTAAGCCCTAGGACTATTGAGGCTCTTATTTGTGCCAAGGATTGGTTACAGAATAAAATCTTACCAACAGATGATTCAAAAGCATTTGTGAAAATGGAATTTTAGGTATAGGTTCTTTTGTAGGACATAGGATTCTCGAGTAATTTTGAGGTATACTGAAGTATTGAAACAAGGTTGAAGTAAACTAATTTGTGTGATTAGTTTTCAGGATTTTTCTTTTGAACTTTTTAGTAACATGTTTATAGTATAAGATTGATTCTATATAAACTTTCAAATTTAGCCAAAATAACCCTTTTTGTAAGTGGAAGAAGAAAAATATTAAGTAATTGTGTTCAATACTCATACTCGAGTTTTAGTGAAAAGCAATTTTATTCTTTTTATTGGGTTTGGCTCATAATTCTCGGTTTATTGATTGTTACTTGCAGTAAAAGAAAATACGTGTTTCGTTTCGGTTGATGATTTTATTATGATATGTTTCGGTTGATGATTTTATTATGATATATAGAAATAGTGAGAGATTATATTTTATCTAATAATTAAAAAAAAAACTTGAGAAGATTTACGCTTCTTTTAAGTTTGAGATTCCAATTTATAAATGCATTCTTAATGGTTTTGATTAAAGATTGGTTGTTTAATATTGTCTAATGACTAATGGTAAAAAGTAAAAACAACCTTTTTCTTTCTCGGAAAAAAAAAATCTTAAGACATAATGATGCTTCAACTTGCTAATGCAAATATTAATTTATAGTTGTGAGGGATATACCAAGTTAAGCTACTAAGTCAAACAAAAACAAAAAAGTAGTACAACACGTGTTGAAATTACTATTTAATCAAGAGTTACAAAATTCTTCATTTTCCTTTACAAATTAAAAATTAATAAATAATAATCACAATATTTCTTTAGAATAATTTATATTAAAAGAATTGAATGTTATTATTTCCCCTTGCTTTTCAATTTTCATATCTTATTAAAAGAGCACCAACGTACATAAAAAGAGAATGTGTTATACAATATACATCATTTAACTTCTCATAATATTTCATTGAAATAAAAAATAACTGTTCAATATTTTAAATTGAATAATAAATCAAATTTATACAATAAACTAACATATTTGCAATAATTTCACTCAAAATAATAATAACAAATAAATAATTCCTTCCTGAGTTATTATTTTGTATTTATTTGTAATTAGAATTAGTTATCTGATAAAAATATAATATTATACATTATCATATAAATATAATATCAAAGGTCTAACCAACCTTAAACCTCGTACTCTGTCTTTTATTATCAAAAGCCTTATTCTATTATTGCATTACCATATGTGACATTGTGACAAAGGATTTTCCCTTGAAAACTGCTATTTAAAGTGTTATTGGAACTTAGTGAGTAAAGTACCCAAAGCTTCAATCTTTCACAAATATTAGAACCTTTAAAGTTAGATATAGTTTTAGTAATTTAGAACGCTTTGTGAAATTCTGACATTGATCTTACAGTTAGTTATTGTTCCATTTTTCACAGTAACATAACATTTACAGTTAAGTTAGTTATATCCATGCTTTGTTTGTCAACTTCACTGTCTTGTTCACATGCAAGTTTCACACTTTCACTTTCCTTGCTCATCAAGAGATTGGTTTCTAAGTCTTCTGATATTGCTTTTAAGTGTTCTGCACATTTTGATTCCAAATGTTTTGGAGAATATGCAATATCTTTGCTTGAAAGGTGCAATTCCATGGAACAGTTAAAGCAAATTCATTCACAAACAATCAAAATGGGTCTAACTTCAGACCCTTTAGTTCAAAACAAAGTTATAGTCTTCTGTTGTACCAAGGATTGTGGAGATGTGAAATATGCTCATAAGGTGTTTGATACAATTCCAAAACCAAGTGGGTTCATTTGGAACACCATGATGAAGGGCTATTCTAGGATCAACTGTCCTGAAATTGGAGTTTCTATGTATATAGCAATGATCACCAATGATACCAAGCCCGATCATTACACGCTTCCGTTCTTGTTGAAGGGATTCAACAGCAATGTGGCTTTGCGGTATGGGAAAATCTTGTTTAACAATGCAGTGAAACATGGATTTGATTCTAACGTGTTTGTTCAAAAGGCTTTCATTCATGTGTTTTCCTTGTGTGGCATGGTTGATATGGCTCGGAAGGTCTTTGATATGGGTGAATCATGGGAAGTAGTTACCTGGAATGTAATGATATCCGGGTATAACAGAGTTAAGGCGTTTCAGAAATCAAAGAAGCTTTTTTCTGAGATGGAGAAGAAAGGAGTATCACCCAATTCAGTTACTATAGTTTTGATGCTTTCAGTATGCTCTAAATTGAAGGATTTACTTGGGGGAAAGCACATATATAAGTATGTCGAAAAGGGTATTGTTGAACCTAATCTGATATTGGAAAATGCCTTAATTGATATGTTTGCAGTCTGTGGAGAAATGGGTGCTGCACAAAGTGTTTTCGACAAAATGAAGAGTAGAGATGTAATTTCTTGGACTTCCATCGTCTCAGGGTTCGCCAATTCTGGCGAAATTAATTTAGCTAGGAAGTATTTTGATCAAATGCCTGAAAGAGATTATGTTTCCTGGACTGCCATGATTGATGGATACCTTAGACTTAATCATTTCAGGGAGGCTCTGGTGCTTTTCCGTGAGATGCAAATGTCAAATGTAAAACCTGATGAATTCACCATGGTCAGCATCCTATCGGCTTGCGCAAATCTGGGAGCACTCGAACTAGGGGAGTGGGTGAAGACTTACATTGACAAAAACAGTATCAAGAATGACACTTTTGTTGGGAATGCTCTGATAGACATGTACTTCAAATGTGGTAATGTTGAGAAAGCAAGGAAAATATTCAAGGAAATGCATCAGAAAGACAAGTTTACATGGACAGCAATGATAGTTGGTCTTGCCATTAATGGCCATGGTGAAGAAGCTCTTTCCATGTTTTCAAATATGATAGAAGCTTCAGTTACACCAGACGAGGTAACCTATATTGGTGTCCTGTGTGCATGTACACATGCCGGCATGGTAGAAAAGGGAAGAAACTTTTTCACTAGCATGACCGAGCAACACGGAATCAAGCCAAATATGACACATTATGGATGCATGGTTGATCTTCTTGGAAGAGCTGGCCAATTAAAAGAAGCTCTTGATGTCATTAAGACTATGCCCTTAAAGCCGAATTCAATTGTTTGGGGATCTCTTCTTGGTGCTTGTAGAGTTCACAGAAATGTGGAGCTGGCTGAAATGGCAGCAAAACAGATTCTTGAGTTAGATCCTGAAAATGGAGCTGTTTATGTCCTGTTATGCAACATATACGCCGCGTGCAAGAGATGGGAGAGCTTGCGCTGCGTCCGGGAAACCATGATGGAGAAAGGAATCAAGAAAACACCAGGTTGCAGCTTGATGGAAATGAATGGCAATGTATATGAATTTGTTGCTGGGGATCAATCACATCCTCAATCTAAAGAGATATATGCAAAGCTAGAAAACATGATGCAAGAGTTGAAGATTGCAGGGTATTCACCTGATACCTCAGAGGTTTTTCTTGATATTGGGGAAGAGGATAAGGAGAGTGCAGTTTATAGGCATAGTGAGAAGTTGGCTATTGCTTATGCACTTATTAGTTCAGGAAAAGAAGTTACCATAAGAATAGTGAAGAATCTCAGAATGTGTGTGGATTGTCACCATATGGCAAAGTTGGTGTCTGAAGTTCACGGTAGGGAGATAATTGTTAGGGATAGAACTAGATTCCATCATTTCAGCCATGGTTCATGTTCATGTAATGATTTCTGGTAAACATTGGCATATCTGTAGTGGGGTATAGGAATTAGGAACAGAAACTATTTTATAAGACAATTGAATCAGTGTATCATATGTATGAGTGTGATTGGAGATATGAAGTGTTCTTGTTCACTTAGTCGATCTTCTTGTATAGCTCGTCCACCTTGGAATGAACTCGGATTTTTCTGGATGGATGAAAAATACAATAATTAAGGAAGAACACGGAGTGTGAATACCTATAAAAAGCACTTTGATACTCAAATAAGTGTTTGAAGTATTTCTTGTGAAAACTTAATTTTAGATTCAAAACATACCTCTTCTTCTAAAGAGGTTATTGTTTTATAAATATAGAAGATAGTTGTTGATCAGTTTTAGATAATTTATACTGATAAAGAGTAATAACTGAATTATAATAAGACAGTTATAGCTGAGTTATAATGGACAAATCATGAAGGTATATGACTTTATTTAATGTAACTACTAAGATCATATTTATTTAAATAATGAGTTTAATTTTCGGAGATTAATACTATATAGTTTTTATTTATTTTTAGCATTATAAGTTAATATATCTTTATCTCATTTAATAAGCACAACAGTTACATAGCATTAAGGGCCCTTCTTTTTTATTTTATCTATCAATCTATCAGTATCCTATGTGGAATAATGAGAGGTCTATAATAACGTAGGGACACCAGCCTCAATTTTTGTAGCCAAAAAAAGTAAAGGGGGAGAAAATTTGGAAAAAAAAAAACAGTGGCTAGTTTTGTTCGTTAAGTTGAAGTTCTTTGTTGAGTCATGTAATGTAATACCACACTTCATAGTTCATAGTTCATAGTTCAAACCTCTGTCACTGATCATAGGTTCATAATACCAAAATAGCAATGGTGTTTTCTTCAGTGTTCTCTCCCACCCTCAACCTTGCTATGTCTTCTTCTCATTCTTGTTATTTTTCCTCCAATAAGTACTGTTACAGTTACAGAAGGAGAAGGACACAAAACACAAGAAGAAGAACAGTGAGAGTGAGAGGTAGCAGTAGCAGTAGCAGCTCCTCCAATGAAAAGGACAAAGAAGATTCAGATTCAGATTCTTTCAACCCTTTTGGATTTGTGACTGATAACCCTTCAAGCCGCAGCGCAATTCAGCTTCCTGAGAGTCCTGCTGAGGATGGCAACGTTGGTCAGATGCTCTATGTAATTCTTTCTTTCAATCATTCTTCTTCTTTATATAATGTAATAATTGTATTCTTTGAAAGTAATTCTAAAACTTTGATAAATTTGAGTATTTTTGATGCTCTACTAAGTATGTATGATTTTGAATGTTGATGATATTGATATTATTCATCATTTAGTGGGAGAGTATGGTATTGGACTAATAGTTTCTGTGATTTGTGTGTTCATAGAGGATAGAGGACAAGGGCAAGGAATTCGGTTCATATGTTAAATCTGGAAAGTTAAGATGGTTTGTGAGGGAAACTGGTAATTTTCATTTCTTTGCTGAGAAATGTTTTCAACTTTTTTTTAAGGAAATTTAGAACACATGTATTGTTATATGTTGCTTTTGTTCTGCTTCTTTTGCAGGATCTTCTGATAGTAGAAGAGGGACAATTGTGTTGCTTCATGGGGCTCCAACACAATCTTTTAGCTACAGAGTTGTTATGTCTCAGGTAAGTTGGTCCCCATTCTGTTGTGAAAAAGCATTGATAATTCAGGCAAACTACACCAATCTTTTCTAAAATTTATGCGATATTACACTCGACACCCTTAGTTTGTTGTATTTACACTAACTTCCTTCAAATTGAAGGATGATGTGTGTAATATGGCCTAACCTGTCCTTTGTTTTCGCTTTACATTGTTCATTTTCATTGGTCATTGCATTTCTTGCAATTTCTAATAATTGATGATGCATACATTCTTTTTTTGTCACTATTTCAGTTTTTGTTCTACATATATATGCTTTTTCCTCTCTTTTTTTACAGTTGGCAGATGCAGGGTTTCATTGCTTTGCACCTGATTGGATAGGATTTGGATTCAGTGACAAACCTCAACCAGGATATGGTTTTGATTACACAGGTTTCCTTTTATGGATGATCTCAGACCAGAATCAAATTTTAGTAATGCAGAAACCTTAAAAATGTTTTTGTTTCAATTCTTATAGAGAAGGAGTTCCATGATGCATTGGATAATTTGCTTAAGGTGTTGGGGGTCAAATCTCCCTTTTTCCTAGTTGTTCAGGTATCTAATTAAGCATGGATACTATACAATCTATGGTAGCATCCATCATTTGAAAGTTACATTGAATTCAGTGAAATACTATGATGCATTTATTTACATGCATATAGGATGCTTGATTTAGAAAGCTTATAGTTCATACTATAGTTGCATTTATGTTTTTGGCAAATTCTATCTGACTCTCATCTAATTGTACAAAATATACATTATCTTCTCCTAAGATCAGATAATAGCAAACTAGATACCTCAAATATTTTGTAAAATTTGACTCTAAACACCCTTCAAAAACTTCATATTATAATCTCCTAAAGGGAGCTTTAGGGCCCTATTTAGTAACTGTGTCATGAAAAAACTACAGAAATTTTCGGAGACACAAATTTATTTAGAGAACGAGAGCGATACGTAAACAGACAAAATATCTCAGTCATGGGAGAAAATATGCTTAGTTTTCAATCTACCTAAAGATCGGAATAGTAAGAACAAGAATAAAGACTTGACTTTTCTGTCTTGAAATACTTACCAAACATAACGCTTGGGAGGTCAATGAATAAAATGATTTATTTTCTTCAATCATATTACTTGTACACAAAAAATCATATATATCTTTTGTAAAATCCTTATTAGACATTGTGTCTAACATAAGGTCACACTTTGTTCTTAAGGGATTTCTTGTAGGTTCATATGGACTAACTTGGGCCCTGAAGAACTCAAGCAAGATATCAAAGCTAGCAATACTCAACAGTCCATTAACACTTTCATCTGTCATTCCTGGACTTTTTCAGCAGCTAAGGTTTGATTCTTATAGCTAGTACCTATGATAGTAACAACTAACATTTTCATCCCTGCTTGTCAATTAAATTTTGAGTAAATGACTATGGTGTCTTGTTACTTGTTATTAGTCACCTTGCCTATTTTAATTGTACTAAAGAGTAAAACACATTATACATATTCTCTAACACTGATGAATGTTTATCTGCACAAATTTGATAGTATATGAATGACTATTCACCATCCTTATTGTAATTGATTCCTTTTCTTCTTTCCTTTGTAGAATTCCATTGTTTGGTGAATTTACATGCCAGAATGCTATTATTGCTGAGCGATTTATTGAAGCAGGTAGCCCGTATGTATCCAAAAAGTTTATTTGGACCTTCTTTTTTTTGGAAATTTCTAACTTCTAAACTGAATTTCTTGCATACAATAATTTAATTAGCTTAGGACTTCAGCAAATAAATAAATAACAGCTTTAGATCATTTTCTGGTATATTTCATGGTTATGAGAACCGGACTGAACCGACTTAGTTCAATCGGTTAAAAGACAAAAACCAAAAGAATCAGCAAAAAAATTGGTAAACGGATCAAACCAGTCCTGTTTTTAGCAGTTAATCGGTTTAAATCTTTGAACTTCTAACTCTACCAGTTTAATTATCAGTTCGATTTTAAGAATCTTGGTATATTCTTAGATTCTTATATTTGGATACAATTTATATATTTAATGTAACAAATAAAAAGAAACAAAGGAATTACAAGATATCAGCAAAAGTATCTTTTGTTCCTTCAATAATTATTGCATTGTGCAAAGGGCATGGGGAGCATATAATAAACCACACACATAAATACATAATCATAACTGAATCATTGCTGTTTTTCACATGCCCTTAAAGGAATTCAAATGCAAAAGCATTATTCAAAATATGATCAGAAATTAGAGGCAATAATTACTACTTTATTTGAGGCTTGACATTAAATTATGTTGCAGCTATGTCTTGAAGAATGAAAAAGCTGATGTATATCGTCTACCTTATTTGGCAAGTAGTGGACCTGGATTTGGTTGGTGACATTATTTATTTTTCATCATTTTCATGGTTTCAGAGTTTGCCATTTTCTGCATATTCATTTTCATAATGAAATTGATAGAGCCTTTATGTAACAATATTTAATTTCTTATATTTAAATTTATTATATATAGTAATGAAGTTTCTAATTGATTTTGTTTGCTCAGCTCTTCTAGAAGCTGCAAGAAAGGCTAATTTCAAAGGCACTTTAAGGGAGATAGTGGAAGGATTTGCATCTGAGAGGTATGTTTCTGAAATTGAGGAAGCAATAAAACTGAACATATTGAATGCATGCATGTATTAAGAAAGAATAAGTAAGTAACCGAAAAATGGTACCAAAAAACCAAAAAGCAATCTAGGCCTTTTGGAGTTTGGAAGTTATATAAGAGTTGTTGCTTGCAATCATGACGGGGGTTGTACACTTTCCATTAGGGTGCCATGCTCATCATTGGTCAAGATCCTGTTCGATTTTGTTATTTTTATCCGGTGTTATTTTGAATAGATTCTATTTGGTCTCAAGTTATGTATTTTTTTTCTAGAACAACAATACATGGTGGTTGGTTAGTTTATGAACGAATTTCAGCAATATTGAAATTTTGTGTGTTTTTTTTAGGTTTAATTACTCTGTTGGTCCCTATAGTTTCGTGAAATTTTTATTTAGGTCCCTATATTTTTTTCTTTTTAATTGGGTCCCTGCACCAAATTTTTTTTTCAATCAAGTCCCTCTTAGTAGTAATTCGCTTAATTTTATAGGGACCCAACTAAAAAAAAGAATTGATACAGGGACCTAAATAAAAGGAAAAAAAAAAGTATAGGGACCCAATTAAAAAAAAGAGTGAATACCCCATCCGGCCCCTGACAATTATCTCGAAAGAATAACGAGGCCCCCAAGAAAAAAAAACACCAAATCCGGCCCCTAATAATTTTTTTTTTGGGACTGATTAGCCCCTGTGCCAAAAAAAATAACATTGATTTTTTTTGGTACAGGGGCCTCGTTGTCCTTTCGAAGTAATTGTCAGGGGCCGGATTAGATTTTTTTTTTTTTTGTCAGGGGCCGGGTTGGGATTTTTTTTTGTCAAGTGCCTCGTTGTCTTTCGAAGTAATTGTCAGGGGCTGATTTGGGTTTTTCTCTAAAAAGAAATTTGGTGCAAGGACTCAATTAAAAGAAAAAAAGTATAGAGACCTAATTGAAAATTTTGCGAAACTATAGGGACCAGCAGAGTAATTAAACCTTTTGTTTATATGGAAACCATAGTTCTGATGGTTAAATTTGTGACTTTTAAGTTTTTTTTTTAAACATACAAATTTAATTCTCAGATTTATATTTTAGTATTAATTTTTTTTAAATGTGCAAATCAAACACTCCGATTTACTTTATAAAAAAAAGAAAATTTATTTTAACATAAATCAGATTCTTTGATTTATGCATTATAGTCATATTTCTCTACAAATTTTATTATTTCTCAAATTTAAGAGTCCGATTTATTATTTAAAATAAAACACACCAATTAATCAGACTTCTTTCATTTCTAAAAAAATTAGCCATATTTTACTACTTGTCATTCAATAACAACTAGTGGATGAAAATCCTTCCTTTGAATCTGGTATGATGCCATGTACCAAAATATTTTATAGTTTAAATATTGGTATAAAATTATTTTAAAATTCATAATTATTTTATCTCGGTGCATCACAGCATTGTTGTCCAAGGTGGGTGGAAATTTATTATTTAATATTTTTATTTTTTTTCTTTATACAATTTGAACTACTTTCAGATGGGACAAGCCAATACTACTTGCTTGGGGTTTATCAGACAAATATTTGCCACAATCTGTGGCTGAAGAATTTAAGAAAGGAAATCAAACAAACATCAAGCTTCAACCAATTGAAGGAGCTGGCCATATGCCCCAAGAAGATTGGTAAGTACAATTTAACATTTTTATTATTAAATTTCATTACAATAATCTTTTAATTATTCACCCTCTTAATTAATTATTTTAACAGGCCAGAGAAAGTTGTTGATGCTTTGAGAATGTTCTTCTGATTTCAAGTGCAGGCATTAATGCATCCAAGTGCTTATTTAATTATTGGAGGATATTCCTTTTCCTCTTTTTCTTTTTTTATCCTTAAATTGAAAATTTAATCTTTAAAATAGTTTATTACTATTAAAATTATTACTTTCTAATGTATATATATGTCCTCTAATTCCGGTCCTAGTAGAAATGAAATTAATTACTTGAAAACCATGGAATAATTCTATTAAATAATAGTGACGGTTTTCCAAAGTTTTTGCGGTGATTTCAAACTGCCGTTAAATGTACACTTAAGATAATTCAACACTATATAGTATATATACATTTGAACTATTATTGAATTACCTTAATATTTGATGTACCAAGTTTAACATGGACACAAAATATATATAAAATTTAAATTTTTACTTTATTTATTAACTTTTTTAAATATTTAATAATTATAATTTTAATATATATCCTAAAAGCACATGTTAATTAAATGCAATAAAATTACAGTAATTTATAACCATTCCTTCCATCCATGTAAAAAAAAAGTAACATAAGTGAAGTATTAATGACCTGTCTTTAACACATTTTTTTCTCAAAATAAAAAATAAAAATGGAAATAAAAGAGAAGGGAAAAGTGGCACAAGCATTTCCCATGAGCAAGGAGGTGTTGTTCCACTTTAATTGGATATATATGTGGTATGATATGTCATATATATATGTTTTAGACTTTAGCTTTTGTTACTGTCATCTTTCCAAAGATTCACTGACCAATAGTAAGATAACGAAAGGTTGAAATTAAATTCTATTAAGAGAAGTAAATATATATAAATTTTCATGTGATGATGCATATAAAGTACCTTTGCAATTATATGTTTTGGACATATATAGAGTTCACTTGATTAGGCCATGACCAATACTCTTTGGGTATGGTTGTTTAATGTACATATTTTATTAACTTGAATGAAAATGGATCGTTCATTATTATTTATTATTAATTATTATGAAGATTCACTTTTGAGATTTTGTCGTATTTAATTTTAGTTTTTATTGAATTGAAATGCACTGTTTTTCTTATTGTAAATAATAGAATATAACTTGATGAACATTAGAATAAGCAATTGAGGATATATTTAATCATAGCTTTACGAAAAAAAACAAGGGTTATATATCATTTGAAAAGATTTAGTAGCATTTTTGTTTCAACCAAAAAAACAGAGGAACTTGGTCTAGTGATTAGCTCACTAGTTTGCTTAAGTAAGTGTCGAAAGTTCGAATTCTGTCTTATGCATGCAACAATTTATTGGTCAGATAAATTAGTCTTTGACCTGTCGGACTCGAGAATATCATGAAAAACAAAAATGAGTGAATACCCCATCCGACCTCTGACAATTACCTCGAAAGGACAACGAGGCTCCTAAGAAAAAAAATATCAAATTCGGCCCCTAATTTTTTTTTTTGGACTGATTAGCTCCTGTACCAAAAAAAAATAACATTGACTTTTTTTTTTTTGCACAAGGACCTCGTTGTCCTTTCGAGATAATGGTCGGATTGAATTTTTTTTTTTGTCAAAGATCTCGTTATCTTTCGAAATAATTGTCAAGGGCTGTTTTGAGTTTTTCTCAACAAAAGAATATGTGAATATTATTTGCTACATGTAGTATAATGAATATATTACACATAAGACTAATAAAGAGTAAAGACAAAATATATGGAAATTTATTATATATGATTTATTAATTTGGACGGTACTCATTTGAACTCAAATGAACTTTAATTTCTCCAATTAAGCTAATCACTTTGAAACTAGTGCTAACCATACTCTAAGTAAGTTTCACTCATTCATGCATGAATTTGAAGCTGAAAGGGTCCACATAAAACATGCTTGACCCAAGTGATTGACTAAACAGTAAATAACAAGGACATCTTCCACTGAGAATGTTACAAATTTCTTCCATCAGTGAAGAATTTGCACTAGTTAAGATGGACTTGGCCTTTCATGAGATTCTAGCCTTGTGATTATGACAAAACCAAACAAGGCCTTAATTAAACATCAACGGTCCACAATAACCAAAACATACTTCTATGTTCTTGTAACACATTAATGTATTTTGGAAACACTCACCAACCAATAATTTATATTTTTAGTATTTTAAAATTAATAATATAATGTGTGGTTGTAAATATTTTTTTGTCATGAAATCACTACTTTCAAAAATTTAAACTAATAGAAAAAATGCATAATTAATTTGACAACAACTTATTACGTGTACACCAAAATTAGTCACCAAAATCAACTATCAATATAAAATATATGTTGGAATACAAATACACAATGAAAATAAATTAAATCACATATGTATTTATACACAAATACATTAGTAGCTGATTTTAATGGCTATCTTTGATGTATAAATAATATTTTTGTAAATAATAATATCTTTAATACGTCTTTTTACGCATGAACTTCTTTTAAGTTTGTGTGAGTTTTGTATAGACTTTTTTTATTTGTTTTATACTGAAATTCTTTTTTTTTTTCCTTTTAGAGTCAACAAGGTCAAATTATAAATATTCGATCATAAAAATTTTGATATTTTCTCACGAAACTATTTTTTTTTTTAAATTTAAACTAACAAGAAAAAATACATGAATTATTATGTCTTTAATTAAAGTATATAATTATTTTTAAAAATAAAATAGAACATTTTTTTAAAAAAAGAGATAAATCTTTAATTATTTTTATTTGTCTTAACAAATACTTTAGTAAAATTCCTTTTCCTCATTAAACCCCACCCCTTTTTTGTCAACACAATCTGATTGGGGTTAAAGAAAAAAAAGAGAACACTAAGAAGGCCCAAACATGTGATAAAACAAAAATGCATCTGCCACCACTAGTCTCTGCCACGTGGCACTTGATCAACGGTTAACTTGCCTCTACCACTGTCCTGTTTTGTCTCTAGCCTTAGACTCAATTGGTGCATGAGTCTCTCTCTCTCTCTACCCTTATAAGCTTCTCTTCACAATCACATGGTTCCCACAACACTATATACTCATAACATTAATAGAGAGAGAAAGAGAAAGAGTGTGTATTTGTGTGTGTTGTGTGAAACTCTATCCCCCAAGTTTATTAGCAACAAGGAGAGGCTAGGATTGCTCACAAATCTTGAAAAAGGTTGAAAATTTGATGACCCTTATCCTATCTTCTTTCAAAAACACAACTTTACAATTTTATTTCATCATATATCATATCATCATATTCTCTTCTTTCACCATAGCAACATAAAAAACACTACTTTGTTATTATGACCATAACAACAAACTTATTATAAACTCTTTCTTCTCATTCTTTCTTCATTCTCCTCCTCCTAAAACATCATCATTCACTTGGTGATTGTATTTATAAAATTTTGCTTCTGTCTTTGTGGTGTTTTCTCTATATCTATATCATCACAATCAATAACCAAATTTGGGTATTGGTTAATGATTTTTATTGTGGCGGTTTTGTGAACTTTTTTGTTACCCTTTTAGTTTTGTGACAACAGCAAAATGGCCCCAAGGTCAGGAAAAGGGAAATCAAATAAAGCTAAGACTGAGAAGAAGAAAAAAGAAGAGAAAGGTATGTTGCACTAAATAGTAATAATAATAATAATAATAATAAAATTTTCATGTGTCATAATCTTTTGCACTAATTAAAACTATATATATAAATTTTCTAAAAAAAAAATTTTATGTGTTTTAATTATTTGCAGCAGGAGCACCTTCTCTTGTTGACATAACTGTGGTTACTCCCTATGATTCACATATTGTATTGAAGGTATAGTGTTTAATTATTTTATTATTCATTCTTTGTATTTTAATAACCACCAACAACAAGAATTAATTAATTAATTAATTAATTAATTAAATGTGATTATATATTAAAAATGTTTAATATAACTAATAATTGTTTATTGTGATGATGAAATTTTCCAAAAGGGTATCTCTACTGATAAGATACTTGATGTAAGGAGGCTATTGGCTGTGAAAGTGGAGACATGCCATTTTACAAACTATTCTCTATCTCATGAGGTTGGCATTTTCTTGAATTCAACAAATACTTGTATTATTTAAATGAATAATATATAAAAAAATTTTCTTCCTTATTTTGTGGCAAATTATATCATCTTTCTTTTTGCATTTCCTAAATTTCCTCAAGTTAATTAGAGTTTGATAAACATTAATGAACTAATTAATAATTCAATGCTCTTGATTAATGTTCCCCCTTTTTAGGTTAAGGGTCAGAGATTAAATGACAGAATTGAAGTTGTTACCCTAAAGCCATGTCTTCTAAGAATGGTTGAAGGTAGGTGTAATTTGCATACTTGCCATTCAGCATCAACCACCAATTTTGTGTCTCATTTGAATTTGCATTTACATTTAGTTGAATCTAAAACAATTAGGTATGTTCTGACAACTGCAATGTACTTTGTTTTTGTATTAGCCTAAATCACAATGTTTTAAGGATTTTAAAATAATTTCATTATTTTTAACAAAATTTTAAACCATGTCTTAACCCAATTATAATATTTTAAAAAATTTTCTAGAATCATGTTATCATCTAATAGTGTTTTTCAATTAAGAATGAATGTTGCTCTTTTTACAATATAAAAAAATATTATATGTATACATATTTAAAAAAAAAATTAGTTATAATATTTTCGTTCAATTTCATTCTTCACATTTTTCTAAACTGAATTATTTAACTATGCTACTTTAAGCTTCTAGGCCGTAGAATGCACGTGATTAAAATACTAAATACCCATATTACTCTCTTATTTTAGGTACTTATATATTAATATAATGCTAATTGAATAGCTTACCTCATGAGGTGGATGAATATTTTATATGGATTTTATTATCATGTGCTCTAAAGATATAGGTTAAATATATGATAAAAAATTAGTTTAATATTATTTATTATTTTTATATATTAAAAACGTAAAAAAATTATTTTTATAATATTAATATTAAGAAAATTTTTATAATATGTTTAATCTATATCCTTAAAACACACTATAACAAAATTCATTTTATATATAAAATTTTGTTATTCTGTGTTCTAAAAGCATACGTTATGCATACCATAAAAAAATATATATATTATTTATTGTTTTTATGCATTCAAAATTATTTTTATGATAAATTATATTAAAATATTTTTTTTTATGATATATTTAACTTATGTCTTAAGACACACTATAGCAAAATCTTTATATACAAAGGTTGTGTTTTGGGTCATGAGTTGTTAATTTGTTGTGGGGTTTGTACCATTTAGGTTGTAGTCAATGCCGCTATTTTGGCATCAAGATTTGGTATTTTAGTGGTTCGAAGTAGAAATGTACTTAAAAGCTAACTTTAAAAAGCTCCCTCTTAGATGTTTTTAAAAATAACTCTTAATTTTTAAAAGTTACAAACACAAATATTTGAGCTTTTTAATTTATCAAACACAAAATAAGGTATTTGTACTTTTAACAAGTACAAACACATTTTCAAAAAGTTTTACCAAATTCGACCGTAGTGTAATTAATTAAAAGTCGAAATTGGGTTTCATACACGCTAAGATTATTTAATACTATAAATTTAATAAAAAAAATATTTATATACCATTAAATTTATCTTCATGTGTCCTAACATTGTCCAAGTAAGGCCAAAACAACTAAGTTGAACATGTTTTAGAGAAGGGAAAAACAACATAAGGTTTTGGAGATTTATACTTGATTTATGAGCTTTATTTTTTAAATGACAAAGTTTTTTGAGATTTTTTTTTTGTTAATCCTCTAAATTTCCTGTGTTTCAAATTCTTCAAATTAGAGAATTTTTCATCACATTTTAAAGCTAATTTATATATATTTTTATCCTTAATAATTATTATAATAATATTGCAAAATAATTCAATAAAATATAAAACAGTAAAATAAGATTGAATTTTCTTATCTTATTTATTTCAAAGCTTTGGTTTAATTTCCCTTGCAACTCACGAAGATATTCTTAGTGATTCTTCTTTTATTGTCAAAACCATCCCTTAATCATGGTTTGATTAAGATTAATTAGAATGGTGGTTGTTGTGAATCACGTGAGTGGGCACAAGTAATTATACAATGTAGTATGTAGTATAGTACCTTGTCATTTTATGTGTTGTGCCCATCCCATGAATGATGAATGGCATTGCATATTTATTCTTTTTTCACTTGAGATTGCTACTTCACAATAAGCCATGTGAGGAAGCAGACATTGAAGTTATGGTTACTTAATTGGTGCTACTTTAATACCATTCCCTATTTGGTTTAGACACAATTTGGTTCCTCCATTCATGTCAATTTATTGACACAAAATCTTCTATTCAAATGGAAAGTTCCGGACCCCTACAATTGCTTTCATCATTTTTATCATTATTTTATTTTTGTTTTGTTTTTTAACTAACAACAACTTAAGTCTTTACAATTATGAACCAACAAAATTGCAAGGAAAAATAAAAAATATTTAAAATAGTAATCATCATAGTAAATAGTAAATAGTAAATAGTAATCTTCTAGGACAATTTACATAATTAAATTGTTTGGGCTTCAAAATTACTCATTTATAACTTTTTTTATCTTATACTCAACCACACCTCAACAGAAACTGCAGCCGCCTCTAGCAGTTTCTGTGTAGCCGTTTTTTCATGTAATCCGCGGTTGTCTGTAGCGGATTATGTGTAACTTATAAATCGCTACTGGTAGTAGCGATTTCTATAGATATGTGAAAAAATATAAATACGTATTCTATTTTAAAAAATTGTAAATAGATGATTTTAAAGTCCAAACAATTTAATGATGTAAATTGCCCAATTTTCTATGACTTGGTACTTATTTTGTGTTTTTTGTATCAAGTAGCAATATATTACTTTTAGATGTTATATTTTGGTTTTTGATCCATCAACAGTACTTACTTCGTTTTATATGCAACTACCTAATAGTTTTGGTACATTTGCATTCAACACTATTTTGATTTAGTTCTTAGAATTTTATTTATTTTTTTATGGAAAATAAGATATTTTGTCAAATGTCACTTTCCATTGTGGTTGTTATCTTGGTATTGTGGGATACACACATTGGATTCGCCAATAAATTGTTGTCATTTATTTATGATGCATCATGTTGGAAGTACCAAACACTTTCCCTAGTTTTTTGGTCTCTCTCTTGCCATCACCGTCTCAAATTTATAGCAATGCCAATCCTCTAATTTGACTTTTTATCCATTATTCATATTTATAAGCAAAAATTAAAATTATTACTTAAAAATACTAAAAAAAAAACTTATAAAAAAATATATCTTTTTAGTTTTCATATAATCAACACATGAAAAAGAACTAATTTTTTTCATTCACTTTCTTATTTTACATTGTAAAATAAACAATAATATAATATTACTAACCTATCATAATCAATTTTAAGGCATACGCATTTAAAAAAAAAAAAATCAAATTATGGAAAACATAATACTGAATTAATGTATTTTCAATATTTTACAACACAATTATTTTGTTAATATTTATTTTATTTTTGTTAATTACAGAGGATTACACAGAGGAAGCTCATGCTGTTGCACACGTGCGGAGGCTGTTGGACATAGTGGCCTGCACAACAAGGTTCGGGAAGCCCAAACGAGGCCCATTAAGCCCAGAATCTAAGCCCAAGAAGAACGCTAAGGCCCAAAATCAGATTAAGGGAGGTTCGAGTCCACCGCCTACACCTAATGGCGAAATCCGTGTCGGATCTCCGCCGGCGCCGGCGGAGCGGGGTATTCCGGCGATATCAGATAGCGTTGGCATGGTGGCGATTCACCCAACGCCGAAGCTTTCAGATTTTTACGAGTTCTTCTCTTTCTCTCACCTCACTCCACCTATTCTACGTTAGTCTCTCTCTCTCTCTCTCATTTTTTTTGTCTTCATGCATTTTTGATTATTCAGTTCATGTTCTAGTTCATTTCACGTGCTTAAATGATAATGGGGGATGAAGATTATGGATAAAGTTTTGAATTTTGTGCTAATGGGTAATTGAGTCAATTGCAGATTTGAAGAAATGTGAGCTGAAAAGTGAAGAAGATAGAAGTAAAGGAGACTACTTTCAGCTTCAGGTTCTAATTTTTTTTCTTCATATATATGTTAGTTTCAGATACAATTAGCATAGAAATTAAACTGTCATTTCTTATAATAATAGTATTTTGAAGCTGAAAATGGTGTTGGGACATGTAGGTTAAAATCTGCAATGGGAAGGTAATAGAAGTGGTGGCTTCAGAGAAAGGGTTTTATACTGTTGGAAAACAATCTCTGCAAAGTCACACTTTGGTTGATCTTCTGCAACAGCTAAGCCGAGGTTTCGCTAATGTATGTATTTTTCATGCTGCACTATTTTTTTGTGTTGGTGCTTTCTGGTTACTAATCATGAACTTGTGGCTGTAATGGAACATATTCATGTTTTAAGTTTTAACATTTTCTATATTCTGTGTTGGTTGTTCTGTAAATTTTAAACAAGCACAATTTTGAAATTCAAGTTTTCTATTGAAATCTTTTTAAATAATTTTCTGATTGGTGCAGGCATATGAATCTTTAATGAAAGCTTTCTCGGAACATAACAAGGTAAAATTATACCAACTGATTTTATTTTTTCTTTTAAATAAAAAAATGTTTTCCTTTCTCTTTTCCTAACAATTTATCTCGTTCAGTTTGGCAATCTTCCATATGGATTCCGAGCAAATACCTGGCTTGTCCCTCCATCTGTTGCCGAGTCACCTTCAAACTTTCCTGCCCTTCCTGCTGAGGACGAAAGCTGGGGTGGTAATGGTGGTGGCCAAGGTAGAAATGGTGAATATGAGCTTAGACAATGGGCTTCAGATTTTGCAGTATTGGCTTCTCTTCCATGCAAAACTGAAGAGGAGCGAGTGGTCCGAGATAGAAAAGCTTTCCTGCTGCACAGTCGATTTGTTGATACCTCGATATTCAAGGCCATCAAAGCAATACAGCATGTCATGGAATCCAATATGAAGAATGAATCAAATTCTCCAAGTTCGATTCTGCATGAAGAGCGCGTAGGAGACTTGTCAGTTGTTGTCAAATGTGATATTCGCAACAGAAATGGAAAGTATGATTCTATATCTAATGAATCCAGTCTGCATAAGGAGGATGCTCAGAAGAATTTGCTCAAAGGTTTGACTGCAGATGAAAGTGTAATTGTTCATGTAAGTTGTAATCCTGTCTAAGAAATTTGCAAAAGAATCAGAATGAACTTTGCTTACTTTCAGTTTTGCACTAAACTTGTTCATAATTGCATATAGTTTTGTTGTCTTCATTTCTAAATAAGGCACTCAATCTTGGAGTCTACATTTTTACCATGCATAAATCATGATTGATGGAGGAAATTCATCTTTTCTGACACATACCTGAATTCCTTCTAATATTTCAACTCCAAATTTTAGATAGATTGGTTTCTTTGTACTTTTGCTTTTCCACCTTGTTGATAAGTCCTTAACTTTTTTTTACAGGATACATCTTCATTAACTTCTGTAGTTGTGCATCATTGTGGATATACTGCAACGGTAAGGGTCGTAGGTAACTTAAATATTAGCAAGCCTAATGCTCACGATATTGAAATAGACGATCAACCAGATGGAGGGGCAAATGCTCTTAACATCAACAGGTTTGAACAATAACCAATTCTGCTAATGTTAATCTATGGATGATCTGATAATGTCTGAACTTTGAATCTTTGTACTAAACAATTTGATGATCTTTGCAGTTTGAGGCTACTGCTTCACAAACATGTAGACGAACCCTCAGAAGGAACTTTATCATCTCCACCAAATTCAGATGACTTAGATAACTCTAAGCAACTTGTCTGGAAGGTAATACAAGATTGCTTGGAAAAGATAACACAGGAGACGGGTGTTTCAAGGAGGTTTTTTAGATGGGAACTTGGTTCCTGTTGGATGCAACATCTGCAGAAACAAGAAAATTCAGCAGATAGTAGTTCCAAAAACAAAGACGACATCAAGGATGTTGAGCAAGCTGTTAAAGGTCTTGGACAGCAATTTAAATTTTTAAAGAGGAGGGAAAAGAAAGAAAGTAATCTCGATGGTTCAGATTCTAGTGAGCAAAATGATTCTAATAAAGTTCAGCAATCCAATGAAGAGTCAAGTAGCTCTGCTGAGTTGGAGAAACTACTTTCCAACGATGCATTTTTGCGTCTTAAAGAATCTGGAACTGGTCTCCATTTAAAGGTTTGTGGAAAATTTAGAAGATTGTGATACTTGCAGTTTGGTATATTCTGTTGTTATTACTTGTTTTGTTTTGTTAATCTCTAAAGTACTAAGCATAAATGTCTGTTCCATCTCTATTTTTTAATTAAAAAAAAAAAATATTTTTGTTGGCTTATATTTTCTACATTTGTATATTGATATTCATATCACTCAATTTATTCTTGCAACAGTCAGTGGATGAGCTAATCAGCATGGCACACAAGTATTATGACGAAATTGCTTTGCCAAAGCTGGTAACATTTTTCTGCATGGATTCTGAGTCTTTTAATGTGATATGAAGGTCATTGAGATGCCTTATGAACTAATTGTGTAACATTTTTAGGCTACAGACTTCGGATCACTTGAACTTTCTCCAGTTGATGGTCGTACACTAACTGATTTTATGCATTTAAGAGGACTGCAAATGCGATCTTTGGGTGAAGTGGTGAGAATACTTTCTCTTTCTACTTGCTTTCTGTAGAATCATCTTTGCACTTAAACTAGTTTGTTAATACAGTTTGCATTTGTTGGTTCTAATTTCTTCTCTGAATCAGGTTAAACTTGCTGAGAATCTTCCACACATACAATCCCTTTGTATTCATGAGATGATTACTAGAGCCTTTAAGCATCTGCTTAAAGCTGTAATTGCCTCTGTTGACAATGTAGCAGACTTATCTGCCATCATTGCATCAACGCTGAATTTCTTACTCGGAGGATCTCAAACGGAGGATGCTGACCAAAATTTGGCTGATGACCATAATCTCAGATTTAAATGGTTACATATATTTTTGTCCAAAAGATTTGGATGGACACTAAAGGATGAATTTCAACATTTGAGGAAGTTGTCAATTCTCAGAGGGCTCTGTCAAAAGGTACAAAATGATTGATGAATACATTTTTTTTTATGTATAGTAATTGAGATGCTTCTTTGAATGTTTGAAAAAGTGCTTGTTGGGAAACTAGATATTTAACTTCTTAAAATGCACTAGAAAGGACTTATTCTATAAATTTTTTCATGAAGCATTCATTGTTATTGTGTTTTCAGGTAGGATTGGAATTGGTATCAAGAGATTATGACATGGAATCCTCAAAGCCTTTCAGCAAATATGATGTTATCAGCCTAGTTCCTGTGTGCAAGGTCAGATTCAGTTTATTAATCAGCTTCCATGGCCATTCCAATCTGTAATTCATTAACTAGCATCTTCTTAAACCATCTAAAATCGAAATCATGTGTTATTCAACAGCATGTAGGATGCTCCTCAGTTGACGGACGTAATTTATTGGAATCGTCAAAAATCGCTCTTGATAAAGGAAAGCTTGAGGATGCTGTAAATTATGGAACTAAGGTACTTCTTAATTTGTTCTGTCTCATCATGGAGCATATTTTCATGATTAGTTTCCGACTTAGCATAGTGTTTGATCATTGTATCATATTTCAGGCGCTGGCAAAGATGATGACTGTTTGTGGACCTTATCATCGAACTACGGCTAGTGCATACAGTCTTCTAGCTGTGGTTCTCTACCACACTGGAGATTTTAACCAGGTAAAGAATCTTTAAGATGCATGCTTCAGAAATTGTAAATTTTTCCTCAGACTTCAATTATAGCCATATTGAAACCTTTTACTTTTTTGGTGCTAAGCTCCTAAGGGAAATGACGAAAGAAGGAAAATGATTAAAAAAATAAATAGAAGTTCTACACTTTCTGGATGTATATATGATGATGAATCAATGATTTTATTCATGGTCTTCAGAAACATAATTTAGATGTCAATCAATAACTTTTGATTACACTTTGTTTATTTAGGCCACCATATATCAGCAGAAGGCCTTGGACATAAACGAGAGGGAGCTTGGGCTTGATCATCCTGACACAATGAAAAGCTATGGGGATCTTTCGGTCTTTTATTATCGTTTGCAGCACATTGAGCTTGCTCTGAAGTAAGTAAACAAGCTTTTGCAGCACATTTTTTACCATAATCCTGTCGAACTTCTTCATTATATCAATTTTGAGTCAATCTGGCGCAAACACCTCCATTTGCCTTTCTCATTGATCCAAATTTGTATTCTTTTACAGGTATGTCAACCGTGCTCTATTCCTTCTTCATTTTACGTGTGGGCTTTCCCATCCTAACACAGCTGCGACATATATAAATGTCGCGATGATGGAAGAGGGAATGGGAAATGTCCATGTGGCACTCAGATACTTGCATGAAGCTCTTAAATGCAACAAAAGATTGTTAGGAGCTGATCATATACAGGTCTCTCTCTCTCTCTCTCTCTCTCTCACATATGTCCTTTCTACCTAGCACTTATTTTTGTAAAAACTTTCCACAAAAAGTTATTCGGTGTTGTAAGAATTGAGTTTAAGCCACCATCATAAACATATAATTCAGGAGCTGATCATGTATGTGGTAATTCATGTTTTAGACTGCTGCTAGCTATCACGCCATTGCGATAGCACTTTCATTGATGGAAGCATATTCACTGAGTGTGCAACATGAACAAACTACACTCAAGATACTTCAAGCAAAGCTTGGACCTGAAGATCTTCGTACACAGGTCAATACCTTTTCTTTCTGGTTTTTACCATTGTATGTTAAAGAAGCTTCAATTTAATAGCTTTCTTGGGTTGGGTTGACTTGATGCTTTATCTGCCATTTTTTATTGAGATTTTTGGTTTGCAATGTAGGATGCGGCGGCATGGCTTGAATATTTCGAATCGAAAGCCATAGAGCAGCAAGAAGCGGCTAAAAATGGAACTCCAAAGCCGGATGCATCTATTGCAAGTAAAGGCCACCTTAGGTACTGACATGGTATCCCCATATTACTGTGTTTCGAATTGCTTACATTTCACAGCACAGAGATGTTTTGACCTTTCTGTTTTCCATGCAGTGTGTCAGATCTCATGGATTTCATAAGTCCTGATCAAGACTCAAAAGGAAATGATACTCAGAGGAAACAACGTCGTGCAAAGGTTCGCAGATTCAATACTTGCTTCTTATTTTTGATACAATCAAAACATGTGACATCTTTTTTTCCTGCCCATACTCCGAACAAATTTTTATATTTATTGAAGTCCATTTTGAATGGCATTCAATCTCTTGTATTATTTCATGTTATTTCTTAAAAGTTTGGTTAGTTTAAAATCAGATGCATCTTTTTAAACTTTACATGAATCTTATAATGTATTTGGTATGCGTTGCGTATGTGATTTCTCAGATAGTCCCACTGAATGATTCCCATCAAGAACATGATGATGGACTAGCAGAGGATGAGGGAATTATTTTTGATGACTCAAAAGATGCTACGAGTATTACAAAGACGGTGGAAGAAAAAAACAGCACAGTTATTGATTCCAAAGAACTAAAAGAAAATAGTGGTCTAACTAGGCATGAGCCAGTGACAAGTGAAGTAGTCTACGAGACATCGTCCGATGAAGGTTGGCAAGAAGCTAATTCAAAAGGGCGGTCTGCAAACCCAGCCAACCGCAAATTTGGACACAGAAAACGTCCTCTTTTGACAAAGGTCAGTATTGATAATTATAATTTTAGAGAAGGCGGTTACAGGAATGACACTCCTTCACCACCAAAGAAGGGATCTCCAAAAGTCACTTTAGCTACTCTGTCTCCATCTAGACAATCGAAAGTTCGCAGCCAGAATTCCAACGAGGATTTTGTTAGTCATCCTACAAAAGCTTCCATGTCCAAAATTTCGTCTCCTCCGCCGTCTCTAAGTTCCTTGGCTTCCAAGTCTATATCATACAAAGAAGTTGCGCTGGCACCACCAGGTACGGTTTTAAAGCCACTGTTGGAGAAAGTTGAGAGGGAAAATAATGAGGCCGAAAATGAGTCATCCACCAGTTCAACTGTGATATCAACAAATGAAGGAACTTGCCAAAGTTCCATAGTTGATTCAGCTTCAAAGCATGATGAAACTCAAGGAACTCATGAAACCGAAATTCAACAAGAAAATTGTTCCTCGGAATCTGAGGTTTCCCCTGTTCCAGATCAGGTAAAACCTACAGAAACTAATGGTAGTAAGCTTTCGGCCGCGGCAAAACCATTCAATCCAGGAATGTTGTCTATGTCAAACCACCATTTAAGCATATATGATGCTAATGTTAGCCAAGGCATGCTTGTTGAGCCTGTTCTTCCTCCTGCTGCTGCTAGAGTTCCTTGTGGTCCAAGATCACCTCTATATTATCGAACCAACTATGCGTTTCGCATGAAGCATGGTTTCACTAAAAGCCATACTCCTATCAGGGAAAGAACATATGGTGCTCCAAGAATCATGAATCCACATGCACCCGAGTTTGTTCCCAGAAATGCTTCTCAATTAGACACTGGCAATGCCAATGTTTCATCCGAAGAAAACAAGGCCGATGAGAAATTCGTCAAAGGCAAAGATAGTTCTCTGAAAAGCAGCATTTCTGAGTCCGAGAAGTCGGAGATAGCAAGGCAGATATTGCTCAGTTTTCTTGTGAAATCTGTTCAGCAGAACATTGATTCTGTGGATGAGTCGAAAGCTAGCGAAGGAAAGCATGAAAAGTCAGAGAACTCTTCTTCTGATGCAATAGCTAAAGACAGTGCTATCATAAAAATCACGTATGGGGATGAAGAAAATAACAAGGTTCCAAATTCCAGTGATAGTGAAGAGCCTGAGGATGTAAGTAGAAAAGTGAATGGAGATGGTGAAGGATTCATAGTTGTAACAAAGAGGAGGAAAAGCAAGCAAAAGATCACAAATGGGGTCACAGAATTGCACAACCAACAATCCATATGTGCTTCAGTTCGTTGAATAGAGAATCATATGAAAACCATCACCAATGCTCCAATGTTTTTTTGTTTTGTTCATCTGAGACTGAGAGTATGCTCTGACCAAAGATCTTGACATCATATTTTTGACAGTGTATAGCAGCAACATGGCAGGAATTTTGGTCATCCAATCTTAGTTTGTTCATATCAGAAGTACATTGGCTTTGTTTATTCTTCATCATATAATAAGGTCTATTCTCCTTAGAGATTTTGATTTGTTAATAAAAGAAAAAGCTAATTGGCAAGTTCATTTCAGTATTATTGTTACTGTTTTAGTGAACTTGGTAGGTTCATAAACATTCAATTAATAAGGTCTGAGTCTAACCAACTTAGATTGATTGAGTCGTTAGCTCACTCTATTCAACCAAGTGTCGGGGTTCAAATTTCGCTTTGTGCATACATCAACCTTTTGGTCAGCGGCAAATTCTTAAATGAATCTCAAATTTGTGACAGTTAGTCCTTGGCCTACTATGCTGGGGTTCAAATTCCGCCTTGTTCATATATCAACTTTTTGACCAACGGTAAACCCTTAAATAAAGTTCAAATTTACAACAGATTAATCATTGGCCTATTATGCTGAGAGATACCGTAAGAAATTAAAAGAAAAATTCCAAGTCTATATTGGGCTATGGTATGGGCCTGGTCAGTTTTTTCCTTTTTTGTCAGGGTATGAGCCTTATAGAAAAAAAAAGTAACATGGGTCTTGTTGGGCTTTACTTGCGACGTGATTCGCCCAAATTTTTGACATAGTAAAAAAAAAATTTTTAATTTCTGAATGATAATTTTTTCACCAACAATGAGATTATTATACTATATAGTATGTAGGGTTTATATTGAGGTTATAATTCTTTTCATTAATGTTGGTAAAGAGCATGTCACACTTCACTTCAATTAGGGAAGCTAAGATATTCTAACAACTTGCCAAATAAAAAAGTTAAGTTACATCACATCCAAGTGGGTTATAAGTTATAACCACTGCATAATAGTGCGTTAATAGCTTGAATGTGAAAACATATAGAGCAATAATAATAATCTTGATTATCATGGTGCATCATATCAGTTTGTGACTTTTAGATTGTGGGGTTTCTCTTGAATATTGTTTGTCAAAACATATATTAATAAAAAAAATGGGGGGCCAAAGTTTTTTGGAGTGATGAACTACTAACTTAATATTTTATGTGCACTTTTCTATGATGGATGTAGTAAGGGGATGCACCTATTTCATTGTTTTCAATAATATAACAAATTAAATCCACCAAATTTGCCCAATATTATTATTGTTATTTGATGTGTATAAGTACAACACAAAAAACAGGATTTGATTGGAACATGATTTCATTATTATCATTTATTTAATTAGTAATGTGTATATACTTCCAATTACTATTGACAAGAAAACATAGTTTGTAGAAAAAATGACAAATAGGTTTTTGACCTTTTGATTTACGGATATTTAAGTCTTCGAAAATTTGAAAATACATTTAAGTCCCTAACTTTTTTAAAATCTGGACACATCGATCCCTCTGTTCACTTGGATCTATCAGGCTCAACGAAAAAATCAAACATGACTTCCGTTGTACTGACGTGGCCGATATACGGATGCACACGTGGAAAAATTTTTAAAATAGGACAAATTAGATCCAGAGATCGATATCTCCAAATTTTGAAAAAATCGGGGACTTAACAAGAATTTAAATGTCTACAAACCAAAAGTTCAAGGACTTATTTGTCATTTACTCTAGTTTGTAATATAAAATAAATCATAATAAATTCAATTTGCCATATTCTCACATTAGTGTGTTTACCTCAAATTTAACAACAATATAATTACATCCTCTTCTCAAATTACTGAGGGAAATGCAAGGATAAAATGAAATTCAAGCTTCTAATTATGACAAATAAATTAAACAAGTTATTAATTAAATTAGAAGAGCAAGTTGCATGTAATAAAAAACAGAATATGCATATGAATCTATATATGAAACTGTTATAAGGTATAATTGACAACACTATTTTTGTATGCATGCATCTATATGAAAACTGTTTTATTGATTTGATGACTAGTAGGACCCTAAATTATGAAATGTTACCCAAAAAATCATGGTAACGAATACGGTTCATGAATTGTTTTCTCTGATAGGCGAGTTTGATACTATATCACAATCTAATTATCATTAAGTGAAGATATAGATATAAAGATTTTGTTTCTCTAATGTTCTAATAATTATTTGGTTGTTCAACATGTCCAAATCATGGTAGCAGCATAACAAAGATCATAACTTATGCATCACCTTTTTCTATTAGCTCAAATGGATAAAAGCAGGTGACCTGAATTTGTGTGAAATTAATCACAAGTTTGATGAAAGAAAATATGTCCCTTTCATAAACAACTATATAATATATGATCAGCTATATTTCTATTTTTGTTTAGTAGAATTCAAGGTATGTTTATAAGGTTAGATTATTAGAACTATTTATAGGACTAATCCTTGTTTAATTTGTAATGAAACAAAAGTGTTATATATGCAATAATAATTAATTTCTCTATAAAGTTTTTATTATTAAAATTTAAATGCATGCTTTTTCTTAGTATCAGTTATTTATTACTACTTCAACCAACCCTTTGTGCTATTATTATTTTTCAGAAGAATTTTCCAGATTCCATATGTCCACCTTCAATGTATGTTATTATATGTTTTTTTTTTTTTTTTTTTTTTGCCTTTTCTATCACAACATAATTATTTTAACTTTTGAATTTCTATTATGATTTTGTATGTAATAATTTTCTTGACCGAACTTAAGCCATTACTAGTATCATTAATATATTTAAGTTTTAATAAAGTCTATCAAAATATAATTGAATGGTCTGCATACATAGCAACTCAGCATTATATTCTAATAGAGAAATATTAGGAGTCAATATTTTTCATTAATATTACTCAATACTTTTAGTTAATATTATGTTTTTATATCATTAGGAATTAGGATTTAATATTTATGGTTTAGAATTTATTACTTAGATATATAATGTTGGCCAAATATTGGTTAAGAAAGATTATTTTTTTGATCTTGTAGTATTACTCATTTATGTATTTAAATTATTTTTTAATTAATAAAATAAAAATATGTGTTAATTATTAAGAAAATATTAGTGACAAATAATATCTACTATATAAAAAAACATAGACGTAATGAAATTGTTTCAATATTAGTCATGCATTATGAAAATAATATATATTAGTAATAGAAAAAGTAAAAAAGTTAGGTTTAATGTCTGAAAATGAAGTGAGGTAATAGAAAAATAAAAGAGGAGTGCTAGGGGCAGCAGAATTTGTGATGTGTAGCTATCAATTAGCTATTATTAATATTTTTAATAGTGTGAGATGATATCTAATAATATAGAATTACTTATTTTTCTTTGATGGTTAAATACTGACCAAATTTTAATAAAAGTGCTAGCCCTAAGATTTTCTCAAAATGAAATAAAAAATACATATGCATTGGGAGTGTAAGAGTTAGGGATGTTCATGGATCGGATCGTATCCGCAGATTCGCGGTAAATATCCGCATCCGATCCGAAAATTGCGGATACGATCCGATCCGCACCATTTACGGATCAGATCGTGGATATCTGCTCTACATCTGCATATTTGATCCGCGGATCCGCAGATCTACATAATAATTAAAAATAAATAAATAAATAAATATATATATATATATATATATATATATATATATATGTTTGATATTATATTTACTTGTTTGTATGTTTTAATTAGTAATTATTATTCATACATTGTATTATTTTATTTTTGTTATTTCGAAAAAGTTTAATTAAAAATATTTTAGGAATAAATAAGTCTAAAAATGTGAAAGAAATATTTTTATTAAATTTTTTACATAGAAATATGATTAAAAAGAAAAGGTTCAATTATGCGGATATATCCAATATCCGATCCGACACTAAGAAATACAAATATCATATCCGACCCGATCCGATGAAAATTGTGCGGATCGGATCGAATTTTCAGCCATATCTGATCCCATCCGCGTATACCCTAGTAAGAGTTAGGGCTTGTTTGGGTGAACTTTAAAAAAAAAGATCTTTTTTTGAGTTATCTTTTTTTAAAAGATCTTATAGAAAAGTAAAAGTAATTTTATGTTTGGATATCTCATGTAAAAAGGTCTTTTTATTTATCAATTATGTTTGAGTATAACAGTATAAAAGTACTTTTTTGTTCATTTATTACATAAAAAACATCTTTTTTTTAAGGAAAAAAGATCTTTTAAAAAAAGATGTAAATTACAGCTTCTCAAAAAAGATATTTTTTTTATTTTACTAGTGCTTTTACTTTTACTACTAGAAATTTGTCAAACACGTTAAAAAATAAAAAAAAAAAGATATTTTTTCAAGAAAAAAGATCTTTTTTTAACAAAATAATGGCGCCGAAACATGCACTTATTATAAGTTATGAAGTATTTAATTCTCATCATTTTCAAATTTTGTAGTATGCATGCGCGTTCTCACGTGCAACATGCCCTCCCTCCAAATTTCAATATCAAAGGTTAATAAATAATAATAACTTCTTGTCTTGTAATATATATTCAATTTAGTTAGCTTCTACAGTACATCAAAATTTATACTAATTTGGTCTCACAACATTAAGTGAAAGAGCGTATTCATATTTAATGCGTACTTTTGCCTATGGCATACGCAATTGAATTGTTTCTCACCATTATTATTATACATTACATACCAATATTACGGATAAGCTTATTTATATTACAATTTAATTTGTTTAAATACTAATAATAATAAGTAACCAAAACAGGTTTGTAAAGATATAATGTATGAGTATGTAGTATTTAGGGACACCTTTTTCTGTGTTATTGTATAATATAAGGCACAAAAAGTTGTTGGTGACATGATTGTGAAACGGACCTTTGTAATGATTGTGTAGTCTAACTAATTAAACGAGAGACCTTATACCTTGTTGCTATAAAAAGTAGTTTGGCCTTATGTATTTCCATTTTTATTTTATATATGGATGAAATGAAAATGATAAGAACTTAATCATTTTTCTAAATTTTTGAAATTACTATAAGAGGAATAATAGAATTATTTTTTTTTTATCAAAGATAAGAGACTCGAACCTACAACTTCTTAATTGAATATGGGAAGACTATGTCATTTGAGTTATAACTCATTGGCGAATAATAGAATTATTTTACCCGAATATCATGTTGAGAAAGTATAACTGCAATTTAATTTATCATGTGTTAAATAATTTATTACTCTATATATTATTTAATTAAATAATTAATACAACAACATCTTTAATTGAATTCAGATATTTGTTATTATAATAATAATTAGATTATTAAAAGAAACATTTAATAATTTAGATAGATTAATATATATATATATATATATATATATATATATATATATATAATTGTTTTTATTGATGAAAATTTATATATATAGATATTGTATATAGAGATATGATTAATAAAAAACTAACTCATTTTAAAAATTCCTAATCAATAGGATATTTTCAAAGTAAAGACAATAATAAAGTTTCTTTTAATCTGAGACTGTTATAGTGTAATTATAATGTATTTATTATATTTTGATTTTGAATACCTAATATCCTAATGTACTAGTTGAATGGATATTGAGTATGATTTGAAAATTTATAGAATTAATGATTAGTCAATAAGAAATTCGTCAACTCTCATGGATCATTCACTGTTCATTATAATAATAATAATAATAATAATAATAACAAGTTAGAATTTAACAATTAAATTATACTCGAACGATTAATCAAGAGCTAAAAAAATAGAAGGAATTATACTTTGTTCTTCTCTAATGCTTAGTAAAAATATATTACTTCGTACTATTAAGTGAGTGTTGCTAGATGCCAATCTTGATTAGTAAATCTAGTATAACTAATTTACTACTTGCTTAATATTAAATCTACGGGGTTACACACTAACGAGTGTTTTAATTTTTGTTAAATAATTATTTAATTATTATTTTTATTTGATCAAATAAATAATTATATTAATTCAAATTAAATATTATTATATTCTTTGCTAGCACCAAGAATATAATAATAATATGATAATTGAGAATATTAAATGAGAATTGAGAATAAATAATTATTCTATTTCTAAATTAAAATTTTAATTTTTGATGAGATCTTAACTTATTCTATTTTAAATTGAATTGGATTATGATTTTTAAAATTTGAAGGATTAAGTTTAAAATAATAAGATATGATTTAAATTTGAAATGATATTTAAATTTAAAATTAATAACAAATCTTAAAACTATATACATGTATGATAAGAGTAAAGAAAAAAAAAATTACCTCTACATATATAATTATGTGTTAGTCTAATTTTTGGAAAAAAAATTTATAATATGCAAAGAGTTGATAACAAAAATTGATTTCGGTGTGGATATACATATCATCTTTGTACTATCAAATAAAAAATTTATTTTTACTAACATATTCAAATATTTGGATTTGATATATGCTATTTGAATAAAATTTTAAATATAAAATAAATTTTTTAAATTATTTTATTATTTTTACGGCCTATTATGAACACATTGTACTTTTTTATATCATGTAATATATATATATATATATATATATATATATATATATATATATATATATATATTAACAAATGAAGTAATTAGATGATGAACAAACATATCCATCTTTAAAGGGGGGCCGGAAAATGTAGTTGACAACTTACTCATGCAAACATAAGTGAAAAATAAGAAGCAAATAAATACAATATAATATGAAACTATAATGAATTACTCATGCAAACATCATCAATAACTGCCAATAAGGTATAGTTCAAATGGCATAGTCTCTCTATACTCAATTAAGAAGTTGCGGGTTCGAGTCTCCTATCTTTGATAAAAAAAAAAAAAAATCATCCAATAACTTCTTAACCATAATGAATTTCATTAATTCAATGCTTGAATTCTAACATTTTACTATACAGATCAAACTAAAAATGTTCCAATAAAATTTGAAATTGATTTGATATGTCATCATAATACTTTATTTTTACTTATATTACAGTTTTAAAATATAAGAAAATACAACTATTAAACTAGATATTTATTGATATTGGAATTTTCTCTAAATTTTTATAAGCCTAACTATCACAATATATAACATAACTCGATGGCTGAATTGATAAAATTCGTCACATATAATAAATTGTTCGACAATATAAATCAACAAAACTTACACCAGGTGTAAACGTTTTATATATTATATATCAAAGTTAGTTACAAGTACAACATTAATAATTTTTTATAGGATAATATAATATGTATTCATATCAATTGGACTATTGAATTATAATACATATAATGGAGATTATGATTATCTATACCAATTTTTACGGAAATCATACATCAATAAACAAGTACTTAGAGAATCCTTTGTTCAAGCATATAAATAGTGTAGCCAGACGAATTTAGATTAATATAAACCTTCTAAGAATTATCTATAACATATAAATAGTTAACCTAACAATTGAATTTAAAAAATTACTCAATAATGGTAATTTCATTTAGGAATAAATTTGCTATTATTCTAAACTTTTAATGGTAAAAATGGTAATTTGCTTATCTTCTATGAATATAAAATTAATTTTGTTCTTTCATAATTAATTTATCATCCTTTTAAATTTTTATCACTAGAAATAATAGTTATCCTATAATATTTACTTAAATTGATATATATATATATATATATATATATATATGTCACAAAAAGATAAAAGAAATATAACTTTATATAAGTGAAAATTATTTTTTCGTATTTAGCAAATTATTTGTGCACTTTTGTGATAATTATTGGCTAACTATTTAAAAAGTACATGTAAAATATATATCAAAATTTGATCTCTAATTCTTTTTATTTTTTAAAAATATTTTTTATCATTAAAAAACATCATTGCAAAAAATATATCTATTTAATATAAAATTATCAAGTATACAAATATTTAATTTTTTAAATTATAATTAAAAAAATTGTATTCAAATCTAATATCTAAAACCTTTTTAAAAATATATATATTTAACAGTCAAGTACTTTTGTCGTATTTTAAAATATTTTAAAAATATTTTCATCGTTAATAAATTTGGAGTAAGCGAATTAATAATTCAAAAACAATTGGTTTAACTATTCTATTATCCTTATAATTTTACTAAATTTGTAATTAGATTATTATATTTTTTTAATTAGGTCCTACATTATTTTTAATTTTATAATTAGGTCATTTCTATATAAAAAATATTAAAACTAATAGAATGTTTCTTTAAAAAAATATGTGGTCAAATATTTAATTAGGTTCAATCTTAATTATAAATACTTTTAATTTACAAAAAAATATTCTATTATTAACTCTAATATTTTTTATAGTGATAGTGATCTAATTAAAAATTAAAAATAATGTAAAAACTCAATTAAAAAAATATATAAAAATTTAATTATAAATTTAATAAAATTATAAGAATCACAAAAATAATTGAATCAAAATAATTTTAGTGGTTTTACTCATAAAATTTTATTTAGATACATTGTAAAATAATTTTACACGTATATCCGATCACATAATACCACATCATTAAAAGTAACTACTATTTTTATTAATCGCGTGAATAATTATGCAAAGGAACGAATTACATCAAAATTAAACACTTACTCATATATTATTCTCTTCGTTCTTGTTTACTTTCTCCTGTTTCAATTCAAGTTTCTTAACAATGGCCCCTTTCTATAAAAGTTTTCAACTCCGTCCATGTGGTATGTTGTTGTTCTAATCACCATGCGTAACACTCCAAAGTAATCACCACTATATGGAAAATCAAATACACATTGGAAAGACATTTCACTATTTCAGTGTCTATATATATATAAGCCATCAGCAATTTTTTAATAAAAATATTTAATTTTTTATGTAATGTAAAAGGATTTTACAAATTCAATTATATATTATTAGCATGAAAATATAATATTGAACAAGTATTGGTCCGGACAGCAATATAATATAATATTCCCATTGAATAAGAAACAACAATCTATCTCAAACATTATCATACATTCATACATATAGAAAAAAAAAAAAGCTCATAAGCTAATAATAATAATAATAATTAAGAAGAAATTAAGAAGAATTATCGTTATTATTAATATCATGAGAAGAAGAAGAAGAAGCGTTTGGAGAATGCAGAGGGAAGAGAGGTAAGAGTTGAGGTGGATCAGATCCTCTTGATCTTGGAGTGTTGGCTGAAGACAAAGGGCTAATTGGATGCAAATAGAACCCTTTCTCCGCAATTACCCTCTCTTCTTCCTCTTCCTCCGCCGATCTCGGACTCCCACGCGCCGCCGCACCATCGAGCGTAGAAACCGGCGACGTCTGCTGCTTGTTCCTGTAAGGTGAGATGATCTTCATGTTCATCATGTTCATGTTGATGGCGTTGAACATCGTCATGCTGCTGCTACTGTTGCAGTAACGTTGTTGTGTTGATGCGATGTTCAGTTGTTCCAGCTTCTTCCGCCGTTCGTGGAGCTTGAAGAGCGGTTTCTTTGCGGCGGCGGCGGTGGTTGTGGTTTGGCGGTGGTGGTGGAGGCGGGAAGGTATGGTTAGGGGGAGTTTGGGGGTGGAAGGGTTGTCGGAGGCGCCGGTGAGTTTTTGAACGACGGCGCGAAAGTTAGAAGGGTCGGCTTGGACAAACGTAGTGTTTGGTGTTGTTGCGGCGGTTTGATCGAAGGACGCCATTGGAGAGTGTGTTTGTTTGGAATTGGAAGCGGGAAGAAAAAGAGAACGAAATGTGTGATTTTATAGTCTCCAATCTCAATTCAGGGATTATATTGTTTTTCGGATTGCTTTAATTTGCTTTAAGGATGGTGCCGTCACCCTAAAGTGTTGTCACCTATTCACATTTAAGAAATATTATTTTAGAACTTCTTAGAAAATTGATAGGTGAAAAGTATACTTTTTCTTCTTAAAGTTTGACAAAAATTTCAAAAATATTTCTAAATTTTATTTTGTTTTAATTTTATTCCAAAAGTTTTCGATTTGCATCAAATATACAGGAATATTTTTAAAATTTTTGCCAAACTTCAAAGATAAAAAATATACTTTGTCCTAATTTAGTTAAATATATTAAATTATTTAATAATTTTTATGTATCATTTAATCTGAGCTTCTATTTTAGAGGTGAGCTTCTACTATATCATTAGTAAAATTTATTTTTTTAGTAATTAGTTATTAATATTTAAAAGTGTAGGTAGGTTAAAATATATTATTAAATTATTAAATTAAAAAAATTTAATTAATAATTAAAAATAATAATAAGAAACAATAAGCATTTTTACATTCTCTGTTTATTATTAAATATTAAACTATCATCGCTGTGTAAAATTAAGATTATTTTGAAAATTATAAAAGATTAATGATTCATCACTATATATATAATGAAGTGGAGTTTAATTTGACCTTAATAATAATTTTACAAAAGGATAAATTGATTTTTGACTTTTTAATTCGTAGACATTTAAGTCTTTTAAGTTTTAAAAATGTATTAATCTCTTCAAAATTTACACACATCGATTCCTGTATCTAATTTGTCCCATTTTAAAAATTCTATCACGTGTACATTTGTGTCAACCAAGTCAATATAACAGGAGTTACGTTTGATTTTTTCGTTAGGTCTAACAGACCTAAGTGAAGATGAATAATTGATATATCTAAATTTTGAAAAAGTCAAAGAGTTAAATATATTTTCAAATTTTCGAAAACTTAAATGTTTGCAAATTAAAAAGTCAAGCATCTATTTATTATTTTCTCTAATAATTTTACAACATGATATATTATTAATATAAAAATATTTTACACCTTCGTTCAATAATAATATTCGTTTTTTTAATAATTATTTACGTAATTAATATAAAAATTATTTTTGTTCATGTAATGTGCCTAATTAGATGCAATTAAACAATATATAGTAACTGATTTAAGGGGTAATAACTTTTAACTTTAGTATATAAATATGCAAATAAGTACATCTTACATCAAATTATTTAAACAGGAACACATCAAAATATTTAATGTGTACGGCTTAAACTGCCTACATCTACAGATGAAGAGAGATAAAATTCACTAAATCAATTCAATGCACTACAATCAGTACGTAATCTTCTAATTTTTATGGTCAAAGTTTTTTTTTTTTTTTTTTGGTTCAAACTTGTTGCAATTTACAAACCCTTAATTATCATCATCATCATCATCACTATTCTCTATCTATGATAATCATATGAATTTTGCTCTTTTAATTTCTCTACTATTTATAATTTGCATGGTGGCAATGTCTATTATAAAATTCAAAATCTAATAATTAATCATGTTCATTTTTTATCTTATTCAAAATCTAATCTAACGTATGTATAAGTTATTAGTTTCAAAATTTTTTTAGCTTGAATTAGTATTCCAAGTTTCATAAATAATATGATTAGTAATTTCAGTATTGGATCCCACGTTTGACTTATTTAAGATGTAAAGTGAGAAAGGTAATGAAAACTTTAATTTGTCAAATATAATTGTGGAACTTTATATATAGATAATCTCTTTTTTGCCACTTAGGCTTTGTTTTGATAAATGAGGAACTTTTCTAATGAGTGGAACTAAAGATCTTTCTTTTATCCTTGTAAGTGAAAATTCATTATCATGAGGTTAAGCTTTAATGTGAGTATTATTCAAGTTTACTACAAAAAAGTCACACGAAATTGAAGCTTCTTATACACTTTAGAGAGAGAGAGAGAGGGAAATGTATGAAATTATGGCCTAATCTCACAGCAAAGCACATGAAGGCAAATCCAAAGTGGCCACATCTTATAGTTTGTAGCTTCATTTATAATTTATTTTGTGAGCATGTATGTGATATGATTATAGCTAAAGATACACAAAAGACATTTGAAAAGTCTCACTAATGCAACAAATATTAAACAATATTTATGAAAATAGAAAAGTCTAGGGGACAGCAACTTTATTAATATCTGGCCAGCATGTAATCAGCAAAAGAAAAGTGAGTAATTTTTAGTTATTGGATAAAATCTCACACCATTAAAATCATCATTGATGGCTATTTAATAACTACAAATCACAAAAGTTGTTAGCCTCCTAACACTCTTCTTTAAAAATTAATTAGTTCACATATAACTATTAAGCAAAAGTTTAATAATAATAATAATAATATTATAACTAACTTCTATTCGTTAAGTAGTTAACTTTTTTATTTGATCAAATAAATGTGGAAATTTGAATCATATCTTGTATATAGAGAAATTTATTAGTTAACGATAAATTTTTAAATAAAATTTAAATTCGTGATAAATTAATCATTGAACTGTTAAATTAAGAGATTTTGTTAAAAAAAATAGTATAATTTTCTATTGATGTATCAAATTTGTATTCTAAAAATACATATTAAAATGATAAGTTAAAAACTAAATAAAATACAGAAAAAATTAAATTTTAATATTAAATAAAATATTTTAAATTTTTTGTACTATAATCTATAATGTGAAGATAAAGTAAGTTGACGTAATTTCAAAAAATTTATATTTTTGTAATATTATTACAGATAAAAATATTAATTTGTACTCTAAAAATACATATTAAGATAATAAATTAAAAAAATTAAAATACAAAAAAAAATTAATATATTTATTTTTTATTTATTAAATAAAAATATTTAAAATATTTTATTAATAATAATCTTATCATATGTTTTAGCTAAGCCTTTTTTATTTTGATGAAGACTATGTGTAAACCTAAAACCTTATAGTATCTCTTGACCAGTTTGAATGACTTTAAATGTGGAAGAAACAATTAATTGGATGATGATTATTCATTTGATGCGTAATGGATTGAAAAGGGAATAATTAATTTAGATGGGAGGATGGGTTTGAATTTTGAAAAAGGAGCAATGAATGAAAGAGGCAAAGGTGGCATTGAATGATGATGAGTGAAGAGTGAAGAGTGAAGAGGGGTCAGCGGGGCATTCAAACAAGAAACATTTCCGAGAGAGAAAGCCAAGAAACAAACACCATTCCCACAGGCACTCTCTGTGCTTGCTCAGACTCTCAGAACAAAACCCTTTATTATTATTATTATTATTATTATTATTATTATTATTATGTGCCTTGTTATTCTTTCTTTCTTTTATTTTATTTTATTTTATTTAAGAAGAGAAGAGTATTAGGAACCAACAAAATTTGTGATGTTTAGCCATCAATTAGTCATCATTGTTGTCCAGATTGCGGCGGTTTCAAATCGCCGCTAAACATTGCGACGCTATTTCTTGGTTTTGCGGCGGTTGTGTCAGCGGTTTCTGAGAACCGCTGCAAAATCATATAACCACCCCCTTAGAGGCGACGCTTAATAAACCGCTGAAATCCAGTTTCACGACGGCTTAAAACCGCCGCAAATCACCCCAAGAACCACCGCTATTTCCCGTTTTCTTTGTAGTGAATGGTGTAGAATTAATCATTTTTTTTTATGGTTAAGTGCTGGTCAGATTTTAACAAAAATACTGGTTCCTTAGACTTTCTCTTAAGAAAATTCTCATCATCAAAAAAAGAAAATTTTACATCCCCATATATTTTTAAAAAAATAATCATAAATCATTTCGATCTAGTAATCAACTCTTTTATTTGTATAAATATAAAAAATTTAAATTTTATATTATATATACAATAATTTATCAATTAATATTAAAATTTTAAATAAAATTTAAATTTGTGGTGAATTATTTTTTAGTTTAACAAGTTGGGACATTATTTTAAAAAATAATTCAAATCAATATAATCATTTTATTATTATAATATTTTTAATGTAGTAATGTATACTATTTATTGGTTATATAATTTTAAATTAAAATTTATACTACATAAAATAAATGTAATTCCCTAAGGTTATACTTTAATTTTCCCACCAAGTCACCAACTAACTTCTTTTTGTCACTTTTAATTTAATTGAATATTATGTAAGTTAAGGTAGTATATTAGCCATACTTTATTAAAAGTACTTTTAATTTTCTTTTTAAACTACAAATAATTATAATTTATTAAATTCTAATTATTTGAACATGATTTTTTAATTTGACTATGAAATTAATTTTGAAATGCTATTATTATCCATAAAATTTAAATTCAAAATTTATTTAAAACTATATATTTTAGTTTAAACAACGTGAACACATTATTATATATTATTAATTTAAAATTATTTGTTACTATGCGTGAGTAGTGCATATCTAGTTGGAGTAGAAAAGGGTAAAATTTTCAGTTTCTTTATGAATCTGTGTATGCTTTCTTTCTTCTTTTCCTTTGTTTGCGTGAGGGAATTGCACTTTGACATTAAGGACAAAAGTTTCTTTCTTTTTGGCTTCGTTCGTTGCAGTTTCTATGCTTTACTCTTCTTTTTTCTTAGTCTTAGATTGCTTTGATGTGAGACTCTATTTTTTATACC
The DNA here is from genome assembly GCF_059453495.1 of Arachis ipaensis. Classification (NCBI taxonomy): domain Eukaryota; kingdom Viridiplantae; phylum Streptophyta; class Magnoliopsida; order Fabales; family Fabaceae; genus Arachis; species Arachis ipaensis. The sequence continues at coordinate 1,802,027 of NC_142444.1, read as the reverse complement.
AAGAAAATTTCACATAGTTTTTATTATTTTATTTATTTATTTAAAATATATAAAAATAATTGCCTTTGAGTAACACTTGTGATGATTGAAAACTCATGTGCGGTTAACGCAGTTAATTTTAGGTGAAGTTATATTGATAATTGGTAGCGTTTGATTGATGTTTATGTTTCAATAAGACACTGTGATAGTTTGATTTGGTGAGACAGATTTTTGAATGACACAAAAAAAATACGGATAGACAGAGAGATCCCAATCAAATGTGTGTATACTTTCAATTTGGTGAGAGTGAGACACTTAGATATAATTTGTGAAATATTAATTTTTTATTTTTTTATTTTTAATTTTTTTTGAATGAAGAGTAATTCAATCTTTTTTAAATATTTGTGTCTTGTTTATTATTTTTGCCAAACACAATACACAGATACAAATATTTTATGTCTATGTCTTTAATATTTGTATCTTTGTGTCTATTATCTCATTATATACATCAACTAAATAGAATTTAAGAGTTGTTAGATGACCATGTAAATATGTAATCAAACCTGTTAAATTATTTAACGATTCTCAACTATCAACTTTACATAAAATTATTTACATCTGAATTTCTACTTTTAAATTTTCATATTTTAGAATTGTGACTGTTTTTTATTTTAGTTCCTTGCCTATATAGGAGTCTTCCCACACTTCTTTCTTCTTGTTTTCAACTGGTTTACCTTTTACATGAAAACAGAAATGTCATAGACATAGATAGCGATATATGAAAACAATGAATATTTAGGGCAGGGCTAGCAGTCACATTAATTATTAGAATAGAATTGCCACTTTTTTATTTGTATATAGTTCTCAGGTTTGTGATTTTCAGAATAATTAATATAATATTACTATTTACTAAAATATGATGATCCGAATTTAGACTGCATTTGTTTACAAAAATAAGATACTGAGAGACAAAAATACTAAGACATAAAATTGTGTTTGGCAAAGAAGATATAAACAGAGATAATGTGTCCAGAGACACTGAATTAATATATTTTGTGTTCATCCTAACAGGAAGGATACGGAGACACTAACAAGAGACACAACTTGTTTTTTATTTTTTATTTGATTATTCTTATTAATTTTTTATAATTATATTTTTTATTGTTATATTTTTCATCTCAAATTTTTTGAATGAAAAAAATGAGAATAAATTGAATTTTCATAATTTGTTATAGTTTATCACCAAACAGAATATAAGAACACAAAATTTTATGTCTCTGTCTATCAGTATCTTGTCCTATCTTATTCTCAATGTCTTGTCCTGTCCTGTTCTTAGAAACAAACGCAGCCTTATAGTTGGTGTATTGTATTTTTAAACATTTAAAATTAATAAAAAGGAATCATATTTTTAAAATATGAAAAAAAAAGAGACAATTTGTCATCAGTAAATTGATTTTTTTAATTAAAAAATATAATGTACATATAGGAGGTTAAAAATTAACTGGAAATATAAATTTGATTTTTCTTGGGACTAGTAATAATTCTGCATGCAGAATTGCAGATTATAACCCTTTTTTCTTTAACTATTAAACCTAATGATGAAATCGAACATATATAGAAACAGATTTTTCTCACTAATTTGGTTCAATATATAAAGTGTAAATGTGTCTTATAATATTTTATATAATTTCAACATTCGAACTCAAGAACAATAAAAAAGAAATAAATCATTTAAGTCTCACATTTTTACCCTATTTTTATTCCATACATTGCATTCGGTTTGTATTTTTTATGTTTGAATTTTATACATTTATCGAGTCTCTTATATTTGGTAAAAAAAAAAAAATCCCTATAGTATCATAACTAAATAATTTAAGCCAATGAGTAATAGCTCAAATGGCATAGTCTCCCCATACTCAATTAAGAGGTTGCGGATTCGAATCTCCTATCTTTGGTAAAAAAAAAAAATTAAAAAATAAAAATTAAAAATAAAAAGTAAAAATAGAAAAAATTCATATTATTATTTTCATTTTTTTTTACAAAAACCACAAATATTAAAAATAAAAATAGAAACCTACTAATAGCTGATTGCATTATATTGCAAAACATATAGCAGATTATTAAAGTAGTTTAATAAATAATAATGTCTAGCTATTTTGCAAATAATTTTGATTGAACTGATGATCTTCTTTTTACTATTAATTTAATTACAACCACTCAATAGAGAAAGAGATATATGCTTCCCAACGCTTTATTATATTTGTGTTTTTCCATGACAAGGACCCTACGGCTATCCACCTCTCTGCTTTAATTTTTTACCATAATTAGAAGAATAATTTAATTTTCATTTAGCAATATCAGTTTTCTAGCATAATTTATCATGCATAACGACATTAATTATTCTCTTACCCAAAATGAAATAACAATTTTTTGAGTAGTGAACTAGTGATTCTTAATGTATGTATAAGAATATATATTTGACATTTTATAAAAAAAATTAAGTATGTTACTGTAAAAGAAATTAATTATTCTAAAAGAATAAATTTAATTATTTTGATAGTTGATTATCTTATTAAAAATTATAATAAATATATTTAAATTAGTAATAATTAATTTAGCAGTTGATTTTTTTTTTTATAAAAGCATTATAACTTCTTGTATGACCTGAAAATTTTTTATTTTAAAGAATATTGATCACCATCATGAGATTGAACAGAATATCTCATCCAAGCCCCAAAAGTCATATACAAAGACATTAGATTTCACTATTAATTAATTATTATTATTATTATTATCTAACTTCATATTCATGGAAAAAAGTATAATCTGTGTCAAGGAATATATGCTTCATTAATTGTTTTTATTAACACAATAGAGCAAACCAAACTAATTAATACGTGAGAATAAGCTGCCCTATATTTGTCTGAAAAATGCATGATGCGAATCAACCTAGCTTATCTAAGTAGCTATGCATATATACTATCTTATTATTACTTAAATCACCAACCACGTGTGCATTTCACAACCTGAGTTCTGTTAGGAACTAATTAGGGTCTAACCAATTTCTGTTAACTTTTTAATAGATTCAATTTCGAAATCCATCTTAACAAAAGTAAGTTGATATACATAAATATTTTTTCTACTAAATATTATGATATTTCTTTTTCATACTAAATAGATGTTTTTAAATATATTTTTTGAATTTTTTTGTATTACTGATATGGATATTTCTATTTTTTTAAAAATTATATGATTTTTTTTAAATCTTATAATTGGACATTTCTTTTGTTAAGTATTAGGATGTTTTTTTTTTTATATTAAATGGATGTTTTTTTATATAATTTTGCAATTACTCAAAAATAGTCCGTACTCTACCGCTCCTTCTTCCTTGAACAACTCCTAAAACTGAATCAGATTGTACTTTTCGCAAAATTGCACCACCTCCATTAACATCGCAAAATTGTTGGCGAATCCAAAACTAGTAGCACCACCAGGACCAGCCAAGTAACCGTGACTGTTGGCGAGCGACGGCGGCACAAACTCCTCAGCCATGGGGTTCAACTTTGACAAAAGCTCCTCCAAATCCTTCGTCTCCCTCTTATAATTCTCACCACAGTTCTCCCCATTCCTTACCGCATTAATCCCAACATACCCATCAGTATTGACCACCATCTGTTGACCCTGGATACCGTTTCCATCAAACCCATTTCGAATCTGACCCACCTGAACCTTGTAATTACCGTTAGGGATTGATACAACAGTGTTTACACCTCTATCTTGGTTGAATACACCGTTCAAATTCTGATCACCACCACCACCGTTGACAGCACCTCCTCCGCCGCTGCCGCCGCCAGACCTTGCCTTTGATTTCTCCATCTCAGTGGTACGGTGTCCGATGAGACAACACTGTTGTACAAATTTTGACTGGAAGAACCGATTTATAAAAAAGTTTCCTCTTTTTTCTCAGCTTTCAGGTTTTACTTCTTTGGCGGCGAACTTTTTAAGAGAGAGAATTTATGTGTATTATTGTTGGGAGTGTGCAGGTTACTATAGAAGAGAAGGAGAAGGTTTTTATAGTTTTTAATTAGGTTTAATTAATCAGTTTCTAATTATTTAAATTTTAAATTTAAAAAATTTAAAATTAATTATTAATAGTTATAATTAATTGAGTTGTTCAATTCTTGGCTGATCACACACTTGGTTCCTTATACTTTTCCTCCACAACCTTCATATATCATCTAATTTAATTTATAGTTTATGACATTCTAATATAATTTAGTCCACAAATTAAATTTAATTATTTTATTGATCTTTATAATTTTATCAAATTTTTAATTAGATCTTTATAATTTTTTCTTTTTAATTTGTCTCTACACTGTTTTAATTTTATAATTAGATCATTTCTAGTGTAAATAATATTAGACTTAATTGAATATTTATCCGCAAATTGAAGATATATATAATAACTTAATTATTTTATTGGTCCTTATAGTTTCACCAAATTTTTAATTAGGTCTTTATTATAATTTTTTCTTATTAATTGACTCTTTGCACTGCTTTTAATTTTATAATTAGATTATTTTTAGTATAAAAAATATTAGACTTAATTAAATATTTCTCTACAAATTGAAGATATATATAATTAAGAATCTAATTAAATTTTTTATCATATGTTTTTTGAAAAAAATATTTTATTAATTTTAATATTCTTGATATAAAAATGATCTAATTATAAAATAAAAAACAGTATATAGATCTAATTAAAAAAATTATAGACATTTAATTACAAATTTAGTGAAATTATAAAGATTAACCGAATAATTAAATCTTATTTAAACATATATGATTGAATATTTTTTTTAATTTACTAATGTATAATCCATAAAATTCAAGCCGATCATGCATTGAAGAATTTCATTCCAATAATTCAGATTGAACCGGTGGTTCGAATTTCTGATCAATGCCCCCACTTTGTGTAACTTGCTTCAAGTTGCATTGCCAAAGCTTAAATTAAAGTGAACACAACATATATATTATATAATAATTAATTATTCATAATAATGCAAAGAATTGACAAAATTAACAGTATACTATTCCTTTTTCTTAGTCAAAAAGGCCACTTATATAGCAAACCATCGTTTTCAATTCCATTCAGAGAGTGAATGATGCAAAGGGAACATTCAATCATAAGAGCCCTCTGTGGAGGACACTATGATTGCCATACAAGACTAGGTAACTATATATATTTATAAGGAAATTAAATTAAATCAAATTGTGGAGTTGTGTATTAACTAACTGAGATTATATTACCCTAAAAACATTTTTTTTGCTTAACAATATTAAAGTGATTTTGCTAATATTTGATTACTCTATTAGTCTTTATAGTTTTGTGAAATTTTTAATTAGGTCTCTGTACTTTTTTTCTTTTTAATTGGGTTCTTGTACCAATTTTTTTTTAATTAGGTCATTTTTAACAGTAATTGGTTTAATTATATAGGAACTCAATTAAAAAAAAATGCAAAAATTCAAATAAAAAAAGGTGAATTCTACCCAACCCCCTCTAAAATAACATGTAAGTTACCCTTCATGATGTGTCACATTTTAATTGGTCATTACTTAACTATAGTTGAGTTATTTTGTAATTTATTATTTGAGATAGGTAATTGTATAATTTCTTAAAATATTAAAATTCTACCCCATTAATTGAAGCACGTTCTCGCGCAATCTCTTTCTATAGTGCATCATTTCTTAACGGGTCGTTGAATTCCCATGGCTCGTAACTTCCCTGTTCTTCCCAGTATAGCCAACGCGGACTTCATTGCTATCTCTTGTCCTCTCACTCAATCCCCCCTTCTTTTTTTTCTTTTTTTTTTTTTTTTTGCCATGAATCACTCTTTACCAACATCAACATCATTAATGGTTAGTTCGGTTATTAAATTTTTTTATTAAAAAAATATATATTTATTTAATTAGAAGATGGAATATATATTCATATTTAAAATATAATATAATAAAATAAATCCATTTAAAATACTTAAAAGTATAATTAAAATCATGAATATATAAATATAATAATAAAATTTGTACTCTAAACAAGTAAACATATTTTTTATCATACATAAATTATTTAAAAAATAAATATATTATTAAAATTAATAATACAAATTTAAAATAATAAAATCCAATTTTTTACTGTATTTGTTATAATATTTTTATTCTTTTAATTTATAATTTATTAGTACTTTATTATTTAATTAATGATTAAACAAATTATTTTTATAAAAAATTATGTTTTATATTATCTTATAGAAGAGACCAATATATTAGTTTAAAAAATAAAGTAAAAATAAAATTTTAAATAAAAAATATTTAATATTAAAATTTTTAAATATAAAAATAATTTGTATAAATATTTAAAAGATAAATATAAAATATATGCATAAAATAAATAAAACAGATAAAATGGAAGTACTCATGAAAAATAAATAATTATTTTTGTCTCCTTTATTTATTTTAAACATGTATTTTATATTTATATCCTGAATATCTATATAATTTGCTTTTGTATTTAAAAATTTTAATATTAACTATTTTTTATTTAAAATATCATTTTTACATTAATTTTTAAATTGGTATATTGGTCTCTTCTTTAAGATTATACAAAAAATATTTCTCATGAAAATAATTTGTTTAATCATTAATTAAATAATAAAATATTAATAAATTAAAAATTAAAAGAATAAAAATACTATAAAAATTACTTGTAAGAAAGTTGAATTTTATCATTTTAAATTTGTGTTATTAATTTTAACAATTTATATTTTTTTAAAATAATTTATATATGATAAAAGATATGTTTACTTGTTTAGAGTACAAATTTTATTATTATATTTGTATATTTCTGATTTTAATTATACTTTTAAGTACTCTTAATAGATTTATTTTATTATATTATATTATATTTTACATATGAATATATATTCCATATATTATTTTTAATGAAAAAAAATTAATAACCAAACTAACCATTAATTACATTGGTAAGGAATGATCCATGGTAAAAAAAAAAAAAGAGATTGAGTGAGAGGACATGAGATAGCAATGAAGTCGGTGCTGACTATACTGGAAGTCGGTGCTGACTATACTGGGAAGAACGAAGAAGTTACAAGCCATGGAAATTCAACGACTCGTTAAGGAATGATGCACTGTAGAAAGAGATTGCGTGAGAACGTGCTTCAATTAATGGGGTAGAATTTTAATATTTTAAGAAATTATACAATTACCCATCTCAAATAATAAATTACAAAATAACCCAACTATAGTTAAGTAATGACCAATTAAAATGTGACACATCATGAAGGGTAACTTACATGTTATTTTAGAGGGGGTTGGGTAGAATTCACCATAAAAAAAATATAGGGACCCAATTAAAAATAAAATTTGGTATAAGAATTCAATTAAAAAAAAGTATAAGAGCTCAATTATAAATAAAATTTAGTGTAAAGATTCAATTAAAAAAAATATATAAGAACCTAACTAAAAATTTTGTGAAACTATAGAATTAACAGAATAATTAAACCTATTTAAAACAATATAAAGAATTATAGTCAAATTTGACGATGAACTTTCATACTCATAATTTTCTATTAACTAGATATAATAATAATAATAATAATAATAATAATAATAATAATAATAATAATATATGGCTTGGATGATGGCTATTATTGCTTTGGGGACAAGTGTTGTGTCTAAGAAAGAAACATAAAATTAAATCATAGGTGTATAGATTTTATTGGACGAATAATGAATGAAATAAAATTATTCAAGGGATAAGGTCACGCCAAAGATTTATTTTCGTATTTGAATTGCATATGGTTGAATATTACAATATAATATTCTTAATTAATTAGAAGATGATTATTATTTATTTAAGAGCAACTTTGTAAAGATTTTTAAGGTAAAGCCGTGAGCCCCTGAAGGATATGGCGTAAACTGGCATTAATCTTATACTGAAATCTTTGGAGAAACGGGAGCATAGAAAGCAGTGATATCGGGTTAATATAAGATAAAATAAATAAATAAATAAATAAAGCTTACTATATGCATCTATAAAAAGAATTTGCGATTCCTCGCTAAAATTTGACTCCAAAAGCTTATAATTAGAATATAAATATTTATTATTTTAATTAATCTCATATAGATTATTATTACTAGAATTTAATAAATAAAATGACAAATTAATAATCGTGTTAGTGTTTATTTATCTACAAATATAATATAGTATATGATAATATTATTTACTAACAATTCCTTTATGTCATTATTATCTCTATTTAAAAATGGTTGTCATTTTTACTTTTTAAATATATTAAAAAATTAATATATTTATGATTGTCATGGTTATTATTATTATTATTACTATTATTTGGTCTTAAAACAATGTTTTTGGGCTGAAAAAAAATTGAGGTAAAGGCCTAAAGACTAACCAAAATAGCTACAAAGAAAACCAGTTCGTTCACTGTGGTATAGTGCACTCTTTGTCCAACATTTGAGCCCAATAAGTTACCAACATTGGTGGCTATTGATTTAGGCTTACTCACAATTTTGGAAAAAGCTAATTATTTGTTCGAATGTCGCTATGCAATCATTCATTAGTTAACGATAAACTTTTAAATGTAGTTTAAATTCGTAGCAGATTGGTTCTTAGCCTGCCGAATTATAGAATATTATAATAAACAAAAAAGACTATATCTTTTACAAGACAAAATAATTTTTCAGTTTTAAAAATATCTTTTAGATTAAGACTATACTATGAATCTCAGACATACAAACGAATTTATCTTAAACAATTTATTAGTCAGAATAAATAAAAAAAGATAAGTTATAAGTAGGTTTTTATTGTCAAAATGTAATGGTGAATATTTTTAAAATTGGATTACATGTGCACTAAAACAACCTGCATATATTTTAGATTGCATATATTTTACATATATTCTCTAGCCAAGATTTGAGTACAGTACTCCTCTCCACTTTCATATAAGTTGAGTATTTGATGTAATTCATCATGTCTTTATTTTTTTTCTTCTATCAAAATCTTTTCATAGTTAAAACACAGAATCTAAAATATCGATTCTAATTTTGTAACCAATTTAAAAAAAATTTCATAAAAAATATTTTTAAAATAAATAAAAATAAAGATAGAAAAATATAATTTTTTTTAGGTAAACTTACAAAAAATTACAGTCAAAATTTTATTTTTAAAAGATCTTTTTCAAATATATATATGCCGTTATATTTATTGTATTTTTGTCAAACTAAAATCATATTTAAAAAGCAAAAATATCATTTCTTTTATTTAAAAATCATTTTATATATATATAAAACTCAATCTTGTACAAGACCAAATGGCTTCTAGTTTTAGAAGATCCTCTTGGATTAGGATTATACCACGAGTCTTTGACATATAAATGGGTTTATCCTAGATAACCTATTGGTAGAAGTGAAAAAAAAAATTGCTATATTCTAAAGATACTAAAAAATTATACGCAGTCTATTTTTATATTACAAATTCAAATAAGATAAACATAAATTATTAATATGGTATTGTTTTTTAATAAAACAGAAAGAGTACATAAATAATACGTAACATTAACAATATGTCAATATCTAAGGTAATGATTTTATAATGGAATTTATGGATAATAGCCGACAAATATTATTTAATATTTTTAAAATTATAATTTTATCTTATATTAAATGATTTAAAAGTTTTTTGATAATTTTTTTTTCTTTTAGTGATATTTTGAGAAAGGTAAAAAATGAATTGACCAATATCAATATCCTATTAATTTTATTCTCAACATTCTTACTTTATTACAGGACATGGACATTGACATTGACTGGAAGGAAGGCTCAAAAGAAATGAGAGATCAACTTAGGTGTGGTAAAAATTTACGTTTAACATTTTTTACATTAATATAATGAGTGACTTAATAAAAGATAAAATTACAAATTAAATATTTAAAAACTCTTGTAATTTATAAAAAATGGTTTTATTATGGTTGAGTAATTTACTTTTTAAAAATGAAGTTAAATAGATGGTTATTATTAATTATGAAATACACTTAAATAAGCTATATTTAATAAGAATTTTTTTATTATAAATTAAAAAAACTTTTTTTAATAAAAATATAATTTATTCTTATGTACTCTTATGTACTCCTATCTGCTTTGGAGACGATGACTATTGTTTATTGTGAAGCTTAAGAAATTGAGTTAGCTATTTTTTTTAAAATTTGAAAGAAAGTTCGCCGAGGTTAGGCGAACTCTATAAAAAATTATAGAGTTGCGACAAACTTACTTTGAATAAAAAAATTTCATATTTAAGAAATTAAAATTAGAAAATAATATTTTATTTTATTTTATTTTAGTAAAAAATCTTATTTATTAAATACTAAATAATTATTTTAATTTAAATTCTTGTTGGGCTATAACAATTGTCGGTGCTATAAAGGCACGTTTTAATTTAAAAGATAAATTCAATGAAGAAGAAGAAATCATGATCTCCCCACAAGATTTTATTAATAATTTTTTGACTGACGAAGAATATGAGAAAATAAAAGAAGTTCCAGATCCCAAATTAGTTTGTAGATTTTCTATTTCTAAACTTGATGAGACGGGGCTTTTGGAGCGAATACTTATGATATTATTGGACGTGGAAAAATGGCTATGTGACTAAAAGAAGATGTCTATTTATAGAAAAAAACAACCAAATACAATAAGAGAAAGGTATAAATGTAATCAGATATTATTATTAATAGATGATTATTGTTAATTATAAAATACACTTGAATAAGCTATATTTAACAAGAAAATTTTATTATTATAAATTAAAAAAAAAAACATTATTTCCAATAAAAATATAATTTATTTTTATGTACTCTTGTGTATTTTTATGTACTCTAGAGACAATGATAATAGTTACCATTATTTATTGTGAAGTTTAAGAGATTGAATTAGCTATTTCTTTTTTTTTAGAATTTAAAAGGAAGTTCGTCGGGATTAGGCAAACTTTATAAAAATATCAATAAAGAAATATATTTACTACTTTTTCTTGGCCAAAACATGTCTTTCATTATCTCTTACTTAAGTTAAATGTTTTTTTTACCAAAAAAAAAAAGTTAAATAGTTTTTTTAATACCAAAAGAAAAGTTAAATATTTTTTTTAGTCAAAAAATTTTTTCCCTAAAAGGTAGAGTACACTAAGAACTTAAGGTTCTTTCTATACACAGCATCATAATCATATAAACCCTCTGCATTGTCATTAAAAAATTCTATTTATCTATCACTATTGTCCCGTCTAATATTAACAAATTTACATAAACTGAAGCAACCGTTACTGTGTCCTAAACTAATTCATTACAGTTCATTTTAAATAGAATAGATACTTTTTCTACAATACAAGATGTCAAGTTTTGGAAAAGAAATAATAGAAAGTAAAACCATCACACTGAAAAAAAGAGAAGCAGCACAAATTTAAGATTGATTGTATTAACTTGGTTGGAAAGGTTATCTGGAACAAAGAGCTCACATTCAAGAGCATCAAAAACGCATTACTTAGAATATGGGACAATTCAAAAGGCATATCACTTTCTGTAATCGACAGAGATAAAATTTTAGTCAGCATCAAAGACATGAGAAAAGAGCTACAAATACTAAACGGAAGACCTTGGAGCATAGGAGGACAACTTCTCAATCTCTAAATATGGATCCAAGAGATATTTGTAGAAAAAAAAAAGTTAAATGTTAATATACATTCTAGTAATTTAATCGATTGATTGGAAAACAATTTCTTTTTCTTTTCCTTTGTTAATTTTATAATTTTTTTTCAAAGACTGATTTCATAATACTAATTTTTTTAGTAACTTTTTAAATAAAAAATTATTAAAATATTATCTAACCTTTTTCTACATGAACACATTTTCTTTTTTTGGTGACTATCTACATGAACACATGGTCACTATGGTTCTGGACCAATAAAAAAATATGCATAAATAAAACCTATTTTCTAAATTAGTTCAAGTCATTAAGCTTTGCTTCACAAAAGTTGACTGCAATGGCAATGATAGAGTCACTTTTGGACTTGTTTTATGAAAGGTTTTTGTTAAATAACTCGTTAAATATTAAAAGAAAAAAAATGTTAGTGGAATTTAATAAAATTTAACTTTTCATCCTTATAAAAATATTTATTTTTTATCCTAATAAAAAATCTTGGTTTCAGTACAATTTATTCTTTAGTTTATTTTGTTAAAAAAACTAAAATGTTGATACGATAAAATTTATCCTGAATTTCTTTATTTATTTTGGATAATTATTGAAATTAAATATTACAAGATTCCTCACAATTTTAAATTAAAAAGTCTAGGTGTTATCTAATTTAGTAATTTATTGTTTATTTATTTATTGTTACCTGTATATTTAGCCATTTAGGTGTTATCTAATTTAAATATATCAGTTTGTTTATTTATTATTGTTGTGATTGGTGTCGAATGACTAATATGTGATTAATGATCCGGCTTTGTCAGGTTGAGGCTTAATTGGTCATGAACCTCATCTCGCACAACACGTTTGATAAAAATACTCCCTACACCATTCACTTTGTTATGGTTTTGAGTTACGGGTTTTGAAAACATGGTTTAAGTGGCTAAAACAAATTATAAATTCTATAAAAAGTATTTTTTTGTTGGTTTCATGGTTTAGTTGCAAGATGGAGAGGATGATCCTTAGTTGATAAATCTAATGGCTTCTTAAGAATATGTGCTTTTTTGATCCAGAGAATATTGAAGGCCAAAAAATAGGCAAATTATAGTTCACATAATGCTTCCAATAAGCCTTAGATAAATATTGCAAGTTTGTTTTTTCTTTTTGTTTCTTCTTCTTACATTTAATTTTTGTATTTTTAGGAATACACGTTGATGCTCTACTCTTGATGATGACTCGATTTTAGAGAAATTATCCACAGCAATTAGTGCGTCCATCATTGGTGTAATTAGAATGGAGACATCACTTAGAAGATACGGTATTAGGGATATTTTTTGTTTAGTTTGTGTATAATTTTACATTCCATGAATTTTGTTTTTTTTTTTTTCTAACTTACCAAGTGACTACAAAAAAGAGTATGTTAAACAACAATATTAAAAGAATGGAATTAATTTTGAGGGTGTTTGGAAGTTTTTAATAAGTTAGAATTTAATAGAATGTTTGAGAGAATTAAATTAATTATGGAGAGAATTCTTTGATTAGGAACCAAAAGAATATAATTAAAATAGAACATGTAGAGTGTGTTTGAAATAATTATTTTGTTCTTTAACTATTACTACTAACTCTTTAGTGAGGATAATTTTGGTAATATTATAGCTCATGAAAATACAATTAAAAATCATACCACTTTTGGTGTGATTTGATTTAAACTCAATCATAAAAATTGAATTCTTCTAGAAATCAAATTTGCGTTGCTTTTTACTACTTAAGTATAAAAAAAAATTCTAACACTAGAGTGAATTGAAATCACAATGTTTCTAAACACATTCTTTATCTTATATTTTTTAAAGTTAAGAATTTTAACACTGGAGTGAATTGAAATTACAATGGTATTATTCATATTATTACTGCATTTATAAACAACACTAGAATAGTCTAATATCCTTCGTGTCTTCCTTTTTTTATTGAAATGATTACAATTTACTTTAAATTTTATAAATACTTTGAAAATAATAAGAGAAAATTTCACTCCTCTCTCCTGCGAAATGATAAAATGACATCCCCTCCTCTCTATTTATAAAATGTACATTTCGCTTCCGTATAACTTTTAAAAAACCTCCTTTTTAATCTATTTTAAATTTTTTGTATTAACTAATCTTAACTTTATCTATTTTTCAAAATTTTTTTTTAAAAAATACCTTTTAGCGAAAATTTTATTTTTTTATTATTAAATTTTGCTTACCAAAATACTATTTAATAAATTATTTTTTATTGATTAAATTGTACTTTTATCAAAATAATTTTTTAAAAATTTAATAATTAAATTATTTTTTTCTAAGATATCTTTCAATAATTTTTTAATTATTAAATTATAATTTTATCAAAATTTTTGTTAATAAATTTTTTTATATTTTACTATTAATTTTTCGATATCAATATATACTATTTTAACATTAAATAAAATATCTTACTATTGTTAATATGTATAACAATTAATATATATTGATATTGAAAAATAATCTTACTAAAATTATTTTTAATATTAAAATAATATATATTGATATATGAAAATTAATAGTAAAATAGTAAAAAAATAACCACAGTGTTTTGGTGAATGGACGTGAAAGTAAAATGATCGAAGAAAGATTGAAAGAATACTTCATTATAAAAAATAGCTGGGAATCGTGAATAAACCGTGGCTATGGAAAAGTATCTCGTAAACAGTATAGAATATTCGAGAAAAGTGTGAATGTGGAGGATGTGAGACAACAAATATTGATCTTCTGACAACTGGGCTGATTCTTATTGATATTTTTAAGGTGTAAATTAGCTATTAAGAAATTAGCTATTAGGAATTATAAGCTGCGAGGCCCCAACCCCGCCAACAACCACGCTGCCGCCAAGAGAAAGAAGCGGATGGAGGAAGGTGATCAATATTTGCAAATCTTAAAACTTGTGGTGGATGCATCATACAATTATAAGCAAAAATCACTCTTCTAGCTTTCTGGATATTTGTCTGTGTTTGGAATCAAGTGTGACTTTATGGTTTGCCTTGTGTGTCAAGTATTTGAAATTTCCACAGAGTCATACATGTTTCATGGAATCACAATAGAAGATTTCATGTTTATGTCATTGCTTTACTTTTTGATTTCATGTATAAAATACTATGACAATTAACATGCTAATGAATTCATTCACATTCTTTCTCTCTCTTTAACTGCTAATAAAAGATATATATCCATTTACATTTTTTTGTATAGAAGATTCATTTTTTTATTGTATTTTTTATATACTATTCTTTGATGTCATCTACTGTAGCACCTAAACAATTTGACTTTAAAAGGACATTTTTCTTTAGACTTTTTCCGGAATTTTGCCTATTAAAAAAATGCTATTTTTCAAAAATGTTTTTGTCTCTTGTGTATTTGTTAATATATATTTCCATAAGAATAAATATGTAACTATCCTTTTATTCTACTATATCCTTCTTTGCTTTTAAAAAACTTAGATTGATACATCTATTTTACAATTAGCCAATAATTTTTACTGTAACATATTGAACATACAACAAAATTAATACACACAATTTTATGATAACTTTTATATCCAATGTTAGCCCAAATAAATAAAAAAAATCAATAAAAAAATGACAATTACAAAATTTGAAACCCTATGAATTTTTTTAAAATAAGCCATCAAACAAAAGTAGACAATTTAAGTATAATCTTATTTATAACAACATAATCTTTTTTAAGTATATAAAACTCACTACATAAATAATGTAATGGCATTTAAGATTTAGCTTTAATATAGTGAAACATTCAAGTTAACAATACAATGATACATTCTTGTGTATATCCTACTGGATGTGCATCAAAATTTATTCTTGTTTCCAAGCATAGCCTGAATTGTTTGCTCAAACAAAGATTTAGTCTATTCAAAATCATTAATATTTAATGTGACTTAATGACAGCCATGATGACTGGTAATTTCCCATGCTTTCGCTTCTACTTCAGCTTCTCCCAGCAAGTATTGCTATTATTAAATACAATCTGGGACATCTTGAGAGTTGAGACATTTACCTTGTTATAATCCAGTATCCGAGAAAGAATATGAAAACCACTTTGATACACGATTAGGATTACCACAAAAGGTTCATGTTTTGTAATACCTAACATCTAAAATTATTAATATTGTACCAATAACATATAAAATTCCACATAATAGTATAAAATTAACAAAAAGAAAAAACATCCGATAAACATGACACAGAGAGTAGCAAGATGTTAGTTTCTGCAAATAAGAATAAACAAATATATGAATATAAGAGGGAGAGGCTTAAAATATTTAATTTTATTATTTATTTATAATGGAAAATTATCTCTAATGTTATGAAAATAAATCAATAACGAACGGACCTTCAAATCAAGCACTAAACTCAACTGAGTTTTTAAGAGTTCATCATTAGTTGTCAATATTTTTAGGCTGTAAACAAATCTTTTTCTACATGCGGGGTAGCATTGATATCTAAAAAAAAATATAGGTCATATATATCAACAATATGTATTCAAAATGAGAAAGAGTTCTTTGAATACGTGAAATGTTTGGAAGAAAATAAAATAGGCTACTGAATTAATAATTATAAAGAAGTAGATAAATCAATTAGTTTATTTTGAAAAAACTTTACCTGAAATACATTGACTGCATTCTAAATTATTACCGCAATTGTTGGTAGAAATTTGATGAGAAGCAGAATTATTTGCTAAAGTGCTTTGTGAAGAGTTGATATACCTTCTTATTCTTAATGGTTGCAGTCTTTGATTGATATGATTCTTTATAGTTGATGTTGATGAGAAAAGATTACTAATAGCTGTGCAAGATACAATTAGAAGTTAACCACAAAATGCATTTTCGTGCATGAGACAATTTTGTGTAATTTTATTAAGATTGAAGGTTTCTAAATATTAGCATGACTGGAATTGATCTACTTTTTTCCTAAACATGTGTAATTATTAGGATCACCAAAAAAATCATGATCAATAAAAAAATAAACTCGATTGCATTTTGGTCTTTCAAAATGCATAATTACTACTTTTTCTTGGGCCAAAACATGTCTTTTATTATCTCCTACTTAAGTTAAATGGTTTTTTTAATATAAAAAAAAGTTAAATGTTAATACATATTCTAGTAATTTAATGGATTGATTGGAAAATAATTTTTTTTTCTTTTCCTTTGTTATTTTTATAAAGTTTTTTTTCAAAGACTGATTTCATAATACTAATTTTTTTAAATAAAAAATTATTAAAATATTATCTAACCTTTATCCTATCCATTAATATTGATGTAAGATATAAGAGTTCGCTCCCATGTAAGTTCGTAAGAAGAGAAATTTTTTAAAATATATATATCTCGCATTAAATTTGAATCTCCATATTTGTTGTTTTTATATAAAAATTGACCTTTTTCTATTTATATCTGAATCGTTAAATGAGAAAGACCTTAAAAAAAAGCAACACATACGAATCTTAATTCGTAAAACAATTTTTAAAAGAATAAGAATAAATAATTATTTTTTATTATAAAAAATTCAGACACTGATAAAATTAACCATAGAATCTAAACTAACGTTATATTCATAAAAAATGAATTTCATCAAAAAAAAAATATTCAATAGTTAATTTTTGTTAATTCTATTAAAAAATTACTCAAAATTATCAAATTAACTATCATGATCAGTTTTAAAATTCCCAATCTAACTACAATAACAACAATCAAAAGTTTAAAATCACCACTAAACTTTCATAATTTTCTTCTACCTATATAGCCTACTTTATCTCCATAACCTCCATAACACAACACGATAAATAATATTAATTATAATTTTGCCTCCTCTTCTTCATTTTTTTAAGAGATTTCTTTAGTTTTTGATTTGTCCTTGACTTCATGCAGGTGGCAACAATTAATAAGTATTAAATAAAATAAATTTGAACTAATTTTTTTTTTTTAGATTTTACATTTGTTGGAACTGGTAAATATAAACAAATAAACAATCATACATTTACATTATCTACAATTAATTAATGTAAATATTAAATGTTAAGAATGTCATTACATAGCATGGGGAATAAGATCTCATGGCCCCATTCCATAAAGAGAAATTAAGGACTGAGAAAGGTGCTTCAGATTAGCCGATAGGATAGTGAGCTGTAAATGAGTTAATAATCCACCGTGTTTAAAGCATAATTCTTTCATATGATCACCATATCTACATGAACACATGGTCACTATGGTTCTGGACCAATAAAAAAATATGCATAAATAAAACCTATTTTCTAAATTAGTTCAAGTCATTAGGCTTTGCTTCACAAAAGTTGACTGCAATGGCAATGATAGAGTCACTTTTGGAATTGTTTTATGAAAGGTTTTTGTTAAATAACTCGTTAAATATTAAAAGAAAAAAAATAATGTTAGTGGAATTTAATAAAATTTAACTTTTCATCCTTATAAAAATATTTATTTTTTATCCTAATAAAAAATCTTGGTTTCAGTGCAATTTATTCTTAATTTTAGTTTATTCTGTTAAGAAAACTAAAATGTTGATATGATAAAATTTACCCTGAATTTCTTTATTTGTTTTAAATAATTATTGAAATTAAATATTACAAGATTCCTCACAATTTTAAATTAAAAAGTCTAGGTGTTATCTAATTTAGTAATTTATTGTTTATTTATTTATTGTTACCTATATATCAGTTTGTTTATTTATTGTTGTTTTGATTGGTGTCGAATGACTAATATATGATTAATGACTTGGTTTTGTTAGGTTGAAACTTAATTGGTCACGAACTTCATCTCGCACAACACGTTTGATGAAAGGAAAATCTCTCAAACATTCTATTAAACTCTAACTTATTAAAAGTTCCAAACACCCTCAAAATTAACTTCATTCTTTTAACATTGTTGTTTAACATACTCTTTCTTGTAGTCACTTGGTAAGTTGGAAACAAAAGAACAAAATTCATGTAATATAAAATTATACACAAACTAAACAAAAAATATCCCTAATGCCGTATCTTCCAAGTGATGTCTCCATACTAATTGCATCAATGATGGACGCACTAATTGCTACGGAGAACTTTAAAATCGAGTAATCATTAAGAATAGAGCATCAGCGTGTATTCCTAAAAATACAAAAATTAAATCTTAGAAAAAGAAACAAAAAGAAAAACAAACTTGCAATATTTACCTAAGGCTCGTTGGAAGCATCATGTGGACTTTAATCTGCCTGTTTTTTGGCTTCCAATGTTCTCTGGATAAAAAAAAGCACATATTCTTAAGAAGCCATTAGATTTATCAACTAAGGATCATCATCTACATCTAGCAACTAAACCATGAAACCGACAAAAAATATTTTTTATGGAATTTGTAACTTGCTTTAGCCACTTAAACAATGTTTTCAGAACCCGTAACTCAAAATCATAACGATGTAGAGAGCATTTTCATCAAGAATTCCACTAATGAGCTAATGAAAAATCTTGACAATGTATACAATGGGCTAGTTATTTAATCCAATAGAGATAAATAATAAAAACTCCTCTACAGATTATTCTAAATTCAAAAACTCTCATTCAGTTATTTCACATCAAATTTCAAATTTCAAATCCCCCAATTTTAAATTTCAAATTTTTAAAAATTCAATTAATTATTTCAAAAAAATAACTATCCAAAATCCTAATTTACCAAAATATTTGACTCCAATACCCTCTTCTTTTTCAACCGGCGATTTGCTGCTTGGCTTGCCACACGCCACTCACCCATAGTAAAAATAACCATCCACTTAAGAATAAAAATAATCATCCGTAGACCTTATGAATTGAACATCCAACATATTTTAATTATATATAACTAAACCCAATCCAGTCAAAATAATCATCTACATAAAAATTAAAATAACCATTCGCATACCTACTAAAATGACCATCTTAAATTGAACATTAAATACAATAAAATATCTCATTTACATGAAAAATAAACATCTACATGCATACATAAAACTTCCACTGCATACTGTCTCCCAGCATCCCTTTGCGCATCCAGCATCGATCTTCTGATCGCTTCTCCGTTGACGCTGCTGTCGCCGCCATCATGCCTATCGTCGTTTCGTGCCGACCCGCCATCCTCGGACTCGGCGTCTCCATCCTCACTAAAACCCTTCCATTCACTGCGGGGTTCTCAGACTTTGGCGACCCAATTCTGTGACTCGTCTACCTCGCCTTCTTCTTCGCCAAGCTTGTAGATGAAAAAGTGGTGAAATAGAATTATTCTAACGAAGCATTGAAGGTCTTAAAAAAGTGGAGAAATTCATGAACTTTCCTGCTACAAAGTCTTGTTGGTTTAATAATGACAAGTCTGATATTCTTGGTTTCTTGAAAGTAGTTGTTGCCACCGACGATGATGAATTATACAAAGGTGTATGAGAATTGTGATGCTGCTGATGCCGCTTGGTGTTTATTATTATCTTTATTTTTTGAGGGTGTCTTCTTCGTTGTTATGATACTACTACTTGTACTTGATGATGATGATCCTTCTTTTACCACAACTTGCTCCAAGGAACCATCATTCCAGTAACTAAAAATTCAAAAAATGAAATAAAAAAACGAGAGAGAGTGAGTGAAGAAAGAGAGGGAGAGTGGCTTCTTACACGGAGGTTGGCTTCTTAAGGGATTCATCAAGTCCGATCTTGGAAACCGCATCGCATACGAGTTCGTCTCACTCTTCGAAAGCTCCTCGCTGGGATTAGGGTACAGCTTGGTCTTCAGCGAAGCGCTTTTCGCGCCGGCGATCCCGTCGATTTTAGCGGCACCGATGAGAGAGGATGGAGAGGGAGACCAGTTGGAGGTGTTCGTAACTGTTTGAAATCCTTATTTGCTTTGTATTTAAAATTGAAAATAATTTTGTAATTAATTAATTTAATTATCATTTAATATTGATTTCAAAAATACTTTTGTGGTATACATTGTACACTAATTACATTGACTCCTCATACTTTCTCTTAGTTAAACCATATTAATTTTGTCCAAGTTAGACCGAATAAACCGGTCTAAATTAATATTTTTGGGTTAATTGTCAAATTGGTCCTCAAAATATCACGCGATTGTCATTTTCATCCCACAATGATTTTTTTAATCAAATTAGTCCCTGAAAGATATAACATAAGTCGCGTTTGTCCTTCCGTTAACTGTTTAACCCATTCCATTAACGTTGTTTCACGTGTAGCGTGAAGTGAAACGACACCGTTTGTGGTAACAGTGGGTTATGCTTAAAATGATGTCGTTTCTTACTTCCTCAGCCCTCATTACTCTTCCCTCAAAACAGACGAAACAAATACAGAGAAGAGGAAGAATCGTCGATCGTAGAAACATCGGAGGCACCCCTTCATCGGCAACGCTTCACCGACTGCGACTGCGCTTGAGTGGCTCACTCTCTAGGCCACCGTTGCTTGGGCGTCCCAGGCTCGGTCTTCTCCTCCCAGTCAAGAGAAACAGAGAGAGAAGACAAAGAATCAACGATCATTGGAAGGACAGAGGTGTTGTCATCGGCTAAAATCATGTTTCTTGATAAATTAGTATTACCCACATGCATTGTTTATGATAATTGATTTGTTTCCCTAACCTTGTACAAAAGCTTTATACTTGATGAGCATAGCCAAATTGATCAAATTACTCCACATATCCATGGATTAAAATTAACCAACATAGCGAATTAATCATGGTATAGTAGTATTATTTCTTTGGTCATCACAATGCAATCTATCGTCACTTGGATTTTAAAAAAATACCGAATGACAAACCAAAAAAAATAAAAAACAGAGCACACAAATTTTAATCAACTTGTAACAAATTAACCAAATAAGAAAGAGAATCAATCAAAACCCTAACATTACCACCAGGCACCAGCAAAAAAAAACCAACTTGAAACCCATTGAAGGAATCATTGATTATCTCTCTCGCAGATGATAATGCCTTCCATGACAGTGCGATGGTAGCCTCTCACGCACAACGAACGCATTCGCACTACTCACTGCGTCGCCGATGATAGCACTGTCTTCTTCCCTTTGACCGGAGCTTCGTCACCTTCTTTCTTCGTTCTGAGTGGTTAAAGAATAGAGAGTGAATGAGTGAAGCTGTAAATGGAAGGAGATGAAGCTCCACTAAATACTAAACGACGTCATGTTTGAAACAAGGACTTATAATAATCAAAATGGCATCGTTTTAATGTCATTGTTAGCACGATCCACGTGGCCAAATGTTAACAAAATCTGTTAATCCACTGACAAAAGGACCATCGCGATTGATTTTGAATTATTCGAGGACTAATTTGATTAAAAAATTAATTTATGGACGATTTTAAAAAATGGCTTATCTTTCAAAAACCAATTTAACTATCAACTCTAATATTTTTTTACATAAAATGACTACAACTCTGTCCAAAATACCCACATTCAAATTTGCTAATTCCAAGTGTACCCTTTGCCAAATTAAATTAGGGTTCAATTATCTACTTATACCATTTGCACATTTTCTCGATTTAGGAAACCATCATCTTCTCAGCTCGAGCTGCTACTCCGTCGCCCGCGCCAGGACCACCACCTCGTTGTTGCCATGGTAGCCACCATGAGTTGGGTGAGTTGCCGTCGCATGAGTTGCCGTCGCAAGCTGAAGTTAGTAGCCACTCATCTTCTCCCATCGCAAATCGCAGGACCAGCACGCCGAGCACGACATCGGCGTTTGTAAGCTAGGTGAGTTGCCGTTTAGCCAACACAGGACCAGCATCTTCTTTTCTACTGTGTTCTCATCTTCTCTTCTTTTGCCAATGCAGGACCATCTGAAAATAGGTCTTCTAGCCGCCGCCAGGACAACCACCTCCTCGTCATCGTTAACTTGCCACCGTGACCTTAGTTAGTTGCCCTGATCTTAATTTGTGTCGTAATTGCATAATGTATAACTAATTTGTTCATTTAATATTCAATTTTTCATAGACAAGTCGTGTTAAATTTTAATCTATGAATTGAAGTCCTGAGATTTTTGTATAATTTTTTTACTTTCATAACTTTGAGATGATGGTTATTTTGCAATTTGTGGTATTGAAATCACTCCTGCTTGCATTTATCTAGCTATAGAAATTTGCAAATTGAATTACTTTTGCATTGTTTATGTATTCTATGAATTGAATATGCCAGACCATCCCTACTTGCACTACATTTTGTAGAATTCAAAAAATACTACGATTTGTAGTCACGTAAATTTGAGGACGGGAAATTTGTTCTTATTAGGCTAGAAAATTGTTCATTTAGGAGTATATACTACTAAACAGTAATGAAGTGGCCTTCTATGAGATTCTGTTTTAAGTTAGCTTTGTTTTGGTTTATGGAAGGGAACAAGTTTTTTTTTAATTTAAAGAAAAAGAAAAAAAAAGAAGTCGTATGAGTATTTTTTTTTTATTACCAAAATTTTTCAACTTTTGTATACTAGTTTAAAGAGACAATTGTTATTAATACTACATTTCTTACAAGGTTTATTGAAAGGATTCAGTAATGTTTTGAAAGGACAAGATAGCACAAAGTAAAATCTACCTATAATATTGGATCACAGTATTGGACTTCTAAAGTAATAGTATTATACAATAATTATTATTTGCTTAATGTTTGACTAATGTTATCTCTATCTGTTGTATTAAACTTTTTTGCAGTTCCTTAAAAAAAACTAAAGGACAAGATAGCTGAATTTCAATTTGGTTTAAATTTATCTCTTTTGTTTTAGAATTATGTTCAGTTCCTTTGTAAATAATATGTCTTAACTCACACAAATTTAATATATGTATATAAGAAAATGTTGTCATAATTGTTTGTAAAATTTTATTTTATTAAATATGTTGGATGTTAGAATGTTAGAAGTTGCCAATAAGCAAGGTTTGGAATTTCATATTTTGAATTGTAAATATGAAATTGACCTACCTACAAAATTAAAATTAGATAGAAGCTAATACAACTTTTTTGAAAAATTTAGGACCAAAAGTCTAAAATGGATTTGACACAAATGGACACCGTCAATTCCTAATTTGACGAGCATTAACAAGACGTAATACTGTTGAATTTTTTTAATAACATTGTGTATAAGATTTGGATTTTTATGAGTTACACTATTTCTATATAAAGAGGCAGGATTCAAAATAAAAAATTTTAAAACCCAACTCCTTGTATACTTACACCTCATAAACATTAAAAGAAATCATCCGCGTGACAAAAGATCCATCTCTATTCACTCAAATTTTTCAGTTTCAATTTTATTCCACATTCTATACGGTCCAAAACAATGTGGTTATTTTCTATTCTCAGAATCTCAGCTGCCTTAACTGGACCACGGTACATAACACCACATGTAAAAAAATAAAATAAAATTTAGTACCATAAAAATACGAAATAAATTTTATATAAATATTATACTTACAGGTCTTAAATTATTAAATTCAAGTGTAGCAATGATGTCAGCAACAACTGGTTGAGTCTCATGTACTCCTTACAGATTGAAAAATGCGAAACTTATATTCAAGCTGTAAAAATAAATATAACATATAAGAATTAAAAAAGAAAAAAAATATTACCAGTTAACTCAATTTATTTTACTATAATGAATAAAAAATTCAACTAAATTAATAATAATATCTCATTAAATTATACCTTTCTATTGATTGTATTTGGTTGCTTTCTGCCTACAAATGCAGCTACTTTCAGTTACACATCTATTATCCAACGCCCAATAGAAAGTATGACGAGCACTTAATGCAAAAGCCCCCATCTCATCAAGTGGACCAAGAAGAAATCAACAAACCAACTCCGGAACTGGAGCTTTCCTTACTTTCTCATATTATTCATCCTTCAAAAAATTGTTAATCATGTCTTGTGGAGAGATGGTAATTTTTTCTTGGTCATTGAGTTTATCTTTTAGATTAAAAATAGCCTCTATAAAACCAGCAACCGACATAGTCCAACAAATTCCTAAATTAAAAAAATTATTTAGCACTTAATAAATTATTTAATGAAAAATCAATAAATAATTTATTGAATAAATAATTTATTCAATGAATTAAAATTATTTATTGAATAAATAATTTATTAAATGCTAAATAATTTTTTTAATTTAGAAATTTATAGGGCTATATCGGTTGCTGGTCTTATAGAAGCTACTTTTAATCTAAAAGATAAACTCAATGACCAAGAAAAAATCACCATCTCTCCACAAGACATGATTAGCAATTTTTTTAGGGATGAAAAATATGAGAAAGTAAGGAAAGCTCTAGTTCCGAATTTGGTCTGTAGATTTTCTCTTGGTCCACATGATGAGATGAGGGGTTTTGCATCAAGTGCTTGTCATGTTCTCTATTGGGCGTTGGACTATGGATGTATAACTGAAAGAAACTGTCCATTTGTAGGCAAAAAGCAATCAATAGAAAGATATAATTTATTGAGATATTACTATTAATTTAATAAAATTTTTTATTCATTATAGTAAAATAAATTGTAACGGGTAATTTTTTTTTTACTTCTTTTTCTTTTTTAATTCTTATATGTTAAATTTATTTCTGCGGCCTGAATATAAGTTTTGTACTTTTCAATCTGTAAAGAGTATATGGAACACATTGGAAACTCAACCAGTTGTTTCTAACATCATTGCTACACCTGAATTTAATGGTTTAAGACCTGTAAGTATAATATTTATATAAAATTTATTTTGTATTTTTATGATACTAAATTTTATTTTATTTTATTACATAGGGTGTTATGTACCGTGGTCTAGCTAGAACAGCTAAGATTCTGAGGATATAACCACGTTTTGGTAGTTGGCCGTAAAAGTAAAATCATCCACGAAAGAAGGAAAGAATATTTTATTATAAAAAATAGTTGGAGATCATCATGTACAGACAGCGGCTATAGGAAAATATCCCGTAAACCGTATAGAATGTGGAAGAAAATTAGGGCCGGAAGATTTGAGTTAATAGAGATAGATATCTTTTGACACGCGGGATGATTCCTTTTAATGTTTATACGGTGTAAGTATGCAAGGAGTTGGGTTTTAGAATTTTTCATTTTGGATCCTATCTCTTTATATAGACATCATGTAACTCATAAAGATCCAAATCTTGTACAATGTTATTAAAAAAAACTCAACAACATGTTTGTCTTGTTAGTTCTCATCAAATTAGGAATTGATAGTGTCCATTTGTGTCAAATTCATTTTAGACATTTGGTCCTAAATTTTCAAATAAAATGATATTAGTTTCTATCTAATTTGGAATTTTATATTTTGAATTGTAAGTATGAAATTGGCCTACATACAAAATTAAATAGAAGCTAATATAATTTTTTTTTTTAAATTTAGGACCAAAATTCTAAAATGGATTTGGCACAAAAGGACACCATCAATTCCTAATTTAATGAGTACAAATAAGACAAATATACTGTTGAATTTTTTAAAAACATTGTGCATAAGATTTAGATTTTTATGAGTTACACTATGTCTATATAAAGAAGTAGGATTCAAAATAAAAAATTCTAAAACCCAACTCCTTGCATACTTATACCTAATAAACATTAAAAGAAATCACCTCGCGTGTTAAAAGATCATCTCTATTAACTCAAATCTTCCAGCTTCAATTTTCTTCCACATTCTGTACTGTTTCTACATGATTTACGGGGTATTTTCCCATAGCCGCCGTTTACTCATGATAATCCCCAGCTATTTTTTATTATAAAATATTCTTCTCATCTTCCGTGGATGATTTTACTTTCACGACCAACTACCAAAACAATGTGATTATTCTTTATTTTCAGAATCTCATCTGTTTTAACTGAACCACGGTACATAACATCCTATGTAATAAAATAAAATAAAATTTAGAATAATAAAAATACAAAATAAATTTTATATAAATATTATACTTACCGGTCTTAAACCATTAAATTCAGGTGTAGCAACGATATCAGCAATAACTGGTTGAGTCTCAAATGTGTCCTATGTACTCCTTACAGATTGAAAAGTGCGAAACTTATATTTAAGCTCTATAAATAAATATAACATATAAGAATTAAGAAAAAAAGAAAAAAAATATATTACCAGTTAAACTCAATTTATTTTACTATAATGAATAAAAAATTTTATTAAATTAATAATAATATTCCACTAAATTATACCTTTCTATTGATTATATTTGGTTGCTTTCTATCTACAAATGGACAGCTTCTTTCAGTTACACATCTATTGTCCAACGTTCAATAGAGAGGATGACGATCACTTAATGCAAAACTCCCCATCTCATGTTCTTTGTCCCTCAAAAAATTGTTAATGTGTGGAGAGATAGTGATTTCTTCTTGATCATTGAATTTATCTTTTATATTAAAGGTAATCTCTATAAGACCTGCTACCGACGTAGCACAACAAATTCCTAAATTAAAAAAATTATTTAGCATTCAATAAATTATTTTATAAAAAATCAATAAATAATTTATTGAGTGCTAAAAAATTTTTTATTTAGATATTTGTTGGGCTATGTCGGTTGCTGGTCTTATAGATGCTACCTTTAATTTAAAAGATAAACTCAATGAACAAAAAGAAATCACCATCTCTCCACAGACATGATTAACAATTTATGATTAACAATTTTTTGAGGAATGAAGAATACGAGAGAGTAAGGAGAACTCTAGTTTCGAGGTTGGTATGTGGATTTTCTCTTAGTCCACATGGAGGTTTTGCATTAAATGCTCGTCATGCTCTTTATTATGCATTGGACAATAGATGTATAACTGAGAAAATTGTCTATTTGTTGGCAGAAAGCAACTAAATACAATCAATAGAAAAGTATAATTTAATGAGATATTATTATTAATTTAATAGAATTTTTTATTTATTATAATAAAATAAATTAAGTTTAACTGGTAATATATTTTTTTTATTTTTTTTAATTCTTATATGTTATATTTATTTATGTAACCTGAATATAAGTTTTATACTTTTCAATCTGTAAAGAGTATATGAGACACATTGGAGACTCAACCAGTTGTTGCTGACATCATTGCTACACCTGAATTTAATAGTTTAAAACCTGTAAGTATAATATTATATAAAATTTATTTCGTATTTTTATGATACTAAATTTTATTTTATTTTATTATATAGGTGTTATGTACCGTGGTCCAACTAGAGCATCTAAGAATAACCACATTATTTTGATAGTTGGCCGTAAAAGTAAAATCATCCACGAAATACGGGAAAAATTTTATTATAAAAAATAGGTGAAAATTATCATGGACAGACGGCAGTTATAGAAAAATATCCCGTAAACCGTACAGAAATCGTATAGAATGTGAAAGAAAATTGAAACTGAAAAATTTGAATTAATAGAGATGGATCTTTTAACACGCGAGATGATTCCTTTTAATGTTTATAAGGTGTAAATATGCAAGGAGTTGGACTTTAGAATTTTTCATTTTGAATCTTACCTCTTTATATAGAAATAGTGTAACTCATAAAAATCCAAATCTTTGTACAAAGTTATTAAAAAAAGCTCAACAGCATGTTTGTCTTGTTAGTACTCATCAAATTAGAAATTGATGGTGTCCATTTGTGTCAAATCCATTTTAGGTTTTTGGTCCTAAATTTTCAAATAAAATGATATTAGCCTTTATCTAATCTTAATCTTGCATGTAGATCAATTTCATACTTACAATTCAAAATATAAAATTCCAATCCTTATTTATTAGCAACAGCAACTTCTAACATCCAATATATTTAATAAAAAGGGAGTATTGTTTTGGTCCCTAATGTTGAGAGGTAAGAATCGAAACCGTCCTTCATCTAATTTTCGATTTAGAATCGTCTTTAATGTTTTTCTACGTATTAAAATCGTCCTTTTTTATTAATTTTTTTATTCCTAAAGTACCCATATTTTAATAAAAATAATATAAAATTTAAAAAAAAAAATAAAAAAAGAACGCGTTTTAGGGGAAGGGGCAAAGGAAACGCATTTTTGTTGGGGTTAGGGGTTGGGGGAAGGAAACGCGGGAAGGAGGGGATCCCATTGCCATAGCCGGCGCCGCCAGAACCACGAACAGAGTGCGTCGCCGGGAAGGAGAGCCCAAGCTGCCGATCTACCCATCTATGGAGTGCGTCGCTGCCGTTCATGCTTGCTCCTGCCACCGCCGATCTACCCAGCCGCTTCTGCCGCCACGGTGGAGTGCATCTCCGGGAAGGGGAGCCCAAGCTACCGATCTACCCATCTGTCAAGTGCGTCGCCGCCGTTGATGCATGCTGATCTACCTAGTCGCCGTCGCTCCGCCGCCCACAAGCTGCCGGTGGTCCTGCAACGCCGCTTGCATCTGCTTCTTTGTGCTTTGAATTTCTGATTTGACTGTACTTCTCTATTGATTTGGCTTTGTGCTTTAATTTTCTGCTTTTGCTTCTCTTTCTTGTTGAATTTTCAGCTTTGTGCTTGAGTCACTGCTTCTGCTTCTCCATCGTTGAATTTGTGCTTCTTGTTGAATTTTCTGCTTTCTGTTTCTACTTGTGTTGATTTAGTTTTTGAATTTGTTGAATTTGTGTTTATTTGTTGAATTCCTGACTCCTAATTTGTTGAATTTGTATTGTTCATGTTATTCTTGGTGGTGGTGGTGTTGGTGTTAGTGGTGGAAGTAAATGTGCCAGTAATAGGAAAGGATATTTTTGTCCGAAAAAAATTATAAAGATGATTTTAATACGAAAAAAATCGTAAGGACAATTCCAAATCGAAAATTAGATGAGGGACGGTTTCGATTCTCATCCCAACATTAGGAATCAAAACAATACTTACCCCTTGATAAAACAAAATTTCACAAACAATTACGACAACATTTTTTTATATACATATATTAAATTTGCATGAATTAAGACACATTATATACAAACGAACTAAACACAATTCTAAAATAAAAAAGATAAGTTTAGACAAACTAACCTGAAACTCAGCGCCATCTTGTCCTTCAGTTTTTTTTCAAGGAACTGAAAAAAAGTTTAATACAACAGATAGAGATAACATTAGTCAAACATTAAGCAAATAATAATTATTCTATAATACTATTACTTTAGAAGACCAATAGTGAGAACCAATATTATAGGTAGATTTCACTTTCTGCTATCTTGTCCTTTCAAAACATTATTGAATCCTTTCAATAAACCTTGCAAGAAATGTAGTATTAATTAATAATCTAGTATACAAAAATTGAAAAATTTTGATAATAAAAAAATACTCATACTGCTTTTTTCTTTTTCTTTAAATTAAAAAAAAAAAAAAAAAAACTTGTTCCCTTCCATAAACCAATCATAAACCAAAACAAAGCTAACCTAAAACAGAATCACAAAGAAAGCCACTTCATTACTGTTTAGAAGTATATACACCTAAAAAACAATTTTCTAACCTAATAAGAACAAATGTCCAGTCCTCAAATCTACGTGATTACAAAATGTAGTACAAGCAGGAATGGTCTTGCAAATTCAATTCATAGAATACACAAACAATGCAAAAGTGATTCAATTCGCAGAATTTCTACAGCTAGATAAATACAAGCAGGGATGATTTCAATACCACAAAAAGCAGTATAACCATCATCTCAAAGTTATGAAAGTAAACAAATTGTACAAAAATATCAGGACTTCAATTCATAGATTAAAATCTAACACTACTTATCTATGAAAAATTGAATATTGAATGAACAAATCAGTTATACATTATACAATCACGACACAAATTAAGATCAGAGCGACTAACCAAGGTCACGGTGGCAAGTTAATGATGACGAGGAGGTGGTTATCCTGGGGGTGGCTAGAGGACCTATCTTTAGATGGTCCTGCATTGGCAAAAGAAGAGAAGATGAGAACACAGTGGAAAAGAAGATGCTGGTCCTTTGGTCCCAAGGTCCTAGCATGCTCAGATCCACCGGCCTGAAATAAGAAATTGACAGCGAATTTCATCATCAAATGAAGAAACACAATGACAATTCCATAATAGGAAAAAAAAAAGAAAAGAAAAAAGCACTCTCAAAAATGTTCCAGTTCAAAAATCTTTACCTCAATGTACTTCTTAGCATTATCCCAGGCACCACCCGTGTTTGATGCTGATATTGCAATCTGAAAAAACAATTCAAAAGAACAAAGATTCAGAAAACTTGACAGGAATGTTGGAACACAATACTTCCAACTGAACTTCACATAATGCAGTCTTAGTAACTGATATTACCTGCACACCAGAAACAAGAGCACCTGCAAGAACGCCTGAGAGAGTTTCCACACCAAAGAAGGTACCGACAATGAGTGGTGTAAGCATGACAAGGGCACCTGGAGGAATCATATCCTTGATGGATGCATCAGTGGAAATCTTGACGCATGTGGCATAATCAGGCTTGGCGTGACCCTCCATGAGTCCTGGAATGGTGTTGAACTGCCTGAGAACTTCCTCAACCATCTTCAAAGCTGCACTTCCTACACTCTTCATGGTCATGGCAGAGAACCAGTAGGGGAGCATGGCGCCAACTAAGAGTCCAATAAAGACCTTGGGAGTCAAGACATCAACAGTTGAAATTCCTGCTCTGCTGACAAAGGCACCGAATAGGGCCAAAGATACCAGAGCAGCAGATCCAATGGCGAATCCCTAGTGATGGAAGAACAGAACACAACTCAGGTGTAACTTTGGGCTCATAATCATGATGAAAATGACCAGAGGATAAGAAGTAATCAATAACATTAGAATATTTTTTAACCATGGCTATAGATACTAATCTATATTTTAGCATAGATGTAACGCCATAGTCATTTGAACAAAAATATAGGCTGAATTGTATGCAACCACTCTAAAAGCTTCAAATTACCTTGCCAATGGCAGCAGTTGTGTTGCCAGCAGCATCCAGTGCATCAGTTCTCTCGCGGATACGATGGCTCATTCCAGCCATTTCAGCAATGCCTCCAGCATTGTCACTGATAGGTCCATAGGCATCAATAGCCAATCCAGTAGCAATAGTACTAAGCATTCCAAGGGCAGCCACAGCAATTCCATACATTGCAGCAAAACTGAAACTTACGAAGATACTTATGGCAATGGCAAAAATAGGAATAATGACAGACTTGTATCCTAGCGCAAGGCCAAAGATGACATTGGTTGCAGCTCCAGTCCGGCAGGAATCAGCAACATCTTGTACAGGGCTGAAAGTCAATCACAAAAAGGAAGTTAAGGGCATTACACATCTATAAACGAAATATAGTAAGGCACGTCAGAAACTCAGCATTCAGCTACCTGTAAGCATTGCTTGTATAATATTCCGTGACAAACCCTATAATAAGTCCAGCCCAGAGTCCTACGGCCACACATAGGAATAACTGCCTGAAAATGTCAACCATGTAAAACAATTCTATTAAATACGTTATCAACAATCCAAGATAACAAAAATAAATGGAATATGAGAATATAATCAAGAAACAGAGACACAAGCTTTTAATGGAATCATCTAAACCAATACTATGTATATACAGAACCAGGCCAAGAAATTCAACAAACAATTTTTTTCCCCATAAAAAAACATTAAAACAAACTTAACGTACCAGCTCTTAACTTTTTTCTGAGCTCCAAAGTTGAAAATAGTGAAGGACGATGGGAGAGCAAGCCAACTAATAATTGCAATTCCAATAGTCATGAGTGCTGTAGAAATGATAAGCTGCTTTTTCAATGCTGGTTCAATTTCCTTGACGGCTTTGATCTCAAAGAAATCAGTTGCAAAGAGAGTAGTAATCAAACAGATGAGAATGCCCACAGAGCTGACAAGAAGGGGATACAACATAGCAGTGAAGTCGTGGTCGATTCCAAATGAGGAAATGGAAGCAACAACAAGGGAAGCACAAGATGATTCGGCATAGGAGCCAAAAAGATCAGAGCCCATCCCAGCAATATCTCCAACATTGTCACCAACATTGTCAGCATTCACCTGATAAGATCATGAAAATGGATCAATTGTTTCAGCAAATACAGGGAGGACTGATGAGATAACTACATTATCCTTCAATCAATTCTTCCTGTGAAGAACAGGGAAAAGGAAGTAGAAAGGGGGGAAATGTGACTTACAGCAGGGTTTCTTGGATCATCCTCGGGGATATTTCTTTCAACTTTTCCTACAAGGTCAGCACCAACATCAGCAGCCTTGGTATAGATACCACCACCAACTCTCCCAAACAGAGCCATGGAAGATCCACCCAAGCCATAACCAGTTATAGCCTCAAAAAGACCTTCCCTATCAAATAAGAAAAAGTGATAAATTGATCACAGTTCATTTCAAGGAAGGAAAATCAAGAGACGTAATGGAGAAGTAAGGCTAAATGGGAAATATTATTAAACAAGTAAACTAAGAAGTTGAGATATACCAGGTTCAAACACCTCATAAAAAATGTAGAGACCCAAGAAGCCTACTAATCATCTATTCAATTTTTCTTTTCCTAAATATGCGCATGCATTCAAAGTTGTCTGTAAGCAACCATTTATGTTATGCTGGTGAAAATGAGAAGTCAAAAGCCATTAAATTACCACCCTTTCTAGTACATAAATCATCACATGCTGAAAAATATTGTCTGGGGTCAAATAGTGTGGTTTAGAACAATGCCAAGACAAAGTATATGATTTATGAACGAGAATACAATGATTTGTGAACGAGAATACTATGTCTCAGCTTCTACTTTCTCAACTACCCCTCTTCATCACTTAAATTTATGCTATTGTTACTAATTGATATTCCTAACTACTTGAGCCCAGACCCATGATATCAAACTGCTAACCATCTGATCAACAACTTGGATAAACGATTAACATGTTTCTAGGAACGTGTTCAATAAATTAAAATCTGAACCTAAAGAAAGTACCCCAACCTCCCCAGACAGTTGCATTACACCTAGAAGCAGCTAATCAAACAATTTATTGGTCAGGAAGCACAATCTTGGAAGTTGCATGCAATTTAATGTAAAAAAAGTTCTTATGAATTGGTACAGTGAAAGTTAATCAACAGCCAATCCATCTCAATTCAGTTGTTCCATCAACCAATATCCAGCAATTATCACCTGACCTAGGCGTAGTAGTAGTATGCAAATCACAAAAAACAGTGAAAACCGATTTTCAATTCAACCTCAATATATGAGGCGGCAACCTCTGAGTGCTTCTCATTAGTCCTGGCAATAAATATGTCCCAGAAAACCGACCACCACTCGAATAGAAATCCTCGGGGAGCATCGATAGCTGAAATCGCAAAACAAGGAACCAAATTAGTAAAATGAACTTCTATCGCCGGTAAAAAGATAATAAAATGGACAAAAAGTAAGCATTAATTAGCTTCTTTATTTTCCAAATAGCTCACCAACGGGGTCCGAGTATACTTTCCCAGCTTGAAAAGCCTGAGCTGAAGCCTTCAAGTCCCTCTTCACAAGGTAATCATGGATGTAAACATCTAACCTGAAATCTCACACAGTATAAAGAGCATGTTTCATGAGCCAGTTCAACCATGAGAGAAACCAAAGTTTTCACCTTTACATCGAATATCATCACAGAACACATCACAAAACCCCAGTAACTAAAAATCATCAGCAAGCCCCAAATGCAGCCAAGAATGAAAGAGTTCAACAACCAGAAGCTACAATTTTTATCAGGTTAAAGAACAAAAAAAATAAAAATTTCACCCTTGTACTTCCACATGGTTATGAAAACCCTAACATACCCATCAAAATATTCACACACATTTGCGAAATACAATACGAATGGAGCCAAAATGAGACAGATAAACCAAAACCAAACCCAAATCGAAAAAGAACACCCCAAATCACAAAAAATAAAGCACAATAATTTGTAAGACAAAAAACCCATGTTTCAAAACTGAATTAAAAAGTAGAGATAAAACATGAAACAGTGAAAAAAAAAAACGAAAATGTTAAAAAAGAAAAACAGAGAAAGAGAGAGAGTGAGAAACATATCATACATCTTATCAGCCTCCCAGTTAGTTTGAGGCATGATGAGATTGAATGGTACTAAGGGAATGGAAGAGTTTGAGCTCGAAGGTTTGTTTAGTTTGGTTGCGGTTGCAGTTGCAAAGGACTAGAATTTGGGTTGACACAGAAGAGAGAGAATGAAGAGAAAAAAAAGAAAAAGGCACTGTGGAAAGAGAAAGAGAAGAGAAACGAAGCCAAGGAGAGATAGAAAGAAAAAATCCAAAGGGTATGAAATGAAGGTGTGAACAAAAACGACGACGCCTCGAAAGCTTTATGCTGTGTTTGTATGAGTAGAAAATGGAAAGAAAGAACAGGGAAGAAGAAAAATGGGAAATAATATGATTATTTTTTATTGTTTGGTTGAAGAGGAAAATTAGAGAAAAAAATGGATGAACTAATTTTTTTTTCTTTAATATTGAAAAAGAAAATGAAAAAAATTAATGTTTTTCATTTTATTTCTAATACTACTTTTTTATTTTTTTTATATATTTTATAATATAAGAGTAAAATTATCTTTTTATAATATTTTTTTTTGTTTTTTTTATTTTAAATACATCTAAAAAAATAAAAAATTATTTAATTTTTTTTCTTTCATTTTTTTCCTTTCTATTTACTTCCTCTTTATTTCTTTCTTTCTAACTAAATATTTCTTTACTTTCAACCAGTAGAAAAAATATGGAAAGTTACTAACACAACTACTCAACCGAACAAATAAGAAAAACAAAAAAAAAACAAAACAAAACAAAACACACAACGTTAGATTCAGCTCCAAAAACGACACGTCAGAAAAATAAACCGACGACACAACGAGATCTCTAGTAAGAAAAGCTCAGATCTCACCTTCGGAGATGGCGCTTTGAATGTCGGCACACTTGACCACGACGCTATGGTCGTTAATTCCTTCCTCCTCTTCGATGAGTTGTTGTTGTTACTGTTACCGCTCGAAGACGACGTTGCGTGCGGTGTGAGCTTCACCTTTGAAACGAGGAACCACTGCACCAGTGAGAACACGATCCCGACGACGGCGCATACCGGAATCACTATCTCCGTCGCGAGCTCCGACAGAATAGCCTCTCCCATTCTCGCCTGAAAAAACCTAACTCCGCCGGTTACCTCACCGGAAAAATGTAAAGCGGCGTTCGCCGGAACACAGAGAGAAATGGAGTGTAAGTCACGGAGAGAGTGTGACCTCGAGTGCGGCGAGGCTTGCGGTTTTATAGCGGGGGAGAGAATGATGGCGTGCGTGAAAATTACGAACGTTATGTTGTACCCTGTTTTGCGACCGTTGGATTTGGTGTCATTAGATTTGAAGTGATTTGAACGGTGGATGAGTGAGGAAATGGAATGAAATTAAGGCGGGAGAGAGGGAAATGATTTTGGAGAATGGAGAGTGTGTTACACACGGATATATGGTAGTTTTTTATATTATTTATTATTTTCTTTATTTATTTTGGTATGCGGACATATGGTAAATTTACTTGGGGAGGTTATATAGTGTAACTCTCGTTACCTAGGTGATAATATTCATACAAATATTTTATTTAGACATTAAAATTAATTATTATATATTTTATATATTAAAATAAATATTATTTAACTTATTTTTAATATATATTTTATATTAATAACTAATTTTAATATATGCTTAATATAATTGGTATTTGATTTAATGTATTTAACTATTTATGGTTTTTTTTGTTATAATAATCATTTACTAGAATTATTTGCTGTTGACCAATAAAAAAGGGTAAATTTTATTTACAAAATATATAATAAAATATTTATACTTTTTTGAAAGTACAAACATATCCTTAAATAACGTAAAAAAAAAACTTTAGTAAGCTAAATCTAGGTTGTTTGGATTTTTCCTTGGCATTTATAATTTACCTCGAAAATTTATTATTATATTCTAAGTGACACAAAAATAATTGCTTGCAAGTTGCAACGTAAACCCTATTAAATGAAAATATTTCAAGTTATACATGCCTAATTGCTTTATGTATGATGGTTCTAGTTTTGTATATTAAAACTCCATTAAAAATAATTAGTCTCATAATGTTGTCTTATTAACTCAAATTTAACCTTCTCTTATAGAAAATACATATAATTTCAAAAAAAAAAAGAAAAAAGAAAAAAACAAATACGAAAATAAAAAACTACTGAAATTGCTTTCCGCTTAATGCTTAATTACTATTATTAATTTAAAATTAAAAAATAATTTTTTATAAACAAAAGTTTGAGAGTCGGTAATTTTTAATTTATAGTAATCAGTCCTTTTGGCTAGCAACTCAATATATTTAGTTTATTAGTCTAATTTTATATTTTTTAACTAATATTATTAAATATTGATAGTTAATTATTGGATAAAAATAATAAATTTTACTAATTTTGTAATATATGTTTTAGTTTTTTTCTTTTGTATATTACTTAGCCTGCATTTAATTTTGAGAACATAATAAGATAAAACACTAAGAATATAACCCAAAAAACAAAAATACAGAAATTAGTATTTTTATATTTTATTTAATTATAAACTGAATATAATATATAATAAATAATAAAAATTTTAATTTATTTTTATTTTTTTCTTTACACAAATTTAGAATAAAGAATATATTTATAAAAAATTTGATAGGAATAATAAAAGAAAAAAAAAAGTGTGTCTCCGTTTAATGTAGGAGTGATAATAAATAGAATAGGATATAATTTAGATTCAATTCTAATTCTATTCGTGGGTTTATTTTTCACTAAAATTTAATCTTATTCTATACTTGTGTTTATAATATGTCAATTCTAATATTATCCTTCTTTAATTTGAGAATATTTGACCCTACCTGAAATTTTGCGAATCATAAAAAAAATGTAATATCCAATCATTTGAGAAGATCTTTTATCTTGGAGTTATAATTTAGTATTTATATATTATTAAATAAATTTAGATTTTTTATAAAAACTAAAAGTGTTAAATTTTTAATTGAAGATCTTGATTTAGTGGTTAAATATTTTTTATATAAATACAAAATTTTTTATTTGATATTCATCTTGAATTAAATCAAATTAAGTACCTACGAATAAAATAATAATTTAATGTATTATTTTTTTGTTCTTCGTGATAGAGACGGCACCATCATATCCTTATAAATAAACGCGGCAATCAAATTGGATCATCACCTTAAAGCTTTGGTATCATTAGTTTTCTTATTTTGTTGAATCCTTAGTTTTCTTATTACATACTCAAATAATTTAAACTAAGCAAGAATAAATATTAAGAAAGGGGCTATTATGTTTTATTTTGCTTAAGAAAAAAGTTAACAAGAATAACAACATATAACAATATATAAGAGTTATGATTAAAAAATTTAAGAGAAATTATACTGGTTATATTTTTATAAATTTAATTTTTATTTTTAACTGCTAAACTATAATAGCTTATCATTAAAAAATATATATTATACCAAATTTTTGTAATATATATATATATATATATATATATATATATATATATATATATATATATAAGACTATATATATTATTGGAAACATTTCAAGTGCACCGAGAAGTACCGGTGCACCAATTGTTTTAACCGTTGATTTCAATTAATATATATTATATATATTTTTTATAATTCAGATCAATGGTTAAAATAAGTGGTGCACCGGTACTCCCGGTGCACTTGAAATGTTTCCTATATTATTATTGTTGGCATAGAGGAATATTCCGTATGCGTTAGGTAATAGGTGGGACCGAGGGTGATTTTCCAGCATTGGATGGACGTAGGGTGTCGGTGATGAGTATGATGGGAAGAATGAAGGGTGTGTGATTAGTGGCTCCGGTGGTCATGGCTGCAGAGGATTGTGATCGGTGTGCTGAGAATATCGTGGGAGCTGAGCTTTCAGATTCAGCAAGAAACGGCCTTAGGGACGCTGACGTAAGCTGTTTTGAATGGAGTGCAAAGCATCCTATCCGATAACACATCCCTTTTCTCTTTTCTCTGTTATTTTTATTTTATTATATTTTGGATAATCCGACAAAAAAAAAAGCTGTCTAATTAGCAAAACACTAGTTATTTTTCTCTTTTCTTTACATAAATTTGAGAGACTATATCATTTGAATTATAATTCATTGACAATTTTTTTAAAATATGTTAATAATAAAAAATTTAAAATATGATAATAATAATTATTAAAAAATAAAATTTCTTATAAGTATTAGATGAGTTTTATATTTTACAAATTGGTGTATTTATTTCAAAAATGTTAAAATATCTGAATAGCTATTTGATTTTTTGATTTTTTTTTCATTTCTTAAAAATGTTT
Organism: Arachis ipaensis; assembly: GCF_059453495.1. NCBI lineage: Eukaryota > Viridiplantae > Streptophyta > Magnoliopsida > Fabales > Fabaceae > Arachis > Arachis ipaensis. The sequence continues at coordinate 1,762,875 of NC_142444.1, read as the reverse complement.
AATTATTTATAAAATCCTCTCTAAAAAAAAACCACTTATCATAGAATTATCAAATTTTAGAAATTAAATATCTTATTTTTATGATTATGTTTGCAAAATAAAATAAAATAAAATCCAATATCTAAAATTTTATTAAGAACAGCTTTATATCTAAAAATATTTTGAGAATATTTTTATTATTAATTTACACCTTATTTTGAAATAGAGTAGTTATATTTCACTTAATCTTTTTTTTAATTTAATATTCCTTTTTCAGATTTGTTTATTCTATTTAATTTTTTTTTATTTGTTCTCATGCTGCTAACCGATACCAAATATTTATAATCTAATATAGGAAATATAAGTCAAATATACAGTATTATCTTTAGAGGATTGTTTTTTATTAAGATAAATATATGTTAGCGGCACTTTAGTTTGAATGGATAAAGTCAGAAAGGCTTGAAGTACAGTTGGTGTTACTGTATTTAATCATCAATTAATTAATTAATTACCTTTTCTTTATGATTTCACTCATTGCGAACCTCTCAAAGTCTCATCAAAGTCTAACTGCTATGTTTGCATTTTCAAAAATTAATACTATTCCAATAATAAATTATAAGTACAGTTAAGTTTTTCTAATTGATTATAGAGAAAAGGACAAATCCGTCCCTGACTTTTTTTTTAGAAGACATTTTCGTCCTTGATGATTGCAAAATACAATGATGTCCCTGACCCTTCAAATTTTTGGACAAATCTATCCCCCCGTTAATCTCAGCCCGTTAGCCTCGCCGGAAAGTGCTGAGCTGGCTACCGTGGCTCTGACGTGGATGTAATGGGGGGACACGTTGGCATGACTTTCTGAAAATGAGACAGATTAGTCCCCAGCCCCCTTAAACGACGCCGTTTCTCCCCCACCCCTCCAAACACATTTTAATTCTCATATGCAATACCCATAACACCCATGCTTTCTACTCTGAATTACTGAAAACCCTAGAAGAGCAACGATCAAAGTTTCCCCCACCCCTGTTTCTCCCTCCAAAAATTGCACTACGTGAAAGAGCAATCGGTCCGTCGTGGAGTTGCTGTGGGAGGCCAACAAGGAGGGTTTCGTTGAGGGCGTAGTTGCTGTCTTCCTTAGAAGGTAAGATCGTGACCCTCTTCGTTTAAGTTTTAGTTATTGTGTGGGAAGAAAGGGTGAATGCAGTGTGTGTGCATGTTGAGAGTGTGGGAAATAGGGGTATAATGTAGTGGTTTGTTTGTTTTGAAAACGTTGTGTGTATGATCAGTAGGGTTTCGTTCAAAATTTTGGTAAGTGTTTATGGACTGAGACGTTGTTGATCATTGGTTAATTTCAGATGGTAGACGTTTTTGTGGTGCCGGTTTTTCACCATGGAGGGAAGTTTGTCAGAGGGATTGATGGAGTCCTGGTTTATGAAAATGGGAAGGAAGAGAGGTTCCCTGAGATGGACCTGGACTTTGTGAACTTTGGAGACCTTGTTACGTTGTTCAAGGGTTTGGGATACCAGTCATACAAGGAAGTATACTGGTATGATCCCACAAGTAGCGACATTGAGTCGGGATTGAACAAGCTAACTGGGGATGCTGGGATAAATGCAATGCGAGAAAACATATCGAAGAACCAAAACTTTGCTGAATTTCATATATACTTTGATCATGGAGTAGATGTTCCTGAGGTTGTTGAGGATGCTGGAAGGGATGCTGATGGGGCAGCCGATGTGGAGGTGGATGTGGATGAGATATTAGAGGAACTGAAGACATCCTCTTCATCGGATGACGGGTATGAAAGCACGGAGGATGTGCTGTACAAACCTCCACCAGCTGGAGTGGAGACCTCTAGTTCTGAGAGTGAAAAAGAAGCCAGTTGCAAGAGAAAAAGACCAACACAGGGTAGAAAAAAGATTGTCACCCCCAAGAAGCCAGCTGCAAGGGGGCAAGGGTCAAAGGGAAAGGCTAAGGTTGAACAGAGGAAGGTTCATAAAAGGGCTAGGGTGAATGTTAGGGGAGAAAATAGTTCAGGGGTTAAGGCTGGTGGTCAGGGGCTGCTCGGCCGAATGATGAAGGAGGAGGCAGTGGTAATCCTGGTGTTGAGCCGAACAATGCAGGGGTTGGGGGTTTCTACATTAGTGAGTTGTCATCAGAAATGGAAGAAATCGTATTTGAGTATGAATCCGAGGAGTTGCATACACCCATTTCATCTGATGATGAAGGTAGCAGCAGGAAATTTCCTGAATTCGATGATGACTATGCTCACGGTGAGGGGAGGTTTGAGTTGGGAACCAGATTCGCTATTGTTGAAAGGTTTAAGGAGGTGGTGAAGGATTCCTTCATAGCTGAAGGGAGGGAGCTGAAGTGGATAAAGAATGACAAGGAGAGGGTAAGGGTGGGTTGCAAGGATGAGGAGTGTCCATTCCTGGTTCATTTGTCCTATAACAAAACCCTGCAGTGCTATCAAGTAAAGACATATGTGCAAGAACATACTTGTGCAAGGGATTTAGGGAGCAATGCAGCTGACCAGCATTGGCTGAGCAAGAAGATTGAAAAGAGGATGGCAACCCAACCCCACATGAACACGAAGGAGGCTACTGATTTTCTGAGAGAGGATTTTTCATTATGTCCCCACCCTAAGATGGTGTACAGAGCAGTGGTTGAGGCCAGGGAGAAGATCATGAGCAATGAGAGGGACCAATACAAACGGAGCAGAGACTATTGTGAGCAGATTCTGTTGAGCAATCCAGGTTCGACGGCCAGGTTGGAGCTTATGCTAGTTCCAGAATCACCTCCCGTATTTGATAAGCTATACATCTGCTTGGACGCCTGCAAGAAAGGGTTCAAGGATGGGTGCAGACCTTTGTTGCACCTTAATGGGTGTTTCTTGAAGACCTACTACATGGGCTGGCTTCTAGCAGCAGTTGCCCAAGATGCCAATAATCAGTTCTACGTTGTTGCATATGGAGTTGTTAGGGGTGAGACCAAAGATGCTTGGAAATGGTTCCTGACTAATCTCCAGGAAGACATTGGTGACAGTGCCAGCCATGGGTGGACCTTCATATCAGACCAACAAAAAGTAAGCTTTAATTATGATTAGTCAATTAGTTTAGTTTCAAATATCTACTGTTTAATTTCAACTAACATTCCTTAATGTCCCTCTTATGGTGCAGGGTTTATTGCCTGCGCTAAAGGAGGTTACGCCACATGCAAAACTCTGCAATTGTGTGATGCACATGTGAAAAAATTTTATCAATCGCTTCAAAGACTTGTACATTAGGGAGGTTGTGTGGGAGTGTGCTAGATGCACAACCATTGCAGAATTCAAGGAATGTATGGATAAGCTGAAGCAAGTTAACCATGGGGCTTGGGAATATCTCAGCAGGTTTCCACCAGAAAGTTGGGTTAAGGCATATTTCTCTCATGCCCCAAAGGTTGATAACCTCACAAATAATATGTGTGAGGTTTTCAATGCAAAAATAGTTACTTACCGTACGAAGCCCATCCTCACCATGTGTGAAGAAATCAGATGTTATCTCATGAGGAGGATGGTGAATCACAAACGGGTCCTTGATAACCACACTGGAAAGCTAGCACCAGTACAGCAGAAGAGGATGGAGAGGTTACTCAGTCTGAGTACTAAGTGGATGGCCGAATGGGTTGGTGACAACGAGCGAAAAAGGTTTGAGGTGAGCCGGAAGGCAAGCAAGGTTGATGTGGATCTAATTAAATACACTTGCTCGTGCAACAAATGGCAACTTACTGGTAACCTATGGATCTGTTCAGTATGAATTATTGTTAGATTCTTTTGTTATGTTGCACATTTTTTAAACTGTTTCCCTTGTCAACTCAGGCATGCCTTGCATACATGCACTTGCTGCCATTAGGAAGAGACGGGACCAGCCACAAGACTACGTGCACCCTTGGCTGTGTATGGAGTCAATAAGGAGGACTTATGCACATTGCATTCAACCAGTGCCAAGTTCAGAGTTCTGGGCCAGAACTGAGTTCACACAGCCAGACCCACCAATCAGCAAAAGAGGGATTGGGCGCCCAAAGGTGCATAATCGGCAGAAAGACCCTGCAGAACCAATGATGCAAGGGGGTAAGCTGAAGAAGTCGTTCTCTGTGTCATGCAGCAAGTGTGGTGAGAAGGGCCATAATTACAAAACTTGCAAAGGAGCACCATCGAACCCGAATTGGAAACTGAAGACCAAAAAGCCTAAGAAGAAGAAAGAGAGCACATCCCAAACACTTGTATGTCTTCCTTTGTCACAGTCTGCTCCACAACCAGAGGTAAAATCATTTGGTTAATAATGGTATATTTGCTTATAAGATCCAGCAACTACTGTGTCCCTAGTGATTGTAGTTCAGACTTTAAAATGTCTTAGTACTTTAAACCTCAGGGATTTGTATGTCTTAGTAACTAAATCTTGAAGGATTGATTTGTATTAGTATATGATTCCTGAGGGACTTATATGTCCTAACATTAAATTGTCAACTAATTTACCCTTCATATCCAGGATCATTCACACAGCCAACCACCCAGCGCAACACCACAGCAGCAACAACCTACTGTAACTGTTTAACTTTTTGCACTTTATAAGCTGCTTAGAATATGCTCTAAGTACATACTGCTTGATTATGTTGGCATCTTATATGGCAGGTTCCAACTGCGACGACTGTTGCCCCTGCTCCAGCAAAAGTTACAAGATCAACAATTGTATTAGGACCACCTGCCCCAACGGGTTCCAGTGCCAGGCCATCCACCCCAAATTTAAACCAGCCCTTCATGCCCCCAGGAAATGCTCCATCCATGGTCACCAGCACAGCTCGCCATAAACAGCCAAAGTTCAGACCAAAACAGAAGATTTTCAGGCCACCTACTCCACTTGCTCAAGGGCCACCACCTTCTAGCACACAGCACCAAGACACAACTCACCTAGCCCCATCTAGCACGCAGGCAGCTGCACAGCCTCAGCAGCTCCCACCCCCACAAGCAGATAAACCAACTGTCTCAGCGTTGAAGGAGTCCAACGAATGAAGCAACTCATGTCTTATGTTATTTTGTGGGAAATATGTCCTGCTGTAAACGTTTTTTGTTTTACCCAGATATAACTCTCTTTTTGTTGGGTATTAGCCAGTTTTTTTGGTTACATGTTTCTGGTTAAGTAAAAACTTGTCACTGGCTACATGCCATACATGTGCAGACAATACTAGCCAAGTAGTCGTCCTTTTTTTTTTGGATTCTCAGTTACAATGAACAATGTTTGGGTTCAAAGGTTTAATGCAGTTACTCAGTTTGTAATTACCTGTGTTATTGCCAGCTTTCATTTTCTGCATTACATTGCAATATACAGGGTACAAGATTCATACATTTCTAGAAAGAATATGTTCAAATTTTTCCAGGCAACACGTAACAAAATTTATCATATTCAACCATCACTCAGTTCTTACAACGTACAATACCAGCAATCAGGACAATTATAATCACATACATACACCATCTAACTGGATTTTTTTTGGATTCTAAAGCTACAATCCTCTTCTCTAAACAAATGATCTTTTTCTCCATGTCATGCTTCCATTCATCCTCTTCAACGTCGCCTAATTCCTTCTCTGCCTGGAACCTTGAATCACTCAACCCAAGCCTTCCAATGTGCTCATCTAACCACAAAAAAAACTTGCAATGGGGTTGTCTCACCTGCACATATTCATTCCACACATATCACCATGAAAACCTGGGTTACCCAAAACCCTAACACTAACAGATTCCCACAGTTATACATACCTTATAAAACGGACATCCGAGAAATAATCTGTTAGGGTTGCTACTCGTCTTCGACATGAACATGGTGGCATGTTCTCCACAGAAGCACTTCGGTGACACCCCATCTTTGCCATCCTTCCCCTTACGACCAGAACCTTCCGCGAATTGCTCTTCTCTTCCTACACCTCCACTCCTTCGGGAGCAAGATGATACCCATCCGATGCCATGCTCCCTTTCTTCGTTCACCACCTTCGCCCTTTCTGTGCAGACGAGGAAATAGGGTTCAAGATTTTGAAGGATTGGGGGTGGGGGAGAAACGGCGTCGTTTAAGGGGGCTGGGGACTAATCTGTCTCATTTTCAGAAAGTCATGCCAACGTGTCCCCCCATTACATCCACGTCAGAGCCACGGCAGCCAACTCAGCACTTTCCGGCGAGGCTAACGGGCTGAGATTAACGGGGGGATAGATTTGTCCAAAAATTTGAAGGGTCAGGGACATCATTGTATTTTGCAATCATCAAGGACGAAAATGTCTTCTAAAAAAAGGTCAGGGACGGATTTGTCCTTTTCTCTTGATTATATGTTAAATTCAATAAAAACATTTAGGTATGGTAATTGATCGAGGAGACATTGAAATATTATGTTTTTCTCTTAATATATGAGGGGGGAAACATTATTCTGTAAGATAAATTACTAATATTTAAATGAAAACTGTTTAGTCACCAAAAAAAAAGGAAACTGTTTATTTATATAACATTTAACTCTAAGAGTTAACTTAGCAAAATAACATAATTCTAAAATAATAAACTCATGTTTCCAATCAAAATACTAAACTTATTCTTATAAGCGAGAAAATAATAATTAATTTTATTTATATATTTTGCTAAATGTATCAAATAAACTTATTCTTATAAGCGAGAAAAGAATAATTAATTTTATTTATATATTTTGCTAAATGTATCAAATATTATATATATATATATATTAGTGAAACTGTACTAACTACTACAACTAAGATTGATTATAGCTAATCAGCCAACTAATCTAGCTAACACACTAACATTACAAACAAACATAGTTAAAATACAATAAAATATTAGTCTAAAAGTTCAAAATATATCTTGTTTTATATTTTGCTTCTTCTTTTTTTTCCCCCCTTTTTTTTAGGGTGTTTAATTGGAATATCATAAATAGGAATTAAAGAGACAACCTGGAATTTTGGATTTGAACTACCAAATGTCTAATGGGGACCACATACCAAGCAGCAATTGAAAACTAAGGCTTAATTTTAAAGACAATACTGTGATAATATGATTTTTATAGAGGAAAAATAAAGAGGGCTTTATAATCTATGTAAAAAATAATAATAAAAATAAAATAACACATTCTTTTAAAAAAGTATCTAATTATCTATTAAAGAGCATTTTTATTATTTTTTTCATCATTTTTTATTTTTACCTAACATCTACCTAATATTTAAGGGTGTGTTTGTTTTTGTGGACAGAACACAAAAACATGAACAATACATATATAAAACGTGTTTGGATAGAGAGATATGAACACTGAATACAATATTTTTGAGACGCTTTTTTTATTTTTGTGTCCACGAAAGACACTGATAAACACGGAAATAGAAAGGTGGACACGGAATTTTTAATGAAATTTTTTCCCTTTTTTTTTATAGTTATTTTTCATTATTCTCACGTTATCCATTTTTATTATCTAGTGAAAAAAATTCTATCCATTTTATTAGATAGATCTATTTTAGTAATTTTATATTATATTTTAGTCTTGTTTATATTTATCTAAACATAATACTAGACATTATATTAGTGTCTTATCCATTGTATCTAAATACAATACACAAAAAATAATTTTTAGTATCTTTGTCTTAGTATCATGTTATTTCTTGTCTACAAAAATAAACGAGCCTAATAGATAATAATTAATACTCACTATTATAATGCACCTTCAATCATTTAAAAAATTTTAATTTTTTTTATCTTAATGAATGCACAATAAATACATTAGAAACATTCTTACATTAAAAAAAAAACTTTTTTGATTAATAATTTTATCTTGTACTCTTAGAACATATATTAACCAACCTCATATAAATAATATCTCAAAATTATTAGCATATATATATATATATATATATATATATATATTAATAATTTAAAACTCTCCTATTTTTTCTCTAGATGTATTAAATTGTACAAAGAAGAATGTTATAAATAAAAATAGGTTGAAGAAGATTATGGAAGTTTAGTGGTGATGTTGAACTTTTGATCGTTGTTATTGCAATTGGATTGGGAATTTCAAAGGTTGATCATGATAATAGGATTAATTTGATAATTTTAAGTAATTTTTTAATAAAATTAACAAAAATTAACTATTGAATATTTTTTTTTCTGATAAAATTTATTTTTTTATTAATATAACGTTAGTTTAGATTTTATAATTAATTTTATCAGCGTCTAAATTTTTTATAGTTAAAAATAATTATCCACTCTTATTCTTTTAGAAATTATTCTATGAGTTAGGATTCGTATGTGTTGCTTTTTTTTTAAGGTCTTTTTTATTGAATGATTCAAATATAAGCAGAAAAAGTCAATTTTTTATATAAAAAAAACAACAAATATGAAGATTCAGTCGAAAAATAAATGGATGTATCGAAACAGATTGTGCATCGCAACAGATTGAATATGTTATAAAAAATAAAAGCTGATATACAATCTAATTCGAGATTTTAATTTAAATACGAACTTAATTATAAAATTGTCCAAATTCAATGCGATTATATATATAAGGTTAGATAATATTTTAAGAAACTTCTCTTCTTATGAGCTTACATGGGAGTGAACTCTTAGATCTTACATCAATATTAAGGCCTAAGGGATAGGATAAAAGTTAGATAATGTTTTAGTAATTTTTTGTTTTAAAAAGTTATAAAAAAAATTAGTATTTTTGAAATTAGTCTTTGAAAAAAATTTTTATAATGTTAACAAAGAAAAAGGGAGAAATTTTTGTTTTACAATCTATCCATTAAATTACTAGAATGCTTATTAACATTTTTCTTTTTTTTTTTTTTTTTAGTATTTCAGATAGCCTAATAACTAATTCGTTGCGATGTAAGCTCCATTTAATAAAATTATGCCGCTGGCTAATGAGTTGTTGCATACACAAGACAAGATTCGAACTTCCGACATTTGTTTAAACAAACGAGTGAGCTGACTACTCGACTAAGCCAAATTAGTTGTATTAACATTTAACATTTTTTTTTTGTTATTTAACATTTTTTTGGACTTGGGTTATACCCAACAACCCAAATCCGACTCCAAGAACCACCCGACCCACTTCCTAAACTAATGTTGCGTTAGACATGTCCTTCATGGCCGTCGTTAATGTGAATAGCCTCCATAGTCATGAATTATGCTTTCTAGTTGTTGTGGATGACTTCCTCTATGCGCGAATTCCGTCAAAGCCAACGACGACGACAACAAGCTCTCAGCGCAACAAGCTCTGACGAGGCCAGTGAAAAAGACGACGGGCAAGCTCCGATGCGTGGCAAGCTCCGGCGAGGTAAGCGACGAAGAGGACGAGCAAGCTCCTCAGTGCAGGGATCTCCGACGCCGCCAACAACGAAGATGACGAGGTGGGTCTTTCAAGGTCGTTCCAAAACGTCCGATTTGGTCTCTTCCATGAACAGAGCTCCGACGTGCCTCTGTGTAGGAGGGAGGACAGGAATGTTGGCCGCGATTCCGTGAATCATCAACGCCATAGATTATGTTGGTGCATCTATTCCGTTTGAAATCCAATTAACTGCATTCATTTTTAATATTGTTTCCCATTGAAGAATTTTTGTGAAAATCGTATCAATGGCTCTCTTTTTCTTTCTCTTTTTTTTTTCTTTTTTGTGTGGAGGATCTAGTATCTTATTGTTTGGATGATAATTTTTTTTTCATCTCAAAATTCGTTGCACTGAATCCCATGTTTTTTCTCATTATTGTGTTCTCAAACTTTTTTTTTCTATAATATTACGAATTTTTGTAGACAATTGAAGGCTCCAATTTGAGTACAAAATTTTCGCTTTTACTGTTTTAGCCACTACGTGTGCTAGAAGGTTGCTATCCCTAAGAGTCTACATCAGACCCTTTTCAGTTAAAGCTTCCAAAAATATGTGAATATCTTGAATAAATGTTGATGCTATGCCAATGGAACTTTTGGATTTGATCATCTGCACCAATTTTTTATTGTTTGATTCAATTAATGTCCTTCTCAATTATAAATTGTTTACAATGATAAGGACCTGTCATATTGTCATGACTTCAACTATAATGCTTGAGTTAAGTTTGAATTTTACCTGTAAATCTTAGTAACACCTTCCTTTCTTTGTTTCTAACTACAATAGAAATAATTCTGTTGTTAGATTCCTTCTTGAAGGTAGCATCTACATTTAAGAGACGATGACGAGATAGGGAGCGATGACAACGACCAGCTCCGGAATCTGCTACTTCTGCATAAAGAATATGTTTAAAATAGGGATAAGGAGGCCAAAAAATCTTTATGCAAGTGGCCAAAAAATATTTTTTTTTAAAGCTGTTGGAGATAGATATGTCACTTACATAAAGATGTTTAAAATATTTTTTTTAAATTTTTTTTTATTTTAACCAATCAAATTGTAACACACATAATTAGTTAGTGAATCCCACTAGGGAGCTAATGAGAAATCTTGACAATATATACAATGGGCTGGTTATTTAACCCAATAGAGATAAATAATAAAAACTCCTCCATAGATTATCCTAAATTCAAAAACTTTCATTGAGTTATTTCACATCAAATTTCAAATTTCAAATTTTAAATCCCCTAATTTTAAATTTTAAAGTTTTAAAAAAATTAATTAATTATTTCAAAAAAATAACCATCCAAAATCCTAATTTACCAAAACATTTCATTCCAATACCCTCTTCTTTTTCAACCAGTGATTCGCTGCTTAGCTTGCCACACGCCACTCACCCTTAAGAAAAATAACCATCCACTTAAGAATAAAAATAATCATCCGCATATCTAATGAATTGAACATCCAACATATTTTAATTATATACAACTAACCCAATCCAGTCAAAATAATCATCTAGATAAAAATTAAAATGATCATCCGCATACCTACTAAAATGACCATCTTAAATTGACCTTTAAATACAATAAAATATCCCATTTACATTAAGAATAAACATCTCATTTACATGAAAAATAAACATCTACATGCATACATAAAACTTTTGCTCCGCTGCATACTGTGCCCCAGCATCCCTCTGCGCGTCCAGCATCGATCTTCTGATCGCTTCTTCGATGACGCTGCTGTCGCCGCCATCATGCCTGTCGTCGTTTCGTGCCGACCCACCATCCTTGGACTCGGCGTCTCAATCCTCACTAAAACCCTTTCATTCGCTGCGGCGTTCTCAGACTTTGGAGACCCGATATCGTTACTCGTCTGTCTCGCCTTCTTCTTCGCCAAGCTTGTAGATGAAAAAGTGGTGAAACATAATTATTCTGACGAAGCATTGAAGGTCTTAAAAAAGTGGAGAAATTCATGAACTTTCCTGCTACAAAGTCTTGTTGGTTTAATAATGGCGAGTCTGATATTCTTGGTTTCTTGAAAGTAGTTGTTGCTGCTGACGATGATGAATTATACAAATATGTGTATGAGAATTGTGATGCTGCTGCTGCCGCTTGGTGTTTATTATTATCTTTTTCTTTTGAGGGTGTCTTCTTCGTTGTTATGATACTACTATTTGTACTTGATGATGATGATCTTTCTTTCACCACAACTTGCTCCAAGAAACAATCGTTCCCGTAACTGAAAATTCAAAAAATGAAATAAATAAACAAAAGAGAGAGAGTAAAGAAAGAGAGGGAGAGTGGCTTACACAGAGGTTGGCTTCTTAAGGGATTCATCAAGTCCGGTTGCACGAACTGCTTCTTATACGAGTTCGTCTCACTCTTCGAAAGCTCCTCACTGGAGTTAGGGTACAGTTTGATTTTCAGTGAAGCGCTTCTCGCATCGGTGATTCCGTCGGTTTTAGCGGCACTGATGAGAGAGGATGGAGAGGGAGAGAGAGACTGGTTAGAGGTGTTCGTAACTATTTGAAATCCTTAGTTGCTTTGTATTTAAAATTGGAAATAATTTTGTAATTAATTAATTTAATTATCATTTAATGTTAATTTCAAAAATACTTCTATTGTATACATTGTACACTAATTACATTGGCTTCTTATACTTTCTCTTAGTTAAACCATATTAATTTTGTCCAAATTAGACCGAATAAATCGGTTTGATTGAAAATTAGATAAATTATATTTTAAACCGGTCTGAATTAATATTTTTTATATAAAATGACTACAATTCTGTCCAAAATGCCCACATTCAAAATTGTTAATTCCAAGTGTACCCGTTTGCCAAATCAAATTAGGGTTCACTTATCTACTTATCTCATTTGCTCATCTTCTCGGTTTAGGAAACCATCATCTTCTCAGCTAGAGCCGCTACTCCATCGTCCGCGCCAGCGCCAGGACCACCACCTCGTTGTTGCCATGGTAGCCACCGTGAGTTGGGTGAGTTGCCGTCGCACGCTGAAGTTTGTAAGACCCAGAAATTTCAGAAAAATCTTATTAAGAGCTAATTTTGATTTATTTATTCATTAAGTACCTTAACCTCATAAATTATTTTATTAAAGACAAATTAAAGCAAATCTTGATTAATTGAGTTTAAAGTAATTTAAGGTTTTATCTGATTTTATAATTATCGAATTATTTTCTATACTTGAATAATAAAGTTTAGCAAATATAAAATAATAAAAAATTTATATAACTTAGTTTAAGTAATTGAGATTTCAGAATTTAATACTAATATTTTTAAAAATAAAAAAATTAATTATATTACTTTATAATTTCAATTAAAATATTTGATTTCAAATCAATTAATATTTTAATACGATAAATAATATTTTAAAATAATTTTAGAAATTTAATTAGATTTTAGATTAATCCAAAAATTTTCAAATTTATCACAAAATCATAATTCCCAAATCAAAACTCTAAATCCCCAAAACACAACCCTAACCCTAATTCCCTAACCCTAGCCGCCATACCCCTTTTTCCAAAATAACCTAACACCCACAGCTTCAGAATCCAACACCCATAGCTTCAGAAAAAAAAAAAAAAAGGGAAGAGGGGAAGGGGACCGCCGAGGAGAAGGAGAGGAAGAGAAGGGGAAGCTGTCCGCGCCAGTTCCTCGCCGCCGTGCTGCATCGCCGTTTATAGGGAGTTGCCGTCGCTGTCGATCCCCCACGAGCCGCCATCGCAAGTCAATGACGAAGAGAGAGAGAGCCGCGAGGAGGAGTGGGTCGCGCCACCCAGTCGCCGTCGTCGTCTTCGCCGCGCCGCCGTCAGCCATGGGTGAAGCAGAAGAGAGTGTGCGAAAAGAGAGAGACCGACGGGAGAGCATGCGCGCGGGAAGGGAGAAGTCAGTTCTGTCATCGTCGTCGCAGAGAACGCCCACCGCCACTGCACCACGCCTCGCCGCTACCGCCGCGCCGTTGCTGCAAATTGTGCCACGGCTGGGGTTTGTCCCCGCAGTCAACTGGGTCGCCAGGAGAAGCAGAACAAAACAGAGGGAAACGCGAAGGAGGATGACGAAGGCCACCATCGCTGCTATTGCCGTCGCTGGGGTCGTCGGATGCCACCGTGACCACCACTGAACTCTACGCTGCCGTTAGTCACTGATAGAGGTATCTTTGCCGCCTCTATTTCGTCCTTCGCTTTCTTAAACTTGTTCTACTTCCACGTTTACTCTAATATTATCCTATTTTCTGTTACAATTAGGTTGAATATTGACGCTAGTGTTGTCGTGGGACTGCTGAAGCTGCTGTTACTATTTTGTCACTGCTATGGTTTTCATGTTCTAATTTTAATTCAATTCTAGTCCTTACTTTGTCTTGAATCCCAGGGTTGTAATTGCTTTTAATTCCTATCCAATTTGAATCTTCTATTTTGCTGCAACCATGGCCACTGCTGTGAAGACTAATATTGTCGCTGTTCCGGTTGCTGCCACTGCCGTTCCAGTTGCGTGAGAGTCACAGCTGCTGCCATGAATTAAAAGGAGAGGAAATTATCACGATAAATTTATGCGAACTCGGCTAATCGAGGTAGGGGATTGTTTTAAAGTTAAAATATTTTGGAGTTGAATACTTGATAAGTTTAGTAAATTAATGCAAATGAAATATAATGTTGTGATTGAAATGAGCTTTTTGATGTGATTAAAGTTGTGGCTGAATTGAGAATCGATTTATTATTCTTTGAAATTTCTGGCAAAATGATTGGATATATTGATTTTGAACTTTTGATTGAAATTGGTTCTTATTGATTTTGAATGATGAATTTGGGAATATTAGTTTGAAAAGTTGGTTTTGACTGAGTTGAGGTTAAAAGAGGGGACCTGTGATGGGTGGCAAATTCCAGTATTTAGGGGAGGTGTTGTCGGAATTTTTCTAAGAATTTGAAGAAAGTTTTGGTTGTGATTTTGAAAATGATTTTGATTTAAGTAACTTTAATAAAGGAAGTATATTTTGAATGCTTTTAAATATTATTAAAGATAATCGGATTCTTATGATTTTGTTAACTTTGTAGTTTTAAACTCACTTGATTTTTAATAATGAAAGGAAATTTGATTAATTAACTAAAGACTTAAAAACAGTAAAGTAAGTATAAATTCAAGGGTTTGGGAATAGAAAAGTGAGTTTGAGGTTTTTAATGAAATTGAACATAAGAGTTAAGAGGAAGAAGGTTATTTTAAGGAATATGATGAAAACTGTGTGGTATTGATTTAGAGGTAAGTTTAGTAAGTTATTTAAAGATTATATTTAAAATTGAGATGTGATTTAGTGACAATTAATTTTGGTTGAGGTCTGATGATGATTTCGAGGTTGAGGGAGGACAATGATTAAGTATGATTGATGTATGGTGATAATTTTGGTTAATTATAGTGTTGTGGGGGTGAAGATTGTGATTGATGACAATGGTTATGTTACTGATGACAAGATTTGTGATGAATGAGACATGATTAAGAATGATGCGGATGTTGATGAATTATGATTGAAATATTCATATGGCTTATTTATTTGAATTATCTGAGATACGAGTTTCTCTGGGTAAAGAGCCGTGGCTTGCCACCACGTGTTCCAGGTTGAGACTCGATACTCTATTGACCCTGCGACGTAAGGGTGATCGGGCACTTATAAATTTCCGGGAATGGTACCCCCATTGAGCGATTTGATATATATATGAGAAAAAGCTATGCATAGGCTCATGGGGATGCGTGTCGGGGGACAGTCCAATGGTTTAGCAAACCGGACTTGTCGGGTTGGCTTGATAATCGACATATGAGACTCATCAGCCATAGGAGAGGCATACATCATATGTATTTGTATGTTTTGATTGAGTGTGCATTTTTTTGGTTTGCCTAACTGCCTAGCCACATTTATCTGTTATTTGTTTTACTTGTTTTACTTGCTGTACCTAAATCCTACCTGTGATTTCTTTGTTTGTCTTGTATGTGTATGTTTATCTGAGAGACTTTTTGGGTGAAGGCGTGATGAGGGTGGTTTCTGGTATGAGGTAATGAAGGTTGGGGTAGAACGAACTAGGTGTTGTCTTATTATTTTAACTTATGTACTAGTTGGATAGGAAAGAGCAAGTAAATTGAGGGATAGAAAGTCTTTATGCACGACTTTGATTTTTTCATTTTTTTTAAACTATTCACCTTACTGGTTTGTAAACTAAAAGAATTCCTTTACGACTTTTCAAATTAAGTTTTTATACAAAGTTTTTCCCAAAAGGTAATTTCATGGATAAACTGCTTTTATAACGAAACTAATTGTATTTGCAAGTATGTCTTTGCTTTGATGGTATTTCCTTCCCTACTGAGAACCTGCGAGAACGATGTTCTCACTCTCTTACAGGTCTTTTCTTTTTCAGGTTATATGCGACAAAGTTTGGAAGAGCTTATTTATTTCCATTTCTGTTCTAAACGATATTTGTGTTGTATTAGTTACTTTTTCCCTCGTCTTTATCTTTACAAGTTTTATAAGAGAGATATAATTCTGATTATGTAATGCTTGTGAAATTAACAATATGTATATATATGTATTTTTTGTGAGTATTATAATTTGTAATGTATGGATGTAAGCTTTGAAAAAAATATATGGTTTAAGTTTTAAATAGGCTCCTATTTTAGTATTAAATATGTTTAGAGTCGTCGTAATATCCAATTTATCAGAGTGCTGCAGCCGGAAGCATGACGTTCTGATAATGAGGGTGTTACAAAGTTATTAGCCACTCATCTTCTCATCTTCTCCCATCGCAGAACGCAGGACTAGTACTTCAAGCACGACATCAGCGTCGCTGTCGTAACGTTTGTAAGCTGGGTGAGACGTCATTTAGCCAACACCGGACCATCATCTTCTTTTCCACTGTGTTCTCATCTTCTCTTCTTTTGCCAATGCAGGACCATCTGAAGATAGGTCCTCTAGCCGCCGCCAAGACAACCACCTCCTCGTCATCGTTAGCTTGCCACCGTGGCCTTGGTTAGTCGCCCTGATCTTAATTTGTGTCGTGATTGCATAATGTATAACTGATTTGTTCATTCAATATTCAATTTTTCATAGATAAGTAGTGTTAAATTTTAATCTATGAATTGAAAGCTTGAGATTTTTGTATAATTTTTTTTACTTTCATAACTTTGAGACGATGGTTATACTGCAATTTGTGATATTGAAATCATCCCTGCTGGTATTTATCTAGCTGTAGAAATCTGCGAATTGAATTACTTTTGCATTGTTTGTGTATTCTATGAATTGAATCTGCGAGACCATCCCTGCTTGTACTACATTTTGTAGAATTCCAAAAATACTACATTTTGTAATCACGTAGATTTGAGGACTGGACATTTATTTTTATTAGACTAGAAAATCGTTCATTTAGGTGACTACAATTTTCTAGCCTAATAAGAACAAGTGTCCACTCCTCAAATCTACGTGACTACAAAATGTAGTACAAGCAGGGATGGTCTCGCAGATTCAATTCATAGAATACACAAACAATGCAAAAGTAATTCAATTCGCAGATTTCTACAGCTAGATAAATACAAGTAGGGATGATTTCAATACCACAAATTGCAGTATAA
The DNA here is from genome assembly GCF_059453495.1 of Arachis ipaensis. Taxonomy (NCBI): domain Eukaryota; kingdom Viridiplantae; phylum Streptophyta; class Magnoliopsida; order Fabales; family Fabaceae; genus Arachis; species Arachis ipaensis. The sequence continues at coordinate 1,745,873 of NC_142444.1, read as the reverse complement.
CCATCATCTCAAAGTTATGAAGGTAAATAAATTATACAAAAATCTCAGGACTTCAATTCATAGATTAAAATTTAATACTACTTATCTATGAAAAATTGAATATTGAATGAACAAATCAGTTATACATTATGCAATCACGACACAAATTAAGATCAGGGCGACTAACCAAGGTCACTGTGGCAAGCTAATGATGACGAGGAGGTGGTTGTCCTGGCGGTGGCTAGAGGACCTATCTTCAGATGGTCCTGCATTGGCAAAAGAAGAGAAAGAGAATATGAGAACACAGTGGAAAAGAAGATGATGGTCCTGTGTTGGCTAAACGGCGACTCACCCAGTTTACAAACGCTACAACAGGGATGCTGATGTCGTGCTCGGCGTACTAGTCCTGCGTTCTGTGATGGGAGAAGATGAGTGGCTACTAACTTAAGCGTGCGACGGCAACTCACGGTGGCTACCATGGCAACGAGGTGGTGGTCCTGGCGTGGGCGACGGAGTAGCGGCTCTAGCTGAGAAGATGATGGTTTCCTAAACCGAGGAGATGAGCAAATAAGATAAGTAGATAACTGAACCCTAATTTGATTTGGCAAAGGGTACACTTGGAATTAGCAATTTTGAATGTGGGTATTTTGGACAGGGTTGTAGTTATTTTATATAAAAAATATTAATTCAGACCGGTTTCAAAATTTAGTTTATCTAATTTTCAATCGAACCGATTTATTTGGTCTAACTTGAACAAAATTAATATGGTTTAACTAAGAGAAAGTATGAGGAGCCAATGTAATTAGTGTACAATGTATATAATAGAAGTATTTTTGAAATTAACATTAGATGTTAATTAAATTAATTAATTACAAAATTATTTCCAATTTTAAATATAAAGCAAATAAGGATTCCAAACAATTACGAACACTTCCAACCGGTCTCTCGCTCCCCCTCTCTCCCTCTCTCATCGGTGTCACTGAAACCGACCAGGTCGTCAACGCAAGAAGCACTTCGCTGAAGACCAAGCTGTACCCTAACCCCAGCAAGGAGCTTTCGAAGAGTGAGACGAACTCGTATGCGACGCGGTTCCCGAGACCGGGCTTGATGAATCCTTTAAGAAGCCAACCTCCGTGTAAGAAGCCACTCTCCCTCTCTTTCTTTACTCTCTCTCTTTTGTTTATTTATTTCATTTTTTGAATTTTCAGTTACGGGAATGATGGTTTCTTGGAGCAAGTTGTAGTGAAAGAAGGATCATCATCAAGTACAAGTAGTAGTATCATAACAACGAAGAAGACACCCTCAAAAGAAAAAGATAATAATAAACACCAAGCGGCAGCTGCAGCATCACAATTCTCATACACATCTTTGTATAATTCATTATCTTCAGCAGCAACAACTACTTTCAAGAAACCAAGAATATTAGACTCGTCATTATTAAACCAACAAGACTTTGTAGCAGGAAAGTTCATGAATTTCTCCACTTTTTTAAGACCTTCAATGCTTCGTCATAATAATTCTGTTTCACCACTTTTTCATCTACAAGCTTGGCAAAGAAGGCGAGGTAGACGAGCCACAGGATCGGGTCGCCAAAGTCTGAGAAAGCCGCAGTGAATGGAAAGGTTTTAGTGAGGATAGAGACGCCGAGTTCGAGGATGGCGGGTCGGCACGAAACGACGACAGGCATGATGGCGGCGACAGCAGCGTCACCGGAGAAGTGATCAGAAGATCGATGCTGGACATGCAGAGGAATGCTCAGAGACAGTATGCAGCGAAAGTTTTATGTATGCATGTAGATGTTTATTTTTCATGTAAATGAGATGTTTATTCTTAATGTAAATGAGATATTTTATTGTATTTAATGGTCAATTTAAGATGATCATTTTAGTAGGTATGCGGATGGTTATTTTAATTTTTATGGAGATGATTATTTTGACTGAATTGGGTTTAGTTATATATAATTAAAATATGTTGGATGTTCAATTCATTATATATGCGAATGATTATTTTTATTCTTAAGTGGATGATTATTTTTATTAAGGGTGAGTGGCGTGTGGCAAGCCGCAGCGAATCGCCGTTGAAAAAGAAGAGGGTATTGAAGTGAAATGGTAAATTAGGATTTTGGATGGTTATTTTTTTGAAATAATTAATTAAATTTTTTAAAACTTTGAAATTTAAAATTGGGGGATTTGAAATTTGAAATTTGATGTGAAATAACTGAATGAGAATTTTTGAATTTAGGATAATCTGTGGAGGAGTTTTTATTATTTATCTCTATTGGGTTAAATAACTAGCCCATTGTATATATTGTCAATATTTCTCATTGGTTCCCTAGCGTGATTCTTTAACTAATTATGTGTGTTACAATTTGATTGGTTAAAATAAAAACTCTTTAAAAAATATATTTTAAACATCTTTATGTAAGTGACCTACTTATCTCCAACATCTTTAAAAAAAAGATTTTTTGGCCTCCCTATCCCTATTTTAAACATCTTCTTTATGCAGAAGTAGCAGGTTTCGGAGCTAGTCATTGTTATCGCTCCCTATCTCGTCATCGTCTCTCAAATGTAGATGCTACCTTCAAGAAGGAATCTAACAACGGAATTATTTCTGTTGTAGTTAGAGACAAAGAAAGAAAGGTGTTACCAAGATTTACAGGTAGAATTCAAACTTAACTCAAGCATTATAGTTGAAGCCATGACAATATGACAGCCCTGATCATTGTAAACAATTTACCATTGAGAAGGACATTAATTGAATCAAACAATAAAAAATTGGTGCAGGTGATCAAATCCAAAAGTTTCATTAGCATAGCATAAGCAATTATTTAAGATATTCAGATACTTTTAAAAGCTTTATCTGAAAATGGTCTAATGTAGACTCTTAGGGATAGCAACCTTCTAGCACACGCAATGGCTAAAGCAGCTAAAGCGAAAATTCTGTACTCAAATTGGAGCATTCAATCGCCTGCAGAAATTCGTAATATTATAGAAAAAAAAAAGTTTAAGAACACAATATTGACAAAAAACATGGGATTCAGTGCAACGAATTTTGAGGTGAAAAAAAATTATCATCCAAACAATAAGAAACTAGATCCTCCCCACAAAAAAGAAAAAAAAAAAGAGAAAGAAGAAGAGAGTCATTGATACGATTTTCACAAAAATTCTTCAATCGGAGACAATGTTAAAAATGAATGCAGTTAATTGGATTTCAAATGGAAGAGATGCACCAACATAATCTATGGCGTTGATGATTCACGAAACCGCCGGCCAACATTCCTGTCCTCCCTCCTACACAGAGGCACGTTGGAGCTCTGTTCATGGAAGAGACTAAATCGGACGTTTTGGAACGACCTTGAAAGACCCACCTCGTCATCTTCGTTGTTGGCGGCGTTGGAGATCCCTGCACTGAGGAGCTTGCTCGTCCTCTTCGTCGCTTACCTCGCTGGAGCTTGCTACGCATAGGAGCTTGCTACGCATAGGAGCTTGTCCGTCGTCTTTTTCACTGGCCTCGTAAGAGCTTGTTGCACAGAGAGCTTGTTGTCATCGTCGTCGTTGGCTTTGACAGAATTCGCGCGCAGAGGAAGTCATCCGCAACAACTAGAAAGCATAATTCATGGGTATGGAGGCTATTCACACTAACGACGGCCATGGAAGGCATGTCTAACGCAACATTAGCTTAGGAAGCGGGTCGGGTGGTTCTTGGAGTCGGGGTTGGGTTGTTGGGTATAACCCAAGTCCAAAAAAAATGTTAAATGTTTATACAATTAATTTGGCTTAGTCGAGTGGTCAGCTCACTTGTTTGTTTAAACAAGTGTCGGAAGTTCGAATCTTGTTTTACGTATGCAATAACTTATTAGCCAGCGGCATAATTTTAAATGGAGCCTAGATCGACAACGAATTAGTTATTGGCCTATTTGAAATACTGTGAAAACAAAAAAAGTTAAATGTTAATACACATTCTAATAATTTAATGGATAAATTGTAAAACAAAAATTTCTCCCTTTTTCTTTGTTAACTTGATAAAATTTTTTTCAAAGACTGATTTCAAAAATACTAATTTTTTTATAACTTTTTAAAACAAAAAATTATTAAAATATTATCTAATCTTTATCCTGTCCATTAATATTGATGTAGGATCTACGAGTTCACTCCCATGTAAGCTCATAAGAAGAGAAGTTTCTTAAAATATTATATAACCTTATATATATAATCGCATTGAATTTGGACAATTTTATAATTAAGTTTGTATTTAAATTAAAATCTCGAATTAGATTGTATATTTGCTTTCATTTTTTATAACATATCCAATCTGTTGCGATGTACAATCTATTTCGATAGACCCATTTATTTTTCGAGTAAATCTCCATATTTGTTGTTGTTTTGTTTTATATAAAAAAATTGATCTTTTTCTGTTTATATTTGAATCATTCAATAAAAAATACCTTAAAGAAAAGCAACACATACAAATCCTAACTCAGAATAATTTCTAAAAGAATAAGAGTGAATAATTATTTTTAATTATAAAAAATTTAGACGCTGATAAAAGTAATCATAAAATCTAAACTAATGTTATATTAATAAAAAAATATTTTTTTTATTTTATTGAAATAAAAAGCTCAACACAATAAGGTGTAGCATTTAGAAAGTCCAGAGTTACAATACAAACACTAAACATAAAAATCGTAGTTATCTCCAGCATTGCCATCAACAACTAGACGGAACAAAGCCAATCCACTCTTTGTAGTTCCTAATCGACTTAGTAATAACTTCTGCAACGCATGTTTCTTGATTTCTGAAAATCCTGGCATTCCTTTCCAGCCACGTATTCCAAATGATAGCAAAAAAATCAATTAGCCACCTGTTACGTTCGACTTTTCTTACAGGAGCTCTTGTCCAACTTTCGAAGTGTTACTTAATGGTTCCTGAAATAGACCAAAATTTATTATAGGCGTATAACTAAGCACACCACGCCTACCACGTGAACTCACAGCCAATGAATAAGTGGAAATCATTCTCAGTTTCTTTTTTACATAAAACACAAATCATATCCCCGTGATCAATAATGCCCAATCTAATCAATCTTTCCTTAGTATTGACCCTACCAACTAACACAAACCAGGTGAATAGCTCAACTCTTGGTGGTACTAGTCCTCTCCATATAGATTTAGTGAAACTATAACTCGTAATGTCCTCTGAGAAAGTCTCAGCCTGCAAAGCTTGCACAAATAAGTTAGTAGAGTAAACTCCTGATCTATCAAATTTCTATACTATTATGTCCTCCCTCTCACTTGTTAACCTGACAGATTGTAGAATTCCATGAAGTTGGTTAACTAATTCTAACTCCATTGGAATAGTACCATTCTCCAATGAAAGTTTCATATCCACTCCAACCCATCCCACAACCCATAGTCCCTTCTTACAAATCCGACTTGATATGAAACCGAGAAAAGTCTTGGAAATACATCCTGCAACACACCACATGATAACCAATTATCTTCCTAGAAATGAATTCTTCTACCATCTCCTAACTCTAATGATAACCCTCTGACCATCTTATCTCTCGCTTGATGTTTTCTTATCTGCAATTGACAAATGTCCCTCCACGGACCCTTTATATTAGGAGCTGGCTGACAAGAAAGAAGGACATTTGGATTCAAGTCATTGCAGGAGCACACAATTTTCTTCCATAATGGGCAATCCTCATTTGAAAACCGCCACTACCACTTGAACAACAATGCTGTATTCCGGAGCACTGCATCGCCCACGCCCAAACCCCCGAAGCGTTTTGGAGCTTGTACAATATCCCACCTTACCAAAGGTACCCCATCCCTTCCGTCCTCGTTACTCCACAAGAACCTCCTCTGCAAAGATATCAACTTATCTGCTACTGCTCTAGACATCTTATATAAATTAAGATAGTAAACTGACAGACTATTAAGCACAAATTTGATGAGTACCAGCTTACCATATTTATTAATCGTTTTGGCTTTCCATAAATTAAGTTTTTCTTCTACTTTATCTATAATAGGTTTTCATGTATTGACCAATTTCAGATTCACTCCCAAAAAAATACCAAAATATTTATAAAAAAAAATATTTAATAGTTAATTTTTGTTAATTCTATTAAAAAATTACTTAAAATTATCAAATTAATCCTATTATCATGATCAACCTTTGAAATTTCCAATCCAATTGCAATAACAACAATCAAAAGTTCAACATCACCACTAAACTTTCATAATCTTCTTCAACCTATATAGCACACTTCATCTCCATAACCTCCATAACATAACACAAGAAATAATATTGGTTATAATTTTGCCTCCTCTTTTTTTTTTTTTTTTTTGTAAGAAATTTCTTTAATTTTTTACTTGTCCTTGACCTCATGCAAGTCGCAACAATTAAGAATGTCATTACATAGCATGGAGAATAAGATCTCATGTCCCCATTCCATAAAGAGAAATTAAGGATTGAGAAAGGTGCTTCAGATTAGCCGACAGGATAGTGAGCTGTAAATGAGTTAATAATCCACCGTGTTTAAAGCATAATTCTTTTATAATAGATAACTATCAAAATTTATAACCAACTTGAATTGGTCGAGTGGTGAACTCACTTGTCTACTTAAGTAAGTGTTGAATGTTTGAATCTCGTATTGTGCATGTAGGACATGTAGGATACCGTGGAAAACAAAAAAAAAATTATCAAAATTTATTATTTAATTATAAACTTATTTTTAAAATTTTTTTAATTTAATTTAATAATTTAATAATATATTTTATTCTATATTTTTAAATATTAATAATTAATTAATAGACAAAAATAACAAATTTTAAAGATGTTCTAACATTCTTCATTCTGGACCAATAAATAAAATGCATAAATGAAACCTATTTTCTATATTAGTTTAAGTCATTGGGCTTTACTTGACAAAAGTTGACTGCAATGGCAATGAGAGAGTCACTTTTGGAATTGTTTTATGAAAGGTTTTTGTTAAGTCGTTAAATATTAAAAGAATGAAAATAATGTTGGTGGAATTTGATAAAATTTAACTTTTCATCCTTATAAAAATATTTATTTTTTATCCTAATAAAAAATTTTGGTTTCAGTGCAATAAAATAAAAATAATTTATTTTATTCTTATTTTTAGTTTATTCTGTTAAGAAAACTAAAATGTTGATATGATAAAATTTAGCCTGAATTTCTTTATTTGTTTTGGATAATAATGATTGAAATTAAATTATATATAAATAAATAAATTCTACTTAACTTTTTATTTTAAGGAGGAGGATATACGAGTTCTCTATCAATTTCCTTTTTTTTTTTTTAATTCTTGTCTTTACCTTTGTTTTTCTTTTTCTATTTTCATTATCCCTTTTTCTTTTCTTCGAAGTTAAAACCAGCGGGAAAATTCTTTTAAATTAAATGGTGCGTGACTAGAGATCCAATATTTATTCTAAGTTTGTAACCAATTGTGTTATTCGGATTTTCTTTAAAATATTTAGAATTTTTTATTAGTTCGATGGTTTGAATTATTTGATCTGTTAATTTACTTTAGTTACTAAAAATCCAAAATTAACATTTCAATCTATGAAATTATATTTTGCCAATGACTTTGTAACTTAACTAGTCAAACACTTTATAAATAGATTACATCCTTTATTTATAAATAGACATTTTTCATCATACACTTACAACAATATCCAAACACCTCTTAATATACAATTTCATCATAAATACTAACAATAAAGATATTTTGCACATAACTATTCATATAATAAGTTTCGTTAAATTTAATACTTGTTTAATAAAAATAATTAGATGAATACACATGTATAGTTATTTTCATATGAAATTAATAATTAAAAATTATTAGATAATAATTTAATCGAACATATCAAATTATTTAGCGATTCTTAATTAATAACTTCGTATAAAGTCAAGTCCATACTTGTTTTTATCAAAATAACTTAGATGAAATCAATAAATAAATAATATAGTTTTTCTAATTTTGTTAAAAAAAAAAAAGAAAAAAAAAATATAATTTGAAGGGTAAGATGATAAGATCTACATTGATTTGCCAACTTCCTAGGAATGATTTATGGTTGGATGTTATGTACCACCATGTAGTGACTTCACTTAAAAACAAACTTTTTTTTTTACCACATCACAAAAAAGGAAAAAAAAAAAGGAGGGGGGGGGGGGATTAAATACCAAAATGAAATAATCAAAATAAATATATGTCTAAATCACAGCAAAAGCATACAAGTTTAATTTCCTCCATCAAATGAAACCATGAACACAAATTAAAGTAAACCAAAAATGATTGATATTCCGATCATCAATTGTCTTTATGAGATTCTTTTCCCCTTTCATCATATGTATTTTTTGTTTTTTTAAAGAAAAAAATATATTATCCTAAAAAAATAATACAATACAAATGATGTGTATATAATTTCAGAACAGTTATTGACAATCATTCACAATTGTGTAGAGTTAGATATTATTATCATCATCGTGATATTAACAAGGTACCAACTATGTCCCATTAGATATACTCTCCACCTAGAAGGACATAGAATAAATAAAAAACAAAAATTAAAAATTAAAAATTAAAAAAATGAAGTAAAATATGGGAAGGGTATCTTTCCCTTTGTGAAGGGTTTGGTTTGTGCATTGGTTGCTAATATGTTTATGTATGTTTGAATATATATCACTTTCACGTTCCCGTTATCATTAGTGCTTAATTTAGTAAATATTTTTATTTATAACATTCTTCTTTGTACAATTTAATATATCTGGAGAAAAAATAGGAGAGTTTTAAATTATTAATTAAGATATATAATAAATGCTAATAATTTTGGGATATTATTTATACCAGATTAGCTAATATATATTCTAAACCAACGCAAGTTGGCACAGATGGATGAGGATCTGTGTCCTTTAACCATCTCTCTCTGATTTCATATTCACTGGAGAATGGGAATGGAGCTTACTTACTTGGGAGGGTCACCTACTTTGTCTCTGCAGGGATTAGTCATTGGACTTTCGGCCTGATAGATACTCTGGTGTAAACAAAAAAAAAAAGCTAATATATATTTTAAGAGTACAAGTTAAAATTATAAATTAAAATATTTTTTAAATGTAAAGTTTAATTTTTAATATATTTATTGTGCATTCATTAAGATAAAAAAATAAAAATTTTTTAAATGATTGAAAATACATTAGGACATGAGTATTAACTATTGTCTATTAAGTATTATGTGGATGCTACATAAAAATAAAAAAAGATGAAAAAATGATAAAAATTATTTTTAATAGATAATTAAATATTTATTTAAATGAATGTGTTATTTTATTATTATTGTTTTTTTAAAATAAATTATAAAGCCCTCTTTATTTTTCCTCTATAAAAATCATATTATCATAGTATTGTCTTTAAAATTAAGCCTTATTTTTCAATTGCTGCTTGGTATGTGGTCCCCATTAGGCATTTGGTAGTTCAAATCCAAAATTCCAGGTTGTCTCTTTAATTCCTATTTATGATATTACAATTAAACACCCTAAAAAAAGGGTAAAAAGAAAAAAAAGAGAAGAAGCACTATATAAGACTTTTTTATTTGCAATAGCAACGAATATAAAACAAGGAAATTTTGAACTTCTAGACTAATATTTTATTGTATTTTAAATATTTTTGTTTGTAATGTTAGTGTGTTAGCTAGATTAGTTGGCTGATTAGCTATAATCAATTTTAGTTGTAGTAGTTAGTACAGTTTCACTAATATATATATAAAATATTTGATAAATTTAGCAAAGGGCAAATCACAATAATAAACCAAGGGAAGCAAAATTTTACACAAATTCGTCAAACTAAAATTTGCTTCATGAATCCACCAATACACATTTATATGTAGTTCGAATCAGCCTGATTCGAACTCCATTTCTACATAATTCGAACCAGCTTGGTTCGAATTATACACAAACACACGCACACACTAATTCGAACCAGCTTGGTTCGAATTATACACTTATTAAAAAAATTAATAATTTAAAAATTAAAAAATATATATTTTATTTTATACATTACAAAAAAAGCTAACAAAATATTTAATTACGAGACTTCTTTGAAATATTAATGAGCTATCAATTCGAATTCCATACAATACTCTTTTGTCCATTTTTAATAGCTCATGAATATTTTTTAATAAATTTTTTAAATAAATTTATTTAAATTATACTACAAAAAATATTTGATCCTATGCAAAACAATTTTAAAAAAATGGCTTAAAAAATGTTAAGAATACTATAAAAATTTGTAACGTTCTAATGACTTAGGACATTAAAGAAATACTCTACATAGTCAATAATAATTTAGAAATTAAAGAAAAAATATTTTTATCATATATTTACCTAAATCACTAGAATATTATAAATTTTTATAGTACTCATAATATCTTTTAAGCTATTTTTAAAAAATTATTTTGTATAGAATAAAATATTTTTTTAATTGTTTTATATGGAATAAAATATTTCCTTTTATTTCTAAATTATTATTGACTATGTAGAGTATTTTATTTAAAATTTGAGTACATGTATGTATTTACCTAAGTTAGAATGTTACAAATTTTTATAGTACTCCTAACATTTTTTAAGCCATTTTTTTAAAATTGTTTTGCAGGATCAAATGTTTTTTGTAGTATAATTTAAATAAATTTATTAAAAAATATTCATGAGTTATTAAAAATGGACAAAAGAGTATTGTATGGAATTCGAATCGATAGCTCATTAATATTTTAAAAAAGGTCTCGTAATTAAATATTTTGTTAGCTTTTTTTAATATATAAAATAAAATATATATTTATTTAATTTTTAAATTATTAATTTTTTTAATAAGTGTATAATTCAAACCAAGTTGGTTCAAATTAGTGTGTGCGTGTGTTTGTGTATAATTCAAACCAAGCTGGTTCGAATTATGTAGAAATGGAGTTCGAATCAGGCTAGTTCGAACTACATATAAATGTGCATTGGTGGATTCATGAAACAGATTTTGGTTTGGCGGATTTGTATAAAATTTTGCTCCCTTTGGCTTATTTGAGTTCTTTACCCTTTAGCAAAATATATAAATAAAATTAATTATTATTTTCTCGCTTATAAGAATAAGTTTAGTATTTTGATTGGAATGAGTTTATAATTTTAGAATTATGTTATTTTGCTAAGTTAACTCTTAGAGTTAAATGTTATATAAATAAACAGTTTCCATTTAAATATTAGTAATTTATCTTACAGAATAATATTTTCTCCCTCATATATTAAGAGAAAAAACATAATATTTCAATTTCTCCTCGACCAATTACCATATTGAATTTAACATAATCAATTAGAAAAACTTAACTGTACTTATAATTTATTATTGGAATAGTATTAATTTTTGAAAATGCAAACATAGTTAGACTTTGATGAGACTTTGAGAGGTTTGCAATGAGTGAAATCATAAAGAAAAGGTAATTAATTAATTAATTGATGATTAAATACAGTAACACCAACTGTACTTCAACCCTTTCTGACTTTATCCATTCAAACTAAAGTACCGCTAACATATATTTATCTTAATAAAAAATAATCCTCTAAAGATAATACTGTATATTTGACTTATATTTCCTATATTAGATTATAAATATTTGGTATCGGTTAGCAGCATGAGAACAAATAAAAAAAAAAATTAAATAGAATAAACAAATCTGAAAAAGGAAGATTAAATTAAAAAAAAAGATTAAGTGACATATAACTACTCTATTTCAAAATAAGGTGTAAATTAATAATAAAAATATTCTCAAAATATTTTTAGATATACAGCCGTTCTTAATAAAATTTTAGATATTGGATTTTAATTTTTTTTGCAAACATAATCATAAAATAAGATATTTTATTTTTAAAATTTGATAATTCTACTATAAGTGATTTTTTTGTGAGGATTTTATAAATGATTAAACATTTTTAAGAAATTAAATAGCTATTCAGATATTTTAACATTTTTTAAATAAATACACCAATTTGTAAAATATAAAACTCATCTAATACTTATAATAAATTTTATTATTATTATTATTATTATTATCATATTTTAAAAATCTTTATTATTAACATATTTTAAAAGAACTGCCAATGAGTTATAGTTCAAATGACATAATCTCTTTATATTTATCTAAGAGATCGCGGATTCAAACCTCCCTAATTTTGGTAAGAAAAGAAAAACATATTCTAAAAAAAAACTAGTGATTTTCTAACTAGACAATATTTTTTTTGTTGGATTATCCAAAATATAATAAAATAAAATAAAAACAGAGAAAGAGAAAAGGGATGTGTTATCGGATAGGATGCTTTGCACGCCATTCAAAACAGCTTACGTCAGCGTCCCTAAGGCCGTTTCTTGCTGAATCTGAAAGCTCAGCTCCCACGATATTCTCAGCTCACCAATCACAATCCTCTGCACCCATGACCACCGGAGCCACTAATCACACACCCTTCATTCTTCCCATCATACTCATCACCGACACCCTACTTCCATCCAATGCTGGAAAATCACCCTCGGTCCCACCAATTACCTAACGCATACGGAATATTCCTCTATGCCAACAATCATAATATATATAGAGTCTTATGATATTCATTTTTTTTTACAAAAAATTGGTATAATACATTTTTTTTAATGATATGCGATTATAGTTTAATACAGTTAAAAATAAAAATTAAATTTATAAAAATATAAACAGTATAATTTCTCTTAAATGTTTTGGTCATAACTCTTATATATTGTTATATGTTGTTATTCTTGTTAACTTTTTTCTTAAGCGAAATAAAGCATAATAGCCCCTTTCTTAATATTTATTTTTGCTTAGTTTAAATTATTTGAGTAAGTAATAAGAAAACTAATGATACCAAAGCTTTAAGGTGATGATCCAATTTGATTGCCGCGTTTATTTATAAGGATATACGATGGTGTCCTCTTTATCACACGAAGAATATAAAAATAATACATTGAATTACTCTTTTATTCGTACCTACTTAATCTGATTTAATTTGAGATGAATATCAAATAAAAAATTTTGTATTTATATAAAAAATATTTAACCACTAAATCAAGATCTTTAATTAAAAATTTGATACTTTTATTTTTTATAAGAAAATTAAATTTATTTAATAATATATACATACTAAATTATAATTCCAAGATCTTCTCAAATTATTGGATATTACATTTTTTTTTATGATTCGCGAAATCGTAGATAGAGTCGAATATCCCCAAATTAAGGACGATAATATTAAAATTGACATGTTATAAACATAAGTATAGAGTAAGATTGAATTTTAGTAAAAAATAAATTCACGAGTAGGATTAGAATTAGGTCTAAATCCTATCATATTATATTCATTATCACTTCTATATTGAATGGAGACACACTTTTTTTTTTTATTTTTTATTATTATTACTATCAAAATATATTCTTAATTCTAAATTTTGTGTGAAAAAAAAATAAAGATAAATTAGATTTTTTTTGTTTGTTCTCTCTTATATTTAGTTTATTATTAAATAAAATATAAAAATACTAATTTTTATATTTTTATTTTTTGTGTTATATTTTTAGTATTTTATTTTATCATATTTTTAAAATCAAATGCAACCTAAGTTGCATACAAAAAAAAAAAAAGAAAATGAAAAAAATGCTACCAAATTAGTAAAATTTATTATTTTTATCCAACAATTAACTATTAATATTTAAAAGTGTTAGTTAAAAATATAAAATTAGACTAATAAACTAAATATATTGAGTTGCTAGCCAAAAGTACGGATTACTATAAATTAAAAATTACTGACTCTCAAACTTTTGTTTATAAAAAATTATTTTTTAATTTTAAATTAATAAGAGTAATTAAGCATTAAGCTGAAAGAAATTTCAATAGTTTTTTATTTTCGTATTTGTTTTTTTTTTCTTTTTGGAAATTATATGTATTCTCTATAAGAGATGGTTAAAATTGAGTTAATAAGACAACATTATGAGACTAATTTTTTTTAACGGAGTTTTAATATACAAAACTAGAACCATCATACATAAAAGCAATTAGGCATGTATAACTTGAAATATTTTCATTTAATAGGGTTTACGTTGCAAGCAATTATTTTTGTGTCACTTAGAATATAATAATAATTTTTTTGGGGTAAATTATAAATGCCAAGCAAAAATCCAAACAACTTAGATTTAGCTTACTAAAGTTTCTTTAATTTTTTTTAAGATATGTTTGTACTTTCAAAGAAGTATAAATATTTTATTTTATATTTTGTAAATAAAATTTATCCTTTTTTATTGGTCAACAGCAAATAATGCTAGTAAATGATTATTATAACAAAAAAACCATAAATAGTTAAATACATTGAATCAAATATTCGCTTACAAAAATATATTAATATCAATTATATTAGGTATATATTAAAATTAATCATTAAAGTTAATTATTAATATATTAAAAATAAATTAAATAATATTTATATTAATATATAAAATATATAATAATTAATTTTAATGATTAATTTTAATATATAAATAAAATTTTTGTATGAATATTATCACCTACGTAACCAGAGTTACACTATATAACCTCTCCAAGTAAATCTACCATATGTCCGCAGCATACCAAAATAAATAAAATAATAAATAATATAAAAAACTACCATATATCCGTGTGTAACACACTCTCCATTCTCCAAAATCATTTTCCTCTCTCCCGCCTTAATTTCATTCCATTTCCTCACTCATCCACCGTTCAAATCACTTCAAATCTAATGACACCAAATCCAACGGTCACAAAACAGGGTACAACATAACGTTCGTAACTTTCACGTACCCCATCATTCTCTCCCCCGCTATAAAACCGCAAGCCTCGCCGCACTCGAGCTCACATTCTCTCCGTGACTTACACTCCATTTCTCTCTGTGTTCCGGCGAACGCCGCTTTACATTTTTCCGGTGAGGTAACCGGCGGAGTTAGGTTTTTTCCGGCGAGAATGGGAGGGGCTATTCTGTCGGAGCTCGCGACGGAGATAGTGATTCCGGTATGCGCCGTCGTCGGGATCGTGTTCTCACTGGTGCAGTGGTTCCTCGTTTCAAAGGTGAAGCTCACACCGCACGCAACGTCGTCTTCGAGTGGTAACAGCAACAACAACAACAACGGGAAGAACGGTTACGGAGATTACCTGATCGAAGAGGAGGAAGGAATCAACGACCATAGCGTCGTGGTCAAGTGTGCCGACATTCAAAGCGCCATCTCCGAAGGTGAGATCTGAGCTTTTCTTACTTGAGATCTCGTTGTGTCGTCGGTTTATTTTTCTGGCGTGTCGTTTTTGGAGCTGAATCTAACGTTTTGTGTTTTGTTTTTTGTTTTTCTTATTTGTTCGGTTGAGTAGTTGTGTTAGTAAATAGTTATGCTTTCGAAAGGATAAGCTTGTTAGTGCTTGTTTGGATTTAAAGTGTTCGTGTTTCTGTGCCGTTTGCGGTCTTAACGACTGTGTAGATTAAGTTCCCGAATTATTGGAATTGAATGCTACTACTAGATATTATCGTGAATAGTGGATACACAAAGATCTAGCTTTATCTGTTTATCTGAAAGCCTGAAATATAGCTGTTGTCAAAATATCTTAGTGTTTTATCACTTTATGGTTTAATATGAAGTCGTTGTTTTTCTTATTATTAATCTGCTATTATTAGTACATCCGTCCTATTATTATCTAGTGTTAGTGCGGTTATTATTTTTAGTTGTTGTTATTATTATTTTGTAATAAATTAATAATTAATTAATAATCCATCTAGTACTGTTGATATTTTACTGTGGGGTTTTATCATATTACAAATTGTTCTGATTCCAAGAATGATGGAAGCATCCTAAATCGGTATATATCCTGCTGCCTGTATAAATATTATGATTTTGATGAAGAAAGTAATTTGCTTTAAAATAATCAACCTGACTGTGGTGGTTCCTTAATCTAGAATGCTGATACCTAATCACCGCATGGCATGTGATAGACTAATATGGCACATTGCTGATTTGCTTACACATTTAGTGTTGGGACTTGGATGGGTATTTTGGTCTTTGTACTTACAAGCTCTGAATTTGTTTGCAGGTGCCACATCCTTTCTTTTCACTGAATATCAGTATGTGGGAATCTTCATGGTTGCTTTTGCGGTTCTGATCTTCCTTTTCCTGGGTTCTGTGGAAAGCTTCAGCACCAAGAGCCAGGCTTGCACATATGACAAGACTAAGATTTGCAAGCCAGCCCTTGCAACTGCATTGTTCAGTACTGTATCATTCTTGCTCGGTGCTTTGACTTCGGTTCTCTCTGGTTACCTTGGGATGAAAATTGCAACCTATGCCAATGCCAGGACAACCTTGGAAGCAAGAAAGGGAGTTGGGAAGGCTTTTATCACTGCATTCAGGTCTGGTGCAGTGATGGGTTTTCTGCTTGCAGCAAATGGTCTTTTGGTGCTCTACATTGCCATTAATGTCTTTAAGATATATTATGGTGATGATTGGGAAGGTCTTTTTGAGGCTATAACTGGTTATGGCTTGGGTGGATCTTCCATGGCTCTGTTTGGGAGAGTTGGTGGTGGTATCTATACCAAGGCTGCTGATGTTGGTGCTGACCTTGTAGGAAAAGTTGAAAGAAATATCCCTGAGGATGATCCAAGAAACCCTGCTGTAAGTCACATTTCCCCCCTTTCTACTTCCTTTTTCCATTTTCTTCACAGGAAGAATTGATTGAAGAATAATGTAGTTATCTCATCAGTCCTCCCTGTATTTGCTGAAACAATTGATCCATTTTCATGATCTTATCAGGTGATTGCTGACAATGTTGGTGACAATGTTGGAGATATTGCTGGGATGGGCTCTGATCTTTTTGGCTCCTATGCTGAATCATCTTGTGCTGCCCTTGTTGTTGCTTCCATTTCCTCATTTGGAATCGACCATGACTTCACTGCCATGTTGTATCCCCTACTTGTCAGCTCTGTGGGCATTCTCATCTGTTTGATTACTACTCTCTTTGCAACTGATTTCTTTGAGATCAAAGCCGTCAAGGAAATTGAACCAGCATTGAAAAAGCAGCTTATCATTTCTACAGCACTCATGACTGTTGGAATTGCAATTATTAGTTGGCTTGCTCTCCCATCGACCTTCACTATTTTCAACTTTGGAGCTCAGAAAGAAGTTAAGAGCTGGTACGTTAAGTTTGTTTTAATGTTTTTTTATGGGAAAAAATTGTTTGTTGAATTTCTTGGCCTGGTTTTGTATATACATAGTATTGCTTTAGATTATTCCATTAAAACCTCGTGTCTCCGTTTCTTGATTATATTCCCATATTTCATTTATTTTTGTTATCTTGGATTGTTGATAACGTTTTTAATAGAGTTGTTTTTACATGGTTGACATTTTCAGGCAGTTATTCCTATGTGTGGCCGTAGGACTCTGGGCTGGACTTATTATAGGGTTTGTCACGGAATATTATACAAGCAATGCTTACAGGTAGCTGAATGCTGAGTTTCTGACGTGCCTTACTATATTTCATTTATAGATAGATGTGTAATGCCCTTAACTTCCTTTTTGTGATTGACTTTCAGCCCTGTACAAGATGTTGCTGATTCCTGCCGGACTGGAGCTGCAACCAATGTCATCTTTGGCCTTGCGCTAGGATACAAGTCTGTCATTATTCCTATTTTTGCCATTGCCATAAGTATCTTCGTAAGTTTCAGTTTTGCTGCAATGTATGGAATTGCTGTGGCTGCCCTTGGAATGCTTAGTACCATCGCTACTGGATTGGCTATTGATGCCTATGGACCTATCAGTGACAATGCTGGAGGCATTGCTGAAATGGCTGGAATGAGCCATCGTATCCGCGAGAGAACTGATGCACTTGATGCTGCTGGCAACACAACTGCTGCCATTGGCAAGGTAATTTGAAGCTTTTAGAGTGGTTGCATACATTCAGCCTATATTTTTGTTCAAATGACTATGGCGTTACATCTATGCTAAAATATAGATTAGTATCTATAGCCTTTATCTTAATTAAGAACGAGTTAAAAAATATTCTAATGTTATTGATTACTTCTTATCCTCTGGTCATTTCATCATGATTATCAACCCAAAGTTACACCTGAGTTATGTGTTCTATTCTTCCATCACTAGGGATTCGCCATTGGATCTGCTGCTCTGGTATCTTTGGCCCTATTCGGTGCCTTTGTCAGCAGAGCAGGAATTTCAACTGTTGATGTCTTGACTCCCAAGGTCTTTATTGGACTCTTAGTTGGCGCCATGCTCCCCTACTGGTTCTCTGCCATGACCATGAAGAGTGTAGGAAGTGCAGCTTTGAAGATGGTTGAGGAAGTTCGCAGGCAGTTCAACACCATTCCAGGACTCATGGAGGGTCACGCCAAGCCTGATTATGCCACATGCGTCAAGATTTCCACTGATGCATCCATCAAGGAGATGATTCCTCCAGGTGCCCTTGTCATGCTTACACCACTCATTGTCGGTACCTTCTTTGGTGTGGAAACTCTCTCAGGCGTTCTTGCAGGTGCTCTTGTTTCTGGTGTGCAGGTAATATCAGTTACTAAGACTGCATTATGTGAAGTTCAGTTGGAAGTATTGTGTTCCAACATTCCTGTCAAGTTTTCTGAATCTTTGTTCTTTTGAATTGTTTTTTCAGATTGCAATATCAGCATCAAACACTGGTGGTGCCTGGGATAATGCCAAGAAGTACATTGAGGTAAAGATTTTTAAACTGGAACTTTTTTGAGAATGCTTTTTTTTTTTTCTATTATGGAATTTTCATTGTGTTTGTTCATTGGATGATAAAATTCGCTGGCAATTTCTTATTTCAGGCCGGTGCATCTGAGCATGCTAGGACCTTGGGACCAAAGGGATCTGATCCACACAAGGCAGCTGTTATTGGTGACACCATTGGTGACCCTTTGAAGGACACTTCTGGGCCTTCACTCAATATCCTTATTAAGCTTATGGCCGTGGAATCACTCGTCTTTGCTCCATTTTTTGCCACCCATGGCGGCCTTCTTTTCAAGCTCTTTTGAATGAGTGGGAGCCACTCTGGTAGTAGAGGCTTCTTTTACTTTTAAATCCTATTTTTTGTCGGAGCTTTCAGTCGCTTTTTTGCCTTTTATTTTGTACCAATCAATAGCTTCTTTCCACCTTTAGGTAGCTTCTTCGATTATGAGAATTCCAAATTTGTCACAAGAACTAGATTTTGCCGACAAGGATTTTCAATTAATTTTCCGGCTTTGGAAGATGCCAATGTTTTTGGGAAATATCATTATTATCAATTTCAAAGATAGATTGGACGGTGTGATTCTTCATTCTTGTAATCTGATTTCAGGACCCGTAGTAACTTCGAATATTAGGAAAGGGGTTTTCATATGCTTTTATACCAAGAGATTTACTATTAAAAAATGACGAAATTTTTTGTTCAAAGAGCATGTAACAACTCGATTCCATTTGCTTAAAGAGATCAATCATCAATGCCGTATTACTCGTTTAAAGGTTTAATTGTATCAGTTTGCAAACGGTATCCTTTTCCATTGCACATTTGCACTTGAGTCAAGATCAGCAATGAAATAATATATAGCAATTATTAGTTTTATTATTATTTTAAAAAATTCTTAACAAATAACAATGTATTTCTCTGTTTCTTCTTGTTTCAAACACTAATACCGATCCACACACTCCTCACAAATACATGACTTGTTTATTATTTATAAAAAATAAGTGTATTTTTCGAAATTGAAATCATCTTTGATAACCAGAGTGATATTTTTTCTTTTGGGGCTTATTTTGCAAAAAGCTAATTTTTTAACCAAAATGACAATTTACTTAGATAGATATTACCACCTTTATTTTAATAATATCAGTTCTATATAGCAGTTTTTTCTTTTAGTTTACCCCAAAGGTTAATATACTTTTAAGGGCCCTACTTCTAATCACTTCCTTAATCAATTCCTGTATTTATAAGACTCTTAAAACCATGTGCATTCGATTTAAATTTATATTTATTAATATGACAAGATAAAGTTGGATAATATATATATATATCGGGTAATTGATTTTTTTTTCTAAAATGATAATATAAAATTGAATATACGTGTTGGGAATGTACTTGATAATTCAATTTAAATCCATGAACTTTTTTTTTTCATTTTCTTTCTTTTAGGTGAACTTATTATTATTTTTTTTTTCATTTTCTGATTTTCTATTTTTGGGATCTCTTATGTCTGAAGAATCCACAACTTTTTTTTCTTTTTACCTCCCCAAACGCATAACTGAAACAAATTGGCGAAAAAAAAAAAAAACTCAGACACACTTTTCTGCTTACCTTCTGGAGAAACGCTGCGACAACAACCAAGCGGTGGGGTCAGCCAGTGGAGGAGCTTCGGCGACTGTGCGGCGAGTTCGACGGTGGTACTTCGTTGGGTGTGATTTTTTCTTTCCCTTTTCTTATGTAAACTTCTTTGGATGGGTCTGGTGTCCGACTATGATGATTATTTGATTGATTTATTAAATTATGTTTTTTTGTTTGTTGGAGAAGATAGTGCTGAAAAATTCTTCTGTGCTTTTGAGCTATGGATTCAGTGTTCAGATGATGTTTCGCAGGGTTTTAAATGATGAACTCCAGGTGTTTGATAAAAGTTCTGTAGGGATATTGTATCAAGACATATTGTTGAGTTCATTTGTAACAAGAATGAGTACAATAACGTATGCATATTACGGTGATTGTGTATTAGTAGTAACTAACATAACAGGCTTTACAAATTACTCTCATCACATTGCATCTTATCGTGTTATATTGCTGTAGTTTGTTGTTTGATTGTGCTATTGGGTTAGTGTGGTGGTGAGGGGTAGGAAATGGAAGATATCAAGCATATTGAAAGGCTCTATGAATAAAATAGGAAGAACATGTTAATAAAATCATGAATTGAGAAGATAAAATAAAGAGGATCTATTATTTATTTATGTATTGTTCTTAAGTATATTTACTAAATACAATGGGAATTTGAAGGGGTTTGGTGGACAAATTTTTCTTCCAAAATGGAAGTTATTGACCTAATTGCTATATAAGTACTGCAATTAGGTCAATAACTTCCATTTTGTATGGATTCCACCAAATGATCCAAAGGTTTAACTTGTTGCACCCTCACTTTACAAGGATATTCACTTTAGAAGATCCATCAAAGATTGAGTGCTAATGTGGATAATTGATTTGAACAAGTGATGTAGTTGTTGTTCATCACATGAGTCAATCACCTTCTTAGCCTACCATTCCAAAACAAAAATCACCACAAGCATGCTAGTTTTGAATCTATCATAGCCTTGCATCCGATATTGATTCTACTTGCATTCCATCTTTTTTTGTTGGTTTCATTTCCTTTTTGCAGTGAGCAGCCATGGCTCTGCGAACAGTGACTCGAAAGTTGGGCAATAAGTTGTTTCCTCTCTTGTCTTCCACATCCCACCTCCATTCGCATGCCACCAGTTTTGGTTGGTTTTCACTTCTTGTTCTCTGCAAAGAATAGTGTCTTTTATTCTTTTATAATAATAAAGTTGGACTTTTTCCTTTTCTTTTTTCATGACACCGATTTGTAATTAATACTTTGTCACGTTTCACTTTCAGGATTCAAGGAAGTGAAAGAAGAAGAAAAGGCTGCAATGGTTGGGAATGTCTTCTCAAACGTTGCTTCTAACTATGACCTCATGAATGATCTCATGAGTGCCGGGTTGCACCGGTTGTGGAAGGACAGGTTACATTCTCATTGCTGCCTTTCGGTTGTATTATTGTTTCCTAAAGTTTAGATTCTGAATCCCGTTGCTATTAGCATCTGACATTGAATAAAATCCTTTGTTTTCTACTCACATCTCAGACTGGTTTCAAAGCTCAATCCTTTTCCTGGAATGAAGCATCTTGATGTGGCTGGTGGCACAGGTTCATAACTCTACTTTCTACAATGTTTCTGTTCTGAGCATATGAATATGAAGTAAATTCGGATCTGTTATAATTTATATGACATGAAGGGGATAACCCATGTGAGATACTTGTGTACCTGGAAGATATCATAGACTTGTCCATTTATTTAAGGGAGAGACGTTTTAGTTCATGAGGCACTTGTCACAGTGAAGTCTACCTGCTCCGAGTTTGCTGATCTGTCTTTCTATTTCTTTTTTAGCTAAAGCAGTTTTTAGTTTGCAGCATACTCTTAAATTTTTATTCATAATGGGCATTTTACTCGTGTTCTTGTTGAATGTCCAATTACGAAGTGTACAGGAAGGAATTGTTTGTTAGCTGGCTGATAGTAGTCAAAAAGTATACATTATTTGAACAATTTTAATGTTGCAAAAGACTCATTACGGCAATACATGGCATTTTAACTTTGTTCAAAAGTAAGCTGTGTGCGCTTCATGTTCAATTGTTTGTTTGAAGTTTCCATGACGAACATAATTATGCAATGTGTATTTTTATTTAAAATAAAGCTTGCTTCTCTAAGCAATATTCTTGTTGGTATGGATTTTAGAGGAATAAAGTGTTGTTACTGCTGCATATCATCTTTGCTATGCTTCATTATCCTTTATATCAAGGATAAGATTTCATGATTTTACAGGGGATGTTGCTTTCAGAATCTTAGAAAGGATAAACAGAGTTAAGCAAAGAGGAATTCAACGTGATTTTGAAGATATATTAGAGGCAGAAACTAAGATATATGTGTGTGATATTAACCCTAACATGTTAAATGTTGGCAAACAGCGGGCCTTGCAGAAAGGTAAATGAGAGTGCCTTACAATGTCATTAGTTATTTCTGACTTTTATAAAGGACTTTGGTTCTGCATACTTGTATTTATGTGAAGTGAATTTCTGCTAACAATAATAGGTTTCACTGAAGACGGTTCCCTTGTATGGGTGGAGGGAAATGCTGAAAGCTTGGGATTCCAAAATGATTCAATGGATGGTTACACTATAGCATTTGGGATACGGAATGTCACACACATAGAGAAAGTTCTCAGTGAAGCTCATAGGTAGGCTTGCATTTTTTAAAGATGTTGTAACTTGTGTGCCATCGCAGCTTATGGCTACTGATGGAAATGTATGGTTTATCACTTTCTGGGTTGATCATTTTTGACAGGGTACTGAAGCGTGGAGGCAGGTTCCTTTGCCTTGAACTTAGCCATGTGGGAATTCCTGTATTTAAAGAATTGTAAGTATCATTTGCTCTGTTTTGCAAGAATGCTGCATACTGGTTGTTTCCTTCCGAAAAAGGTGATAGAGTAGATATTGATACAAGAGAAAGTCTAGGGGGCCAGCAGATTTTGTGGTTTTTAGCCATCAATGATGTTTTTAATGGTGTGAGATTGCATCTAATGGTGTAGAATCATTCAATTTCCTTTTGATGGTTAAGTGCTGGCCAGAATTTAACAAAAGTGTTGGCCCCCTAGTGCTCCTCTTGATATAATGCATGCTAAATTTGAGAAATAAAGTTGAACAAAATTATTCAGTAATGAATGTAATCAACGCATACACTCTATGGAATACATATTCCATATTTACATAGAACTGTATAATTTCCTCTTGCTTATAGACTTCAAATTTTGGGTAAGAAACTAGTGTATTTGAAAGTAGAAGGAAACTAGATAACATATATTTACAGAGTGGGTGAGATGTCTTCCAAGAAAGATGGAAGAAAAGAAACGAAAATAATGAGCCAGCTGAAAACTTACAATCCTTGCATGCCTTCCTTGCGAATTAAATCTTCAATGTTCTGCTATTCATCTTCTTGCAGGTATGATTTATATTCTTTCTCCGTTATTCCATCTATGGGAGAGATGGTTGCTGGTGACCGTGAATCTTATCAGTACTTAGTTGAGAGTATCCAGCGTTTCCCTACACAGGTTTTCATTCTTTCATATATTGGTAGCTGTTGATGTTCTTACTTCTTTATCAGTTGCACTTGCTAATGGATCTCTTAATTCTTCTCAACATGGCTGGATTTAGTATACAGTGAGCCTGTATTTTGTGTTCGGAAAAGATGGGAACCAGGTTTTGAGTAGGAAGATGGGTCGTAGACCAATGAGATGATATTCCACATTTCTTTGTTACATATGATTTAATTTTAGCAAGCTGCGTTCCCAGTTATTTAACTCAGCATTATCATCTGTTTTTCTACCATGGAGCTTTATCTTCAATTTTTGAATATTTGCTTATGCTTGCATGTTTATGTATTATCATACTAAGCATTGTGCAGAATTTGCTCTGATATATTCATGTCTAGAAATTTTGCTTATGGGGGATTATCCTAATTATCCTATTCTATGTTGAATTTGCAGGAGAAATTTGCATCAATGATTGCTGATGCAGGGTTCCAGAAAGTAGAGTATGAGAATCTAGTAGGGGGAGTGGTTGCCGTCCATTCAGGGGTCAAAATCTGATATTTTCATGACCTTTACGCACATGTATCTAATAATTCACAATCCTGATCTTCTAAAATACAAGTAAAATACATCTGAACCATTGATGAGAAAATTAGTGGTTTCATATTTAATAAGCAAAATTATATGCATAACTACCCATGTCACATGAAAGTTGAAACCATTGATTTTCTCATTAGTTCAGACATTGCAATTTAATCCCTTATCCAATAATTTATGGATCTTTCTGAGCTGCTTATAGGCATGGATGCCGATGTCAAGTGTGATAAGTCATCATCTACTCAGAGAAGAGTGACTCTGTTAGAATATGTTCTTTAATTTATGCGGTCATAGTTGGCACTTGCAATTCACAATTTTGGTGAGAATTTGTATA
Organism: Arachis ipaensis; assembly: GCF_059453495.1. Classification (NCBI taxonomy): domain Eukaryota; kingdom Viridiplantae; phylum Streptophyta; class Magnoliopsida; order Fabales; family Fabaceae; genus Arachis; species Arachis ipaensis. The sequence goes on along the minus strand of NC_142444.1, from coordinate 1,721,001 downwards.
TAACTTTTTTTACTTATGTTAAATTCTTTACCAAGAAGATAGAAACAGAATTGACGTTTGGCATGTTTGTGTTACGAAAAGAAGAAATGTCGTGTGGACGGAATTCATTTTAGAAAGCTGTTAGAGAATCATCAAAATTTATTATTTTTTACTATTAATTAGATATCAATATTTAAAAATGTAGGTTAAAGTATATTGTTGAATTATTAAACTAAAGAAATTGAGTTGACGACTAAAAATAATAACAAAAAATAAAATTTTGATAATGTTCTAACATTTTTCATCATTTTATGTATGTGTAGACTCGAGTTATTATTTTGGTAATTTATTTTGAACAAGTGGCGTATTAATATATATTAGCACAAAAAAGGAGAGAAAAAACTCTTAAGATATTTGTTCAAGTACCGATAAAATCTCATCTGAACTTTAAACAGCGATTGAAGTAGCCTTACTTTTTCATCTGCATATATGTAATATTGTGGTTTTTAGTGAGTACAATTAGATTAGATATTCATGATGCATGGTACAATTTTCTGATCAATTACTAATATATAGTGCAAAGTCACAAGCAATTGAGTAGTAGAAGCAACAAGTACCATACCATTCTAACCAAATAAGTGGAGAATAATTTGTACCAAAAAAAAGGTGAGAATAATCCATTCATTTCTATAATTATTTTCTTATAAAAAATATAATATAATATATACAAGTGGCATTATTAATTTATTATTATTCCAAATACGAGTAGTAAATAATAGTACCTATTACCTTCGCTTTTAAAATATCGTACAATAAAAAAATGAATAATATATATTCGGGAATGAATTCTCTCGATTGTTAAAAAAAATTGAAGGTGTAAAGTGTGATCTTTAATCCTTCATTGCTTTCTTTTTTATATTTATTTTTGGTTTTACCTATAAAATTAATGATAAAAGATCACACTTTACTCTCTCAATTGTTAAAAAAAAATTGAGAGAATCCATTTTTTACGTATTTATTCGTAGAAATATGAATAAATATGATGCAATAATTAATAGTCATTAGTCTAATTTTAGCTATAATTTTATTTAAATACAATAAATTATATAAAATTTTAATCTACATATTAAATAGGTATATACAATAATATAAAAAAAAAATAATTTATTCTCTGTCTTAAGAATTGCCTAATTAATCTTCACAGTACCACTAGTAGTATAGAATAAAAAGAGGCAAGAAACAGGGGCGCAAAAAGAGTGGCGTCATTGCGTGCACAAAGCTCACAAGCCATCCCTCTAACGGGTCCCACTCAGCCTTCTTCAAACGGATAAAGTCAACAAACAAATCCCTCTCTCGCTCTCTCTTTATTATTCTTTTCCCTCCTTTCTTATCCACCTCGCTCTCCGAACCCATCGTACTCGCCACGTGCCCTTCTTACATTGCTTCGGATCCAGCTTCGGTATCCAGCCACGTAGCACTTCTCTCTTCCCCACCCACCCTCACCTCTCTCACCCACCCAACACACCCACACAGAAACACTCACTCACTTCCTTCTTTCTTTTTCTCTGTTTTTTTAACTCCCTTTCCTTTACACTCACTCCAAAATTTCTCAGTTTCTTCTTCTTTCTCTCAAAACAGGAGAGAGGATCTGCGCGCCTTCAAACGATGTCGTTTTGAGCTTATCGCCGATCATGTCAAGGTGAAACTGTTACTTAGCTTTTTCACCATTTCGTATTCTCTGCTCCGTTTGTTTTCGCTCCAAATTCTGCTTCCTTCTTTCATTTTTGTTTTCAAAATTTTCATCGCAGCTTCCAGAAACTTCTTTTCACTTGTGTTTTTTTTATTCTTACGTTTCGTTAGTTATCATCTGGAAATTTCGAAGACAATCTGTGGTCTGTGGAGTATGGAGACTCTGCTGTTTGATCATGGCTTCTTACTTCGTAGATCACCATATCTAGCTAGTTATTATTCAGCTTGATCATTTATTTATTTTTCTCTAAATATTCGTGTTCATCGTTGATGGAACTCGGAGCCTCTTGCGATTGGAAACAAAATCGCGCTGTTATTATTGTTAGTATTATTTTAAAATTTTGCTTCATTATATTACTGTAATTTATAGCGTTAGTGTCCTAAGATTCTGTATTTTCACGTGAATGGAACCGTTCGAAGAGAATCTCTGGAATATGGAGCATCGTGCGGTTGAAAAAAACAAATGTATTGCGCTGTTATTAACTTATTGTTGATATTAGTTTAAGAGAAAGATGTTAAATGTTGATTATGATGCGGTTGCTGTAATTTTCAAGCTGTTAATGGCTTCAGTGTGAATGATCAAGTATACTGAAAACTTTTTCATCTGTGCTCTTTCGCTCTCTGTGTCTTTTATACAGGGTGACGTTGATTGCATACGTTCATTTTTGGTTATTGATTAGAATATACTAGTGTTCTGGTGCAATTTCTGTGACAAATATTGATTACAAGATATTTCCTGGATATGGGGGGAGCGTGTTCTAGGAAGCCCGAGCGGGATTCTGAAGATAGTCCATGTAGAGGACTTTCACGAAGATTTTGCAAAAGTGGGAGTTTGAAATGGTGGACATCCTCGTTCGCTTATCCTTCTGTAGATTTCCATTTACGGAAAGGAGATTGTCCATCGCTGTTGGAGTTGTGCATCAAGAAAATAAATGAGGTATTGTTCAAGAAAATGTATCCTTCACCGATGGACTAAATTTTGATATAATCAACAGCAATTTTTATTTCAACAGGATATTGACAGATATAATTCATTTTCTATGCTGCCTCGGGATATAAGTCAGCAAATTTTTAATAAATTGGTTTGTTCCCAACGCCTAACCAGCGTTTCCCTTGAAGCTTTTCGAGATTGTGCGCTTCAGGTATATACTTTTAATTAACTCTGCCTCTGGATTTCTAGATATTTGTGCGCTTATGATCTAAAATGTTATCATGCTGCTTTTTTTACAGGACCTTGACTTGGGTGAATATGCCGGTGTTAATGATTCTTGGATGGATGTCATCTCATCACAGGGTTCATCATTACTTTCCGTGGATCTTTCTGGGTCTGATGTCACTGATTTTGGGCTGAGTTACCTAAAATATTGTGAAAATCTCCTTTCCTTAAATCTAAATTACTGTGATCAAATCTCGGATCATGGACTGGAGTGCATCAGTGGTATTCTTCCTTTTCCTTCATGGAGTCTTTGTTATGGAATCACAATAATTGGCAGTTATTCACATATTTCCTATATTTGAACTTGGTTGTTGGTCCCCTGATACCTGGCATTTGTTTTTGGTGTTGTGTTTGCATTGGGCGTTTAAGTTGTTTATCAAATATTTAAGTGCTTATTCATCAGCCACTAACTGAAGGTTTATGACGACTGTTATACTATATACCAGGTCTGTCAAACTTGACAAGTTTGAGCCTCAGAAGAAATGATTCAATATCTGCTCAAGGAATGAGTATCTTGTCTGGTCTTGTTAATTTAGTCAAGTTGGACTTGGAGAGATGTCCTGGGATTCATGGAGGCCTGGTTCACATTCAAGGTTGGTTATCAATCCAATATTTGTCTAAAAAGTAGAACATTACTGATCAGTCTTCTTTGGTTCTCTTCAAGTACCCCCTGTTTTATTAGTGTTCAAAGGATGTGTGAATTTTCTATTCTAGCTGTTAAACTTAATTAATTTGTACAGGTGCTAATGTACCTTCATGATGCTGTGTCGTTTTCTACAACAATCGTTTGCGTATTTCAATTTTAATTGACAAAAATTCCATCAACGATGTGGAATGTAATTTATGGATCAGCCAAGTAGTGTAACGATTTTTAAGCCACTGTCCACCTTTTAAATTTGTTGAGTACATTGAATATCTAAGATAAATATGTTGTTTGAGATAAGGAAATATTGATCTTCTCCAGAAGCAGGAATTGATATACTCATTACACTCAGAAACTTTATGTGAAATAAATAATGTCACCCTTAAAAATGGCCTAATCTCTATTGTCCATGTTAATCACAAGTTGTGTAGAAGGAGAATAACAATATGAAGGAATTCTATTATGCTGGTTGTGTTAATGTAGCATGGATGGAAAACAGAAATAGATTTCCTTGAGACATTCAATCCAATCCAATCCAATGATTTGTTGATAATTTTCAGGTTTAACCAAGTTGCAATCACTCAATATTAAATGGTGCAATTGCATAACCGATTCTGATATGAAGCCTCTATCAGGTTTGTTTCAGCTTGCTTCCCTTTGATTACAGTTGCTGAAAATTTTAAGCATATTCTTCCTATTTTCAGTTAGTGTGCATCGTGTTTCTGCCATTACACATTGTTTATAAACTTTATATAATTGATAGCTGCTTTCTAATAAAATTAAAAGATGTCTATTCATACTGATAAAATGGGATGCATTGTACTGGTTCATTTTATTTCCATCCAGCAATGACATTGCTCCAATGCATTATGGCAAATGATGTTTAGCTGTAAGGTCTTTTTTTCTTTTTTGAACTAGTTGCCAATTTCAAAGAGGCTATGATGCCATATCAAAACCTTTGCTCCTGAAGGCTAATGAGTTCAAGTGTGTGAATACTTTTATTTCTCTAAGAAAGAACACATTGCAACTGTGCTTAACTACTGTATAATTGTCAGTTTGATGTGTACATATAGAAGTATAGTCATTGTTGTCTTAGTCAACACATGGTTCAATGATTAACAGAACAATGTATTTTATTCAATTTGCTTCCAGAGTTGGTGTGTTTGGAGAGTCTTGAGATTTCTTGCAGTAAAGTCACTAATTTTGGCATCAGCTTTCTAAAAGGTACTTCCTGTTTCCTTGTATTATTGTGGTGTTTCAGAACAATCAGGATTTTTTATTTTATAGGTTCAACCTAACATTTTCATCTTCTTCCATGGATTTTTCTTTGTTTTCTGTTTTTATGTGAATATATGGTTATAATTCTGAATGCAGCTATCAACTAATCAGTTTGTCTTTTCTGGGGAAAAATTTCAGTTATATATGCAATCTTGTGCTTCATTTCTTTGATGTAGACTTCAGTTGTATAAATCATTCTTGGAAAAGTCTCTTTGTTTTTCCTTTTGTCCTTGTAATTTCTGAAGTTGATATTGTTTTAGTCAGTCAGTAGACATGTTGCAGTGTGAAATATAAACCTATATACAATACTAGCATCTCAGCTTGCCAGTTTGAACAGAATTCTTGAGTTTCAGTATTTCATAATTATCTATGCTTCATTAATTTTCGATGATGTCCTGGTTCATTTCAGGATTGCAAAAGCTTTCCTTACTAAACTTGGAAGGGTGCCTTGTAACAGCTGCATGCTTGGATTCTCTTGCAGGTTTAATTGCTTGATATACTTTTATGCTTATTACATTGCCGATCTAGAAAATTGGCCGCTTTATTATATTCCCTAGAAACAATACAACTATACAACTACTAAACCTATAAACCAGCCAGCATATTTAAGGATATCCTGCAGTGGTGCCATTGTGAGAATGGTTGAATTCTTGTCTTCTCTCTCTAGAAAACTCTGCATCACCCTCCAAAATGATACTTCTGCACCCCACATTCCAAGCAAATAATAAACCCTCCTGTTAGCTCAGCTCTATATTAAAACTTCAGAGATGCAGATTTGTCAGTGTACTGCTGCTGTAAAATGTTTTCCATCATGTTTATTAGTATATATTATAGATTAATATGTCCTTGTTGTTTCTTGCCAGATCTTCCTCTCTTGTCAAACTTGAATCTTAATAGATGCAATATTACCGACGACGGCTGTGAAAAGTTTTCACGTAAGCTGTTGGGACTTGTCTATCTGCTATTTTTGTTTGATAATTATATATTTTAAAATATGCTCATCTGTTTCAAATTTCTTGTACCATAAGAATTATTGTGGACAAGGCAGCCGTAGAAAACTTTTTATTTTAACTTTTGCAGGGCTGGAAAATTTGAAAGTACTCAACTTGGGATTTAATGATATTACTGATGCATGTTTAGCACACTTGAAAGGTGAGAAAAATATGGACCTGCTCTCTCTCTCTCTCTCATAACCCATTGCAGAAAACACGGTTTTTGGTCTAACTTTCTGTGATTCCATGATTCGATATAATAATTTAATGAGAAATGTTCAATGCCCGCAATAGTCCAGAACTACTTCTTTTTTCCTGTAAATTTTATGTCACGAGATCCAAGTATAAATAGGCTAAGTTCGTATATGATTTATGACGGGATGTAGTGGCGATTCATTTGATCCACGTAACTGACTGCTTGGGACAATGTTTTATTGTTATTGTTGTCATCGTATGTGGCAGTCCAACTCAGCAGTCAACACTTCCAAATTATCAATTAGATTTCAAAAATATAGGAATGAAAATAAATGAAAATAGAAGTATTTACAATCAAAGTTCAAAAGATTTATTACGGAGTTTTTTTTCCTTAGCAGTATTGACAAAGTTGGAGAGCTTGAACCTTGATTCATGTAGGATTGGTGATGAAGGGTTGATCAACTTGGCAGGTAGGTTCTTGAATATTTTGTTTGTTTCTGGATGAAAATAAAAATGTTGCGAACAAATTTTGGGAAAAGTGAAAAATAAGTAGCTTGCACCTTTCCTCTCGGTGGCATAAATGTGTCCAATATAAACTCAAAGAATGATGCCTTACATGTGATTTGTCATTGGAAATGCCACTGTCCAAGGGAAAATATGACCGACTTTTTTGGCCTATGCTTTTTAGGCCATAGGCAACTGAAGTGCTTGGTATTGTCTGATACAGAAGTTGGAGATACTGGGTTACACCATTTGTCAGGTTAGATATGCTAGTTCCTTATTACTTGTTCTATTTGTGTGCTTTTTGGTGGAAATAACTGCTTGTATTTGTAATGATGTCAGTTTTGATATCTCAACATGTTTTCAGAGATACTAACAAATTTTTTTTCTCATATATCAAGTTGTTGAGGGCATGTAGGACCTATTCTCTACATATGTAATTGTGTTTTCATTGTATTCCTCCTTACAAAATTAGCTTCATCCTTCCTTTCTCCATTTTAATGACTGGGAGGGGGGAAATTGAGGAAAAACTGAACTTTATTTCAGTTGATAAATATGTATTACAGCATGTGGGATTTTCTTGTATAACAAAGTAATTATTACCTAATAATTGGCAATCAATGGCTGATACTAATGTACGTGTAAATTACAACATTAATACAAGTTATCTGATATGAAAACTCTACACAATATTGTACAGTTATACGCGAAATGCAGTTGTAATAGCTCTCTCCTTCATGTTAAATACTATAATGTATAATGGAAAGCTATGCTTTATAGAGGAATCTTGTTTTTTGCTTTGCTTTTTTAGAGGGGAACCTTTATCCCCCAATGTTCTGTGATTATCATTGCCGCAGACTCTTAACAGTTTTTTATTATATCATTATATATTCAATTTCTCTTAGGATTGTCTGGCCTGGAGAAAATAAATCTGTCATTCACTGTGGTTAGTGATAGTGGTTTAAGGAAACTGTGTGGACTCACATCTCTTAAGTCACTTAATTTGGATGCTCACCAAATTACTGATGCTGGACTGGCAGCCCTTACAAGTATGTGTTGATATGGATGTACTACAATTCAAAGGAATAACTCTATTTCTGCAAACTCCTATTCTCTTCTATCTAATTGATTTGCTATTACTTTTTTTCCCCACTCATTGAGCTTTAGTGCTTGTTTTGGAGCCATTATTAAAAAAACATCTTTTTAAATTTTTTTTATATGTGTGGGAAAATATTTTTAATACAAGTACAATCACTAGAAAAAGGTAAAACAAAAAAAAAGATATGTTTTTGAGAAGTTATAATTTTCATTTTCTGGAAAAAGATATTTTCTATAATATGAAAAAAATATGTTCAAGGGTAAAATAAGAACATTTAATATTCATCCTAATGTAAAAATTTTTGAAAAGATAAAGTCTACATCCAAAATAAAACAATTTTCACTTCAGAAGTTCCTTTCAAAAAAGATCTTTTTAGAGAAGATCGTCCAAACAAGTCCTTAGAGTACTTTGTTTCATGATCTTCTAAGCTTAATGTTGCAGCATCCATAGTTCTCACTTTACTGATGCAGGTTTGACTGGGCTTACTGACCTTGATTTATTCGGTGCCCGAATCACAGATTATGGAACAAATTATCTGAGAAGTATGTCTAATGTTACTTAAATATGTTTCAAGTTCCCTGGATTTTTAGTTTTCACATGACTGGAAGTTGAAATATGACTCTCAGTTGATATATGGTCCTGTAATTGTTTTCTTTGTTTCTCACCAAGTCTAGTTTTAATTGTTACAGTTAAATTGCATGAACTTATGAACTTGGATTCTGTGAAATTCAAGTAGGAAATGTTTTTATCTTAAATCTTAATTGTGAGAGCATGTCCTATAGGACATCTGTTTGATCAGATCACTTGATATCAGTTAGATGTGGAGCTCGAACTCTCTTCCTCCGTCTCGCACGTTTCTAGTTTGGAAAGGATGATGCACCTTCTGGGCTGATATAACTATAAATTTGGGATGCCTTCTTTCTGACAAGCTCCATAAACAATTTTAGTTTTAGTTCCCAAATATATATTGTATAGACTTCTATGCTAGTATTAAATCTTTTGCTGCTTCTGTTTGATTCCATTTGGTTATACTCGAAGTTTACCATTTTGCTCAACTGTATTATATTACAGAATTTAAGAACCTGAGGTCCTTGGAGATATGTGGTGGAGGATTGACTGATGCCGGTGTGAAAAATATTAGAGCGCTTTCTTGTCTTATGTGCCTAAACTTATCACAAAACTGCAACCTTACGGACAAAAGCCTGGAGTCAATTTCAGGTATGCAGTGCCATTGCCTTCAGAAACCCATGACTGCATTTTTTCCCCTTTGTTTTCCACTTTGCGTAAATACTAGCATGAAGAAATAATAATAGTAATAATAAAAAATAAGTGTATTAGTATGCACTATTGCACTAACCTCCTTTCTTTTTATTAAATGTGTGTAATATTAACAAACAAGATGGTAAATGCCTGGCATTATAATTAAGAGGTTGCGGGTTTGAATCTTAGAAATAGCACAAATATGTTTCTACATTATGGAAGGCATTTTAGGAACAAAATTTGTGTACCAAATCATCCCTTTTCCCCAATTGTATAGAAATATAAATTTTATAATAGACGAAGACAACAAGCAATAATAATAATAATAATAAAGTGGGCTTGGATAGATAAAAATTGAGCGTGATGTATTTTGAGGTGTTGTGAAATATGCAGACTCTGGTGGTATTATTTCGTTGCTCAATGTTTGTGCACTCAAATTTCAGGGCTTACTCGATTAATCTCTTTGAATGTTTCAAATTCTCGCATCACCAACTCTGGTCTGCAGCATTTGAGAACACTGAAGAACTTGAGGTCTCTGACATTGGAATCCTGCAAGGTGACAGCATATGACATAAAGAAACTAAGATCAACACACCTCCCGAATCTGGTCAGCTTCCGGCCAGAATAGGTAGTTCGGGGAGGAATTCTAATCTGTATATTAGTATATATGTAAATATGGTACCAACATCATATTAGGGAGGAACATGGAAAGACAACCTCAAATCGTGTATAGGCTTATTGGGCTTCATGAAAAGGTGTGAATTGCCTCTGCTCTGTGAATATGTTATTTATGAATTATGATGTAAAACGATGATTCTGGGTTGCGTTAAGGTGATGGGGGGTGTGTGGATAGATTTATAATCCTCTATCGTCTCTATGCACACCTACGATACCTTTATAATTGAATTCTCTTTGCGTTGTTGAAATGTTTTAGGTTGTGATTTAAAAGTTTGCACTTGGAAGAATAAACATATGAATAATATTTTTTAATCTTAAAACCAACCTCATTAATAGTATATGTAAGGGTGGCAAATGGGTCTAGACCCGACGGGTCGGCTCGCATAACCGTCAAAAAAGGCGGGTCGGGATGAAAAATTGGGACCGATAAATAGCAAAAGTCCGCCTAATTTCACCGTTTAAATCGCGGGTTTTGGTGGGGTGGGGTGGATTTTTCCGTCGGGCTTAATGTTTTTTAAATGAGGGGATATTTTTACAATTTTTTTTTATCAAAACTTAACTTTTTTTAACCTTACAAGAGTATGAAGATAAAAATTGAGTGGTTTAGATTATGTTTATGTTACTTTGGAGACAATATTTATAATTATGTTTCAAATTATGTTTATGTTTATTTTGCTTTGGAGAGAATATTTATACTTTAAGATGAAAATTTGGTTTATAATTATGATTATTAGATATTTATAGTTATAAAGATTTTAATGTTTATGAATATAAAAAATATAATTTTTTTATGCCTTTAAAAATTATAAATTATATATATTATTTAATAGAGTGGAATGGGGTGGAATTTTAAGACCGTCTTATTAGGTGAGGCAGGGTGGGCTTCCCCACTATATGTAACAATTCTAACTAATAAAACTAGATAAATGATAGAAATGGATTTTCAGATTTTTTCCATTAATGGAATTAATATTTCAAATTTCCATTAAATTAAATTAGGGTTTAACTATGGTGTACTAAATACACATGATAAGATTATTAGTAGAAAATTTAAGTTTTTTAATAAAAAAAATTTTAATTAGTAATCTTAATATGGTTTTAAAGCACAAGTCACAAGATAGCTAAACTCGTTAAATTTATCTTCCAAATTTAGTTACGTTCGTTTTTACAAAATACTTATTTTTCATTAAGTTTTATTTGTATATGTGGGGTTTTAAACCTCTCCATACCATACTACAGCTAGAATTTAAAACTATCGCAGGATTTTTTACCCTCACAAATATGTAATATACTTTTAGAATAAAATTTAAAAACTCTCACCAAACTATATTATTTCAACTTTTTCGAAGTGTAATTTTTAAAACCCTACACTTAAAAAAGAGAGACTAAAATAAAAGAAAAAAAATAATGCAATGTGAAAAGAAGAGAAATAGATTCAATTCTTATAAAAGAACTAGTCTTTTGACATGGATGATGGATCATCTTTGAGGTTGATCTGAAGAGAAATAGATTGTTCGATTCTTATAAAAGAACTAGTCTTTTGACATGGATCATGGATCATCTTTGAGGTTGATCTGAAGAGGGTCCTCCAACTGATGGAGCTGCCACATTGCTTGCTGAACCATTCTCAACTGGTGGAGGCACACCCCACTTGCCTTCCGATTCAAGCGGCTCAAACACGTGAACTCCGCCGTCTGACAGCCCTATTGCAAACTGATTCGGTTCTTGCGGATGCGCCGCAATTACAAGCGGTTGTACGTTGGAACTGCCACATAAAACACATTAAGGTAGCATTCAACAAATGGTCAGGCACTAAGATAATGAATAAAATGGGTTAGTGTTGTATTACTTCCTGAACTTTACACCCTATGTACCTTGGCCACTAAGCTTTTAATATGCAAATTTGGTAAATATAACGGTCGTTTTGGACATTATAAAGTTTTGGGGGCTAAAATACAAATGGTGTATAAAGCCCTAAATAAAAACCCCCCCAAGGCATAGTTACTTTGACTCTCATTTTAGAGATATTAATAGAGATTGACCATACTAGACAGTAGACATTTTCTTTTGAATTCCAAAAATACTTTTAATTTGTGAGAAATTACCTGACGCTTCCTGAAAGATAAGCAGACGGATTGATTCGACATCGTAATCTGAGGTTTGAAGCACTAAATACACACACTGTTGCATCTAAAAAGCTGGCGTATATCAGCTGACTATCACACGAGAAAGTCGCATGCGATATTGGTGCAGCTGAATCTCGCGGGAACCACTACAATTCGAACACCCGACATCAGAAAATCTATAAAGGAAAAAAAAAAATGAAACAAAATTATTTGGACAAGACATCAAACTGAATTAGCTGACCTGCTTCAAACATTCTAGCTTTGTTGCTTCATAAATTGCTAGCTGAGTTTCATGTACAACCAAGAAATGTATCTGATCCTGATGAAACTGTACACGCGTATCTGCCTGCGCTGACGGAGTCCTCCCGGGAGGAAGCTGCAAGAATCTACTTTTCTGCTTTTCCCATCCATCAGTATTCCACACACAAATCTGCACGATAAACGAAGTTCGAAGACAACTCTTAATATCATAATTATGCAAATTGTGTTGCTCGGAGGGTTTTACTAGTTGAGAGCCTATTAAAGATTCAAAACTAAAAATTCTTCTAGTGCAAGTGCTTTTGTATACATGTTCTTTCAATACATTTAATCATAGAAAAGAAAAATGCTTGAGGCACATCCATTTGGAAAATTATTACCTGGGCATCTGCCCCAGATGAAACTAGCACATTCAATACGTGTGAGAAAGCAAGACCAGTTATTCTTTTAGTATGACCCTTGAGTTTACTTTTAACCTGCAAAATGAAATCAGCATAAACACTATATCTCAAATTTCAAATGAGTAGAAACTCTTAAGAGGCAGCATTGTTACCTCGTCCACGCGGACATTATATATTTGAATGGAGGAATCATCCATGCCTATGGCAATAATGTTGTTATCCTGAGGATGAAAAGCAAGAAAGGTTGCTGCAGGTGGTGGAGGCATGAATGTCGTCATTGTCTGTACTTAGCGAAAAAAAGATTGAAATTGGTTAATCAGCACTATTTCAAAATCTATATAGTCTTGAACTTGGAAAATAACCAGGCTCATAGGTCACCTTAAAAGTCATCATATTGAAAAGGGATATCTTCCCTCCTGAGGCGGACATTACATAAGAATCATTTTTGGACAGAGCAAAGCATGGAACAGCATCTTCGGGACTACTATCGGCAATGTCATTAGTCATCAGAATGCCACTTGATGGTTGCCACAATTGAGGTTGCATGCTGGCAGTGGCCTACAGAACAAATATCAACTTTCAAAACATGAACAGCAATAATCCAACAGTAGTTGGTTTGTTCGCATGGACACGCACCTTGCCAGATGAGTTACGGTCATTTCGCTGCCATTTCCAGAGAAGGTGAATAGCATTTGATGCTAATGCAAGAACAGCATTACCAGAGTTTGTATATATCAACCTTGATATCTGTCATAATAACAAAGATCAGAACAATTTCATTGATGGATATGAGGTTCTACATCACAGACAGACTAGAGAGCTAAAAAGGTAAAGCAGGAAGAATCTCCAAATATCTACTACTTCATTAATCTTAGTCTTCCAAGATACGTTCGATACCAGTTGACTATAGTGGAAAGCCAAACCTGAAAACCTACTTGGGATTGATTTACATTATAAAACTACAGTGAAACACCAATACTTAGCTGATACAAGAGCTCCCAGCACATCACAAACATCAAAACCAGACATATGAAGAGTTTTTTTATAAAAGGGTAAGTCGCCATGAGATTCTATTATTAAATTTCAGTGGAAGCGTAGTTTGACCAATTTAAATAAATAACATACCTTTGGTACTCTCACATTGTCTGGTAACTTCAAGGATCTACACTGAGACGGTTCATTTATTTCAGTGAGCTTCCATATTTTTGACTTGTCATTGGATTCTTCACTTATTCTAGGCTTAACATCACCTAAGTTCCGTGCATCCCCATTCTGATGAAAAGTAATTATGATTATAGTAATAATAATATTCTGTATCAAATGTTGCATGTTGAACAGAAGAAAAATAAAAAACAGAAAGCTACGAATAAGATGGAAGGTTGCAAGTAATGATAAGTACTGTTGATATAAGGACAAGATCACGAACCATTCCGGGAATTGCTACTACAGAAGAGGCCCTCTCCGCAAGTGCGGCACTAGTCGCTGCGGCGGCAGCAGCAGAAATTGGATTTATGGTAGGCTGCAAGAAACACAGCATGTTAGCTTGAAGTTTAATTTTATTTCTTTTTTCTCATCATTTGTAGATTAAGTTTTCGTAAGGTACATATCTACCTTTGCCATGGCTTCTGATGTTCGTGATGCATCATATAAAGAATTCTCTAATGTGCGCAACAAACGCATACCATCTGCATTGGCTAAAATTTTGATTCCATTCTCATTCGCAGAGACGGCTAGAAGTGTTCCATCCTTGTTGAATCGGATACGTGGGCTTGCCTAAAATTCATATCAAGCAACCATTAGCAACTACTTATTCCAAATACTAGCTCTCAACTATTTTGCAACAAACTAATGAACTTACAGGAAGACCCCCATCAGCATCGATGGCTTGCAGAGGCTGAACATTGTCCATGTCCCAGAATTTTATGGAGAAATCATCACCAGCAGCCAAAAATCGATTTTTGGTGGTATCAAATTGCACAACACCCAAAGACCGCTTACGGAATCCTTGATAAGTCCTTTTGACAGCTCCTTCACTTTCATTCCACTCAACAATAGAGGATTCCCCATCTTTGCTTGTCCCGCACGAAAAGAGCCTGTAGCAAATATTTGTGGTGGGAACATTTAAACACCATATTAAGAACAGAAAGTATAATTCAACCGTGCAGCCAGATTCAGCATAACACGAGGAGCAATGGTTGAGAATTCGAACCTTGTTCCATCAGCACTATAAGCCATGGTGGTGCACCAACGACCAGGTGCATCATAATCAACACGAGATCCCAAATTGTCATACAGCCATGCTTTTATCTTTCCATCTAATGCCGTTGAAAAAATAAACTACAACGTCACAACAAAAAACTATCAGCATTAAACTAAACGAGGAAAAGTTAGCAGAAGCATCTACTTCAGGGTTTTGTATTATTAAGTCAAAGGAATCGGGAATCGCAACGACCAACTCAACTAACATTTCTCCTACCTGAATGTTTTCTTTATAATGTGGGCATACAGAATATACTGGAGCTTCATGGCCCTCAAAAGTATACTGCTTAGTACCCGTAGCAGCATCCCACACCTTAAATTACACAACGTAGTTAGGAACATATATGATCTACTCCAGTTGATTAAACCAACTCAGGCTGTACAAGACGTACCTTAATGGTCTTATCATCACCACAGGTTATCACACATAGTTGCTTATTTGGATGCGAAAATGCAAGATCATTTACTCCACCAACATGAGCATCAATCTATAAATAAGGTTTGGAAGTAAATAATCAGAGAAATGCATATGAATATATATACTTATATATATGTGCACGCGCGTGTTTATAACTATATGGCATGTACCTCAAGGTGCTGCCTCACATCATCCCCGCCATTATAAGAGTATATTTGAACAATGTGTCTTGAATAAGCAACTCCTGTTCCATTCCATATACAAACAAAAGATATTTGCAATCAGATTTAGTTTACATCTGAAAGTATATATATTATATCATTAAAACAAAGAACAAAAAAACAAAAAACTCAACTTACCGAATAAAGCACCATCAGGACTCCAAATCACTCGGTTGACAGAAACACCAGGATCTTTGACGAGTGCAGCCTGAATTGTTCAAGATTAGTTCTCTTCCGTCATAAAAAAATTACAATTTTTTACAAATTTTCATCAAGAACAGTGTAAGAGATTACCTGAAATGGCATTGAACATGCACTAAGGTCCCAAACTTTGAAATTCCTCAAGACCAACCGCTCCCTAGACCCCACCTCCCACAAAGCGATGTCCCCAACATTAGTGCCAACTATCAAATTTGCATCAAGGAAAGCTCATTCAATTCCCAATTCGATAGCGAAAAACGTGCAATTAAAAGAAGAAAAAAACAGGCTATCAAAAGGCCTTAGAAGAGCAACAGACCAAGAAGTAAAGATTGTTGCACAGGATGGAAGTCCATGCTCATAGGTGATGAACCCTGATTCAAAGTTCGCACGACAGTCTTCGGCAAGTCATCAGGTGCCGTAAAAGCTTGACTATGACCGTGACCGTGACCATGACCAGGGAATGTTGCCGACAACACATTGACGGGTAGATTTACCTGCACAAAGTGACAACTATGAACTATTAGCAGAAATTTCAGGGGTCAAACTAGATTATGCCTGAAGATGAATTGTTAATGATTCGTCCATAAGCAATACAAGATTACCTCCTCGGATATTCCCATTGGTCTAGTTCTCTTAGCAACATGATCTGAGTCTCCAGATGGGTAATCAACAGAGGGATTAGTTGGAGGAGTCCTTGGATGCTTCAAAGCAGCTTTAACAAGGCAATAGAACAGGTAGTAAGTCAAAGAACAAACTTAATATACCCTACAATATCTTAGCACAATTATACATAGAGTTTGAGACTAAATAAAGCGAAATAACTCAATACCAGGGATTGATGGAGCACCAAGACCTATAGCTCCACCTCCAGAAACTGCAGGATGTGCCACAGTGGTAGGATTTGACATCCACCCAGCCAGGGGCGTCGGCACTGGTGCTGGAGTAGGTTGAAAAGGCTGTAAACACGAAGCACCGAGAGTCAAGTATGGTAATAAGAACCAAAAGTGATAGAGAAATAGAATATAATGCGGATGCCTATGATGAAAATAAGATGAATCAGTTTAAGTAGCTCACCCCATGTGCACCGAGAGGAGGAAATGCTCCGGCCTTTGGTAAGGACCCTAATAGCGGATTATTAGCAGGTGAAGGAGCTCGTGCACCATTTGGTTGTCCACAAGAGTGATCCACAAAAAGAGTTTTTATATCAGGATTTGGCCGTGGATTCTTGCAAAGTTGATGCTGCCAATTCAAGCTGTAAATGATTTTTCAAAAACAAAGGAAAAAGAAAGCCAGTTATTCAGTAATCTCAAACAAAAAATAAACACCAATGCTGCATAGCATAACAAGAATGTATAATGTAACATCAACAATGTAAACGTGCGGATAATTACTGCAACACATTTTCCTATATACAAATTCAAGTAGTCTATTTACAATATTAAAACTGGAAATTGTTCGAAATCCTATCAAAGCTCTCGTTTTGGATAACAATAACAACATTTTTATTAATAAACACACAACACAAGTTTTATTCTCTATAAGAAATAGGGTCACTTGGGAAAAATTTACCTTTGATTGATGAGAGTCCGTAACCTTGAGTTCTTAAGGTTGGGAAATTGCAACTTATCACGAAACAAAGGATTCGCTTCAATGAGCTTTTTGAGCTCAACCAACATGATTGCTCTAGCAGATTTTGTATCACCATACTTAGACAATTGCTCATTTTCCCTAGTAGTACACAAACAAACTCGAATCATTCGCTGCACATTACATAAGTTTCACACCAAAACCCACAAGAGATCAGTATATATACTCATACCTAAAATTCTCCAATGTCAAAAGCTGTGTGATTTCCTTGAACAATTCTTCATTAAAAGTAGCAAACACTTTCAAATCCTTTACTAATATTTCTACAGCCTTGGACCGGTCATGCCTACCAAAAAATTTAAGCACAGTTCAACTAAAGTCTCAAACTAGTCACTAGAACAGAACTAGAAAATGCTGAAACAGTCAACAAAATTCAAACAAAGTGTGAAACTTATGATATGAACTTACTTATCCAATGCCTCAAGATACTTCTGTTTCCTTATCTCAAAAAATATCTTCATAGAATATCTATTATCATCTACCTTAGTGAAACCAGAAAGGTACTTTTCAACCTCATCCCAATTGCCATTGTGCACTTCATCCTCAAAGTACTTCATATTGAAGAAAAATCCAGACTCCTGTTCAAGCCTATCATTTTCAAAATTGACAAGACCAAAAAAAAAAAGAAATTAATTAATGTGGTAAAAAAAACCAAATAAATAATCAAAATAAACTAAGGAAAAATTAGTTTAATTTAATGAAAACAACAAACTAGCCCCACTTGTGAACAGTCTCCTTGAACTTTTCCTCATCCAGAAACTGCAAGATCAAGAA
The DNA here is from genome assembly GCF_059453495.1 of Arachis ipaensis. Lineage (NCBI taxonomy): Eukaryota > Viridiplantae > Streptophyta > Magnoliopsida > Fabales > Fabaceae > Arachis > Arachis ipaensis. The sequence goes on along the minus strand of NC_142444.1, from coordinate 1,703,106 downwards.
CACCAATTCTCTACTAAGAGAAGACATCGCAACCTCCCACTTCCTCGATTAGATATGCACCAAAATGAGCAAAAACTGAACTAGATCTGCAAACACAACACAACAAAAAAAATAAATTTTTTTTTTAGCAAAAGGAAAAGTAACTTGAAAAAATCACACACCAATAATAATAATAATAATAACAGAGACAAAGTGATAATTCAAATCCGCACCATGAATCAAACCATTTAAGCAGAAGCATTAATAGAAGTAAATTAGAAAAAAACTTCTTCCATATTTTTGCCAAAATTAACCAAAAGGAAAGAGAGATGCGGTTTTTTTTTTGGGGTGGAAGAGAGAGAGAGAGAGAGAGAGAGAGAGAGAGAGAGAAAATAAAATGAAAACAATTTGACTCTTATGTCTATCTATTTATTCCACACCTATCCCAGATGATCGAAAAAAAAGCAGCTTTAACCTCTCTTATGGGAATCCAAGATGCATGAAGCAAAAAGTGTCAAAACCCCAAAAACAAAATTAAAAAAAATAAATTAAATTAAACCCACAAAAAAAATAAAGGAAATTTCGAATTGGGTAACAAAAATTAAAAAAATAAGTAAGAAAAGCTTGAAACTTTAACAGATTCGAAAAAACTAGAAAGATAGAGAGAGAAAGAGTGAGAAGAAAAGAAAAGGAAGAAGCACCAAAGCTCTGATAAAAGCTCTCACCTTCTTCAAACAACAACACATGGGAAAGCAAAAGAAGAAAGAAAGAAGGAACAAAAACAAAAGGGGGTCTCCGAATATGGAACCCCTCAACCCAACAAAGAAGCCAAAGCTTTCTCTCTCTTTCTTGCACTTTCTCTCTCCTCAAACTCTCTCTCACTCTATTTATCTTTTCTCTTTCTCTCTCTAGAAAACTACAAACACAACACACCTATTTATATGCGCCACATTTGAACTTGCATAAATAGGTTTATTTTATGTAAGAGGCGACATATAGATGGATGAAAACAACGTTTACTTATCATTGATAACTTGTCGAATGTTTATAGCTTATTTGATAAGTCAACCTACTTATATAACAAGTGCAGTTAACTGCGGGGCCCACTAAGCCGGCTTCGGTTTTTGTCTAAACAATCGGCTTGGAATATGGAGCTAAATAGCTGTCTTCTTTTCAGTTTCCCAGTGGAAAAAAGAATTTTCCTTTCTAATTTTCTAGACTATTAATTGTTAAGAAATATATTTTCAATTTTATATATGTTAAATATATTTAAAAGGATTTATTTTTGTTTTTATTTTACAGTATTTTTTAATTTAATAGATCAAAAATTGGTTCGTTAGATATAAATAAGATCTAAGAGTTTATTAATAACTAATAAAATTTTGCATTTACAAAAAAAAAATTTAATTAGAACATATATTAGCCAAATTTCATTTTTAAAAGGTAAAAATCTATATTTTAAAATTCTCAATTAAAAAATTCATAAAAAATACAAAATTTAAATTTTTAGTTCATTTGTTATTTGTTTATTAAAGTAACAAAATTAAAATCTTCTCTTAATGATAATTTTAACATGAGTCCTTACATACAAGTTAAGTAAATCCTATCTTTAATTATAGAAGAGCAATGTTAGGGACTAACAACTTTTGTGATTGGTAACCATAAAATAGTCATCAATGATGATTTAATAGTGTGAAATTGATGTGAAATTTTTTTCTAATAATTCACTTTTTTCTACTAATTATATACCGACCAAAATTCAATAAAATTGCTCCGTTCTAGACTTTTCTATTATAAAATTAAGTGGACAATTATTTAAGACGGAAGAAATAAAGAAAAGAACAAGTAAATAAATGTGTTGGAAACGACAAAGTTTCTCGGGGAGGGGACACCGTATTATTTGGGGCGAGAGTTTGGAGAATATTACGGTCGCTGCCATCGCGAGATGAAGCGGGTAGGGGAGCCTAGTACACTTGTTGAATCATGTGATACAGTCTATGATTGTGATACGAGAGGATATGATATGTTATGATATATCGCGATATAATGAAGAGTAGTTGAAATTGAAATTGAAATTGAAATGTGTGGTTCGTGGTGAGAGAGGTGTGTAGGTTATTGTCCCTGTCAGGTGTGTACGTCTGCCTGTTCTTTTCCACGTAGCACCATATATTATTCCCATTATGCATCTTCATCCTCTTCTTCGGTTACGTTATTCCCACAAAAACTATTTCTTTTACGAATATTTTTATTTCTCCTTTTTTTATACACTTTATAATATTTATAGAGTTTAATTTTGATCTATTGATAGTGTAAAATATTTTATATAATTGCGTAATTATAATTTTTTTAGATAATTATTTACGCAGTTATATAAAAGATAATTATTTTTATTATATTACGTAATTAAATACACATATAAAACTATTTTACATTAATAATACATTAAAATTAAATTCATTTAAAATATGACAAACACTTGTACCAATATGTCTTTAAATTCATCCTAGAATAGTTACCAAAATCAATTATGATGTATTTTTGTACAGATATATGTAGTATCAGTAGTGTACTACATTGATGGAAAGAGGGTAATAGCTAATAATAGAGAAAAATCTAAAACAGTTCCTGACAATTATTTTGAAAGACAATGAGACTTTTGACAAAAAAAAAAATCGATCCGGTCTCTGAACAATTACCTCGAAAGGACAATGATGTCCTGTGCCAAAAAAAAGTCAATATTATTTTTTTTTCATATGAGCTAATCTGTCCCAAAAAAAGATCAGGCGCCGAATTGGGTTTTTTTTTTTTTTGGATATTGTCATCCTTTCGATATAATTATCAGGGATCGGATGGAGTATTCACTCTTAATAATTTGTAAAAAGTCTCTAATTTTTAGTTTGGCCCTTTTTAATTTAAATTTTTTTCTTAACTTATATTTTTATGTTGGTCCATTCCAAAAAAAATTAGTTCCGCTATTATATAATTTTAACATATTTTATATTAGTGACTGAACTTAATGCACATCTAATATAATTATAAAAAAATATGTAAAATATTGATACTAATACATAGGTATTTTCGTTTTAGATACATACTAACATAAATAGAAATCTGCATGCAATTATTTTAATGTAAAATTGATAATTGATAATTGTTAAGTAATAATTTAATCAAATATATAAAATTATTTAATAATTTTTAACTATTAATTTTGTATGAAAATAACGAATTTTGCCATTAAAATACTAAAATAGTATATTACAATTTCATTGTGTTTTTTTTTTCTTTGTCTCAATAAACCCACTATTTAAAAATATTTTTTTATTTTTTGATTGTTTATATATTTTAACCGTGGTGATGATGATACGTAAAACTTGTTGGGTCATCCATGTGGTTAACGTCTATTTTTCCACGTTATGAATGGTAACCCACATGAAATGAATGTGGTGTAAAATATAGAATAGATTTTACTTGTTATTTAATAAATTAAATATGTATTAACGTGATCTATAAATACTGCAAAATAAATACGCACAATATTTTTTCATTAAAATCTTTTCTCCTGTTTTAAAATTCAAATTTAAATCTTGGATGAAGGAAAGAGTTTTAAAAAAAAATTAGCACAAGGCTTACCATGTTATTTTTTAGTACACATAATTGATTGACCATTCTCCCATTAGATCTTATTGTTTAGAATTATGAATTTAGTTTATGCATTTTAATTTTTTTTTTTTTGGTAACTGATAAAATTATGAAGAAATAAGAATAAAAAAAATAAAAAAATTTTATTGATTGTTTTTTATTGAATTTAATTGAAGTGCATTAAATTATAAAGGTAAAATTAAATATATAGAGCATTGGACTAAGAAAGATAAAACTAAATATATTCTTTTCTTTTTGTTGTTTGAATTTCCTCTTGTGATTTATATGGCCGAAATTGATCGATGGTCGAACCTTAATTCTGATCTTCTGTATCAAATCACGGAGCATCTGTATTCCTACAATGATTACATTCGACTTCGATTGGTTTGTAAGGAATGGAACTCTAAACTTTCAAGCATTCCAAATCATAAAAGAAATCCATGACTGTTGTTACCTGGCACTACTCACGACTCTTTTTTGAGCCATATTCTAGAAAAGGAGCAGATCTACCATGTTATGTTCCCCGATTTTGATATTAATGACAACTTAATTTATGGTTGTGGCTATAGAGGTTGATTACTGTTGTGATATCCGAGAAAGCAATACGAATGTTAAATTCTTTTGCTAAATCTCATGTTGATCTTCCTCAAATTTCAACTTTTTCAGATGTGGTTCGTTATCATCATGACTGGTGGCACAGGGATGAATATGTTCTGGTGGAACTTAGTGACAGTTGGATCTATACTATTGACGCCATTAGTTTTCATAAGTATGAGATTTGGAAGATCGTGATATCCTCCCCTCCTGACAATGACGATTTCATGGCAGTGGTTATATATGGAGAGTGCGGTAATTTGGACGTTTATAAGCTGAATGACAAGAGATTGACACATATTCTAATGGAAGAGATATCGTCATTCTTTCAAGATGTCATATTTTTTCAAGACAAGATATACGCCGTAGATTTTGATACAAATCTGTATGAGTTTGATAAGAAGGTCATTATGGACGAATTATGGAAGAAGTCCCGGCCTCAACTCGTGCCGCCGCTGTCCTCTGTTGGAGGAATATGTGAAGCCCCGCCTCCTGCCAAATTGGCCATGTACTATAATTGCAGCATGAACAAATATGTGATTGGTTGTGTTGACGGCAGTTTGTTAATGATAGTTAAATATGATTCTTGGGTTATGGAAATGTCACACATCTGCAATAAATTTGATGTGTTCAAGTTGAACAAGAATTCAAAAGAATGGTCAAGAATTCATAGTTTAGAAGATTTTGCAGTAATGATTGGATATAATTTGTCTGTTCAAATGTTTCTTGGCAATTTTTCATATTGCAAGGGAAATCATATATACTACACAGACACCAAGTGGAGTTGCACACTCATGGCAAATCCAGCCTGCAAGATATGGGCATCTTTAACATGAAAGATACAAAGACTAACAAAATACTACCAAATGTGAAATGGTTGTGTCCTCCAACTTTATTATTACCCTAATGAAGGACTCTTTTATTTATTTACTTACTATCTACCAAAATTTTTTAGTGTTTTTTCTTGCACTTATAAAGTTATTTTTTAGTCTTCTACTTCATAGGATTTAACTAAAAGTAGTTAAAATAAAAAGTTTAGGATTTTTTGAATGTATTAAAAATCTAAAAAGTTTGTATAATTTATTTGGATTTCTTATTTATAGTATCTTTATCACATTTGTTTTTAGGTTGATAATATAAAAACAAATTCTTATAAATATTATAATCGAATGTGTATGTCAGTGTAGATTTAAAAAAAAAAAAGGACGTGTGAAGCGCAATAAGAGTGCAGATGAAACTGCTAAAACAGATGCAGATTGAACTGCTGAAACAAAATGCAGACATGACTGCTGAAACAGAATGCAGACAGAACTGCCGCGCAGAAGGTCATAGTAACTATTCCATGAATGATAGTTGTTTTATGTTAGAACAAGGGTAATCAAGACTGGTGTTGGATTTTTTATTTAGATGGATGTAATAGAGATTGGTTGGATTCTGAGCTAAATTGAAAGATTGATTATTCATTGTGAGAGGAGGTTGAAAAAGAAGTAGGGTGATTTCTCACCGGAAAGATGATAGCTTATGTATCCTTTTCAAGGAGGATACCAAGGCTCTGATACCATAATAAAACTATGAAGGAATAAGAATAAGAAAAGATGAAGAAATTTTATTAATTGTTGATTGATTGAATTGAATTGAAGTGTATTAAATTATGAAGGTAAAACTATATATATATAAAGCATTGGTCTAAGAAAAATAAAAATAAATAAAAATAAGATAAGATAAAATAATAAACACTAAAATTGTAATTAAATTTATGTATTCTATTAGATTAAATTTATAGACCACAAAACTTTTTTATTATTGTCATGGATCAAAGTAATACAGTAACTATGCATTTTAATTTATAAATATGTAGCCTTCGATATATATAATTGGAAGGCTATGGTTCTATTTAGTGAAATTATTTCGACCCCCCAAACTTAATTAATTTTAATATATTTCTCTGAACACGAAAATTTATATAAAATATTTCAAAGATATATTTGAGGAATAATGGCGTCCTTATTATATATAATATAATGTATTTTTTTTTTCTTCTTTCCTTATCTTTCTTTCCAAATTCCAACTCACCAAACAAAGATATATTTGATTTGATTAATAAACTATCCATTAAATTAAAATCTGACAACATTACAAAATTCTATGAATTATAAATACATAAAAATGCCAATATAAGATCAATAACAGCGGTGATGTATGTATACACGGATCTATGGGTTTAACATTTATAATAAATAATATACATACCAAATTCTAACTATTTATTTTGCTTAAGAATTTGAACTTAATTATAAATTTTACATTCTAAATAAATGGTTGAAAATTTGTGTCAATATATACTACTAACGCCAACTCCATAAGTAAATCAATGTTTTCGAATACAGTATCTATATATAATTTTGACAACATTTAAAATATATTGCTAAAAATAAAGCCGTTCTCTTTTATATTTATGATTTTATGATACACTTTTATTTTTCTTTTTCAATTTAAAAATTATTTTTAAATTTTTAAAGTTTAATTACTCTATTAGTCGTTATAGTTTCACCAAATTTTTAATTAGGTCTTTATATTCTTTTTTTTTAATTGGGTCTCTACACTATTTTTAATTTTGTAATTAGATCATTTTTCACGTCAAAAATATTAAAATTAATAGAATATTTATATCAAAATTCATACGGTCAAATATCAAATTAGATTTTTAACTATAAATACCTTTAATTTGCGATGAAATATTCTATTTATTTTAATATTTTTTATATAAAAATGATCTAATTACAAAATTAAAAGCAGTATAAGTACCAAATTGAAAAGAAAAAAAGTATAGGGACTTAATTAAAAATTTGGTAAAACTATAAGGACTTATAGTATAATTAATTTTTTTAAATATTATTTTATTTTTAATAATATTTTTAAGTATTATCAAATTGAGAGTGAGAGAGAGAGAGAGAGACCACTAAAAACATGTTGATATATTGAGGGATCGCAAAAATCTATAGGGTGGCCCTTTTAAATCGTCACTATCAACAGGGATGCTTAAAATAATTATGGGACAAAGGGTGAAACCTCATTGATGCAATCATGCTAAACAATTTGGAAATGCCTTCCCCACCACACTCTTGTTCTTTTCCGATCCCTTCCTAAAATAAATTCATATTTTATTTAAAAAAAAAAAAAAGAGCTAACCCAATAAGTGCTTTTGTTCCTTAATTCCTTATTTTATGGATTGATGTTAACTCGTATATTATTTATCACAGGTAAGACGAAACTTTATAATGAATTAGTTTCAAGGATATTAAATTATTAATACTAGTTAAGAAGAAATTAGTTTGTATATATTATTAGTGATTAATCAATATAAAAAAGAATTTAATTTTAATGTACTATTAGTATAAAATAACTTGACATGTGTATCTAATTATATAACACTATGTTATCAAAAATAATTATTACTTTTATTGACTACGTAAATAATCATCTAAAAAGACGAATGTAATTGCACGTCTGTATAAAATATTTTATATTATCAATGCATCAAAATAAAATTTTATAAAAAATTACCCTAAAAATAATTATATGTATGTTGTATGTATAGAAACAATTAAATTCCTTCAATAAAAGAATCTAATATACCTTCTTTCTCTCTCAAATATTTCCAGTTATTTAAATTACAAATAAATAAATTAAAATTTCAAATATATTCACCTAATTATTTTAATTCTTTAATAATGGTCAATTATTCTACTCATAAAGTGTCATCTAATAATACTAATGGTTTAAATTAATTATTTGTGTACTTATTTTTATCAGTTTAAACTTAAAAAAAATTAATTCATGATACGATATCAAAATTTTGTTAATTTTAAAGTTAAAAGTCTAAAGTCTAATTTTTATTGACTAAAAAATATAAATATAATCCAAAAAAATTCTTATAAAAAAATATATTACAAATATAATCATTTATATGTATTTTTTATTCAATCAATACAAAATTACTTACTATATTCAACCATAAATGTTTCAATTAAATACTAAAAATATTCCTCTATTTGTTATTTTTTGTTTTGTCATCCATTTAAAACAAATAAAGGTGGACCACAGTCTTATACTGACGGAAAGTGAAGTAGAAAGCATGATAAATGAGACAGAATTTTTTATATATATAGAAAAGTAGAAAGATAAGAATTATTGTTGATAAATTATTCAAATATCTTTCATACATTAATTTACCGTTCTTCCTATAATGCTTAAATTTTAGACATAAAATTAAAAAATAAAATAATTGATCCTACTTTTTTATCTTTCTATATTTAGACAATTTAAACAATAAATTTATAAACACTAAAGGATTTCCCTTAATTTATCTGCTACTGTGTATATCTAAGTTCATTCTTTTATTATTTTTTGTCACCTAGTGTCTAAACTTATCAAACCTTTTAATTAGTTTGAATTGACTACTCAGGTTCATTAATCATCACTTATTTATCATAGAACGAAAAATCTCTAATTTACAAAAAAAATAAAAGCAAATTTTATGTACGGGTAAATTGAAACAATTCTACAGATTTTGTTTTTGATATTGGAGCAGTAACGGTGTTTTTTCAAAATATGAGTTGATAGAGTGTTATTTTTAAATGTGAAATCGTTTAATTAGATAAACAAAAATGTAACCGTCCGATTTGTGAGAAGTACAGAAATTGAAACGTTCAATTTATGAGGATACAGAAATTGGACTGAGAAATTTGTGAAATCGACCGAGAAATTTATGAGAGAACAGAAATCGGACCGAGAGATTTCTATTAAAAAAAATTAAAAATTTTGAATTATGGAAATTGGACTCTCCGATTTGTGTATTTTTCACACTTTTAAAAAACACAAAAAATTACAATATTAAAATATATCACCACTTTTATTTCCATATATATAAAAAAAAAAAAAGCCACAATTCTACACAATAAACAATAAAATAAAAAATTCGCCATGCACATAGTAGGTGGCTATTTAGTGAGAAATTGGTTATCATGATTCAGAAAATTCATAAATTCTTATATGGAATATAATAATAGTATAAAGTTGTTTCACACTTTATATTGTCAAGGTACATAAAGTAATCTCCTTTTATTTATAATATTCCAGCAGTACAAAACTTTATTTGAAAAAAACAAATGACAAAATTCTCGAGTATTCATATAACGACTCACTTCAATAATGTACAACCGAAGACTAGAAGGATACAAATTTACGGCATTAACTATTCGAAAGATTTAATCCCTACAAAAAAATTTTTAAAAATATTATCGATAAAATAATTTTTAGAGAATTTAAAAATACGATAAAAAAACTAATAAATATTATTTGTATAAACAACAAAAAATTTTATATTTAATAAATGACTTATCAATTAAATCTAAATTTATGTAGTAATATTTAAAAAATACACAAAAAATTTGAAATAAAATTTGATCTCTAATTTTTTTATTTTTAAAAAATATGGTTATTCATAATAAAAAATTTTAAAAAATTTTATTTTTTAATTATGATTGCAAAAAATTATATCAAAATTTGTTCTTTAAAATTATTTTTTAAAATATATATTTAATATCTAATTTTTTTGTGATATAAATTTTTTGATACTATTTTAATAGTTTATTCAAAATATATATTAAAAAGATTGTGTCATGTACACATAACAAACCATATAACATATATTATGTTACTATTTATCTATTATTACACAAAGTGCAAAATTTCAAATAAAATTTACGCACATTTAATAATAATAAATTAAATTATAATTAATATACATGACGTTTTACAAGTGATATGTACTACTCTACACGTAATATTTTTTAAATGAGATTAATTTTTGTTTTTTGATGCAAGAGTATGAAATAAGATATGTGATATTCATACTCTAAAATTGATGTTCCGTTTTAAAGCATAATTTACAATTATTAGTTGATTAAACTGTTGCTAATCTTGAAAGATGTGCATCGTAGTGGATGAAACTAATCATTTAGAGTTAAAATATAATGTAATTTAATTTCTTTTTTTAGAGAAATATTTATCAAAAACATATTTTTTGGAAAAAAAATAGTGATTTATTTTTATTTATTAGATGGGGACCCTTTTATTTTTATTTATATATTTTTAATTTAATTTTGATATCAATAATTTAAATATCTATTTTATTTAGATAATTATGTTTGAATCCTACTAGGAAGTTAATAGAATATTTGTACAATGTGTACAATGGGCTGAGTTAAAAAATGAAATTCATCCATACTATCCAGAATAATCATTTGGGTACCAAGAATAATAAACATCTCATACGAAAAGCTTAAGCTGATAGGAAAAGGTAATACTAATGGTTATATCTCTAATACTGAATCGGACATTTTTAAACCTCCATTGTACACATTGTATAGATATTCCATTGGCTCCCTATACTTCCTCATTATGTTTTATGTACAAAATATAAAAGTTTAATTAAATACACATATAAACTTTTTTTTATATTAATAATACACTAAAATTAAATTTCTCTTGTTTTTTTATTGTTAAATTAAGATTATTATTTTAAATAATAAGTGGGTTTTCAAAAGAAAACATTTCGTAAGTTAATGATTAATCTGTTGTAAATTTGAATTTTATTTAAGAGTCTATTATTTATCAATAAATTACTATATGTACAAGGTATGATTTAAACTTTTAATACATGCTTAAATAGTAGACGAATGAGTTAATTACTCGACTATTTCAAATTAGTTAAAAAATGAGTGAATATCCATCTCGATCTCTGATAATTTTTTCGAAGGACTACGAGATCTCCAATAAAAAAAATACCCATTTCGACTTTGATATTTAACTTCATGATACTGATTAATCTTTCTATCAATGATGTCTTAAAAATATGTTTTTGTGACATGTTAATCACTAAAATATGCTCTATTTAATTTTTATAAATAAAAATAATTTAAAAATTATTAATGTTTTTTAGTCTTATACAATAAATTTAATCAATATACTTGAAAAAAGTAACAAAAGATAAAAAATAACTAAATAATCCTGATAATTATCTCTAAAAGATTAGGGGTGAACGCGGATCGGATCGAATCGGATATGGTCAAAATTTCGATTCGATCCGCACTAAAATCATCGGATCCAATATCCGCAGTTTTTAAGGTTTGATCCGAACCGATCCAATCCGCACATTTGCGGATCGGATCAGATCGGATATTGGATATATCCACAAAACACAAAAATATTTTTAAGAGCTTATTTTTATTAAAAACATATCAATAAAGTTCATTTTTTTTATTCTTTTAAATATATTTACACTTAAAATAATATTAAACATACTTTTCTTAAATAATAAATTAAAATAATACAACATATATGATAATTATTAGTTAAAATAAAACATAAAAAGAATATTTACTTATTTATTTCTTAATTTTTGCGGATACCAACACAAAATTCAAAATCCGACTAGTGTGCGGATCTGATCCGATCCAATCCGAAAATCTTGCGGATCGGATCTATATCCGTAATTTTCGGATCGGATTCGGATAAACACCACGGATATACGGATCGGATCCGATCTATGAATACCTCTAGTAAAAAAATAACGAGATTTCTTATAAAAAAATTGTCAATTTTAGTTAGTTCTTAACAAATAAATCAATAATTTAATATATTATATAGGTTAATTTTATTAATACAAAAAAATAGTGATAGAATCAATTTTTACAAAAATAAAGTAAAGAGCCAAAAAAAAATTTTATTGAAACTTTGGTTCTCTTTTGAAATAATTGTTGAGGACTGTTTTTTTTTTTTTTTTTAAATAAAGGGTTATGCATGGTTGTAATGGATATGGTAAGGGGGAAGAAAGAAGAAGAGTGGATAGAGAAGGGAAAACGGGCACCACTCAGCACTCAGCACTCAGCAAAGCATACCGACCCACAGACCCATTCATTATTGACATTGACACCCTTCTTTGTGGGTCCCACCAACTTGCCCCTTACCTCACTCTTGTGGGTCCCACTCTCTTTGATACTCTGAACTCTGAACTTTCAGTAGCTGCTTCTCTTTGTGGGTCCTTCTCACTAAAATAAATAACACCTTTTTTAACTCACTCTTCTACCAAGCACGGATACTTTGCTTAGTTGCTGTGTCTTTGTGTTGAACATATTTCGGACACGATACTCATTGATACTCATCTGACATGCATGTTTACTGTATTCAGATCGTGTTTCAATAAAAAATAAAAATTTTTTTTCCGGACACACTTAGACACACCTAAATACCATCACGTGTCAGCATGTCCGGTTTTATTCTTAATATATATTCTTAAAATAAATTTAGATATAGTATATATTATTATTTATCAAAATAAAAAATATTTTAAATACTTAATATAATTAAATAAGGCATTAAAAATAATTTAAAAAATTAATTTATATTTTAATATCAATAAAATATTAAAATATCATTACAGTTTATCTAAAATATACTTTATATTTTATATGTATGCGTGTCTCCGTGTCATGTAAGATTTTAAAATTCACGTGTCAGCATGTTCCGTGTCGTGTCATGTCCCGTTTCCGTGCCAATGTCCGTGCATCATAGCTTCTACATCATTTTGCAAAAATATTATTAAATCCCAAAAACTCAAATTCGATCTGAGGAAACTTTAATCCAGCGATCTAACTAAAATATACTATCTCATATTAATACATTATTGGTATTAAATAAAAATTTTGTAATCATTTCAACAAAATATGACTATAAATATAAAAAATTAGTAGTAGTATTAGTTTTGTTTCAACATTGTAATTTGATTTTAGTTTTTTTTTTTTTTTTGGGTTACATTACATCATTGTTAATTTAACAAGAAATGAATGAGGTTATTCATGTAATATAACTATATAAAGTACCTTTACAACTGCAATAATTTGTTTATTTTTAGTACTCTTCTATTTGTACCTGGCTTTCTTAATTATTATAGAATACAAGTTTAATTTAAGATAGGAACTCATATTAAAGTGTTTAATAATATGATCTTATAGCAGTACATAATTATTTATAATTATAAAAATTCTTCTCTTACCTCTTTTTAAACTCACATCTAGGAATAGCAAAAAAATTCGCATTAGTAAATATCCATAGAAATTATTTGTCGCAAAAAAAAAAAAAAAACTAATAAAAATCTGCAAATTTTTTATAGAAATGAAAATTCGATTCGTGAATAAATAAGAACGGATACAAAATTTAAGGTATTTGTCTTATAAAGACTCTAAAAAAATCTAAAATTGAGTTTATATGCCATTTTAAAAAATTATATTTTATAATAATTTTTTTAACATTAAAAATTTTGGTAATGATTCTTTAGATGCTAATATTTTAAACGATAATTTTTAATAAATTTTTAAAAATAATTTATTATTCTGTTATAAATTCATAAATTTGTAGAAATATAAAATTTGTTAAATTTGAATTAAAACATAAAATTTGAATTACTATTTTTATTTGTTTTAATTTTTTTCTATTATTTTAAATTCAAATAAAAGATATTTTTGTTATTAATATTTATATTTTAAAATTAATAAAAAATAAATAAAAGATTTTGTACAACTAATAAATTGAATAAAGTTGATTTGATTTATTTATATATTATACTAGTAGTAAATCGAATTAGGTTAATTCAATTTACTATATATATACTTCATATAATAAATTTAATATTGTGTCATTTTTATCTTGCTTTTTCTCTAATAAATTGAATTAACTCAATTCGATTTATACGTGAATGAATAAAATTAAATTACCTTATATAGATATATTTAAGATAGGATAACTGGATAAGTAACCACTTCTAATTTAAGACATTTATATAATTTTAAACTATATTTATTTGATTAAGGTGAATTACCATATATATTATGGACTTTCTCGAGAGGTTGACAAGAGGCCAAACCACTAAGTGCCACGTAGACAATGCCATATTATTATAGCAATATAATTTATCTGTAGCATATATAATAAGATTCCCTTAGCATCAAAACATGATATCCAATGACACTTCAAATTTATGAGAAGATTCTTTCTATTATACTATACACATATTCAACGTCCCAAGCAATCATTGAACCTATTAGATTAGGTGCTTGTTCCCCAGCATATTAGTGGCAAGGCCAACATTACCATAAAAATTAAAAATCTATTTATGCTAATGATCCTAATAATAGCATATGCTATATATCAACCAATGGAAATTAACATGTTAATCAAGGGTTGATGATGAAAACCTGAAAATATTTGATAACAAAAAAAATTAATAAAAAAATCATAACTTATTTTATTTAATTTTTATTAATTATTATAATAATTAATAAATATTAAATAAAATAAATTTTAACTATTTTTTTATTTTCCTAACATTACCTATGTCACATAAACCTTTCTTGCAAATAAGCATCAGAATGTGAGTTACTTTAATTAGTTGATTTCCTTTTATGATTTTAATTAAAGAAAATTCAGAACATTGATTTTCGTAGATTTGCTAACCTTTTAAACGCGGATGATAAAAAAAGATAAAAATCCATTATATATATATATATATATATATATATATATATATATATATATATAATAAGATTTTCAAATAAAAATATTAATAAATATTGTTAAAATTCTTTAGTGGAGGTTTCATTTTTGCTGTACTTAAATTAGATGTTAATTAACAAACGTAGTCTTTAATTAAACCCTTTTTTTCATTGTTTTATAATTTTTATTTTACAAAATTCAATTACATAACATCACTAATTTAATTTCAGTAATATAAAAAATAAAAAATAAAACTAATTTATACGTTAAAAGATGTAAATATTCTATTAAAATTATTTTTCATTTTTCTTCATCTCATTGCTCCTAAGTTCTAAGACTTTCATTTGTTTGGAATTTATATATACTACTCTACTTAGATATCCTTTGAATTAAATCTTAAAGTGATTTCTAAAATTGTACTCAGATTTAAAGTGGTTCTTAAAATTAATAGTTACCCAATTATGCCCTTAAACTTGCATTTTAAAACTTATAATAATTTCTCATTCAGTTTTCGTCAACTAGATTCCATTGAAAAACACACATGGTATCAGTTCTAACATGCTGACAAGTCCAACAACTGTCTGATGTAGAAGAGAAAAGTTTTTTTATGACAATTTAGTCCGTAAATCAATTTTTAAACTCTAATCCCTAAATTTAATTCAATAACTGAAGTCATTTTCTTCTCTTATCTTTTTCGTTATAGCTGTTTTGTAAACCTTATCCTCCCTATCTTCAGAAGAAGTTTACAAGTTTACAGTATTGCATACTATAAATTTTTTCTCACCCTTCCTCGTCTCTTCTTATAACAGATTAGAACATTCTCAACCAAATAATCTACAATCCAGATTTGTTCTAATGCTTATACTGACAACTCAATGAATGGATATCATGAAAAAAAAAAAGAACAAAGAAATTGAAAATAGAGAATAAACAAGAACAAAGAAACCACGCTCCAACAATTTTAATACGATTTACTCACTCTAACATTGGCTTATCTTTCTCTGCAAATAGGAGTGATAAATGGGCCTAAACCCATTGGGTCGACCTGTGTAATCCGTAAAAAAAAAAAAAAAAAAAAGCGGTGCGGGCTGAAAAATTAAGACTATCAAATAGCAAAAACCCGTCTAAACCGCAGGCTTTGATGGGGCAGGGCGGGCTTCCCCGTCGGCTTGGTGTTTTCTTGACAAGAGGATATTTTTGTCATTTTTTTGTGAAAACTCAACTTCTCCCAAACCAACTCACAAGAGAATGAAGATAAAAATTGAATGTTTTAGATTATGTTTATTTTGCTTTGGAGACAATATTTATAATTATGTTTATTAGATATTTATAATTACAAAGACTTTAATGTTTGTGAATATAAAAATTATAATTTTTTTATACGTTTAGAAATTATAAATTTATTCAAATGATTGTGAAATTATATATATTATTTAATAGTTAATAATAAATAAAAAAAGAGAACATTTGGTGGGTTTAGCCCGCCAGTCCGCAGTTAGGCGGGGTGGAGTGGGATTTTAGGACTGCCACACTAGGCGGGGCGGGCTAGCCCGCTTGCCACCCCTACTTGCAAATTTAATTTCAATTTCAGTTTAGCATAATCGAAGAACATAACCACCATTGTTCAGTACCTTTTTCTTTTTCTTCTTCATCATGCACCAACTTGCAACTCCAATAATTCTAAATAATAGAATTTCAACCACTACACTGATAGCCACTATTGCAGTAGTGCCAATTCCATTCTCATCTCCTCCAGCTATAGGACCTAAATTGTCTGTCTGTGATTTGTTTTGAGGTGGAGTGATAATGGATGCCGGAGGCAGCGTTAACCGATTTGGTGGTGTTGTGGAAGATGATGACCTAAGTGTAAAATTTGAAGGAGCTAGTTGAATGCTAGTTGTTGTGAGAGGAGGAGGTAGATTTCGGGAAGAAGGGGTTGATGTCAGCGGTAACGATGATCTTGGTGATGGCACTGATATGGGACTTGAGGGTGAGAAATTTGCCGAAGACGATACAGATGGTTGAGGTGGAGGTGAAGTTTTTGATGATGGTGCAGATCGTAATAAGGAAAGGAAGAAAAGAAAAGACTAAGGTCACTGAATTTTACCAAATTTAGAGATTATTGGAGTTTTTTAAAATGATTTAGAGACAAAATCGTTATCAAATTTTTTTTCTTTCACATCAGATAGCCAAAACGTGTCAGTGATGCTATGTGTGCTTTTCGATGGAATTTAGCTTATGAAAATTATCTGAGAGATTACTACGAGTCTCAAAATACAAATTCGAGGGTATAATTGAATAACTATTAATTTCAAGAACCATTTTAAATTTCAAATACAACTTTAAGATCCATTTTAAAACTTAACTCAATATCCTTCTTACAATTTTTCAATCATATGTTTTATTTTATGATTATCATGTTTTATTTATATTCCTCCAAGTTTGTAGGAGGACCTCCTCAGGTAGCAATTATAACCCATGTAATATATACCTATGTAATATATATTTTTTAGGGCAAAAATGTTAATAAGCCAAGGCAGGATGGAATTTACGTATATCAGCCAAAATGAAAATCGTTTCACCAATGAGCCAAAGCATATTTATATATAATTCGAACTAGCCTGGTTCGAACTACATTTACACATAAATCGAACCAATTCAGTTCGAATTACTAAGGAATACTCGATGAACATAATTCGAACCTACTTGGTTTGAACTACAAGTGTTTATAATTCGAACTAGACTTGTTCGAATTATACCCTTTGAACGCTTCCCAAGTAATTCGAACCTACTTGGTTCGAATTACTCTAAATTTGACTCCAATAGTAATTCGAGTAAGGCTGGTTCGAATTATGTGAATTTCGGCTATATAAGGAGTTTGAATCAGCCTCATTCGAACCATTGTTCCATTCTCCTACCCCACCAAATCCCAGAGAAAACGACCCATATTTGATCCGACAAAGACCTGAACGGAATACTTAGCCGATGGGGGACGATCCGGCAAGGTTATATTGGTTGGACAGAGTTGTTCATATAGCCGGGGTAATCAACAACGAGGTTAGTACATAAAAAACTTCGTGATAGCGGTATATGTGAGTTAGTGGTTTTGCATGCGGTTTTAGTGGCGGTTTATATTAGCGGTTAATCGTAGTGGTATTGCTAGTGGTTTAGTTGAGAGGTTTTGCATGCGGGTTAGATGGTGGTTTAGTTGGTGGTTTATGTTAGTGGTTTATGTTACTTGTTTTATGTTACCTGTTTTATGTTAGTGGTTTATGTTGGTTGTTTTATGTTGGTGGTTTAGTTGGCGGTTTATGTTAGTTGTTTTATGTTAGTGGTTTATGTTAGTTGTTTTATGTTAGCTGTTTTATGTTAGTGGTTTATGTTAGTTGTTTTATGTTAGTGGTTTAGTTGTGTGGTATATGATAGTTGTTTTGCATGTGGTTCTCGTTAATGGAATTTTATGCGGTTTATAATAGTGGTTTATTGATGTGCTTTTGTTGCCGGTTTAGGTTAGTTGTTTTTAGTATTGGTTTTGTTAGTACTTTTGTATGCTGTTTTGTTGATGATTTACCTTGGCGGTTTATTTTGGTGGTATTGGAAGTGGTTGACCATGTGCTTTTGTAAGCGGTTCGTGATAGTGGTTTTGCATGTGTTTGAGATAAGTGGATTTCTTTGAGGTTTATGTTAGCGGTTTGAGCATGTGGTTTTCAATGAGGTTTGATATATTGGTTTTGCATGTAGATTCTGTACTCGGTTTCCTTTAGTGGTTTATCGTGTGGGTTATTTTTGTCATTGGTTATCAAGTTGGTTCTAACAATGCGGTGCATGTAATGCGCAACCACAACGATGCATCAGGAGCATGCAGCGGCAGCAGGGCATGCGACTCGATGAGAGATACGTTCCGTACTTGCAGATGGCCGGATTATACCATCTTGCGAGGCTGAACGATAGATGGTTCCGGTTAGATGAGGCCCTTGTGAGTGCCTTCGACGAGCGATGGCGTCTGGAGACGCACACGTTCTATATGCCGTTCGGAGAGTGCACGATCACACTTCAGGACGTGGCGTACTAGTTGGGGTTGCCAGTGAACGGGAGTTATGTGAGCGGCTGCCTTTCAGATTTCCAGATATACATCCAGGGTGGCCGTCCAGCTTGGGTGTGGTTCCAGGAGTTGCTTGGAGTGATTCCTCCTCCCAGCCAGGTTCAGAAGTACGCAGTAAACTGCAGCTGGTTCCAGGAGACTTTTGGAGAGTGCCCCGAGGGAGCCGATGAGAAGATTGTGCGGCGATTTGCTCGTGCCTACATCATGATGTTGTTGGGTACGCAGCTGTTTGCCGACAAGTCCGGCAACCGCATTCACATCAGATGGCTTCCCTACGTAGCTAGGCTTGAGGAGATGGGTACCTACAGCTGGGGGTCTGCAGCACTGGCATGGTTGTACCGGTGCATGTGCCGAGTGGCGAACAAACATGTGGTCAAGTTAGCGGGCTCACTACAGCTACTTCAGTCCTGGATCTTCTGGCGCTTTCCTCGGTTTAGGCCTGCAGGGTATGACACGTTCAGCTGGCCGTTGTCCTCGAGGTACTCTATTCAGGCTTCTCTATTTCAATTTAATATAGCTAAGTCCATGTTCATTAATAACGTATTACAAATCTCTCACACATTTAATTAGCAATAAGACACATGTGAGATGCAGGTGGTCAGGTTACAACCCTTCCGGTAGCAAGAAGGGTCCTAGAGTGCAGATGTGGAGGCTGAGGATAGACATGTTACAGGACAGGGAGGTGAGTCAACTACTGCCCAAGTTTATTTAGTTAACCAAACTTTATGAATTGGGTGCATGAGTTGGCCTGACAATGTTGAGTTATCTGTGCAGTTTATCTGGATGCCGTATAGCAGCCCCGAGGTACTTTAGGTTGTGCATCCAGAGGCTTTGGAGCCTCGGCATACAGCATTGTGGCGGTCTGTGACGTCACTGATATACTTTGCCGTCATAGAGTGGCATTAGATAGATAGGGTTCTACCGCAGTTCGGCAGGGTCCAGCCCCGTCCGCATCCCGCCCTGAACATCGACTTTCTGATGTCGAAGGACGGCCGAGGCGGTGATCGATGGTTCCCGTATGCTTTGCAGTCATGGCATCTCCATTGGGAGTCACAAGCGGACCACGTGCTCAGGTTTGATGTTGTTGCCGACCCTGGTCCGTCACATGAGTTCATGGAGTGGTGGAGTCAGCATGGAAAGAGATTCTTGTCTCCGGAGATGTACTTGGGAGATCTGAGAGCCGTTCCTATTCCCATGGAGGCGTCACAGAGGGGTGCTGGGCGAGTTCCTGACATGGATCGTGTTGACGACGTGCCGACAGGTGTCGGGTTGAGAGGAGAGCTCGTGTGGGGACACGACGGAGCCAGCGTGAGTGGAGGTGGCTAGACCAGGCCATGGACGAGGCTGACGATGCCGGTCCCCATGGAGGCGGACGACGAGGGCAGGGAGGGAGACGGAGAGGGCGTGCTGCGGCGGACCACCACGGTGATCACCGTGACGACAATGACGACGATCAGCATGGGCCCGTGGGGGAGGGGGGATGGTGCAGGGGCTGTTGTAGTTGCTGGTGTTAGTTCCCATGATGGCGGACATGGAAGTGAGTGGTATGGGTCAGGTATGGGTGACGGGGCTGACTCTGGTGACGTTGGACTTGGTTCGGGGCCTCTTGGAGATTATTTCGTTGGTGTACCAGGCCATGACCAGACTCTTCAGGAGAGTACCCCATGGGTTAGTCCGGGATCACAGTGGGCAGACTTCCTTGCCTCAGATACGCTTGATGCGGACTTCGGGGGTTCACACTTTCTAGACGAGATTACTGCCATCATGCAGGAGGACGTGGCGGCCCGGAGACATGGTCAGAGTTCCGGCACACAGGCACCTTTAGATGTCGATCTGAACGAGCCTCCTACGACATCTGTTGCTGACCATTTTGCATTGGGAGGTACTCCTCCCTCCGCCTACACTGCTGCATCACATTCAGTTGCCGGGCCGTCTGCGGCACCCGTCCAGCCCAGGCCACCTGCACAGCCTGCCCCAGATGAGGAGGAGGATGAGATCAAGGACGAGGAGCCGCTTATCCGCAGAGGTCATAGGACACGGGTACCCCGTCGTTGCTTTACGGGCTCGCATCTGTTTAGATGATTCATATATCATGTATGTTGTTTCTTCATGTTCATTAATGGCCCCCTGTGTGATACGATCCTCCGAGCTGTGGGCAACTCTGACGTGTGTGTCCGGGTTGGCGACAGAGGCCACATCTCTTTGGCCGGTTCGGATCTGCCTCGTCCATATTGGTCTGTATCCTAGTGGACCTCGGACGACCCTCTCTCGCACGCCTCTTGTCAGGGTCCAGGATCACAGTGGGCCCGTCATATGGTGGCCAGAAACCCTCCGAAATTGGAGGTGTGAATCCCATCCGAAACACACTGAATACCGAACTAAGACGATACACCCTGTGAACATAAGCGGTCCAGGTAACCCGTGAGTAGGCACAATATGCAAGTGCGTGCGTACACGGGAAATGAAGTGCCTGGAAGTACCCGCAGTCACATGTCTGAGAGGCAAGCGATACTCTGTAGCTACCCAATGAGAAAGAACCAGTCGGAGTGGTCTCTGATACGGTAAACTCGGAGTTATCCCTGTCGTACAAAGTCATCGTGAAGCACCTCGCCGTCTTCAAGTTGGCCTCAATACACTTCACCAAGTGCTGACTGAATTCTTGTCCGGTTCCCATCTGGGCCTGAGCCTCTCTCCCCTTGCGAACAAAGAGTTCCGCAAGCATTCCATATGTTGCCTTCACCAGCGAGCATACTGGGAGGTTTCTGACACCATTGAGGATTGAGTTCACACACTCGGAGATATTCGTCGTCATGTGACCGAATCTCCGCCCCTCATCACGATGCTGAGTCCACAAGGAATACTCAATCCGGTTCGCCCACTCACACATTGCCGGGTCTTCAGAACGCAGAATATCAAACCAGTAATCAAACTCAACCTCGGTCTTGGCATACGCCGCATTGACAAGAAGCCTCCGTGCGTCTTTGCCCTTAAAGGTAAGGGCAAAATTAGCCGCTACGTGTCGAATGCAGAATGCACGGTATGCAGATGGAGGTAACCAACCTCCGTCGGGAGCCTCAAGCGCGGCCTTGATGCCGTTATGCCTATTCGATATAACCAGCAGACCGGGCTGCGGTGTCACGTGCTGACGAAGGTGGGAGAGAAAGAATGTCCAAGACTCTGCATTCTCACCCTCAACTAGTGCGAATACAACAGGTAGTATGTTGGAGTTCCCGTCCTATGCAATCGCGATGAGCAACGTTCCCCCATACTTGCCATACAGATGGGTGCCATCAATACTAACCAGCAGCTTACAATGACGGAATGCCTCGATGCACGGTGGAAACGTCCAGAACAGTCTATGAAAATAAGCTTGAGACTCGTCTACACTGCCACCAACTCGGACAGGGCTCGTCCTTAGGACTGCAACAGTACCAGGCATCATCAACTGGACTCCCAACACCCACCTGGGGAGCTCGTTGTACGACTCATCCCAGTCACCATAGATGAGGGCAACAGCCTTCTACTTCGCCAACCAGACCCTCCTGTACGTCGGCCTAAAACCAAAGTGTGCGGCCGTGGCATTTAGGAGCACCTTGATGCTGACGGATGCATCAGCCCTAACCATTGGCATAATGAACGCCGATATCACATGATAATCCAAACTCCTGTGGTCACTCGAGATGGAGGTGGCAAGACAGGTATGAGGTCCATTGTACCGTTTGACCTCCCAAATGCCCTTGCGCTACCGGAGACTCAGTCGAATCAACCATGTGCACCCATTCCCGAACTCATAACACTTGCCCACATACCGGCGATAGTCAGACTCCACTACCTTGTACTGTACCCCTCGCCGGATGCTGTAATTTTTCACACTTAACAGGGCCTCATCTTTATCCTGAAATTGCTGACCAACCTGGAACTCTGTCAGACCAGCAGTCCCTTCCGCATCTCTAGCTCCAAATCCAACAGGCTACCCAGAAACTCCCTCCTGCCTCATGGCATCCAAGTCCAAAGAGGAAAAATGTGGTGGATACTGCTGTGTGCCAGAGCTAGAACCACCTCCCGCCCCTGCAGGCTCACTCGCTCCAATATCATCGCCGCTGTCATCATCAATCATATCCGGCTCGACGTCATCGTCCTCTGCATCACCCAACAATCCGTCTCCAACCCCAAGCGGTGCAGCGCACTGTAAAGAGGTCGGCAGAAATTCTGCTGTTCCGACCTCGTCGCCTACGCTGCCATTGAGATCAACAGCAAAAGAAGAGGAGGCGATAGGTTGGACCGGTGGCTCGTACACAGGGACAGACGAAGAAGCAACGGCAGGTCTGGAACTAGAATCGGCTGTCGTGGCTAAAGTGGTGGTATTCCGGTTCGAACTCCTGAGCTGGATACCACATTAACCAACTTTGCCAACAATTCTGGTGTCCTCACCTCCGGAAACTGCTGACGACAATGAAACATGACTTGCAAGTCCTCATCACTCCCGATCGTGAAACAATCATACTTCACGGTTTCTTGGAGCACCGTGACTGGAATGCGATAGAAAAACTTCTTAACCCGCTTCGCACCTTCCAGACCAACTTTCATCAGTACAGACCTAACAAGGTCATCATAACTCGTCGTAGGCCTCACGATAATACAGAGAGGATCCTTATCGGTGAACTTCACACCGGAATGAGTTTTTCTCTTAATGGATCCTCTGTGGTGAACCAACACTACAAAACTCTCGTCACTGGCCATCTTACACCCTCTAATGAGAGCAACTCACGTTTACAACCATATATATATACAGGTCAGTTTCTCACTAATTCGAACCAGCCTAGTTCGAAATATGGTTTGTGTAATTCGAACCAACCCTGGTTCGAATTACTTTGGGCAGCTTCTCCTTGATTAATTCGAACTAATGTGGTTCGAATTATGTGTGTTTCTAGTTCGAACCATCTTGGTTCGAATTATAGTGAATTTTTCCTTAGTAATTCGAACTGAATTGGTTCGATTTATGTGTAAACGTAGTTCGAACCAGACTGGTTCGAATTATATATAAATATGCTTTGGCTCATTGGTGAAACGATTTTCATTTTGGTTGATATACGTAAATAATCTCCTGCCTTGGCTTATTAGCGTTTTTTGCCCTATTTTATATATATATATATATAGGTAAAAACTCAGGTGCAGTTGATTTCATGTGAATTTGATAGTTGAGAGCTGTTAGATAAAAATTTAGTTAAATTAGTTAAATCATCTAACAGCATTCAGTTATCAACTTCACGTGAAGTCGACTGCACTTGAGTTTCTACCATATATATATATATATATATATATATGGATGGTTAATTATTTTCTTCATTTTAAAATAAGTGTTTTTTATTTTTTAAATTTATTGAAAAATTAATGTATTTTTACAAAGAATTTATCTAAAAATATTAAATTTTTTAATAAATTTAAAAATTAAAAGAAACACTTATTTTAAAACAGATGTAATAGAAGATTAATGGAATGTTAATGATTAATGGTATAGCAGTATAAGAATACAATGATGCTGATAAAACTGGGACCTGTTGGAAAGTGTGGAAATGAATAATAGAAAAACACCAAACATCACGGATGAAGGATGATGAATTCATGATTTTTATCCCGAAAGTGACTGAATAATGTATCATGCTTGTAATTAATGAGGTGGGTTCTACTCCCACATAAACAAAGGTATATATATATACACCCCTTTATTTTACAGAAAAAAACAAATATATATGAGGAGAGAAAGAGAAAGCATAGAAGTATTTAATTACTAAAAAAAAAATAGAAAAGAGAAGGACTTTACAAATAATAAATGCATTTTTTTTTTTTAGTTTTTCACAGTATTTTTTAATATGGCAGACCAATAACTAATTCGTCGTAAATTAGAATTTCATTTAAGAGTTTGTCATTGGCCAATAAATTACTGCATGTACAAGACGAAATTGAAACACCTGGTATTATTGTTATATTAATTAAAAGAGTAATGTTTGAGAGAGAATATCCTAAAGTTATTATTTTATTTAATTTAATATTTATAATTATATATATGTAATATTTGTAATTATATATTTATTATATCTAAAATTATTCATTTATTTTTTTAGTAATAATTAAGAAATTAAAATAAAAACTTTAATTATTTTGAATTGATTTTTATTGTCTATCAAATATTTTTTAAATTAAAAAATGTCTAACTCAACTATTTATAATTTTATAAGTTTTCTGAATAAATATATGATTAATGACAACATAATTTTATTTTTAACGGGTAGAAAGTTAATTACTGTTCAAATGTATTTCTATAAAAAAAATTGTAAAAAATGTAATTTAAATGATGGCTTTTGCTTAATTTTATTAGTTAACACGCCTTCTATTTTTTATTCGACCGTTTGTCTGACTTTTTTAATTTGGTGGATATCTTTTACTTTCATGTACTTAATTATTTTAGAAAAGAAAAAAAAAACTTTTTCCGGTAGTATTATATTAAATAATATTGAAAGTATGATTTAAAGTTAGATATAGTGCGTGGGGCCTTTGTATATTTTTTTTCTTTTTGGTTCCTCACTATTCCAAATAGAAAAAGTCTAGGAACAGTAACTAGCAAAAAAGAATGAGTCATTGGATAAAATCTAACATTAATTTCACATCATTAAAAATTTTATTGATGACTATTTAATAGTTATAAATTCCAAAAGTTATTGACCCCTAACATTCTTCATAAAAATATATTTATTTTTATTGACTAATTAAATTAGCAAAATAATTCTCAAAGATATATACACACATATCATTTTAATCTCTAGAATATTTCTACTATAAATTTATTTTTTGAAACAAATATGCGTGATACTAATTTAGTTTCTGAAAGTTTTATGACATCAATTTTAATTAGTTTCTAAAAGATATATAACATTATTGGAATATATCAAATAAACATACACATGAAAAATATTAAATAGATGTCAGATAATCCTTTTTAAGATTAGCTAAATAATAACGAATGCGATATATATCATTTCTTAAAAACTAAGTTAATATTATAGGAAACATTTCAAGTGCATTGGGAGTACTGGTGCTCCAATTATTTTAATTGTTGATCTGAACTATAAAAAATATATATAATATATATTAATTAAAATCAACGGCTAAAACAACTGGTGCATCGATATTCTTCAGTACATTTAAAATGTTTCCAATATTATAAACCTTTAGAAAATAAATTGCTGTCACATGTATCTTTTAGAAATGAAAATATTTTAGTATTTTTGGCCTATTTTATTTGATGAGTTCAATTCAGCTGTACTTGTGGTTGTGGGCGACACTAAGGCATGGCTTAATTTGGCTTGGTGTCATAGTCAAGATCCCCACCATGGCTTACACATTTATATGCTTCAATAATCCATTATTGTTATTAAAAAATATTACGTGTACATAAAAATTAGTTAATAAATTAATTATCATGTATTTATTTATGTTATATATAAATAAATATATAATTTAATTTATTTTTAATATATATTTTATATTCTAATATATATTTTATACTGATGATTAATTTTATTGTACATCTTTTATTATTGAATTTTATTACAATGTAGGCTCCCCAACACATAAAAGCCTACAAAGGGAAATGAATAAATGCTACGCCTATGAGTTTGAAAAATTCACTTGACAGAGACAAAAAATAAGGCTATGCTTTTACAGCAATCATATAGTATATACTGATGTTTACATACACAAAATCATTGGTCATAATTTATGTTTTGAACTTAAAAAAAAAAAAGCATTTTTCTCAACTAAAAAGTTGTTTTTTTTTAAAACAAAAATAAAAAATGAGATGTTTGTGCAAAAAGTTCAATATAGAATTTATATTTCAGAAATTAATATTTTTCATGTAAAAAATAACTTATATATATATATATATATATATATATATATATATATATATATATATATATATATATATATATATTGGGTAATGATCTATAAATTTGCATTAAAACAAGTTATGGGGTTAGTTGGAGTCTTGAGGTCTTAAACACCTTTTGATATATTTTAAAATTAATGTACAAATACTTTAATTCAAAAACATTCAAATACTACGTTAGGTTTATAATGTATCAAATTATTTCACATCCATCACTAGGAAACTAATAAAAATAGTCAACTTCAGACAATTATTAATTGTTAGACTATGACCTATTTAAGTATTTTTTAAAATTTTTAATTTATAAAAATGTATAATATTAATAATTAGTGTAATTTTTAAAATTAAATTATAATTTTTTAAAAATTTATTTAACTACTTATAAAAAAATTTTAAAAAATATTTTCTCTCATAATAAATTTTTTTATTATATTTTTTTTAAAATAAATACTTTTAA
Organism: Arachis ipaensis; assembly: GCF_059453495.1. Lineage (NCBI taxonomy): Eukaryota > Viridiplantae > Streptophyta > Magnoliopsida > Fabales > Fabaceae > Arachis > Arachis ipaensis. The sequence continues at coordinate 1,675,776 of NC_142444.1, read as the reverse complement.
AATTTAAAAACAAAATAAAAAATATTTTATTTATAAATTATTTTTAATATAAGTGTTTATTATTTAAGCTATTTTAAAAAAAAAAACTTAATTTAGTTATTTACTTAAACTGAATTATATATAACCAAACAAATTTATTTATTTATTAAAATAATTATTCGTATAAAATATATATTAAAATATAAATAATACATAAAAATATATAACACAAATATATAATGGATAACTTAGTGTCAGATTTTTTTTAAATCCATCTAATAATTTTGATAATCATGACATGTGAACTTGGTTTAAGAGATCGTCACTAATATTCGAAAGTAATATTGTCGAAAGGATAAAGATTGGGCTCCACGCTTGTTATTGATGGCGATGGCGAAGTGAATCCACTCGCTACCAAAAAGCATGGTTGAGATTGCATGTCCCATGCATATATATATAATTGTTATAATAATTTTTTTGTGCCTATAATAATAATATATTATCGAGTATAATTATTATTAATTAAGGGCTTGTTTGGGTGAGCTTCTAAGAAAAGATCTTTTTTCGAGTTATCTTTTTTTAAAATATCTTATAGAAAAGTAAAAGTAATTTTATGTTTGAATATCTCATGGAAAAAGATCTTTTTATCTATCAATTATGTTTGAATATAACAATATAAAAGTATTTTTTTGTTTATTTATTACATGAAAAATATTTTTTTTAAGAAAAAAATATCTTTTAAAAAAATATATAAATTACAGCTTGTTAAAAAAGATGTTTTTCTGATTTTTCTAGTGCTTTTACTTTTACTACTCGAAATTTTCCAAACAAGCTAAAAAATAAAAAGGGTAAAGTATATTTTTTGTCCCTGAAGTTTGGGAAAAGTTTTAAAAATATCCCTAAGTTTTATTTTGTTTCAATTTTGTCCCAGAAGTTTTTGATTTGCATCAAATATACTCTCGACGGCTAAATTTTCATAAAATTTAAGACCAATCTAACAATAGTGCATGAAAATTATGCTTGATTTGCTTGTGTTGAGGGTTGTTCTTATGAAATTGTTGTTGAATTGGTCTTAAATTTTTTGAAAAATTAGTCGTCAAGGATACATTTGATGCAAATCGAAAACTTTTGGGACAAAATTGAAACAAAATAAAATTTAGGGGTATTTTTAAAACTTTTGTCAAACTTCAGAGACAAAAAGTATACTTTACCCAAATAAAAAAATATATTTTTTCATTGAAAAAAGATCTTTTTTTATCAGAATAATGGCGTCCAAACAAGCACTAAGAGCACAATATTGTTAACACTAAGGAAGTTAAAATTAGGGGTGCACATGGTTCAGTTTGGTTTGAAGATTTGGACCGACTTTGAATATGAAGATTTGGACCGACTTTGAATATTTTAGAGACTAATTTGGTATAATTTTACTAGGTCTAGAATCAGGTAAGAGACTCAAAAATAGACTCAATCATTATTTCGGTCTGGATCCGGGTCAAAGCGAATACGGCTTCACTCGATCTACGTGCACCCTAAAAGAACTAAAAAAGATATATATGTCTTAAATTAATTTCAATATGTTATATTAATTATTGTTTTATTTTTAATCACACTTGTTGAATTAGAAAATAGATCAAAGAAGTATCAAATTAGAATTTATGGACAAATTTAAGTTTAAATATAGATATCAATTTTTCGGTAACAAGTTTCTTCTTTATAAATAAGTGCATCATAAATAAATTTTTTTATAAATTATTATTAAAGTTTTAAAAATCCCATTTTCATTCGTCTTAGACTCGATATAGTTGTGTTCTGAAAATATTTAGGTTTCATCGAGTTTAGGGTTGAGTTATAATCTAAAAAATAGACCCAATATATATTTAAAATTGAATCTAGATCAGGACAAACTCGATTTCATCCTACCCGTAAACACTCCTAATCAAAATCACTTTCTTCTTGGATTAGAATTACTCTAATATAATATTGTGAGCTAATATATTGTTTGTATCAAACTAATTTACAAAAATATATTTAATTATCCTATAGTTAAGTTAAGTTTTTGACTTTTCCATGCACCTTTAATTAGTACTAGTGGATTGAAGTCAATATTGTGATAAGTAGTTTATTACTCTTTAACTAAAAATGAAGAATTACTTTAGCTTTGTTATAAAATAACATCCATTATTAAAAAAAATGATAAACATAAATTATATTTAAATCAACTAAAATTTTTTATGTACACAAATTAAAAAATAATTATGTTATATGTATATTAAAATCAATCATTAAAATTAATTATTAGTATAAAATATATATTAAAATATAAATATATATTAAAAATAAATTAAACTATACATATATTTATATATGAATATATTGATGATTAATTTTATATGCAAATAGCATTTTTGATTTACAAATAACAAATATTTTAATACTACGACAAAACCTAGAACTTAGAAGCAAGTAATATTTTTTTAAAAAAATTGGTTCTAAAATAACATCTCTACCATGAAATAGATCTATTTTTAATTTTATCGAAGAACGTAAAATACACTGTGCATAGTACATAAAAGTGATAATACTGATTTGGTAAGATATATTTATTCATTGATGTGTCGTTTGTTTAATCTATTTGCAATAATTTTTTGTTTACAAAAACTATGGGTACAAGTTTTGATCTTATAGTCTTATAGGTATTCACATGAAAATATTTGGTGAAAATTTGCATGTAATTGTGTGTATAAAGTTAATAATTAATAATTTAATTAAATATATTAAATTATTTAATAATTATTAATTTTATATGAAATTAATTATATGTAAATTTTTATTAAAATATTTTTATAAAAGTATTATGTTTATACTAAAATAGTTATTATATATTTATTATAAATATATATTATTCTACTTATTTATAATATATATTTTATATAAATAATTAATTTATGGTACGGAGTGTTGGATGGTTAAAGGGGAGTACGAATTGAGTGTGGCAGAAATGAAGATGTTGAGATGGATGAGTGGCCATACGCGATTAGATAAAATAAGGAAAAAAAGATATAAGGAAGAGAGTTGGAGTAGCACCCATTGTGAAAAAGATGGTAGAATCGCGTCTCAGGTGGTTTAGACATGTGAGAAGAAGACCGACAAACGATTTTTCTATAAATATAATACATGACAGAGCTCAATAACATTGTTTGATTGATATAACCGACCCACCTAGTAGGACAAAACTTTTTTGTTGTTTGTTGTTGTATATAAATAATTAATTTAATAATTAATTTTTATATATACATAATATAATTAATATTTTTATATAAATAATTATTTTTTTCATAAAGCATATCAAAAAATACGTGTGAAATTTAAGTACGATGTTAGAGGAATTTTATCTTTTATTCAATAATATAGTTATTTTTGCTATATAAAAATTTATAATTAAATATACGTATAAAATTATTTTATAATAGCAATGCATTAAAATTAAGTTTATATATATACACATATTCAAGAATTAAACTATTAATTGATGTTTCAACAATTCTAATAACTTTATTTTAAGCACTAAAAATGTGTATATATTAAATTTTCTTTATGACCAAAAGGAGTCAATCCTTTTGTTCGGTCACCACATGACACCACCGTTCACCAGATCCGATATTATAAAACTTTTTCTTGACTCTTGATATTTCGCGATAAGATAACTATGCATATGAAACCGCGAGAAATTCCAGCACATGAGATTTGAAAAGATAAGGTGAGGTCCATAATTTGCTTTTCAATCTCTTTTTCGTAGAATGATTCCTCTCTATTATCTCAACATTTTTCTTCTCTCTCTCCAATTATATATTCATTCAAGATTTTAATTTATAAAAGATATTTCACAGGAGTGGGAAAGTACACCTCATTTAGGAATTTTATTTCAACTATACAAAAACATTTAATATTCGTCCCGTAATTTATTTTTATAATAGTCTCTAAAAAAATTATTAGTCATATTAGTATTTAAAATATATAATATAAATTAAATCAATTTTTTTATTAATTAGATGATAATATATTACATTAATTATTATATAATATAATAATATAACAAATTAATATCACACATTACAAAATTTATAACACATAATATTAATTTATCAACTAATTATTTTATGACACATAATATTAACATATCATGTTTTCATACTATACAGTACTTAATATAACATGTTATCATCCAATTGATAGAACAATCTATTTGACTAATGGTAAATGGCCTGCAAGTTTTTTTGGTTTGGCTAATAATTCACCAGCAATATTTTAAGTGTAAACTAAAAATATATTATTAAATTATTATACTAAAAAAAATTAGGTTAACAGCTAATTATATTAGCTTTTCAACATTCATCATTTGAAAATTAACAATACTATAAATATATAAAAAAAATCATCAAACCAATTATTTATATAGAATAATATAAAAATAATAAATATATATATTAAAAATAAATTAAATAATATATATTTATACATCGATAATACTACATAACTAAATTATTTTACTAATTAACCAAGTTTAAGTAAGTCAGTCTAATAAACTCATTGACATAAAAAAAGCTAATTAAAAGAAAAGAGGAAAGATGCATAAAAAAAATTAGTTAAATTTAATTACAAAAATAATTTATTCACTCAATATTTTTTTTATCTAAATATATAATAATTAATTTAATAACTAATTTTTAATAAATTATTTGTCCATATTCTTTTTTTGGCCTTTTTTTTCTCTCTAAATTATCCTACTTTTAAAAGTACTATATACACATTAAAAAATTATTTACCACATCAATTGACTAAAACAAATAAAGTAAGTTATACTCCCCGGATGAGGTATGAAAAGTTGGAAACAAATATCAATCTATCATTCATACATAAAATCATAAAATTAGGTTTAAATATTAAATATTATATTATCACTTATTATAAGATATATGATACAAAATTAATACTAAAAAAGTATGATATCTGAATCTAAATCTATTTTTTTATAGATTATTTATTTTTATTGACATCAAAATAGTATAAATTATTTTTAATATGAAAATTAAGATGATATTTTAGCTGAATATTAATATTTAAATTGTATTATAGTATTGTATAAATTATTCAACATGTAAATATTGTCACGTATTCAACACGCCTCTCGTGTATTGGTCAAAATGTTGTCACACGTTTAACATTGAATAAAATATCGTTTTTGTCCTCAACGTTTGGGGTAAGTCTTATTTGTGTCCCTAACGTTTAAATCGTCCTATTTGTATCCTTAACGTTTATAAAAGTGATTCAATATTATCCTACTATCAATTAAATTAACAAATCAGATTATATTTTTCAATTATTCTCACTTGGATGTATTCATTCTCAATTAGGTCTCACTTGGATGTATTCCATTTAATATTATACCCACTATTTCTGTTTAGATTCAATTATATCCATAGAAAAGTGAATTATGTAATTGTTGTAGGAATTAGTTTCAACATTTAATGAGTTAGTTTTCGAAGTAGATCATCAATTCTATCCCAGATATTTGTATTCTAACTTCAAGAAGAGATTTTTAAAACTCAAACTAAAGCACTCATGATGTGTAATTGATGGCAGGATAACATTGAATCACTTTTACAAACGTTAGAGATACAAATAGGACGATTTAAACGTTAGGGACACAAATAGGATTTACCCTAAACGTTGGGGACAAAAACGATACGTTACTCTTCAACATTCCTCTACGTGTTGTAACACGCTCCTCACGTATTAATTTCTTATCTACAAAATTCACCTATTTATAATTACACCAAATAATTCTATTTTCAATAAAAACATCAAATATTTTTTCTGAACGAAATTAATTTTGTATTTTCGGTGGAAAAAAAAAAGAAATGAAAAAAAAAAAAAAAACATGTACAGACCGAGACTGACTTCGACTATCAAAAGTACATCTCTTGATGCAATGTTCATATTTTGTGGCTGCCATTTTCATGTGCAGTGCCTCGTGTGTCTTTTTGAGTGGATATAATTTAAAATTTTAATTTGTCTTGTAACCAAAAAAATAAAAATTTTAATTTGTCATATTATATATTATATAATTTCTTAAGTTATTCGATTTTATTTTTTAATACACCATTCAATTTTCAATAATTATATATATTTTTGGCAGCTGTCGTCACATTATTTTTCATTAGTTTAATATTTTATATAAAAAAATAAATTTTAATTTATCATATATATCCGTGATATTTTTGTCTGTAAAATTAAATTAACTTAGTATTTGACTATAATATTTTTTTTGTGTGACTATTTGACCGCAATATATACTAAATTGAAAATGTTTTTTCACACTCAATATTTAACCATATTATAATTACACTTTAAATCAATGTCGGAGTCACATATATTTGGAGGACCAAAATAATATCATCGTATACCCTCTTAAAGAATAGTAAACAAAAAAAAAACGTTGATATTATGTATACTTTTTAAGAATTATACATATATAAATTGATGGAAAAAATATTGTAATTATTAAATTGATTTTATATGCATCTTTAAGGAGCTAAGTTATTATTTAGGTGAAAAATCAGGTGCAGTCGACTTCACGTGAAGTTGATAGCTGAGTGTTATTAGATGAAAATTTAGTCAAATCAGTCAAATCATCTAACATCTCTCAGTTATCAACTTCACATAAAGTCGACTGCATCTGAATTTCTACCTATTATTTATTCATTGTATCTTTTGCCATGTGTAATTATTTTTTCACTTAAATTTTAAAGTTTCAAGTATTTATCGTCATGTCGCATATTCTTTGTCCCATTATACCCTCACATTGGGACAGGTAAATGTCGTAATCAACCTTGACCTTGTTACCATGTATGAGTAAAAGTTGAAAGACATTGATATAAATCACTTAGAAATAACTTATGTTAAGTGCTGAAACCAGAACTGGTAAATTGTATAAAATATATGTATAATTCATATGCATTGTTATTTCAAATAGTCGCATGAATTTATTTATTTAGAACTTCCGTGAGGGCATGTTTGGCTTTTGATTTATTCCTTATATTAATTTCTTATATATATGTTTCGTTTTAGAACTCCGTAAATAAAACAATAATATCATTAAAAAATATGATATTTGTAATTATTAAAAAATAAAAAAATAAAAAATAAATCCCTAGAGTTATTTCGTAAACAAGCATTTACACATTGTATAGAAAGAAAGAAAATATGAAGAAAGCAAATGGATGAAAATATGAGTTTTTTATTGTTTGAATGAAAAAAAAATGAAAAAAAAAATGTAGGATCTATTTTTTTTTCTTCAAAGATGAGATAAAAATGAAAAAAAAAATACAAATAAGGATAAAATGATTAATTCATTATTTGATATAAAAAATAAAAGAAATAAAGTGTTAGGACTTTTTATTTTATTTTTTTTCTTCTCATTTTATTTTCTGTTTTCTATTATCTATTCAAATAAAGTGTTAGGATTTTTTGGTAATTTCATTTCAAATAAATAAATCACATAGAAAAAATAAAAAAAAATTGAAAGAAAATATAGCATAACTTTTGTTTATTTATTTATTTATAAAAAAGTTGATAAGAATAGGCCTTAATTTAACTGAATATATATAGTCACCAAAATATAATAAACCGTTACTAAGTAGTAGGTACCAATCTATTGCTGTCTGTCATGAAACTATTTTTTTTTTTTTATAGAAGAAGACATTATTAATTGTTATATTTTTAATAATTTTTTTAAATAATTTTTTTAGATTTATTTAATTTTTGTGTAATTTTTAATTTAATTTTATTTGTTTTTTATTTGTTTTTATTTTTGAGTTCATTAAAAATCGAGTTTTAGACTTTTTAATTCAAATACAAAATTTTAATATTATATCATAAAATCAGATCTTCTAAAAATTTAAATTAATAAAAATAACATAAATATATCAAAATTGCTCGAAGAAGTAAAGAGAAAGAAAAAGATGAAGGTGGCACAAAGCAAAAGTTAGAAACTTTTATAGCCATCTATTATTTGAACAACTATATATAATATAATGTTCGTGATTTGCTCTCTTACAAATAAACTTTACCATAAAAAGTATACGTTAATAATTATTAACAATATCATTTCTTACGCTTAGACGATTATAATATATGATTGATTGGTTGTTTGGTGTAAAGATCTTTTCAATCACAATGCCAATGAAATCTAGTTAGTTCATACAAATATATTTTTTTGTAGTATTATTATAATTTTGTAACACGTTACTTAGTTCTCATTTAATATATGGAAATGAACAAGGTATATAGGTTAATCGATTTTATATATGTCTCTGTTGGATGGACCACACCACACACCAACATACACCACTCAACGTTATAATTCACTTAATAACTATTGCCATCTGTGTCGTCCGTACAATAATGGCGTCGCCACTACCGTTTGATAAGTCAACTAATTCCGCCACGAAAACGATTACATACAAAGTACTCAAAGCAGTAATTAAGCTAGCTTTGTTTTGAGATACTGAAACAGATACTGAAAGACTGAGACTCAGTATTATGTTTGTTGGTTTAGATATTAGTACTAAAATTTCTGTCTTTGTCTCTAAAATTTCAGTATTTCAGTAACTCTAAAATATAGAGACACAGAGGACTAAAATTTTTAGAGATGAAAACTGAAACTTTAATAATATTTTATACTTAAAATACTCTCATTTCAATTAATTAATTCTAATTTTATCCATTGTGCAAATCAAATTAGAATTTCATTCTTGCTTCAATTTCTGTCTCACATTTTGCACCAAACAGAATACTGAGATTTATTTCAATCTCAGTCTCGGTCTTTCCGTCTCGATCTCTCCACCAAACGCTACCTAAGAACTTAACTATACTAGTCATTATTTATTATTATTATTATTATTATTTGTTAAAAAGAAATTCACACTACTATCGTAGAGAATATATATATATATATATATTTTAATTTTTTATAGTATTTTCTGATCCGATAGATTATGCTTAAGTTATCGCGAAAATAAATTTTATTTAAAAGTTTAATATTAGCAATAAATTTTTGTGTGTATAGAATAAAATTTAAAAATATAATTTTAAGTGTTTAACATATACGTAAAAAACAACTAAACATACAATTTAAAAAGGTAAAAATCAAATACTTAGTCACTTCTAAGTATGAATTATTCTACTATCACACATTGACACATATAGATGAGAATCTGTGTCTTTTATCAATAAAGACTAGAGAGTAAAATTCTATGTGATAATAGATATTGAAATAATATTTATATTAGTATCTGAAGTTACACTTATGCATTAATTTGGTATTTAAAGTTTTAATTTGTTTAATTTAGTATTCATAATTCTTGTTAATTTCTAACTTTATTTATATTATAGAATTATTAACAGCGTGTTAAAAATTTAAAATAGACTGACGGTTACTTTGCTAAATTTTATAATAGTTATTTAAAGTGACAATTAAAACTTTTTTACCTCAATTTATTTTTTAAAAGTATTTAAAATTTTAATCCTAATTTTACTTACGAATTTTAAAAACTTCTTTAAGAGTAAACTAAGGTGAAAAATTTAGAAAAATCCAAAATAATCCCTGACAATTACCTCAAAAAACAATGAGATCCTTGATAAAAAAATCCAACCCGACTTCTGACAATTACTTCGAAAGGACAACGAGACCCTTGTGTCAAAAAAAAGTCAATGTAGTTTTTTTGACACAGAAACTAATCAGTAAAAAAAAAAGATCGGAAGACAGATTGAGTGTTTTTTTTGGAGTCTCGTTATCCTTTTGAAGTAATTGTCAGAGACCGAATGGGTATTCACTCTAAAAAAATTCAATCACCACGTTCGAGAAGTCCAACATAGCATTTGTCAGTCTATCTCAGTATGTTATTAATGACTGTGTGATGAAAATAAAATTAAAAACTAACATGAATCACAAATACTAAGTTAGAGGACTAAATTAAGTTGATTGAAAATTTGAGAAATAAATTAAAGCTGAACCATAATTTCAAAGACCACTTTTAGGAGTTAAAACCTATTTTGGGCCCTGAAATTTTCGACCAGCCTCAATTTCGACCCCCAAATTTATAGTTATCCAATTAACACCATTAAATATTAGATTGTGTTCCACGTTTGTCCCTGTAACTATCTCCATTAACGGAGATCTGATATGGCACGTTAAATTGACAGAATGTGTATTCACGTGGCACCCAACTTGCTAGAATGGATGTGTGATGAGTAAATGATGTGGCAAAAGTTGAATGAACTCAAATTCTCCAACAAAGTCTTGAACATATTGGGAAAAGCGGACTGCAAATTGAGTTCATTCAACTTTTGTCACGTCATTCACTTATTAGTTATTACACATCTATTCTAGCAAGTTGGGTGCCACGTAGATACATACTCTGTCAACTTAAAGTGTCACATCAAATCTCTGTTAACGGAGATAGCTACAGGGACAAACGTGGGGCACAATCCAATATTTGGGGTGTTAATTGGGTAACTATAAATTTAGAGGTCGAAATTAAGGCCGATCAAAAATTTTAAGGGCCAAAATGAGTTTCAACTCCTACTTTTGGTATTAATTCAATTTTTATTTATCAATCTATAATTCTATTTTTTGTTCCAAAAACTATTGATATTTTAAAACATTTTTTGCATTAGAAATCAATTCAATAGTATTCCGTTGAGGTAATCACTTTCGCACATATTTTATGTGTGCAAAGATTGAGAAAGAAGAAATCAGGTGAATCACTCATCTTTTTGCTTTTCTTTTCTTTTTTCTTTTTTTTTTCAACAATCAATGTCTTCTGCATTTTATGTACAGATTCAATATGTACATGAATGCTTTCCTTTTGTTGAAGGAACTTAATAGTGTAATACTCATCAATTTCAGATAGATCTAAATACTTTGTTATTTATAAGATTTCTAAAATTAAAATGCCTATAAGGAATAGCCAGATACAAAGTATATAAAAAGCTACACTTAAGAAAATTTAATAACATAAATACCATTTTTCTAATAAGAAAATGATGGGCCACAATAGAAATTAAGGCCAATCTGAAGTTGTAGTTGGTTTTTTTCCTTGGGCCTTTGATCCCCGTTGCCAAGAAATTAGGATGGCATTTTATTGAGTTCGAAAAAAAACACAAAAAATACACTTGAATTATTTTGATATTGATAAAAATATATTTAAATTTTGTCATTAATAAAAATACTTTTAAATAATTTTAAAACATTTCAAAAATATTTATTATGATAAGAGACTTATTATGTTAACAGAAAGGTATAACCTAATTCTCTCATCAATGTTAAAGTCTCACTTATTATATAAAAATTTTTATTTGTCACATTTTTTTTGGTTAACATAAAACTCTTAATTTAAAAATATTTTTATTTATAATAAAATTTAAGATATTTTTATCAATGAGAAAATAATTTGGAGAATTTTTAGTGTTTACACATTGGATATAGACCAATTCTCCCGTGCTTTTCACTTTGGTGTCGAAATTGCCGAAATTACTTTTTATAGTAAATTTTAAATATTAAAAAATTATTTATTTTTATATTTTTTAATTTAAATATTAATTTTTATTTTTTTTTAATAAGTTAGGCAAGTGTATATAGGCACCGTAGCATACATCTTGGATATATTTTATGGTTATTATTATATGTTAATTATTAAAGTCGTTGGTCCTGACTCACTGATTATTTCACAGAATGATAGATATTGAGTTCATACCCATTATCTTTCTTGTTGATGTTGAGCTTCCTGCTTCCATACATGTCAACATCACTTCAAACTTTGACACTGTTCCCATTACATTTTCCCCTTTTTTTTTTTTAATCTTGCGTAGAATAAAAGAAAAACTAAAATAAAATCCCTGTTACATCACAGCTTTATCACATCATATCTTAGAAAACAATAAAGGGAATCTATCAGTCAATTACATCAGAATATTGTATACATTTTTTTTTCTCCCTAATATTTAAGATGATTATTACAGTATTAAAATTTTATGTCTAATTTATCAAAAAAATATTTGATTTAAAAATATAAAAATAAATAATTTTTAAATATTTAATATTTATTTTTTAAAAATAAATTGGACAAATTCAGCGTAAAAATGAAAGGGACCAAATAATTGACCAATATTTAATTTGTAAGTGGATGTTGAAAAACAGTTCAAACTTCTGAATGTGGCTCTAGTTTTGGTAAAGATTTAAATAGTACAGATATTACAGATTAGTCATTTGTGGTCCTTTGGAGCGCCACGTTTGGATGCTAGCGGGGGCCACAGTTGTCGGCAGCCACTTAACTTGTTGAATAGAGAAAATGGATCAGTGAACCATTGATTAAAAATTCAACATAATGATAAAAAATTCCTCTCAATTTCTTTTTGAAATATTAAGCTATATTATATATATAGTTTTAATTAAATTTTTTATAAGAGGAGACATACTTTATAATATCAACAAAAATAACAAAATCTTATCTTGGGATCGACTACATGAATCAAATGACGTTATGACATTTTATTATTTGATCACTTTATATATAGTCTTTTTAAATTTTTTTTTACCATTGGCTACTTATTCATATTCTATCTCATCCATCCTTCTCTTCAACTGCTATGATGATCTTCTTTTCACATTTTTTTCTAATGGGTAAAGTATATTTTTTGTTCCTAAAATTTGATAAAAATTTAAAAAATATCCCTAAGTTTTATTGTTTCAATTTTGTTCTAGAAGTTTTCGATTTGCATCAAATATATCCCTAACGGATAATTTTTTAAAAAATTTAAGACCATTCAACAACAATTTCATAAAAACAACCCTCAACACAAACAAATCAAGCATAATTTTCATGCATTATTGTTAAATTGGTCTTAAATTTTTTGAAAATTTAGCCGTCGAAGATATATTTGATACAAATCGAAAACTTTTGGGACAAAATTGAAATAAAATAAAACTTAGGAATATTTTTAAAATTTTTACCAAATTTTAGGAATAAAAAATATAGTTTACCTTTTTCTAATTTATAATATGAATTGATTATGCCGGACTCAAAAGTCAAAATTGACTAAAAATTTAAGGATTTTGTTTGTGGACATTAAGATATAAGGATCTTGTGATGTAGATTTGATTTGGGCTGTGGACTAGAGCTGAAGAAGCCCATTAGGCCCAACTAATAAGGAAAGGACCCATTCGCCATTTCTTCATTTAGGTGAAACCCCCCACTACAACACTTGATCACTTCCTTTCATTTTTTTGTCTATTTGATAGAGTGTAGAGTTTAGACTCCACTAATTTGTTTGGTTTCTTAGAATTCCGAAGATAAATAAATAACAACAAACATATCCTATTAAGACATACAAAAAATTGTAACAATTTGTGTGCTTACGGATTAACTCGAGAGTTTGATAATCTTACATTTGATTCATGCTAATGCTAGACCAAAGTATACTTTTTGAAGTGCTACATTTAAAAGCTTCTTTGGGAATTTTAAATAATGGATTAAGGTTTGCATCCTAAGGTGTTAACTAAACACTTTATAATATTTCTATAAGCTCAATTATTGTGTCCACAAAGAAATTAAACACACCCTTACCAACCAAATGCAATGAACTAATAATTATTTTCTCTTAATTAAATATGACTCAAACCATAACTACTACTAGAGATTCACATTTCATCAACACTACTCAAAAGTCTTGCTTTTACTTTTATGATTATGGCAGAGGAAACCACCAATTTCATTTGCTTACGCAACTTGCATTGTGCATAAATGATACCTACCTCACTGTAGTAACTAGCTACTTTCTCATTATTATTAGCTTCATGGTTAGACATGAAATTCATGTTATTACTTACCGTTTATATAATTATATCCTTGACTTCCATTAATTAGTATTTGTATCTACTAATATGTGATGTAGTCATAGTAGTTAGAATGTTAATCAAGTTGAGTTTGGTTTACTGGTTAGTTCACTAATTCATTTAAATAAGTGTCGATGGTTTAAATTCTGCTTTATGCATGCATCAACTCATTGGCCAGCGACAAATCCTTAATAGAGCTCAATACCACGAGTCCGCGACAAATTAGTCTTTGGCCTATCGGATTGAAGGATACTATGGAAAACAAAAAAAGAATAATAATTAGAATTTTGATTTTAACTCTTAAAATTTTTTCGATATTACAATTTTAAATGAGTCAATTAATTTTACGAAATTTATACTAAGTCTAACAATTTTATAATTTAAGGTAAAGTATATATTTTTATCCCTGAAATTTGACAAAAGTTTCAAAAATATTCCTAAGTTTTATTTTGTTTTAATTTTGTCCGAGAAGTTTTCGATTTGCATCAAATATACCCCTGACGGCTAATTTTTTAAAAAATTTAAGATCGATTCAACAACAATTTCATAAGATAACAACCCCTCAACACAAGCAAATCAAGCATAATTTTCATGTATTATTGTTTTATTGCTCTTGAATTTTTTGAAAATTTAGCCTCTAAAGGTATATTTGATGCAAATCGAAAACTTTTAGGACAAAATTAAAACAAAATAAAATTTAAGGAGTATTTTTAAAACTTTTATTAAACTTTAGAGATAAAAAATATACTTTACCCTATAATTTAAATCTTGTTAAAATTTGATGTTCTACCTACTTAATTTATTTTTTCGATTTCACGTAAAATTTCAATTTCAATTTTCTCTACCTTGTATGTAATGTTATGAGATCTATACGCTTTGATTAAGCCAAGTGTGATACATATCATTAAATTATTACAAACACTTTTTACTCATGTTTGCATCCAAGTTTTCAAATAAATCTAGATTCAATAAAACTGACATAATTCAAGGAACATATATAACTACTTGTAAGTTAGAAGCATAGAAATTGTCACAAAACCTAGAAAGTTAAAATGTGTGACAAGCATAATCATTATAATCTGTAATTAAATTCACATGGGAATAGTGATCTAATCTTTCAAAATTTGTCCGTGAACCTTTATATAATTATTGTTCCAAATTCTAATTGGAGCATGTGAAGGTAAGGGATGGAAGATTGTGACAAGCCATAGGGACAAAGTGACCTGTCATATGTATGTTGCTGAAACAAGTTTTGGATTACATTTTGTTCTTATTTTCAGCTTCACTTGTTAATGTGTAGGAAGCAGCATTAACACGTGTCAAGTTTTTAAAATAAAATAAATGATGATTTTCAGGGGAACCTCATCTCACGGAAATAGTAAGTCATTGTTGACCATAATACTCTTATCTAATAGAAATATATCATAATTAATACAATAGATACAATAATAATCTTACTTTCAAAACTAGAGTCTATTTTTCAAGATTTAAAGCTTGATCTCTAAGTTAGAAGGTGACCATTATAGAGAGGTAATATAGACATATTTAGAGAAGATATATGGAGGCTCAAGTAGTTAAAAAAAGTAGAGGGAGAATAATTCTATAATTAGAGATGGTGAAAGACAAAAAAACAAAAAACTTGAAAGAAAATTGTTAACAATTTTGACTATAAAACCATTTTAGCATAATATGATGTATAATAAGATACTATGATATTTATTCTGTTTAGTCGATCTTATCTAGTAACAAAAAAAAAAAAAAAAAAGGTTCAGCTGCTCTTATAGTTAAGTTTCGTCCTAAATATACCCAATCATAAGTTTTGGAATTAGGGATGACAATGGTCTTCATCATTTCTTTCCTATTTCTATTTCTGTTTAGTAAAATGCTATGATGGATAGTAACTGATACGGACATGGGACACGTGAATTTTAAAATTTTACATGACACGGGGATACGTATACATATAAAATATAAAATATTTTTTAGATAAATCGTAATGATATTTTGATATTTTATTAATATTAAAATATAAATTAAAAATTTTAATTATTTTTAATATCTTATTTTCATTATATCAAGTATTTAAAATATTTTTTTGTTTTAATAAATAATAATATATACTATATCTAAATTTATTTTAAAAATATATGTTAAGAATAAAACAGGACACGCTGACACGTGATGGTATTTAAGTGTGTTCGGATATTTTTTATTAAGATACGGTCGGATACAGCAGACACGCATATCGGACGAATGTCAGAAAGTATCGTGTCCGAAATGTGTCTGACACGCGGACACGACAACTCAACGAAGTGTCCATACTTCATAGGTAAAATGTATTTCGTTTTTATTTTATCTTTATTACGGGTCTCTGTTTATTTTTTTTTCGCGTGGGAGACAGATATCTACTATGTTTGAGTTAATTTTTTAAAAACAAAATTAATACCATCGTAATAAAATTTAAGACAATTTAACCAAATATATAATCCATTACAAAAAAGACTTTATTTTATTTTAATTTATGGAGTGTGATGCTTAGACTTTTAAAAGATAATCCATCATGTGGAGTTCATCATTTGACAACTATAGGAATGGAAGGCCTTGCTTTTTGTTTAATCAAAAGTCCGCAAGTCATTTTCTCAGTTTTGTACTTAGAATGGGTTGCCATACACATTGTTTTAACAAGGAACAATTATTTCTAATCATACCTAATTGGAGTTTGATACTAATTCTAATTGCAAAAGATATAAATAATAATTATATTATATGTACATAATAAAAGTTAGATATTTATATAAAATATATATTAAAATATAAAATATAATTAAAATATATAATAATTAATTTTTAGTGTGTATATATATATAATACTTTTATATAAATAATTTGATACTTATGAAAAATTTGATTGATTTTGATAATTTTGATAATTTTTTTTTTAAATAATTCGATCTTTAACGAGTATCGAATTAGCTTGTGCCTTATAAAATCTGAATATTTGATAGACAAAATTCTTAAGTGTTTTAACTACTCTTTGCGTTTGTTACACTAGTCTCAACAATATTTGCACCGAATTAAAGAAAAGAAGTAGGTGGTGACCACAGATGACACTTTCCCTTATCCGTGATTGTAGGCATTACATATCCACATTAAAATCTTAGGTCTTACTCGCACTTCAAAGCTACATCATACTTTGGACTACTTTGGAGGGAACATCAAACATGGCTTACATAGCCCCACACACTTCTTACTTTTTTCTTTAGTCCCTCTCAAGATTCAACACATTAATAAATAATAACACTAATGCTATAGAAGAATGGAAAAAAATATCAAAGAGATAATATAATAAAATTAAAATAAATACAAATAAAAATACTCGTATAAATATATATATCTTCATATAAAAATATAATTTAGTTAAACATATAAATATAAGCTCCATTTAAGATGTGCATGGTAATCGTTCAAACTTTTAATATTTATTTAAATAAATTAATAAATTAACTATTAAGTTAATTCAAATTAAATTTTTAGTTAAACATACGAAATCATCTAACAGTTCTCGATTATTATTTTTATAAAGATATATTTTTTTTTGTTTTTCGCAGTATTCTCCAACTTATACCAATAACTAATTTGGACGGATCGAAACTCTATTTAAGGGTTTATCGCAAGCCAATAAATTACTACATGTATAAAACGAGATGCCAAAATTTAAACTCCTAATACTTACTACTAATGAACTACCTATTAAACTAGGTGAAAAATTAGGTGCAGTTGATTTCACATAAAATTGACACTTGAGAGTTGTTAGATGAAAATTTAGTCAAATCAGTTAAATCATCTAACAGCTCTCAGATATCAACTTCACGTGAAGTCGACTAGAGAGTTTTTAAAAAATCCAACTTTATTTTATAAAGATGTATATCATGTGAGTGGCCACCATACAAAAAATCAAACTAAACCATCAAAAAGTCCAAGGAACATATATATATATATATATGCACAACTCTTGAAGTGGAAGCTCATAACATATAGAACACACAAACATTGACACAAAAAAACCTTGAATTACTTTAACTAACTCATCATTCAAGAAAAAACCAAGCATGGATTGGTTCTCATGGCTTTCAAAAGCAGGCCTTGATCCTTCCCTAGTATATGAATACGGACTCCTCTTTTCACACAACGAGCTTGAAGAAGAAGACATCAAGTACTTCAACCACGAGTTCCTCCAGAGCATGGGGATCTCCATAGCCAAGCACAGGCTGGAGATCCTCAAGCTCGTTCATCGGAACAAGGCCGCCACCGCGGCTACCACGAAGAAGTACATCAAAACCAATAATTACCCTACGATACTCCATGTTTCAAGGATCATGCATGCATTCAAGAAGACAAGAAGGTGCTTGTCAAGTTACTTGAAAACAATGATTGGTTGCGAGGACTCCACGCTCGCCGTGGTTCCAATACCAAGGCCTTGTTCTTCGTATGGAACCACGGCGAAGTGGAAGAGCGCCGTGTTGAAGAGGAACAACACCAAGAATCAAAAGAATTATCTTCATCATCATCATCACCAAGAGAGGCTGTTGCTTACAAATGGAAGCCCTATAACATCATCAACAATGGTGGTTCCTGCATTGCCTGCTCCTGATGGATTCTATAGTAGTCCCATGGTTTACCATTTCCAGAAGGAAGAGAAGATGGACGCCGGCGACGACGACGACGGATATTGGTCTTCTGCGGTTCAAGATTTCAGGTGGGATAGTATGTTCCAAGATCTAAAGCCTAACTGAATTTTCGGTACGAATTTAATTTTAATGCATTGACAGCGTAAAATAATTTTACACAGACTGATTGGTTGATGTCTGTGTAAAATTTGTTTACTATGAAAGTGCGTAAATTAAAAATACTTTTTCTTTAGAGGTAAATCAAACGTTTATCCCTATATTTCTAAATTTATTGGTGAGAGATGAGTTTTTTGTGTTCTTCCACCATAGAGATTTGAATCTGGTTTTCTTTTTTTTCTTTTAAAAGAGATTTGTTGATCTTTTATTATTAGTATTCATTTTAGTGGTGTGTCACGCGGATAGGTAACTTTAGCACCTGTCTGTTTCAGTCATGAGAGTGTTTTTCACTTTCTTGCTTTTCTTTGTTTCAACTTTAATTTCCCCTTTTCTTTTCCTCTTGTTTTTTTATAATTTTTTTTTAAACTTTGATAGGGGAAAATTTGCATTAGATTAGCGTATGTTCCGGGAGAGAATGATTGAGATAGATGTAATAGTTTAGGGTTTGAAGTCCAAACTTTTGGGCTATTGAATATGATGGACTTTTTTTTTTGGTGACTATATGATGGACTTTGGTATATGCATTGTATTATCTTATGGTTGATAATATAAATTAACAGAGTAGTAATGTATATTTTGATGATTGATAATTTGATACTTACTTAGTACCTTGGCATTTAATGACATTTAACTATTGACCCTTACTTTCTCCCCAAATTTCAAATGATTGATCTTAATTCCTTTATCTAGAAGAGGCCATGGCAACATCATTATTGTCTGAACCTTGAAACATGCAAAGGAAGGCCCTAGACATGTGACAACATGATGCCTAATTATTTACTCAAATTGGGGGTGATTGGTGAGTTTTAGATTAGGGATTTCTAAGATATTGGATAGACTTTTATGTTAAGATATAAACCATTGAATTATCTTGGTACATGCACTAAATTTATATAAATGAATTATGACAATATTCAGAAAAAAAAAAAAAAAAAAACAGGAGTAAAAAGCGCATAGATATACCTCCAAAAACAGAAAAAGAAAATGGATTTTCTATGTAACATGCAATGTTATTAACAACAATTGGGTATAAGTTTGTAACCTTGTATAAACTATTAAAAACCCTAGTCTTTATTCCGCTTGAGGAGCTTGACAAATTCAGCATTAAAACTATATTGTTCCTCCAAAAACAACTTTGCATGATGATCACAGACAACTAATTCTTATCACCTTATCATTATAAGATGAAGTGTGACTTCCGCATCAAGCAGAAATTACACTTTATCCCCATTTGTATACCCAAAAATAAATCTTTTTTTTAGTACTATATAAAAAATGCCATGAAGCATTTGAATTAACTAACCTCATGGCATTTACCTAATAGAGAAAGGCTTTTGTACATCATCCAAAAGCAGGTCACTCAGAAGAACAGAATGTTTGGCAGCTCTTGGAAGCCAAAAGAACAATGAGGATCAATCAAAGGTCAAGCAATCCTCCCAACCCCCATAGTTTGAGCTGAAGGTTCCTCCAATACCAACCTTTTGTGCCTGTTCGGAAATAACAGCACGAGCACAGTCACCCCAAGTCCTTGCTATCTCCCTAAGGGACATAGGTTGCGTTAAGCGTAAACATAAGCTAAACCTAGATTTTGTCTTTGCCGAAAGATCATCATCATCCTTACTGTCAAAATAAAAGCAACATCAAATTGCATTAAAAAAAGACAGCCAGTACACAAGCATTTCGAGTTAACACATTACGAATAGCATATTTGCTAGCAAATATAGGATAACACTAAGGAGGAACCATTAGCAATTAAATAACTTCAACAGATATCTAAACCATAACACACTAGATTCTGTGAAAAATCTCCATAACTATGCAATGCAGAAACTCATGGCTTAATGGCACGCATAAGAGTAACTAACCACATAATTGAGAAGCCAACTTAAATATCAGTAATAGTATATAGGTATCGAATAATATTAAGTATACTACTGTCTTAAAAAAATTTTAATCAGCATTTCATGTGCAATATAACTAAAACTGGAGTTGTACTCATAATGAAAGTTTTGCAAGATGTGAACCCTAAATTTATCCTTTCATTCGGAATAAGGAAGAAATGTAGCAAAGTGGAATGTGCCCGTTATCTCACCTGCATTCACCTGGAAACTTGTCTAGGAAAATAGGAGGAACACTAGGATAATTAGCTGGAACAAACAAGCGCAGGGGTTGAACTGGTGACTGCATGGTAATGAAAAGTGAATAAGGTTAACAAAAGCAAAAAGATACGGTAGAACTGTTTGAAAAGTTGCTGCAATTGGAAGGTTTCATAGCCAACCACCTGTGCTGAAGCATATTGGGATTTTAAGCTTGCACTCAGAGCCATGGCAGTGTAAGAACATTTAACCAAGGTGCCTTCTGCAGCTTCTGCTGCTACAGTTGAACTAATGTCTTCATTGGTCAAGTTTACGACTGTGTCAACAAGTTGGTTATTGATATCCCTTATTTCCTCCATAAGGGCATGATTAACCTGGCATATAGGTCACAAAGTTCCACATCAGAAATCAAAGACCAATCCCCTCCCTCCCATTTTTTTCTAAATTTGTATGATCAGATGCGCTTGGTTAATAATGCTATGTAGAAATCAGTAATACATCTTGAAATATGCTTTTTTGAATAAATTCCAAGTTGTTTTGTCCAATGTCTAACAGAGAACATGTTTTCTACACTCTTCAAAAATCAACAAACTCGGTATTAAGGCGGGAAAAAAAGGAAAAAACTTGAACTTTTAGTTGTGTAATGAAGTACACAAACATTCAATAAAAAGGGTGCAGTAGTAAAGTAGATAACGTTTCAATGCAATAATAATTTAAGCATACAAGCTGATTTATAAGTTAGTTCCAGCCAACTAACACAAAAAGCATCAATAGAAGATATCAATGTTGATATAAAATCTAACGATCAAAAACAGAATTAGCAATTAATACCTCAATCTTTGGCCTCTTGGCACTAGATGTTGCAGTTGAATCCATATCAGAAGCCTCGGAATCACTTAAATGCTTGGTACTATCATTCAAGCCACCATCAGATGATACCATATTCAAGGGTTTGGCACTGGTGTCACGCTTCATTTTCTTAGTTCCATTGGGAGCATCTTGGGTAAGAAGATTTCTACCCTGAAGATGAAAATTAGTCATGGAAACCAAGTCCTCACCAACAGAAGATCTGGATCCATTGCCTGGAGCTGATCCTGCTATTCTATCATTCATGCTGACAATGGAAGCAATATCACTAACAGCAGCACTTAATGCTTTAGATGACAACGATTTCACCTGCAATCATAAAAGTAGCAAAATCAAACTATTCAGCTCTGCAATTTATTTGTCAACCGGTTAAAAAGCCATGGACATAACCACTGATGAAGCTAGAATATGATCAACTCGTGATACTAACCAATCTAGTTAGGCGTTCAATAGGCTGCTCTGTAACAGTCGACTTCCCAGAAGGAGCTGCAGCATTACCTTGAGCACCATCTAGACCACTGAACTCTGCCAATAAAGGAGAGGCTGATATCCCAGGAGTCCCAATGGCAAGAGACTGAGTCAGTGCTCCTACGGCCCCTGCCTGTTGTTGTCCGACACTTGCAGCATTTGATACTGATGAAACACCAGAAACTTGCTTCTCAGAATCTGCTGGCATAGGAGATGGAGCCAAGGGAGGTGAAGGAGTGGGGCCCACAAAAGGAGAGTTAGAAGATTGAAGAGGAGTTCCAACTTTTGTTAGAGAAGAAGCAGCATGATTTTGCTGCTCAACCTGGGGAGATGAGTTTTGTGGAATCTGAGGAGATGCAGCCTGGAAGAATTGGGGTGACGAAGCTGAAAATGAAGCCCCTTGTTTCAACTGCTGATGGGAATAAGTTGAGTGTTGGCCTGGGGTAAGATGTTGCTGAAGTACCCCTGGCTTAGCACCCATTCCTTGTCTGAATTTGACATCATTTATATCGTTCATCTGGGGAAGCTGCGGCATTTGATGTGTCTGCATTGCAGGCAATTGTTGCTTTCCAGGCTGGTGTAGTTGATGCTGCTGCTGTTGTTGCTGAAGGCTCTGCTGCCTCTGAATCATTTGACGATGCTGATATTGCTTGAATTGTGGATTTTGCAGCATTTTCTGCTCCTGCTGATGTTTCAGTTGCTGGTGTTGAAGCATATTGGAACCAACCTGAAGGATATTCAAATTTTGTTGGACGACATTCATGCCACCTTGCAGTGACATGGAATTCAAGTTAGTCTGCTGGGGAGTACTAACAGGGTTCTGTTGAAGGGAGCTCACTGGAACCTGTTGAAGGGAATTTGTAGAATTCCCTTGTCCAGGATCCATATTGGAACCAGGTTGCATTGAATTCATCATGTTCTGCTGTCCGGCTGACAAACCAGAAATTGAATTATGCTGCAAGCTTGTAATATTATTCTGTGGCATTGTAGCCACAGAACCTGGCAAATTTGATTGGTGTAACTGAGAATTTATTTGATTTTCATGAGACTGCACTTGAGTAACTTGGGATTGTGGCTGTGACATGGGGTGTGTATGTGGAGGAGGAAGCTGCCCAAGCTGTGTTGACGACATACCTTTCCTAGGCCTATAATTATGTATGAAACCTACGATATGCTTCTCATACACTCCCACTTTTTCCTTGAGAGCAGGTTGAATTTTGTTCTTGGATATCTGTAGGAATTCCATCATCCTCTCCAAGCTATCTTTGAATTGCCCAAACTTATTAGCTTGTTCTGGCCTTGCTTGTTGGTGAAGAGATTCATGCTGATACATAAGAGCAAATACAGGAGTCAATAAACACAAGCACATTTATTAATAAACATGGCATCTACTCATGAGTGCTCTCAGGTCAAAGCTTATGATTTAAGAAGCATTAACACCCTCCATTTACAATATTTTTTAATGAATGAAACCATTTCAATGTTTGGTAAATATTTTAACACCCTACATTTACATTGTTTAATATTCTCCATTTATGTAAAAGATAAAATATTGAATGCATTTTGGTTTCCAAGATATTAAATGCTAGAATCACCCATATATTATCATCAAACAAACAAGCAATAAAGTGCTCTCTTTCAGAATGGGTTAAGGCTAGATATTATTTACTGCTTAGCATGGTTCCACTGTTTTCTCCAATAGATGCAATGGCAAAGGCTGCTTAATCAACAGCAATTAGCATCAGTGAAAATTGGCAAGCTAAAAAGAAGTTGTAAAAACGTACCTGCTGATATTTAACAACAACCCTCTGATATATTTCACGCAGCTCTGGCAGGTAGCTTTCTTTCATGGTTTTGATCTATATGATGTAATGAGCAGAATCAAATAAAAATTTAACCTTGAGAATAATAGGAAGCAATATCATTAATTCAATATAGCACTGAAATGAATCTTAAAAAGGGACTTTCTTATAGGCAGCAACTAATAGAGGATAAAAGGCTAGCTGAAAGAAATTCAGTCAAGACAGAAAACTGAAATTTTTTGTTGTCAAGCATCAGCAGTTTCCACAGTTGCTGTGCTGCTGTGAATCTATTCAATCTAACATAGGGATATTCCTTTAAAGATTTCACAGAACGGATAAAAAGATTTCATATATACGAGTGTAAAAAAATGTCATGACTTTTCTTATAAGAGTATTGAAGCATTCATGCTCTTACTACAAAGTAAAATTCTTGTGAAAACAGCTGTAAATAACTTTGCTTGTTTATTTACCCTTATGGATTGCGAAACTAATTTAGTTGAAAAAGCAAACTTCATTAAGAAAATGTACATGACATGAAAAATGACGTAGTACCTTTTGGTACACTTCTTCTTGCCAATCACCCCCACTTGGCTGAACAGTCTGCACCGGAGAATCCAGAGAACCTACAATCCAGAGAATACAAAGCTCAGGAAGTGCAGAGAAGTACATGATATTTGTTTCTTCTTCCTTTTTTCGAAAAAAAAAAATAAAGAAATGCATAGATGCAGGTACAGCACAGCACATACTTGATGTTTCTGGAAAAGCTCTCTGAGATTGATAAATCTGTTTCTGGTGATCAAGAACATTTTGCTGTTCAATTAGGGACCCTGATGGTTGAAGTCTTTGTTGCATATCTCGCTGCAAGGGATCTGGCTGCTGCTGTGAACCCAACTGCAGATGAGACTGTGATGGCTGAGAGTTAATCTGAGGCATCAATTGCTGCTGTGCTGCCTGTGGCCTTGGTTGCTGAGCTTGAGATGGTAACAGTCCATTTTGTTGTGAATGCTGCTGCAATGGAACCTTTGTTTGTTGCAGCATGTGTGCAGAGTGTTGCCTAGTTTGCATGCCTGGGTTGCCAGATTCAGGTCCAATCAACCGTTGCTGCCGTAACCCAGGGACAGTATTTCCTAGTTGCTGCTGATTCATATTTGCTAGGTTACTTTGCTGATTCAATAACGGTTGCTGTTGTTGCAGCTGTTGCAAATTTGTAAGATTGTTCTGTTGTGAAAGCAACCTCTGTTGTTGCTGTATATCACCAACATTGTTCTGTGGCCCAAGCATCTGAGGATGTTGCATGTTTGTTACATTTGACTGTGATCCCATAAGTTGCTGCAGCTGCTGTTGCTGCTGCGAAGGCATCATTAGCTGTTGAGTCAAAGGTGTTTGCTGTTGATGAATAATAGAATTCTGTTGTTGTTGATGCCTCATAACTTGGGAAGTTTGCTGAATCATGGACTGAGATGACTGCTGAACATGATTTGATTGTTGATTCTGGGGAAGGCTAGACAGAGGAGACGATTGCATCAAGGAAGACTGAATCTGATTTGGTTGCAGTAGGTTTTGCTGCTGTTGCGGATGCATCTGAGATTGCAGCTGAAACTTCGGCTTCATGAACTGCTGCTGATAAAGATACTGCTGTGCATTCTGTGGCTGTTGCTGTTGTTGTTGAGGAACAACCTGCTGCCTTCCTGTCATCTGTCTCTGAGATCCAGAAAACATATCCAGCACATTGGAATTTTGGCCAATTGTGCTTCCCACTGTATTCTGCCCAGTCATATTCTGTATGTTGGAATTCTGGCCAATATTTTGGCTGCTCGTCTGGGCCAAACTAGATACGGGTGGAAGGTTAGGTTGAGATGAAACATTGCTGCTTTGAATGTTTTGAGATAGAATCTGTTGTCGCTGCTGCGGCTGATTGGGCAAATTAATAGAATGTTGCTGCATAACTAGTCCTATTAAAGAAAATTGTTTGCATTAATGCGAAGGAGGGAAAAAAGGAACTGTAGATCACAATATTATGTGAATAACTGAGTATTAATATTTTAACAATGCGTGGATATATTCTAAAGTCCTAACAGCCTAAGCTGACAAACAAGAACGCAGATATTGGAATTATGGAATAGTTAATTAGTTACCAAACTAATAGGATGCCAATATTTATCAAGACATCTGATAGATACACAGTAGCACCTCATAAAAATACTATCATCAAACCATGGCTATTATATTACTAACCTTGATCTGAAGGGTTATTGCTAGGGCCAGCTTGATTTGATGGCATATTGTTAGAAGCAATTGTGTTTTGGGATTTAGTCTCAATTGTGAGCATCTTCATAGATATTTTCCGTAGATAATCTGTCTGAAAAGTGGGAATAGGATTGCCATTAAACTATCAATTTTTATAGAAAAAGTAATTTATTCATTACAAGAAAGAAGAGTACAAAGAAAGAAGATAAGGCAGATTCTTGGCAAGCTTTTAAAACAGCTTTCTTAAGAGGGGGAGGGAGGGGGGAATCGATTTAATATGATTTATCATGTTTGAAAAAAAAATTCTAAAATCAAAAGCTAATAATTGTAAGCAGAAAAACAACTTGTAATCATAAGCTACTATTATTAAGATTTTCAGCATGAGCAGAGACTAATTATTTCAGATTTGTTATATATTTAGATAACAAGTAATATAAACAATCATACCCCATTTAGAAATTTAACGTAAACTTTTTTTGATATGCTATTTTTTCCCGACAAGTAGAGTATCCAGTTGAAAGCAAAAAGAGCATGATACTAAATTCATACAAACAAGAACAAAACATGCAACCACTTCAACCTCTCATGCATATATAATTAATGACACCACAAAAGATGATACAAATTTTGAACCAGCCATAATATCTTAAAACCAACTTTCAACTAATGTATTTAAACATTATATAAGAATTCAACAATACAAACAAGCGATTATCAAAATGATTGCAATCTTACAACTTTCAGAAGAACTTACAAGGTACCCTTACAAATAAAAATGCAAAAGATAGCATCTAGGTCCTAAGATTGAGCTGTAATAAAAACTTTCATGTCATATATGTTTGCATAGTAATGATTGTACCTGGCTTGTTGCTGCAGTATAAATTTTCTCTTCGAACCTTTGAGCAATGTTCTGAACTTCAACTAATGGACCACCAGGGACAGGAAGATGTTTTTTTAACGTTTCCATTCTACAAATGGAGGGGGGAAGAGAGAGGGGGGGGGGGGGGGAGGAAACTAATGAGATAACCAAGCAAAATAGATATTTGGAACATCAAATAAAACTAAGAACATAGCAGCATTGACAACATTCACATGGATAAAGAGAATTAAGAGACTTCACAGACTTCACAAATAACATCTAGATATAAATATTTGAGACTGATGATTACATTTTGTTGACAATCCTTTGGCGTGAATCAGTCGAAAGTTGAGATCTCCAATCAATTGCATCCATCGTTGGTTCATTGCCTTGATTAGGTCTCCAATTGTTTGCATCCATCAAAGTTTAAATTGACTGAAACACCAACAAATGAACATAAATAAATCGGGTTATGAAGGAAAAAAGTGCAAAGAAACTATCATCAGTACAGTGAAGAAGTAGTTTTAGTTATTTCTGAAATTCAATTACACAAATTGCGTGTAGGAGTAGAAATATGAGTGAGTCCAACAAATGACATGCCACAACAAACTTGCTGATCATCCAACACTTAATGCATTAATAACTCAGTATACAAAATTTCAAAATGATGGGTATAATGGGAAATAAGTCATAACAAAGAACAAGCGGGTTTGACTACTTTTCCTCAAACAATGCCTGAAACCCTTCCTCAAACAATGCCAGAAAACCTGGTATGGTATAATCACTCTAGGTCTTAACCTATCATACACCATAATCAATTTCAACAGCTACAGAATTTTTTTTTCCATTAAAATAAAATCAGCATTGAAAAGATTCTATAACTTCACAGAATTCACAAGTCAGCTGCTGTATCCATCGCTTCCATCAATCAAATTATTAAAAACCACAGAGAAAACTCACTCATTCAGGATTCAAATCAATCCAACGTAGAAATAATTAATGAAAGAAAAACAATCACACGGAGAGGGAGAGAGGAAAAAGGAAAAAGTAGATAAAAGACATACCATGAATGAGAATTGAGAGCGGCGATTAAGGAGGAGGCCACGGCGGAGAACAGAGTCTACCGGAGGCCGTGGGCGGCTGTCGGAGAAGCGTTTCGGCCTCTGAATTCGGAGTTTCTGTTATTTGTTTCCGATGTTGAATTCTAAGCGCTCTCAGTTTTTATAGCAAACTACAGTTCCGTGTTTTTTAAAATTTGGAATTTGGAAAAGGAAAAAAATTAAAAGAATTTAATTTGATCTGTATTGGAATTTTATACGTATATCTAATTACGTAAAGTCAACTATTTTTTAAAGGGAGTCACTTAGATAAAGATGTCAAAAACGTTTTTTTTTTTTAAGATATTGTTTAAAAATTAAATTTAACATATATAATCAATTAAATTATATTATTTTTATTAAAATTAGACTGAACAAATCACTTTAACAAAAAAATTAATAAATTAAATTTTAAACCGATATAAATTAATATTTTTTATAAAAAATTACTACAATATCCTTATTATAAAACACAACTAAAATATTTTTATTTTATATATATATATATATATATATATATATATATATATATTAATTTTGAAAACTTTAAATTCTAACCCTATAACGATAGAGAAGAAAATGGGTAGAATTTAGAATTCTCAAAATTAATATATATAATAAGAATATTTTAGTCATTTTATATAATAGGGGTATTATAGTCATTTTTTATAAAAATAATATTAATTTAGACGGATTCAAAATTCAATTCATTATTTTTCGGTCAAATTAATTTGTCTGACTTAATTTTGATAAAAATAACATAATTTAAGTGATTATATGTGTTAAATTTTAATTATTAAAAAATATCTTTAAAAAAAAAACGTTTTCTGCATCTTTATGGGAGCATCTCCCTCTTTTAAATTGGCTAATAAATTATAATTCAAATAACATAATAATCTTTTCATATTTATTTAAGAAATCGTTGTATCTTTGATAAAAAAAAAAATATCTTTTAAATTGGTTACCTAAATAATCATCTAAAAAACGAATATAATTATATCATAATATAAAATATTTTATATTATTAATATATTAAAATTAAATATAATTTTTAAATTTATATTATATATAATAGATAAATAAATAGACAAAATATTTTATATTATTGTTTAATTATATCTATTTTTTATAAAAATCTAATTACTTTTACTAATTTAGTAATGCATAATCGAACGCGCATATAAAACTATTTTTTGTCGATATTATATTAAAATTAAATTCTATATAAAGATATTTTTTAATATTTCATGTCTAAATCTAAAATATCTTGATAAATTTAAAAATATTATAATGTAAGCAAAAAACCAATCTGATGCTTATTTGGTTTTCATGTTTTGATCCTAATTATATATGATCACTCTTAATCGAATCTTACGGTTTAGCTCTTCCGATCCTTAAAGGTTATAATCACGATGTTTTAGATAATGTGATATATAGTTTACATTTTGATATTTTTAATACTTTTATTAAAATTTGGTTAGTACTTAATTAATAAAAGAAACGTGAAAAATTTTATACCATTAAATATAATCTCATATTATTAAAAATATTAATAACGACTAACTAATAACTACAAATCATAAAACTTACTAGTCTTCTAACATTTAAAATAATCAAACTCTTATTGTAAAAAGAGTTAATTATCCAAGAATAGTTGTTATTAAACTGAAAAATAATTTTTATATCATTTTTGTATTTTTTCATGAAATAAAAAATATTATTTTTTATTATTAATTTTAATATAAAATAAAAATTTAATTTTGATGTACGATTCGTATAGATTAATTTTATACATACATTTAATTATATAATATACATTAATAAAAATAATTATTTTTATATTAATCATATAAATAATTATAAAAAAATAAATATAATTATATAAAATATATTATACTATCAGTACATTAAAATTAAATTCATAAATAAATATATAAAAAATATACACAAATTAAAGATAACAAATATATCTTTCCTTTTATACACAAATGATATACACAAAGATAACAAATATATTTTTCCTTTTATCACACATGCTAAATAAATATATAAAAAGATAAACACAAAGATAACAAATGTATCTTTCCTTTTATACACACGCGTGGATAGTAACGAGGTTCATGCATGTCTTTACATGGATACCATATTTGGCTTCATTTGGATTATTTAAAATCTTATGCGTTAGATTTGCAAATAAAATAAGAATAAATATTCTAGTGGGTATTCAAACATTTATTTCCAGAAATGAATTATTAATTTATGGAGCATATAAGGAAACGATAATCAAGTAAAAATGGTATCAATAATAATACATTAATTTATTTTCTTTTCAATTAATTGGTCAAATATCTGTTTCCTATAAGTGGATCCCTATACTCTATTGATAGCTCTTGAAAAATCTAATCTACATCTATAATTTATGATTCACAATCTAGGGTAATGTTAATAAAATAACGGTCGGAAAAAAAAAAAAAACCCGCTAAAATTAAACGTATTTTATTTAATATTTATTAATTATCACGATAATTAATAAATACTAAATAAAACAAGTTTTGACTGTTTTTAATTAATATTTTTTTGTTATTAAATATTTTTGATAAAATAAAATAGAAATTACCAAAAAAGTTTAATAGGTACTAGAACTGTGTACGTTATTTTGACAAAAAATATATTAATCAATTAAAATAAAAAATATAAATTATAAAAAATACAATGTATATGAATATTGGGTCAGTAGTGGGTTTAATTTTTATATTCTTTGTCTATTTTATTTTTTTAAAAAATAATTTTTATGTTTATCAATATATATATATATTCTTTACTTTAAACTGAGATAATAGATTGGATAGACATGATGATTTTTTGAACTCAAACCTGCTTTTTAATCCAAACTAGCTCTAATCATATGAGGTTTATATTAAAATTAGTTATTTAAATTATTTATTAGTATAAAATATATATTAAAATATAAAATATATTAAAAATAAATAAAATAAAATATATATTTATACACAAATATATAATTATTAATTTTTAATAATTAATTTTAATACATAATTAATATTTTTAAACTAACTCATTATTTTTTGTTTGGATATATTAAGGTAAAGTCTATGAATTCGTGGGTCATTCCAAACCAAAAGATTTTATCAACAGATATATGAACTTAATCTTATAAAGTCATGGAGAAGTTATTAAAATAAATTATTTGCCATTTAATTTTATTAGATTACAAATTTTAAAGATTGTATATGCAAATATAATTTTAACATTATTATAGAAATTGCGAGAGAAATCAACATATTTGGTATATAAGTAAATTGTTGCAAGTGTAGTATAACGGTTTACGTTCAAAAACAATAAAGAAGATTTAGTATACACATAAATCGCTAGAGGAATATAGCAGTTTACGTTCAAACACAATGAGAAAGAAATCACGACATCTTGCAACTATTTCTTTACGAATATCAAAAAGCATAAATCGTGATAGGAGTGTAGCGGTTTATACTTGAGTATAAATGCGTTACACTTAAATTTTTAGTAATTTTAAATGTCCAAATCTTTTCTAAACTTTTCCTCTCAATTCACAATTTTTCTCTCTCTCTAAAACGTTTAACTTTTCTCTCTAACTTCTTTTCAACTGTTGCGTATTTATACTCAAGCATAAACAATTATACCCTATCGTAGTTTATGCCTTTTTATGTTCGCGAAGAAATTGCTGGAAGGGTGCCGCGATTTCTTTTTCATTGTGTTTGAATGTAAACCACTAAATTCGCTGATTCTCTATTACAGCTTTTATAATAATATAAAAGTTGCATTTGTGTATACAATCTTTAAATATTATATTCTGATAAAATTAAATAGCAAATGATTTATTTTGATAACTTGACTTAAAGTTATAATAATCATCCAAACTCAAATAAATATGAAAAATGATACACGTATATGTTTTAAATCTAATTAAATTAAACAATAAAATTTATGTAAATAAATAAAGTGACAAAAATAATTTTTATTAATATTAAATCAATTTAGTTGGACTTAATTTAAAAAAAATTAATAAATACAACATTACTCAATAAATAATCACATGTATAACAAGATAAGAGTGCACACACTGGTGCCAAGAAGCAATAGCTCAAATAGCATAGTTTCCCCATACTTAATTAAGAGATTGCGGGTTCGAGTCTCCATATATTTTCGGTAAAAAAAAAAAAAAAGAGCGCACACACTGGCATACATTAAATTATTTAACAAATAACAACAAATAATAAAATCTCGATTAGTTTATGATTAAGATGTATATATTTTCCTAATTATTATTAATCACTAGCCAATATGGTTCTAAATCACTCTTTAAAATAATTCACATCAATCCCTTTTTTTCTTAGAATCTTTGTATCTTCTTTTGTCTATAATTTTATTTATCACTAATGTAAATTGGCACAAATGAATAAGAGTTTTGTATTTTTTAATCATTTCTTTCAAATTCAATATTTATTAGAGGATGGAAATAGAATTTACTTGTTTAAGAAAATCGCCTATTTTATGTAGTACCTAAAAGATTAATTATTGGATTTTTGACCTGATGCAAACCAAAAAATAAATAATCTCATTTATCAATTTAGTGTAACGTGCTATAACGAACTAATGGTCCTGGTGAACCTGAAGCTTCATATTCAACCAAATTTTTCAAGAAAAATTTGGCATTAACATCAAGAACATTTTTTGTAGCAAAGTGTGCATGCTTTTGTTCCAAAATTGATTCTTGATATGGATCCATTGATGGGTGAGAAATTGAGAATCAAAGCCGCCGAATTCAATAGTTGTTCACTGAAAGAATAGTGATTTCTTCAATTAACAAAGGTGGCTTGTTCATAAGAACTGATTTTATTTTTGAGAATAGGATAAAATAAGATATTGATGAGAATAAGATATAAAAAATAAAGAGACAAAATTTAGTATTTTTATATTTTATTTAGTGATAAAATAAAACAAATTATAGAAATCTAATTTATTCTCATTATTTTTATTTAAAAAAATTGAAAAAAAATATAATAATAAAAATATAATTATAAAAAATTAATAAGAATAATGAAAGAAAAAATAAAAAATAAATGATATTTTTTGTTAGTGTCTCTGTATTTTTTCTGTTAAAATAAACACAAAATATATTAATTCAATATATTTGAATATAATGTTTCCGTTCAAATTTCATCAGTTAAACACGATTTTGTACTTATGTATCTTTATCTCAATATCCTATCTCTATAAATAAACGCAGCCTAACACTACAACAAATCCGGCATTTAGCGTCGGTTGCTGGGGCCGTTTAGCGGCGGTTTTGAACCACCGCAAAATATTTCGCGGCGGTTTAATGAAACGCAAGAAGATGGGGCGTAGCTAAACGGTTAGTGGCGGTTTTAGCTAACTGCTGAAATAACCGCCACTAAACGTCTATCAATTTTGCGGCGTAGCAAATAAACGAAAACAACATTTGTTTTGCGGCGGTTCTAAACCGCCGCCACCAAATTTTAGTATTTCCGTTTATAGTTATTAGAATCAGACCGGACTCAATCGTTAAACCCGCGCTTCCTCCAATAGAGGAAAAGCTTTAACAATGTCTTGTTACCACCAAGCCAAATGTCTCTTCGATGTATATAGCGCTAATAATTATATATATTATATGAACACATTTGATTGCCATACAATTTTTTCTTGTATGCTTCATATCTGATCATAGTTATTATAGACACCTTATATATATATATATATATATATATATATATATATATATATATATATATATATATATATATATGGGTAAAATGCATAATTAAATCAAATGGAGGACCTAAATTACACAATTCTACCAAATTGAAAAATATTACTATGATCTCCCAAAAGCACATTCTTATGTAATTCGAATCAGTCTCATTCGAATTAGACAAACCAACACTAATTCGAATTTGTCCAATTTGAATTATGCTTACATGTACTCTTATGGTAGTTCGAATCAGGGTGATTCGAATTATACATGCTAGGACGTCCCTAGTAATTCAAATGGGTCTGCTTTGAATTAATGTACATCTATTTATATATGATCCAAGCGTATATAAAGAGTACAATAAAGAATTCATTTAATAATATCCATAATGAATTCAATAAAGAGTACAGTAAATCATAAAAAAAAATAATAATTATAAATATTTTTTATAAAGTATTAAAAATCAAATATTTTCTAAAAATATTTATTAAGATTTAGAATTTAGTCTTTAATATTTAAAATTAGTAAAATATTTGCCAAAAATATTATATTTTATTGGTCAGTTAGCATTATGAATCTATTAACCACAATAATATGCAGATCATTGATTGGTTTTCATATAAAAATATTTTTATTCTGTTTAGTATTTAATTTTGATAAAATATTAATTAATTTTAAATTTAGTTATTATGAATTCTTATATCTAAAAATATAAGTTAAGATTGTTATTAAAAAAATTTTAAATTTTTTATTTTAATAAATGCTCAACAAATCATTAAAATAAAAAAATTAAAATTTAAAATTATAAAGTTTTGAATTTTTAATGACTTGTAGAAAATTTTTTAATTATTAGTTTTAATATTTTATAGAAAATATTTATAATTATTATTTTTAAAAAATATTTGATTTTTAATTAGTTCACAGTATGATTTTATTTTCTTCTTTTACATCCATATTTGAATGCAAATTTAAATGCCAATAAAGTAAACAAGAAAATCTTATTGGTAAATTTGTTCACATAAGTTAACATATATAGCTTATTTAACTTGTGAATTTTTTTTACGTAAAACGAACGTAAAAAAAGTATTACGAGTTTAAGTAACAATGATTTAAACATATGTAGCTTAAGATAGTAGTGTTTACTTAACTAAATTATACCCAGATGGTTATTACTAAAGAAAACATGGCAATATGTGGTAATACGCAATTTGCGACGGTTTAAACAAAATCGCCGCAAAATATAAAACAATAACTCACCCGACGATACATATAGCGGCGGTTTTTGAAAAGACGCTGCTAAATGCAAGCCTGATTGAAATATAGCGGCGGTTCGAGAAAAAATGCCGCTAAATGCAAGCCTAATTGAAATATAGCGGCGGTTCGAGAAAAATCGCCGCTAAATGTAGTCCTAATTGCAGCCCCAACCAATAACCGCCGCTATATGTGCTGCATGTTGTCGTTTTGCGACGGTTTTATAAAACCGCCGCAAAATTTCTGCCGCTATTTGCCGAAATTGTTGTAGTGTAAAAGAATGTTATTGGTAATGAATTTCATTATTATCTTTCCGAGAGAAAAATAATATTATTGAAGAGGTATTTTATTTAAAAATTTCATTTCTACAAAATTGGTGTTCATACTATAGTCCAAATAATTAAAGTTTTGGTTCAAGAGATAAGCTAATCTATTCTCAATAGACCCAATAAAAACCTGTCTATATAAAAAAAGATCAGTCCATAAACTATACAAGTTAATCTACCTGCTGACATAAAGATATACACACAAATGGGTTAACTTTTCAAATAATAATAAGAGAAAAACATTCATTATCTACAAATAAAAATTTAATATAAGAATTTAATTTTAATGCATTAAATAATATAAAATATTTTATAATTTTATGTAATTATAACTGTTTTTTTTAATGATTATTCACATAATTAATATAAAAATAATTACTTTTATTAATATAATATTATGTGATTAAATATACGTGATAATATATCAAAATTAAATTCTTAATATAAATACTCTATTAATAAACTCATATTTCTAAATTCTGACTCCTATAAAATTGCTTAAACATTTGTTGACTTAAATATCAAAATCTCTTATAAATATCCTTCCATCACCGTCCCAAAGCTCACATTCACCTTGGACCTCTTTACAAAATCCAATTCCACATTAATTTGTTTTAAGTACATACGCCTCGTTTCCAAGGCTAATTTAATTAACCATGAATTTAAAGGGTTTAGATGTTAGTAGTCTTAGTACCTTTTTTAATAATTACCTTTAATTTTGAAAGGATCTCCCAAAGTTCACTTAGAACTTTCTTAACTTTTTCTACATCATCAGTTTTTCTATTTTTCATCACTTTTTCCTTCATTAGAATTCCCTTGATCTTCTTGATGTTGCTAATCCGACACATATTCGAAGAAATCTCAGTTATTTTATTATAAGTTTCATATCTTTTAAAGATAAGATCTTTAGATAGTTTATAAATACGAGACATTTTTCACTTTTTAAACTTATTTTTAAAGTTGATAAGTTAGACCGTTCGCTAACCTTAAATCATCCACACGCAATTGTTCATCATTGAAATCCAAGTACTTGTGTTAGCTAGCATCTTCTAATCTTGTGCTCCAACTTTATCATTTGACAACAATTTCTTCAAATTTGAGGCATTGAAAGTTTTTAGGAACCTCTTTGCAGCTGCATGGACAACCTTAGCTTCTATATATCTTTGCATTTCATAGATCCCTGGACGCCAATAATCATGAGGGAAAAGTCTAGGGGGCAGCAACTTTTTTAAATTCTGGCCAGCATGTAATCAGCAAAGAAAAGTGAGCCATTGGATGAAATCTCACACCAATTTTATACCATTAAAATCATCATTGATAGTTATTTGATGGCTACAAATTACAAAAATTGCTGCCCTTAACACTCATCTAATGGTAAGGGTCAATTGCAACTTGTTGAGGAACATATGATTATGAATCTAGAAGCCATATATAGAATGCTTTGGAGCATTGAAGATTGATACTAGAATTCACCATCATAGATTTAAGAGACAAATTAAAGTGGATCTCAAAGAAGACATGTTTGATATTAGTTTTCATATTATTATATTGTAATAAAAATAAAAATAAAATCTTGGGTGTCATCAATATTGCAGTTAATATTTAATATAAAAATTAAAACATCTCAAATTTTAAAAAAAATAAGAATACTTGCAATTCAATTAAGAGAAATATTTAAAATTCAAATTTAACAAAGGCTCATTTCTAAGGTTTTATACTGATATTGTTTAATAATTTACTATAAACAAAATTCAAATCACAATACTTACTTAAACAGTGACTAGTGATTTAACCATTAGACCAGTTCAAATTATTAGTTAAATGGGATTTATATATGAGGTAAGAAAAGGAAGCTTGTAATGAGCATAATTTTATTATTATTATTATTATTATTATTATTATTATTTAGCGCCAAAAATAAACTTTTGTACCACGATTTTTCACCCAACAAATAAATTTCTCGTGCTTAATTTTGAATATAATTGACATTTTACCGGCATAATTGGTAATAATATATACCATCTTTGAATTTGAACTCTTCTTCACTTAATTAGATTGTGATGAATATGTAATAATTAAATCATATAATAATATATATTCATATAAGTTTAATGTGTCATATATTGACCACTACACGAGAGGCGCTACATTACGGCCGTTTTTTCATAATTACTGGCGGTTTTGCAAAATCAAACGCCGCGGCTAAGAAAAACGTCTTGGTTATTGACGCGAAAATAAAATTTTGTGATGATTTCCAGCAATTGCTGATACAGTCGCTGTTAAATTAGTTTGCGACATTCAATTAAAAAACCGTCGCTAAATATGAGTGTCACGATTTTGCACATATTTACCTACAGTTACGGACCGCGGCTATTTACATTAGGTTTTTTAAAGTTTGCCGCTATTTCACCAGCAAAGTTGATCATATAAGGGTGTTTCTAGAATATTGCATAGGTGTATTGTGCGGTTGTGCCTATGTGAGTAGGCAAATCCGATCCGGATTCATATTATATATCTTATTTCAGGTATAAATGAAGTTTTGATTTTAAGATATTGATAACCAAACATCTTAATATTTAATATTAAACTTGTATTTTAAGGGTATATATGTTAACAACACTATAAAAAAGAAATAATTTATTAAAAATATAACTTCTTTGATATTTGTAATTAAATATATAAAAAACTTTAAAAAAATATTAGTATGTTTTAAAAATATATCTTTAAGATAAAAGTTAGTTAATTTTTTAATATTAAACTAATAAGTAGCAATGAAGAAAAAAAATTAAACAGGATAAAGTCACTCACTTCTTACTTTTCCCTTATTTTTATGTTTGCTTCACCTCTCCAAACAAAGGCTTTAAGAGCATTATAATACAGAATGGACCTGTCCTAAAATATATATATATAATTATCACAAGCACTTAACTGGTGTGTGCTGTACCCCATATGACACCTCATTATACTTCCCATTAATAATAATAGAAAAAAAGACAAATAGCTTTTACCTTTTAATCTGCAAACATTTAAATTTTTGAAGATTTAAAAATATATTTAAATTTCTGACCTTTTTAAAATTTAGACATATTGATCTCTCATGTTCATTTGGGTTTGTCAGACTCAATGGAAAAATCAAACGTGACTCCCGTTGTATTAACCTGGTCAATACGGATGCACACATGAGAGAGTTTTTAAAATTGAATAAATTAGACTCAAGAATCGATACATCCATATTTTAAAGAGGTCAAAGATTTAAATGTATTTTTAAATCCTCAGAAACTTAAATATCTGCAGAAAAAAAATCAAAGATCGATTTATCCTTTTTCTATAATAATAATAATAATAATAATTTTTTTTTTGGTTTGCTTGCTTTTTGTATAAGTTTCTTTTATTTGTCTTATATTTTTCTTTTTTAGAGTTAACCAAAAATCTCAAGACGTTATTTTAAAAATTTAAATTGATAAAAAATATTAATAATTATATTTCTAACCATATTATTTATTGTCAAATATAGTATAGTATACACTACTCTTAAATTAATTATTATAGGATCTTAAATTTCTTTTGTTTTCTCTATTATATATATTATTGTACACTAAAATAATTCTCTCCTAATACTTTCTCATTAAGTATAGAGCAGCCATACGTATACTTGTACGTACGTATGTAATTGCATCATCTTATATTAAATATTCTTTATGATTAAATTTATTCATAATGGATCGAAATGATATATCTCATAGTTAAGACACCCTTCTGCTGAGAACATATGCATGCCTGACAACCTAAGGAATATTCATGTTTCATTCAAAGCCATCACATACAAATCCAAGAAACCAAATTATTAAACTAATTAAAGTACTATATATATATATATATATATATATATATATATATATGTATGTATCCTTCACTCTAATCAAATTTATGATTTTGGGATGTAGGGCTTTAATTTTAAGGATTTAAATACTAACGAGTATCTCAAAAAGTTAAAACTTATTAAACCATAGAAATTAAAATTTAATAATTTATTAAACAATAATAACTAAAAAAATTCATTAACAAAACCCAAAATTTAATTAAACTTAAACTAAATTAGAAAATTAGTTATAAAAGAATTTATCATTAGATAAACTGAAATTTTAATAATTAATAAACTAAAAGAAAAGCTAATAATAAAAAACATTGATACATAACGAGTTATAACTCAAATAACATAGTCTCTTCGTCTTCACTTAAATTCGAATTCGAATCTCACTCCTAAATTAAAACTTAGATCAACACATACAAATTAAAATTAAGAGAATCTATCACATTACATGAAATATCACAACATAATATCAATCAAGTTATGTTATATATACTAATTAAACTAAATTATTCTCCTCCACTACTAGTATTAGAAGATGATTGTAGTGCTGATTCGAAAAAGCGACTACAAGTGTAGACTGAACAAAATGCTTGCAATGCCATCAAGAACAACATGAATATGGCAGCTAACAATGTCAAGAACTGCCATGAACCAAACACATAAACCTTCATGAATTTCTTAACCTTAACCTTGGTTGTTCCACTGTAAAACTTGTTAACATCTTCAATAACCTTGTCCAATTTTGGAACCTTGCTCAACCTCAAAGACTTGTTCATACCATTCCATATGTTAGCAACTTCCAAATCACTCTTCAAGTGGTTCAAAACAATCCCTCTTTCCCTTAGAATCTTTGCATCTTCCTCAGTGTCTATAATCCCATTCATCAATTCAGTGTAACGTGCTACAACCAATTGTCCTGATGAACCTGAAGCTTCATATGCAACCAAGTTTCTCAAGAAAACTTCAGTGTTAACATCCAAAGAAATTATTGGGAGGTAGAGTGTGCATGTTTTTGCATCAAAATTAATACTTGATATGCATCCGTTCATAGGCGAGAATCGAACCCCCGAATTTAATAATTCTGACACTGAAGGAATAGTGATTTCCTCTATCAACGGAGGCTCGTCGCTTTTCGCACTCGACGAGCCTCCGTTTTTCTTTTTCTCATCTTCTTCTTCGCCGTCGCCTTTCTCTCGAGCGAAAAACATTCGCTCGAGAGGCTCTTTAACAAGCTTAAGACCCGGAAAATTCGATATAATTTGCCATGGTAACTTAACAACAAGCTTAAGAGGTTTAGAAACTAGTACCCTTTTGATTGATCTCACAGGCCCTTTATTCAATTTTGAAAGAA
Source organism: Arachis ipaensis (assembly GCF_059453495.1). Taxonomy (NCBI): domain Eukaryota; kingdom Viridiplantae; phylum Streptophyta; class Magnoliopsida; order Fabales; family Fabaceae; genus Arachis; species Arachis ipaensis. The sequence continues at coordinate 1,634,997 of NC_142444.1, read as the reverse complement.
TATTCCAAACTTCACTAAGGAACTTCTTGACATTCCCTTTCTCCTCTTCTATTTTCTCATCATCATCATTCCCATCTTTCTCTCCATCTTGATGGTAATAATTTTCCTCTTCAATTATTTCTTGGTCTAGTCTTGGAACAACCATGTCATACAAGTAATCTAGAATGTGAACACTCTTTGAGACTTCATTGTTTGGATAATGTTCCATGGTCTTGAAAGGTGAGAGCTCTTTGAATAGCCCTATGAGGATCAAGCTAAGCATGTCATCAGCAGCTTCTAGTGATGAGAATTTGAACTCCAACATCTTTCTTAACACAAAGAATGGGATTTGGTTCTCCAACATCACAATGTCCCTCAAGATTGCATTATGTGCTGATTTCTTGCCTGCATAGTCTACCAAGTGCGACATGCTTGATGAAACTCCAGGAATCTGCTTCATTATTAAGATAAAAATTAAGAGAATAATTAGAAAAGCAATGTTATGTGATCAGTAAATATTATTATTTTTTATTAATATCTGGTTAATAATAATTTACACCTATATTTACAAGAGTTTTGCATACAAAAAATATATAATTTATACCTATATTATCAAAATTTTACACACATAAATTAATATAATTTACACTCACATTTTTTTAAAATTTACATATATAAATGAATAAAATTTATTTATTAAATATAATTTAGTATTTATTTAATGTTTATACTGGTCAAAAATATTAAACATTAGTGGTTTCAAAATTTTCTCTAATTAAAATTAGTAAGAAAAGATTCAAAGTAGAAAGAAACAATAAAAATATAGTAAAAATTAGGGTTAAGTACTAAAATCGTCCTTAAGGTAAGGGGCGAAAATTAAATTTGTTCCCGACCTTTTTTCGTTATTAAAATCATCCCCAACGTTCAAAAACGCTTTAAAATCATCTTTTTTACCAATTTTATTTTTTTATTACCAAACTATCCCTCATTAAAAAAAGTTATAAAATAAAATAAATATAAAATAAATAAAAAAGAAAGGAAAGAAAGAAAGGGATATAGAGAGAAACGGGGACTGGGGAGAGAAAGAAGGGGGGGTGGGGGGAGGGGGGAGGGAAGGGAAGCCGCACCGCTATACTGCCGTCCCGCCGCACCGTTGTCCTGCCGTCCTGCCGCCTGTGATTCGCCACTGTTCCTCCTCCTCGCCCTCACCGCCTACTGCTTCTTCTTCTGTGAATTGAATTTTTGTTGTAGAATTTCTGAATTTTTTGTGAAATTCGTTATGAAATATCTATAATTTGATTTTTTTATTTGGCTTAAATTTGGAATATTGTTGTTGCTGAATTTGTTGATTATTGTTCAAAGTGCATGTTGCTTGAATTTCTTTAAAAGAAGATGAAGAAGCAGAGCAAGAATAAAAGAGGAAGAATTTTAGTTTTGAAGTTTGTTGATGGTTTTGAGTTTTGATTATTCTGATTTTTTGAGTTCTGATTTTCTGAGTTGTGATTTTCTGAGGTGGGGGTGATGGTGGGTTCTGGTGTTGATGATGATAGTGGGGGTGTGGTGGGTTCTATTTTGAGTTTTGTTGTTCTTCTGATGATGATGATGATAATGATGATGATGACCATGATGATAATGGTGGTGGGTTCTTGTTCATCTTGGACTTTTGGTTGATTTTGGTTGATTTTGGGAAAAGTTCTGATGATGGTGATGATGACCATGATGATACTGCTGGTGGTGGTGGTGGGTTCGCGTTGGGCGTAGGCTTCTGTTCTGGCAGTGGAGGTGGTGGAGTGAGGAAGGTGAAGAGGAGAATGATGATGATGAGGGTATTTTGGTCCAAGAATTCGGGAAAGGACGATTTTAAAGCGTTTTTGAACGTTGGGAATGATTTTAATAACGAAAAAAGGTCGGGGACGAATTTGATTTTCGCCCCTTATCTTAGGGACGATTTTAGTACTTAACCCTAAAAATTAAGAGTGTATTTAAAAAAAAAAACTAAAAATAAAAATACTAAAAATTGAAACACAAATCAATTATACTTTAAAAGAATAATTAAACCTTAAGAGAATATTTTTAAAAAGGGTTAAAAATAATATTATTTCGTAATTATTAGTTCAATTTTTTATATAAAGTAAAAGTATATTTAGATAAATCAATTACAAAAATATTATATATACTTTAAAGAGTATTATTAAAAATGTATGTGGTCAAAAAATTGTCCCTAGTTTTGTAACTAAAATTAATTAGTTTCAAATTTAAAATGTTTAATAAATGTTAAATCATTGATTAAATTTAAAGTATACCAATAACTTTATAAGAAGAAGAATACCATCACAAATCCCTTAATTTATACTGTTTTCTCTAATAGAAAAACTAAATGAACTAATTTTTCAACTATTATTATTGAAGCTAATTATTTATAAAAGATGAAAAAAAACATCCAATTGATTGTCGTGATGTAAAAGTTAATATTTGAAAATTATTAAATAATTTAATAAATTTGACTAAATTACTATTTAACGATTTTTAACTATTAACTTTGTATGAAAACAAATACACCTGACTCTTCGACTTCATGAAATTAATTAATTAATATTACCTTTGATCCTTCTTGTATGGCATAGATTTGAAGGAACTCAAGCAAGAATGAGGCATCAACAGCCATCATCCAAACCAAGGTTTCACCATTGAAATCCAAGTACTTGTGATAGCATCTTCTAATCTTGCGCTCCAACTTGAGAATTTGATCAACAAGCCCTTCAAATTTAAGACATTGAAGGTGTTGTTGTTGGAACCTTTTTGCAGCTGCAACCTTGTACCTTTGCATTTCATACAGCTCTGGACGCCAATAATGATAAGGACCAATTGCAACTTGTTGAGGAACATATGAATCTGGATCACTTGCCATTAGAAGCTTTGGAACATTGAATATGTGTACTTCAAATTCATCACCTTCTTCTTCTAGTTCTTCTTCAAGGGTTTTTCGGATGTTAATCACCCATCTTTGTTCATCAAATGCTGAATTAGAATTATTATTATTATTATTATTATTATTATTATTATTATTATTATTGGACATGGTGTATCTCAAAGAAGAAGACATTATCGTATCTTGTTGGGAAAAAAAAAAAAACTATGATAGATGTTATTGTGGATGCTATGGAGTGAAGACTTAATTTGGAGAGTGCTGCTTTTATTAGCACCTTAATGGAGTTTTTTTAATCATTAGCAATTAAATAATTGAGAATGCATTTCTCATGTGAGAATTTAATTTACCATTGACCAACCAAGTTGAAAACGTCATTCTTAATTTGAAGTGTGAACATGTATATATGAATGTCAAAAGTAATTTATATTGTGTAACATGTAATATAATAAATTTTTTATTTAAACCATGCTTGGGGACATATTTAATCTATTAAATCTATCTTACTTAATCTTATTTGAATCAAGTTGATTCACAATAAAAAAAATCTTTCATTGTCAATTTTATTTTTATTTATTACAAAATTTGAATGTAAGTTCCTATTAAAATTAAAATAAGTGTGTATAATAATATTTAAAAGTTTAATTTTAGTTTATTTTCAGTATAAAATAATTATATATATATATATATATAACGTTATATTAATAAAAATAATTATCTTTTATATTAATTGTGTAAATAATTATAAAAAATATGAATATAATTAAATAATTATGTAAAATATTTTATGGTAATCAAAATTAAATTCATATATTAATTTAAATTTTTAAGTACTAGTGAAAGGTAATATAATAATAATAATAATAATGAATGAACAACTTGCATGATTTGTTGGAGAATAAATGATATGTTTATTGGAAGAATGATAATATTTTGATCAAGCTTGCAAATTTTGTTCTTTTTCTTGTCTTATACACAGCTAGTACATGAGCCCATGCACCCATTATTACAATAATATTAAAAAGAAAAATATAATTAATTGTTTCTCTAATTTGAAAGGGTTGGTAACTTCCAATTAGGTCTTCTTTTTCCGTAACTCGGGTGGAAGTTTCATATGGTGGGAATTATTAAATAAAAAACCAACTAAAATTACACATGGTGAAATGTCAACATGTGCCACCTTAAAAGCTTGGGCTAGAAAAAACTGACTTTTCGGATAACAATGAATTATTGAAAGACAGTGATTGATAGTTTTTTAATATATACAAATTATTATGAAGTTATCCACAAAAGCCAGTTCTTAGTGTGATTGGATGAAATTGAAGACAAGGTACATGATGTCACATTTTATACACCTACTACTGGAATAATCTCATAATTTAAGAAGAGTTTCAATTATATTGAAAATATCGGTATTTCAGTTTTTAATTATTGATCTAAATTATAAAAAATATATATAATATATATTAATTAAAATCAACGGTTAAAATAATTAGAACATCGGTGTTCCTGATATACTTCAAATTTTTCCTATAATATATACATGTGACTAATTAGTATCCAAATACTTAGCTTGTTATTGAATTTGGAGATAGATTAGTATTCTACTAATTAGACAACTAATGCAAAGGGCACCAAATCCACTTCAACTTCAAACCCTAATAATGATTTGGTTTGTAATTTGTCCTAATATAATTAATTAACTAATTAGCCATTTTACTGTGAAGCAATTATTGAGTTTAAGTTTCATAGCATGTTTAAATTTTATAAATTATCTGTATAAATATTTGTATATCTAAATATATGATGATATCATCACTTAGAGTATTTAACCCTAATTAGTGGCCTACTATATTTCAAAAAATTAAAGTCTTACAAATTCAACCATCTAATTTAATTTGATATTATGATGTTAACCCTAAACCCTAAATTGCTTTACACTCTCAATCTATCATTAAACTAATAGAAAACTAACCAAAATTTCAAAATAAATATATTTTGTTAGAGAATTTAGCCTAAGCCCTATTGGTAATTCAGTTAGATACATACCATAATTTTATTTTGCATCTTCCAATTAAACAATGAATAATGTGTTTCTCATGATGACAAAATTAATGTTTTAAGTGATGTTTCATGTGGTGGCCTGATTTTTAAGTAATGCACAAGTTATTAATCAACCAAACTTTTTCTTTGACAACCAAAATAACTTGTTAACTAACCCCAACTTGCTTATAAGTTAATAATAATACCATACTTCTAATATATCCATTATATTATTATTGTACTTATATACATAAAGCTGAAACACAAAACCTTCATTGATTAAAAAATTTCCAAGTGGGGGTGTACTTGATCATTGGGATGAACTTTTAATTTTAATTATTTAATAAATTTTTTAGAAAAAGTTTGTGGATAAGTCTTCTTTTCCACTAGTGGTGCTGATTGTTTGTGAAGTGAAAACTATTTTTGTTTGAAATTATATGAAAAGAATATTTTATTTAATAATATAAGAAGAAAGATAGCCTACTATTTCATTCAAACTTTATATAATTTTCCAATTTAATTTTAAATGTGTATAATAATATGAATTAAGAAATAATTAGAAAATAAATATTGCTTTTATTCTTGTTCCAACTGCATAATTAGGTAGGTAGGTTGATGAGTTGGCAAAAAGCACATACAATACAAACAGAAATTTGCACTTTTAATTAAGTCACATTTTTCTTTTCAAAAAAAAAAAAAAAAAGCAAGGGGTGGTGGTAGAAGAATCAGGAAAGATGAATTCATATTATTGTGATTCATAAGATTCTTTTGGCGATAGATGTAGCAGAAAGTGCTTCCGAACAAGATACAACTTTAAATGCAAAAGCTTATAGGAAAGATCAAATCATTGTTGTATAAAGTATTGTAAAATTAGTAAAGCTAATTTTAGAAAATATATAAATAAATAATAACTAAATAAAATGAGAGGTAATAAACAATCTTAGTTAATAATCTTAGAATTTTAGTGGTTGAAAAAGAGAAGAATTATATATCTCTAATTGACGGATGATTCATATTGAAGAGACTCACCTATAAATTGAGTTTTTCTTTAATTCATTTCAATCAAGTCATCCAAAGAGAATAACATAATATTTCTTTGAGTAGTTTTCTTCTATATATATAGAGAGAGAAGTGTGTTCTCTTTTTGTCAAGAGAGAGTGTTATTGTAGTCTCCTTGTGATAGAGAGAAGTTGTAATTCTCAAAGAAAGTTATTCAATTGTTTCTATATTTTATACAAATTTCTAATTTTTCATCTCTATATTTTGCTGTGTCATTTGTCTGGTACCTAACAGTGGTATCAGAGCCAAAGGTTGCTGATTAATATATTTTTTTCTCCGCTGCGAGTTACCGTCTAAAAAAAAATGGCAGCAAAGTATGAAATTCCGAAATTCAGTGGGAGTAATTTTTCCATATGGAAATTGAAGATAAAAGTCATTATGAGAAAAGACAATTGCGTGACAGTAATTGAAGATAGACCCACTGGAATTACAGATGAAAAATGGAAGGAGATGGACAACAATGCTGTTGTAAACTTACACTTGACACTAGCTGATTCAGTTTTATCAAGTGTAGCAGGAAAAAAGACAGCAAAGGAAATTTGGGATGCTCTCACCAAATTATATGAAGTCAAGTCACTTCACAACAATATATTCTTGAAGAGAAGACTTTATGCTCTTCGAATGAGTGAATCCACATCGGCAACGGATCACATCAACAATCTAAATACGCTATTTTCCCAACTCTCATCGTTGGAATATACCATAGCGGAAAACGAACGTGCAGAGCTCTTACTTCAAAGTCTACCAGATTCATATGATCAGCTTATCATTAACTTAACTAATAATGTTTTGACTGATTATCTTTCTTTTGATGACATGGCTGCTGCGGTTCTTGAAGAAGAATCTAGGCGCAAGAATAAGGAAGATAGATTAGAAAGCTCAAAACAAGCAGAGGCATTGTTGATGACAAGAGGGAGATCAATGGAGCGTGGTTTCAGTGGGAGTCAAAGTAGACCAAAGTCACAAAGTAAGAAGCAGGTCAAATGCTACAATTGTGGAAAGAAAGGGCACTTCAAGAAAGATTGTTGGAATAAGAAGAGTATAGAGAAGATTCCAGAAAGATCAAGTTCTCAAGGATGTGTTGTGAGCACCTCTGATGATGGAGAAATCCTGTATGGCAAAGTAACAATTGGTTCTAAAGGCAGTAAACATCTCACTGATGTTTGGATTGTTGATTCAGGAGCAACATGGCACATGACTCCTCATCGTGATTGGTTTTGTACATATGAACCTGTCTTGGAAGGATCTGTGTTTATGGGAAACGATCATGCCTTAGAAATTGTTGGAATGGGTACTGTCAAAATAAAAATGTTTGATGGTTCTATTCGTTCACTTCAAGGGGTAAGACACGTGAAAGGCTTGAAGAAGAATTTGTTGTCGATTGGGCAATTGGATGAACTTGGTTGTAAGGCCCATATTGAAGGTGGGATCTTAAAAGTTGTTAAAGGAGCTCTTGTGGTAATAAAAGCAGAAAAGATTGCAGCAAATCTATACATGCTTATGGGAGATACTTTGCAAGAGGCAGAGGCATCAGTTGCTTCAACAAGCCAAGAAGAAATGACGATGATATGGCATTGCAAACTAGGCCACATGTCAGAACGAGGCTTGAAGATTCTTGTAGAACGTAATCTCATTCCCGGGCTCAAATCGGTAAACTTACCATTTTGTAAGCACTGCGTTACAAGCAAACAACATAGATTGATGCTTGGTAGATCAACTGCTCGGAGCAAGCACATATTGGAGTTGATTCATTCTGATGTGTGGGAATCGCCGGAGATGTCCCTAGGAGGAGCAAAATATCTTGTATCATTTATTGATGATTACTCTAGGAGGCTATGGGTGTACCCGATCAAGAAAAAGTCATACGTGTTTGCGATGTTCAAAGAGTTCAAAGCAAAGTTAGAACTTGAATCTGGAAAGAAGATCAAGTGTTTAAAGACAGATAATGGAGGAGAATATGTTGATAGTGATTTTCTAACAATTTGTAAGCAAGCAGGTATTCAACGACAATTCACAGTTGCATATACGCCTCAGCAAAATGGTGTAGCAGAGCGAATGAATAGGACTCTCCTAAAAAGAGCACGAGCTATGTTGCAAACTGCAGGTTTAGCCAAGTCTTTTTGGGCAGAAGCTGTTAAAACCGCCTGTTATGTGATAAATCGGTCACCATCAACTGCAATTGGGTTAAAGACACCAATGGAGATGTGGCAAGGTAAGCCACCTAATTATTCTTCTTTACATATATTTGGTTGTCCTGTGTACGTGATGTACAATTCCCAAGAAAGAACAAAGCTAGACCCAAAGTCTAGAAAATGTATATTCTTGGGTTATGCTGACGGTGTTAAGGGGTATCGCCTGTGGGATCCTACTGCCCGCAAGGTAGTTGTCAGTAGAGATGTGATATTTGCAAAAGATAAATTGCAAAAAGAACAAGAAAATGACAGCACTATTAAAGAGATAACCACTGTTCAAATAGATGAAAAATGCAGAGAAGGTGATCTTTCTGAAGCAGAACCACAGCACGAAGAACAAGAAGCAGAGGCTAATGACATAGAAGTTCGTCGATCCACTCGACAAAGAAGAACACCATCATGGCACTCAAATTATGTTTTGACAAACCATGATGCATATTGTCTTTTGACAGAAGATGGAGAGCCAACAACTTTTATGGAGGCTATGCGCAATCCAGAAGCTTCTATGTGGATGACAGCAATGCAAGAAGAAATTGAGGCATTACATAGGAACCATACCTGGAAACTTGTTGAACTTCCAGCAGGTCGGAAAGCCATTGGTAACAAATGGGTTTACAAGATCAAACGAGATAGTAATGATCAGGTGGAACGATATCGTGCAAGATTGGTTGTCAAGGGATATGCTCAGAAAGAAGGTATTGACTTCAATGAAATATTTTCTCCGGTGGTGAGACTAACTACTATTAGAGTAGTTTTGGCTATGTGTGCTGCATTTGATTTACATCTAGAGCAATTAGATGTAAAGACTGCTTTTCTTCATGGAGAACTTGAAGAAGAGATATATATGCTCCAACCAGAAGGTTTTGAAGAACAAGGAAAAGAAAACTTGGTTTGCAGGTTAACTAAATCTCTGTACGGTCAAAAGCAGGCGCCAAGGTGTTGGTACAAGAGATTTGATTCTTTCATTATTAGCCTTGGATACAACAGACTTAGTTCAGATCATTGTACTTATTACAAGAGGTCTGGTGATAATGATTTCATCATTCTACTGTTGTATGTGGATGACATGTTGGTGGTAGGTCCCAACAAAGATCAAATCCAAGAATTGAAGGCACAGTTGGCTAGGGAGTTTGATATGAAATACTTGGGACCAGCAAACAAGATTTTAGGGATGCAAATTCACCGAGACAAAAAAGATAGGAAGATTTGGCTATCGCAAAAGAATTATTTGAAGAAAATCTTGCAACGCTTCAATATGCAAGAATGTAAGCCAATTTCAACCCCACTTCCTATGAATTTCAAATTATCCTCAAGTATGTGCCCTAGTAGTGAAGCAGAGAGGATGGAAATGTCTCGAGTACCGTATGCATCAGCGGTGGGAAGCCTTATGTATGCCATGATCTGTACAAGACCAGATATTGCTCAAGCAGTTGCGGTGGTAAGTCGATTTATGGCAGATCCGGGTAAAGAGCATTGGAATGTTGTTAAGAGGATCTTGAGATACATCAAATGAACCTCAAATGTTGCATTATGTTTTGGAGGAACAGAATTCATTGTCAATGGATATGTCGACTCAGACTTTGCAGGTGATCTTGATAAACGAAAATCTACTACAGGCTATGTGTTTACACTTGCAGGAGGAGCTGTGAGCTGGCTATCTAAATTACAGACTGTTGTAGCTTTATCTACTACAGAAGCTGAATATATGGCAGCTACACAAGCATGCAAGGAAGCTATTTGGATCCAAAGGTTGATAGAAGAACTCGGGCACAAATAACAGAAGATTTCTGTGTATTGTGATAGTCAGAGTGCCTTGCACATTGCAAGGAATCCTGCCTTTCATTCAAGAACAAAACACATTGGAGTACAATATCACTTTGTTCGGGAAGTAGTAGAAGAAGGAAGTGTTGATATGCAGAAGATTCACACTAAAGATAACCTAGCAGATGCCATGACAAAACCAATCAACACAGAAAAGTTTGAATGGTGTAGATCCTCATACGGCCTATGGAATACATGAGCAACATAAATTTTAAAAATTTATCAAAAATTAGCTTTAAGTGGGAGATTGTAAAATTAGTAAAGCTAATTTTAGAAAATATATAAATAAATAATAACTAAATAAAATGAGAGGTAATAAACAATCTTAGTTTATAACCTTAGAATTTTAGTGGTTGAAAAAGAGAAGAATTATATACCTCTAATTGACGGATGGTTCATATTGAAGAGACTCACCTATAAATTGAGTTTTTCTTTAATTCATTTCAATCAAGTCATCCAAAGAGAATAACATGATATTTCTTTGAGTAGTTTTCTTCTATATATATATATATAGAGAGAGAGAGAGAGAAAAGTGTGTTCTCCTTTTGTCAAGAGAGAGTGTTATTGTAGTCTCCTTGTGATAGAGAGAAGTTGTAATTCTCAAAGAAAGTTATTCAATTGTTTCCATATTTTATACAAATTTCTAATTTTTCATCTCTATATTTTGCTGTGTCATTTATCTGGTACCTAACAAGTGTAACATTGCTATATTAATGGCGTAATTTAGGTCTTACGGAAAAAAATCTTTGTAATCCTTTTTTTTTGACAGTTTTTTTCGTTTTAGCAAGTTAATAAGTAATCTATTATAAATTAGAATTTTATTTAAAAGTTTGTCGTCCATTAATGAATTAATACATGTATCTATTGATACTTACTTACGTGGACTAATGAGTTAACTATATTTAAGTTTAAGTTTATTTTTTTAAACAAAAAATAGGAAAACTCGAACTCGCAACCTCTAAATGAGTATAGAGAGAGTGTGTCATTTGAGATATAATTTATTGGCGTTTAATTTTTCTTTTAAATAAAATTAAAGTCTGATATGAAATTATAGGATACTTTCTAAAACCAACTATATTTCTTAATTAAGTTGGGTTGGTCTAATAGTTAGTTCACTAGTTCGTTTAAATAAGTGTTGAAAGTTCGAATTCTACTTTATATAGTATACCGCATTCGTTGGCCAACAATAAATTCTTATCAATCAGACCGAAAAATATTGTGAAAAACCAAAAATATTAAATACATTTCTTTAAATGTAAAATAAATTTTAACTTGTCACTTGTACTTACGTTAGAAAAACGAAAGTAGATTTTCCTATTTATTTGGAGAACGACTTAATCATATATAATAATGATCGAAAATAAAAAGATATTTTTAGAAAAAGATTTTCTACCATTCCAAAAGGTAAATCTGATTAAAGACATTAAAAAAAAAAAACAGTTGACTGAATTCGAATATAATTTATGTCACAATTTATTATATATACATAAATTCATTAAAGTTGATAAATTCATCAATAGTATAATGAAAGCTCTTGCCAAACATATCTTCGTGCTTCGGACGGATCATGGGAAGAGACTGGAATTTTTGAAAAAGACATCATGTGTGGTGTTAATTTTTTTGCCCTAGCCATAAACTGTTTTAATAGCATAAAGATATTTTTCATAAAGGTTGATTGAACTTAAATATGAATTATGCCAGAGTTTATTACATATAGATAAATCGATTATTACAATCTTAATTGAGAGTGGTTACAATCATAATTGTTTGAATAATAAAATGATAAAATTTAGAGTGTAAATTACTATTTTTATAAAAGTTTAAAATATTGATAAATTTATTTACAAATAAATAAAATTATTATTTTTATTTATGAAAGATAAACTTTTGCTAATAAAATTATCTAAATTCTAAAAATTATTTAAAATTTCTAAAATACCCTCTAATATAATCTAACTCTAATTTCTCTTTTTATTTCATACAATCACTCCTCCGATCCAATCCCAAACTCCACCACCACCACCACTCTCTTTCAAAAGCTTTCAACAAACTTAGAACCCCACCTTCTTCAACAATGATTTTCTTGTTCCTATCGTTATTATTCGCAAACGAAGCAAGTTCATTAGCGACTTCTATCATATTGTTTAATTGACCAATTTGAACACTAACAATGAAAGACTATACCCAAAACATAATAGATCGTTGTTGGCGATCAGAGGAAGCGAGAGAACGATGCCGCCACCTGTAGCAACAGCTGAGCCGTTGGCGTCAAAGATGGAGAGGAGCCAGCGCATGCCACCGAAGGCTTTGAGGTAGGAGAGAACCTTGCAGAAGTTTGCGGCGAAAACACAGCAGAGGATGGAGCGGTGTTTGCACTTGCGGATGAGGGAGAGAGCGCATTCGAAGTTTTTGGAGGCTTCGATGGCGACGCGGCGGATGGGTCGCTTGTAGATATCAGAGGGGGGCGTCAGGGGAGGAAGCGGCGGAGGTGGCAAAACAGACGAGAGGTGTGTGGAGTAAAAAGATATTTGGGTGATGGTGAGGTTTGGGATTGATGGAATGATGATGTGGAGCAAAAAGAAGTTAGGTTATATATATTAGAGGGTATTTTGAAAATTTTAAATAATTGTTTAGGATTCGGTTAGTTCTATTAGCAAAAGTCCATTTTTTATGTGTAAAAATAGTAATTTTGTTTATTTGTAAGTAAATTTGTCAGCATTTTAAATTTTCATAGATAGAAATGATAGTTTATTTTTACTCAAACTTAAACTTAATAATCTTAGCTAAACAAAACAACTTAAATTTAAAATAATAACAAATTTATTATATATATCTAACAGATAGAAGAAATACAAATAATTATATTTCAAATGGTCTCTTATGCTAAAAGTTTTTTTTTTTAAAGATCAATAAGGATTAATTTTTATAATTTTTTCTTAATTTTTTTTTATAAACAATGGGGGTAGAAAACGCCTAAGAAAAAAATAGGTTACATAATCACTATTTTAGGAAACATGATTTCAACGAAATTTACAAAGAAATTAAGAGAAATAATATTGGGGGCAAAGAAAAAAATTTGAGTCAACTTTTATTAAAACTGATATTCAATGTCAAATCCAACTCCAAAAGAATGTCCCAAAACTCAGCAAATATCACTACACAGGTGGTTAAGCACTATAGGTTGCTAAAATAAAATTTTCTTTTGTAATCCATGAAGATTATTCCACTTAAATAAATAAATGATTATATTTCTAAGAGATATAATATTATTATTAGTTGATGAGAATATTTCAAAATTTTTTTATTCATATATAAAATATTTTTATAAAACATTAATAGGCTTCTGCTTATCTTAACACAATGTTAAGTTCAATGATTAAATTGCAAGTCATCATGACTTGAGTTATTAGAAAAATGTAGATTGCACGTATGTAAATAAGTTATGGATTCTGTTAACCAATTTTTTTAGGGCATAAAATTTGAAAATCCTTAAAGTTTTAAATTTTTCAGTAGATTGAACATTTTTTTTTTCAAAACTTTATTATTTCTAACAATTGATATTTTTTAAAATGTTTAAAGAAAGGTACTTCTAATAGAAATAGTTGGTAAAACTAATAAATTAAAATTGTTCTCTTTTGTCATTAGCTAATTATAATTAAGGCTAAGAACTACTTCTTTTTAAAAATTAGCTTCAAGAGAATGTTTGTCTTATATGATTGATTTAGTAGATAATTTTTATATATAAAATATATGTGAAATAGTACATATAAATTTATACTTATATGATTGATTTAGTAGATAATTTTTATAGAAATATATAATATTTTTTATTATACCAACCATTACCAAATTGCTAGAGAGATTGGAATAATAGTATAATACCAAGAAGTGCGTGGGCCTGGCTATTTCAATTAATCTATTTAATTTTGAGTGTGTTATAAGCAACAAAACTTTCCAGGTTGTAAAGATAACATTATTATATACATACTGAATCCAAAATATTTTTGGATTTATATCAAATTTTTGAGTGTCGTATACATGACCATTGAGAAATTAAAAATTAAAATGATATAATCACATAGAAATTGAAAAAAGACAAGTTTCCTTATTAGAATGTTAAAGTATATTATTAGACGTATTAATTCGTTATACTGATATACTATTACTAAATAAATAAATACTGTCACTGATGAGCCAACACTATATTATTATGCATAATATATATATAATATAACTAAGGTTTATGTACTCTATTAGTCTTTATAATTTTATCAAATTTTTAATTAAGATTTTATATTTTTTTAATTAAATTCTTACATTATATTAAATTTTATAACTAAATTTTTATCATAATAAAAATATTAAAATTAACAGAATATTTTGTTAAATTATACAGAATATTTAATTAAATGTTAGATATATTTATTTTGTTTAACAGAATATTCAATTAATTTTAATATTTTTATTATGACAGAGACTTAATTATAAAATTTAATATAATATAAAAATTTAATAAAAAAAAATATATATATATATATATATAAATTTAATTAAAAATTCAATGATTATAAATACCTGACAGAATAATTAAACATATAACTAAGTGCTTGTATAGAAAAAGGAAATTAATAAACACTAACATATATAGACATCGTGATCAAATTCTTTCTCTTGGTGAAAGACAATTTGAAGTATTATATATAGCCAAGAAAGAAAAACATACTCTCTATCTTCCTCTTTTATGTTTAATGCACTTTCTCTACTGAAGTATTATTTTTAAATATCTAGAAATTTTTGCTTTTAATTTATTTTTACTTGGAAACAAATATCTAAAAAAAATTTAAATTTATTTACCTGAAAACAATTTTTTTACTTTTAACACTAACTTTTCCTAAAGGCCTAAATAATGCACAAATTTTTACTCTTAATTGAATGGTCTAAAACTTGACACGTACTTTATTTGATTATATATATATATATATATATATATATATATATATATATATATATATATATATATATTATTTAACTAATAATAAATTTATTTTAAATAATATAATTATTTAAAAATAAATTCAATTAGATAACAATATAATCTAATTTAGGTTACAAAAAAGAAAGGAAGAAGAAAGCGTTGATTGTGTAGTTAATTATTGTAAACGGAAATGTTTGGTAACAAAAAAAATCAGCAAAAAACAGCTATAACTTACTTTATTTAGCATTCATTAATTGTTACGATAATTAATTAATGCTAAATAAATCAAGTTCTGACTGTTTTTTTCGTCTATCTAACGTTCAACATGTACTATGTACATGCAAATGTAACATGTGACTGCACCGACACTGTACAACACAATATGTTAAAAGAAAAAATAAATAAAAAATCAACAATATGTTATAGAATTATGGGATGTATAAATTCTGTTTTTTCCCTTTGCAGATGATAGGAGGTAGGATTTTTTTTTCTTTAAAAGGAAAGTTCAACTATATTTGGCAAAATCTATTACGAGTGATGGTGTTGTTCATTACAATTTTTTTATTTAGGTATAAATATTTATAAAAATATTGAATTTAAATTTTTATCATTATTTTTATTTGTTTGATTTTTTTTATTTTTTTATTAAAGTAATAAACTTTTTCATAAAAGTAATACATATGTTTGACTTCTATCTATCTTCTCGTAAAAAATTGTTGTATATTTTACCTTTCATGAATTTAGGAAAAAAATATTTTATATTCTCAAGCGATTTTAGTTTTACTTATAAATTTTATTTTATTTTAATTTATTTTTAGCATTTTATTTCGTTTTAATTTTATTCATTTTCTTTCACTTATTTTTATTTTTTTATAATAAGACAGAATATATGTAATTTAAGTTCAGTACAATTAGTAAAAATACTAAGGTAAAAGTGAAAAATTTTATGAAAATACATCCTATTCATTACAAGTAAAGAGATTTAAGTACATTGAGTGAATTGTAAAAAATAATGGAAAATTTAAGTAGGATATAAAATATAGCTTGCTGCTGTTGTTTCAATTTTTTCTAGTAGTAAAAAAATTAATCAAAATTTATTTTTACTTTCATCCTTCCTTTTTCATCATCATTTTCGTTAACTCTTATTTCCAATCTCCTCCAAAAATGTTTTCTAAAATAAAATAAATATAATCTTTAAATATAAGGCAACTTAATTTAATTTTATTTATCTGAATTTTTTTTTTGGAATTACATGCAAAATTAGGATAATCTAAGATACAAATAAAAAACTTCAGAAACAAAATTGAAATAAAATAAAATTTAAAAATATTTTTAAAAGTTTTAACAAATTTTAAAGATAAAAAATATACTTTTTTTTTATAAAACTATTATTTATATTAGTATCCATAAATACTAAAATCTTTTAAAATTATAGAATTTTAAATTTTAACGATTTAACATTAAGTCAAAATTATATTTAAAATTTGAATTTTTAAATTTTAAATGTAAAATAAACTTTTATTTAAAAAAAATTGTTTGAAAAAATACAGGAAGCCAACTTTAGTTTAGCCAAGATTAGTCAATTTTAGAATTTAGGATTAATGGCTTATAATTTAATATTTAAATTTTAAAATAAATAAAATAATTTAAAAAGTTGACTAATGTTATGATTCTCAGCCTCAAGTATTATCTCGTCTCTTAGAAACAAAGGTTCAATACTTTATATTTTCTTAATATCAATATTTTTCTAAACAAACGAATTTTCTTCTTCTATGTATATAAAATTATTTTTCTGACATAAATTTATTTTCTCTTTTTCACTAATTTAGTAAACTAAACTCTATTGGAACAATAATGCATAAAATAAAATAAAATGATGAAAACTGTAACAACGTCCTCGTGGTTATTATTGTGGAGCCTCTTAAAAAGTGGCAGGTAATAATAAGTGGTGACAATATAGTATACTTATGGCATAGCAGCCTTTGATACTCAGAAATCACAATCGAGTTTGAGAGTATATCATCAAATCTCTGGGAAAAAAAAAATTGTCATACAATGTTGATTATATTGGGAGAGAAAAAAAAGAGGGGGGGGGGGTGTTAAAAAATCCAACAACAAACTCCCACAAAATTACTGGGTTTTTTTCTCCTCTGTGAAGCGCAAGTCCAATTTTTCTCCAACAACAAACCGGTCTAATCAGATTTTTTGAGATTTTTTAGGTGAGAAAGTGTAGCCACAAAGTCAGAGAGAAGAGAAAAAATATAATTTCTATTTTTATGTAAAACAGTAAATTTCAAATGACAGTCTCTCATTCATTTACCGTTGGATCGGCTTGAAATTTGAACTGTGTGTTCCACTCATCTTGTTCTTCATTCTGTCGGTGAAGATGTTGATTGGAGGTTTGCAGTGGGAGAAATTGGCTTCGCAAGAGAGAAAATAAGTTTTCCGTTTTTACACAGGGCAACATTCTTTGAACAGCAGTTTCTCATTCTTTCACCGTTGTATCGACGTAAAATTCTGACTGCAGATTCTTCACATCTTGTTCTTCATTCTGAATGGTGGAGATTTTAATTGGAGGTCTGCAGAAGGAGAAATAGGCTTCGAACAGTAGCTTTATTTTTGGGTATTTTTCATCTTCTTGCTTCTCATTTATAAGCTTTGGTGCTTTGATGTTTTAGCTGGTTATATGCACGTTTTTGTGTTTTGTTTGAAACTTTCTTGTACCTCATTTGATTATAATGAAACTATTTCATTGGTTTGGACGATACGTGGTTTTTACCTCTCATATTGAGAGAGGTTTTTACGTTAAAATATCGGTGTGTTCTTATTGTTGTTTTACTTGTTATATTTACTTGTTATAATTGCTGTCATATTATGTTGTGAGTGCTTTTATATTATTTTTGTATTGGACATTTGTGTCATTTCTACTGCTAGGCTGTTCAAAAATTTCGGTTCCATCTAATACAAATATAGACTTGTAGGGGTTATGATTGTGGTGTACCTGGGACACAACATGGTCTCTCAAACTTAAAAATTAGATTATTTTAATAATATCATAATACATAATTAAATGTTTGTATAAATTTTTTTATATTATTAATGTATAAAATTAAATTCTAATTAAAAAATGAAATTCAAATATATATATAGACACACAACAATTTGATGATCAAATTAAATGAGATGCATGAGAGTAAATCATCACTCGTTTTTATCAATCATTTAATTTTAATTGTTCACATATAGATTAAAATTAATTTTGATATATTGATATATGATAGAAGTTAAAAGATAGTTTATATATTTTTATATTAAAAATAATATTTTGTATTGAGATTGATTAGAGCACGTTGATGAAAAATATGACTCAACTGTTTTTAATATTATATATATATAAATTTATTATCTTGCTGGAAAGTTATGTATAAAAATATTAAAAATAAATAGTTAATGAAAACCAGAGGAAGTATCAAACTATCAATATCTGAAAATCTCTAAACTATTATATTCCCAACCATATTTTATACCGAATAAATTACTATTTTGATGAAAAAATGGCATTTGTTCTCGTCTAAAGATTATTATCTTAGTTTAATAAAATGCACAACTTTTTTTATAAATGGCAAATAATTCACACTTGATTCTTTTTTTTTTTTTTTGGAAATATTTACAAAATCATTTAAAAGGTACATAAAAAAGGTAAGAAAAAAATTGGATAACTAGACCCTTTTTCAATTTTTTATATTTTTGGTAATTAACACAAAATCATCAAAGTTTAAAAATGAAAATATCTCATTTTTTAAGTAGAATTACAAAAAATTAAATCAAAATTTGATTTTTAGAATCCATATATTTTGTCAAATTAATATTTTTAGTTGATAAAATGTTTATTTAAAAAAAATAGAGAAAAAGATAAATAGGTTCTGACTTTGTGTCCTGCAGACATTTTCGTTCCTGACCATTGAAAAATGTTTTTAAGTCTCTGACCTTCACAAAACTTGGACAGATCAATCCCTCCGTCAGGGACTGATCCGTTCAAATTTTGTGAAGATCAGAAACTTAAAAATATTTTTTAATAATCAGGAACGAAAATATATATCTACGGGACAAAAAGTCATGTACCTATTTGTCCTTTTCTCAAAAAAATATTTTGTCAATAATTAAATTCCTTAGAGCAAACAAAATAGTTTTTTTATGCCAAAAATTTGCACTTATTGCGAAGAAGCATGTGGCCCTTTAATTTCCACACTACTTAATATATATTGTCAAGTCTCCGAGACAAACACTAAAATATTAATTATAAGATTTGTCATATTATCATATAAGCTAATTAATATTTTTTAGTGTGACTGTCCTCTTAAGTCGTTAAATTTTAATAAACATCTCTTTAATCGACACTTTGCAAGCTGGTACTGAGCCTAGGAAAGAATCATTAAGACATATAAAATTACTATATACCACCGCCAAGGAATAGAACCGAATCTTATACGAATTTAAGTTAGAATTTTCTATTGGTAATATAAAAGTTAATTTGGTAATTGATTTAATTTATAATTTTTTAGAATAAAGTATTATTTTAGTTCTTAATATTTGAGTCGACTCCTAATTTAGTTTTTAATTTTTTAAACGTATTATTTCGGTCTTAAAAACTTTCAAACATTCTATTTCAATTTCAAAAAAGTTTTAAGTGGATTTATGTTGTTCTACTATTAAATTTGATACAAGTAATTTGTATATTGAATAGCATTAAATTTCAGTATATGTAAGTAAAGTTGATTCACCAATTATTACTAATATAATTTTTTTTTAGTTTTAAAATATTGATGATTGATTGTTTAATTTGGATTTGGAGTTTTTATTAAAAAAATTAAGAAAAAAAATATTTATGTTTCTTTTAATATATAAAAACAATAGGACTTGATTAATAATGTTATTAATATTTACATTACTCACTCTGTTAATTATTACTATTAAATTTAACGGTAAAATAATATTAAATTTATTTAAATTTTGTTGGGACAAAAATAAAACTTTAAAATATTAAAAACCAAATAAAATTTGATATAAATATTAAAAACTAAAATAATATTTTATTTTTTTTAAGAACTAAAAAAACAACGCAACCTAGTTTTAATAAAAAATTATCAGTATCAAATTAAAAACTTTTTGTTGAGAAAAAAAAAAAAGCGATGCTCTACCCTACTTCAATAATATATTTATATAAATAAAAAAGTGACACCAGATAACAACGTCTGGTTTTTTGGGAAAGATATATATAAAATAAAATTTTATTTAACTGAGTAATATAGTAATATACTAATATTTATTTAAAAGTATTTAATTATATATATGTCTTGTGGAATGTGCATGAAATGTGTCTTTCGTGTTTTTATGTTGAGGGTTCCCTCTCATGCATCATATATATCATATCATATATATGCAAAAATTATATCTGCTACAACGTTATGTTTTCAATATTTAACTATATTTACACATTTTTGTAGCATAAACCGAGCTATTTGTCAGCTTTAATATATTTTTTTTTTCCAGTCTGAAAGAAAAAAGTGGGTCCCACTCCGAAACTGTTTTAAAATTTTCCACGTGGCATCATATGATATGTGGACAACTTTAACTGCCATTCTACCATTTTCGTTATTCAACCACCATTCTAACTTTAATTTTTGGTGCATAGTTTTGGTTTGGTCATATAGTAGTAGCCGTGGTAGTTGTTGTTTTTTGGTTTTTCAGATTTGTTTGCAAGTTATTTTTAAAAAAATATTTTTTAATAATTTAAAAAAAATTTGTAAAAATAAAAATAATTTTATATTTAATATTTTTATAAAAAAAATTTTATTTATTAATTATACTTAAATAAAATAAAATAAAAATAAAAATTATAATTTTTTTATAAAGATTTTTTTAATATTTTTATTTTTATTATTAAAAATGTATTAAATACACTAAAAAATAAAAACTTTTTTTATTAAATTTTTTTATCAATTTAATAACACCTAAATAAACACAAATATACACGCACAACAACATTAACTTAGCTTATATTTAGATATGTGTTTGAAAAAAGATAAATTGTTGCAAACCTCCAAAGGAAATAAGTTAAAAGAGTCTATATCTTTTTTCATATGGTGACCACCATGCATGTATATAGTGACATTTAGATCCATCCATATTCCTAATATCCGTACTGAAATTATACCCCACCACTACTAAAAGGTAATGATCATAGTAACACAAATGTTATCTTTTATGTATTTTTGGTATTATATATTAAAATTAGTCACTAAAATTAATTATTAATATAAAATATATATTAAACTATAAAATATATATAAAAATAAGTTAAATAATAAATATATTTTTTATATAAATATATAATAATTAATTTTAGTATATAAATAATATTTTTATTTTAATATATATTCTAAAGTTTGTGAGTGGATGAAAATAATAGTAAAACAAAACAAAATAAAATATTCTTAGTTATAGTTTTATAAAATTATTTCTTTTAAAAGTTTAAACGAACGAACGATAGGTAGAGTTATATTCTACGATTATGATGAGTCTCATCACATTGAGTAAATAATTACATGGACTTAATTAATTTGATATTTAACAATATTAAGTTCTCAAACTCTCCTACTAGAAACTTAGGATTTTACTAATAAATTATAACTCAAATGACATAGTCTTTTTATACTCAATTAAGAGGTTGCGGGTTCGAGTCTTCTATCTTTGGTAAAAAAAAAAAAAACACTAGGGTTTTAGATTATATAAGCTCGATGGCACTTAATTAAGTTATTATAAAACTTTATCCGCTAATTAGTTAACATTGTAAGGTGAACTATTTTATGGGTTCCAATCAAAAGAGAATATTTTATTTTTGATATTAATGTTTGGGGAAAAAGTATTATTATTCTCGCCGAAAAACGTTGTCATGGACTGTGGATATACAGTTGGCGGGGTAGTTTCGGTCTTCGGATAGTGGTTTAACGAGGCAAAGAGGTTAATATTTTTTGTCCTCATATTTATTTTGTCTATTATTCTGACTATAGTTTGAAGGTACAGAAGGTAAAAGAAATTTCTAGTTTTCGACCCTACCATAACGCTAGAGTTGTCAAATATGGGGTTCGAATTAGTTCGTCGCGAGTAGCGAGTTAAGATTAAAAAGAATAAATGTCCATTTCGATTCCTAATTATTTAGATGACGGACAAAGCGTCTCTCAACAAATTAAAAATTATTCTTCATGTACCTAAAAAAAATGGTTTTCGCATCCCTTGTAACTGGTTGAATAAACTTATTGAAAATTTTAAACAAAAACAAAGTTCATGGTCCACTCCTCCACCATTTCGTTCTTTCTTTGTCACCTCCGACGACTACTTTTACTTCTGGAAGGTTTGCAAATTTTATACCCTTTTCCTCTTCAACAATAACAAGACTAACGAAAGTATACAATTAAGATGTTCGTAAAAATGTCTCAATTAAATTTGATGGATCACGCGCCATCCACCTCAAAAAAAAAAAAAATTAGAGAAATCGTCATACATTAAATAGAGAAATTGGCGACAACTCTTTTAATTCCTTCAGCACCTCCCTGGAGCAGCTTTGACTAGGAGAAGCGCATGAGCAGGTCAGTGCGATGTGCCTCCCCTTCCAGTCTCGCTTTTCTTTTCACTGGTGCCGCGAAATTCGTTGAAGCGCACGTTCACACACGTCGTTGGTTTGTGAACCTTCTAGAAGCATGCAAAACAGTGAATCCTCAACCCGCTATTGTTTGGGCCTTGTCGAGTTCTATGTACGGGATCAACTCCAAGATCTCTTTCTCCGAGTTTTGCACCCTTTTCATTATGTTCAATTGGAATGACATTAATCCCAAATACATCACTTCAAAAATCGAGACCACCTGCACAATCTGCACAATCGAAGAGAGTCTTGACGGAAGATTTGCAAACCTTCCAGAAGCAGAGATAGCGCCGGAGGTGGCGAAGAAGGGAGGAAAGGGTAAAGGGGTGGGGTGGACTATGAACTTTGTTCTTGTTTAGGATTTTCTGCAGGGTCGATTTGTCCTAATTTTAGAGGAACAAAATTCTTACTCCACCTTTTACTGCAGGTGGCGCTTAGTCCATCGTCCAAATGATTAGGGACGGAAATAGACATTTACTCTATTAAAAAAAGATATTGATCTTTAAACTGAGATGAAGAAGTAACATGAATGATTATATTTTTAAATAAGATCTTTTTAAATTTGTTTGATTTTTATATTTATCTTCTTTTTTTCTTTTATTTGTCTTATTGTCACCGGGACATCGCTTGAGTCACCAATCTTAGCGAGGTTAACAACCCTACTATGGTGACATAGTTTAGATTCACCAATGTTGGCAAGGTTAACAACCCAACTATAGTAAAAATAGTCATAAACTCACCTTGGTTGGCCAAACCAAAAATACACATCTTCCTTTCAAAGAGCCTAAAGAAAACCAAACCAAGAATACACCTCTTCCTCTCAAAGAACCTAAAGAAAAATAAACACAGAGTTTATTTCATATTCAAATCAACTTCAACTCTATTTCATAAATAAAAGGTACATGAGTTATTTATACTAGTAGGAGAAGGAAAAGTCTTCATAACTTAGACGATATGAAACTAATACATAACACAAAGTTCACTATTCTAAACAATATGAGACTTATATTCCCTTGTTACAATTAACTAATATAATTAACCTACTAACACTATTTGCTCTCGCGTCACTTATGCTATTTTTCTTTATTTTTAGAATTTATCAATAATTGAGTTCTAAATATTTTAAATATAAAATTATAATATCATGTTATAATATTATTTTTTTATTTTTTTAATATTATACATATATTCATATAATGCAAGTAGTTTCATATTTCATGAGAAACTCAATTCTGCACTTCAGCCGAGTCATCAAACTTATCTCATCCCCCAAAGAAGTCGTGGAATTTTGTACATTTTCATGTCAAATTAATTAAAATACAAAAGTCTAGTTAACAAATTACAATAACAAGTCTTCAAGTCTAGAATATTAAGAATAATGCATAATATAAATTCATCAACTTCGATTATTGGAACATAGGATCGTTAAGTCACGATCATCATTTTCTCTGTGTATTACTATATTGTGTGTCTTAATAATATATAAATAATGTGATTAGTTTTTATTGTTCAAATGTTTATATATTTAAAAAAACAAAAAAAAAATAAAATAAAAAAGACAAATGATGAGCCAACTTGTAAATGTTTGTTCCTTGGGATCAAATTCGCTTAACTCGCGAG
Source organism: Arachis ipaensis (assembly GCF_059453495.1). NCBI lineage: Eukaryota > Viridiplantae > Streptophyta > Magnoliopsida > Fabales > Fabaceae > Arachis > Arachis ipaensis. The sequence continues at coordinate 1,610,683 of NC_142444.1, read as the reverse complement.
TTATTGAAATTGATAAAATTGACTCACTTTAAACGAATCATATTTTTACTTACTCATCAACTCGTATAAATCGATTAACCGAATCAATTGTGAATTGTGAATTCTAATCTCCGCGTTTTTAAACATGACAATTCTTTAAACCGCTGATAATTAGTTTTGCGACGATTTATAAAACTCTAAATAAACCGCAGCTAAATTATACCTCCTTTATAGTTAAAGACAAATTCGTCACAAATAAGAACTTGAACTTCTATCTATATCTCTTTAAAAAAAATAATATTAGATCAAATAATTATTATCGTTAACCAAGTTAAGTTGGTTTAGTGGTTAGTTTATTAGTCTGCTCAAACAAGTATCGAGAGTTCGAACATTGCCTTGTGAATGCAGTAATCTATTGGTCATCGACAAACCCTTAAATAGAGCTCCAATCCACAATAAATTGGTCATTGTCCTGCCGGATCAAAAAATATCTTGAAAAACTAAAAAAAAAAAGGTTGTCGTTAGGCCAAAAATTACTATTAACATGCACTAGTGTAATTTTAGTTTCTTATAATTTCTTTTTTTGTTGCCCACGGTATCCCCTAACCCGACAGGTCAAGGACTAATTCATCGCAAATCAGAGGTCTATTTAAGAGTCTGCCGCTGGCCAATGCGTTGCTGCATATATAAGACAGAATTCGAACCCCTGACACTTGCTTAAGCGGACGAATAAGCTCACCACTCTACCAACCCAAGTTGGTTAGTTTCTCATAATTTCTTGATACAGTATTTTAACATAAGAAACTCTACCCATTACAAATCTACGAAGTGATGTTGTTATGCATGGAAATAAAGGCCTTATAGTAAAGCTAGAAAAATAAAGGAAAAGTATGAGGAACCAATGAAATATTTGTACAATATATACAATGGAGGTTTAGGGAGTATTAGAGATATAACCATTAGTGTTACTTTTTTTTATCAGCTGAAGCTTTTGGGATGAATGGTATCATGACATGGTATTAGAGCTCTAGATCCGAAAGGTCAAGAGTTTGATCCTTGGTGAACCCAAAAATCAATTTAAGTTTTTGGGAAGATGTTTATTATCCCTAGTATTCGAATGATTATTCTAGATAGTACGAAGATGTTTGACTCCCTAACGGGACTCAAAAATAAAATAAAAAGAAACAAAAAACAACAACAAAATGCACAAGAATGAAGAGAAGAGTGAAGAGTGAAGAACAACCAAACTATGTAGCTCCCAACTCACTTTCGTTATAATAAATTTTAGTTAGTACATAACAAGGAACACGCGAACCACGCTCGGACTTGTCCCTCTCTCTCAGCTCATGCTCCCGATTCTTGACACGTGTCAAAAACAGGATTTCAACGGTTGAGATTCAACTTGCATGTTTAGCGAGTATAATAAGGATATATATTGCTACTGCTCATCCCTTGAAACTCATCAATAATCAGTTTTGTTTTTTTATTTTTCCCTTTCTTTTTTTATGTCTTCTTTCTTCATCTTCATTGCCCCCTTTTTTTTTTAAATATTATTTACTTAGATATATATAAATATATCATATAATTGTGCATTGCACGCATTACTTCACACTACACACCCCACACTCTATTATACTATCATCTCTGCTCTTAGCTACATAGAACCCCAGATCAAAATCTTAGTTTTTATTTTTATTTTTTTAATTTTAATTTGTTGATCTTGTAAACCCCACTTCTTTTCACATCCATTCATTCTTCCTACAACCTTATCTTCTTTCAATAACCCAACTAATGGAGGAGTCAGGGGAAAATTGGCCTTCGGATTCTGATTTGGTAAAAGCAAATTAATTAACATAAATTTAGTGCTTATATGTGTTATATATGATATTATTATATGGTATGATATATATGTATGTTATGCTATATAGTATGTGGAAATTAAATTATATTATTGTTTTGGTGATTATTTGAAATATATATGTAAAAATAGGAAATGGGTGATGATGACAATAATAATGATTATTGTTATGATGATGAAGAAGAATTGGGTTGTGATGAAGAGATTCAATATTTTGCTGAAGAAGAAGCTTTAGATCCTATTATGGATGAGACCCAAAGGAAGAAGAAACAAAGGGAACTTGAAGAGAGATTGCTTGCACTTTCAGCCACCATACCCAGTAGTGGCTTCAAGAATAACAAGGTTAGAAACTTTTTTAATTAAAATAATACTTTAATTATTCAAATTTAATTAATGGGTTTTATACTTTTATGTTATTTCAAAGAAAAATATACTTCTAATAATAAGCTCTATAGGATTTTCTGATTTTGTCCTTAGTTTTTTTTTTATCAATTATTATTTGACTGTTAAATAAATTCCTGAAATTCAATGTTAATTTATTTATTTGTTAGAATTTTAGTTATTCAATTAGCCAGCCATCCAATCTTGTACAATGTGGCTGCTTTTTGGAAAAGGTAAAATAAAATAAAATTTATTGGAAACATTTTAAGTGCACTAGAAGTACCGGTGTTCTCGTTGTTTTAATCGTTGATTTGAATTATAAAAAATATATATAATATATATTAATTGAAATTAACGGTTAAAACAATTGGTGCAGCCGTGATTTATTATCATGAAAATTTATTATCATGAAAATTTATGTATCTTAGTGCATTATTCATGTTTTACATAAGAGTGAAAGTCAACTTGCTAAGATATATATACTCATAAATGGATAAATAATTAAAAATATATAAATGATTATATCTCTGATAAGTTAGTTTTATATTATTTTTTTGGATAAACAAAGATCGAATTTTAAATTTTTAAATAATAAAAATTTTGATACAATATTATAAAATTACTTTTTTAAAAAAAAAAATACTCTCACGGTTCACACCAGTGATTTATTATATTTTTTAATGAAATTGCTTATTAATTGCTTTTACTTATCCAAGAAGCAATTCAGGTTGTCTTTATTTGAAAATTTCTAACAAATAATTTTTTTAACGAAAGAATAAACTTCAACGTATTTGTAAATATTTTAAAAAGTATAAAAAATATTAAGAAAAATAGTTTTCAATTTTTTTTTGGGAAAAAATGTTTAACATTCTAATTTCTTATTGAAATCAATTTTGAATATTTATTTTAGTTGTATAAAAAATCAAGTTATACAATCACATTTTGTATGCGGTATGCCCCATTCAAGTTGTCGTGATTTTAATTTTCTCTTCTTTCAGTTTTTGAAGTTACTTATGGATCTCCTCCACCTATTCAATTATTAGTTTTAGATATACGTCATCAAATTATTGAAGATTTTTTTGTTTTTAAGTTTGATTACTTTATAAAATCTATAAAATTATAATTGACTATCTAATTTACAAAGAAATAATTGGAGCAATATTATTATTAGTAGTTTTTGTATTTTTTAACAATATAATCAAAGACATTGCAAAAAGAAAAATGTTACTATCAGTGAATAAAGAAGAAAGACACGGGTACACTCTTTAGATCCGACGTCGTTTTCAAAGACGGAATATTATTAGATTGAATCAAGGAGACTATTTGAAGATATTTTATCTTTGAATTCTTAAAAAAATTGATATGATTTAGTATAATATATATACATATATTTGGTTCTCAAAAAATTATTATGTGAACTCACAAGTTTTTTGTTAAAAAATATAGGGTACTAGATCCACAACTTACAAAGCAAAGCATTATTATAAAGTTTTGAAAAAAAAATATAACCATCGTTTATCCTATCAATTTAAATTTTTAAAAGAAATTTAATATAATATCAAATTTTTTTAAAATAAAAAATATAAAATTTCAGCTATCTTAAATTTTTTAAAAAAAATGTGATTTCTACCGTACAAATAGTAAAAGTCGAAACCAATATTTTTATATTGAAGTGGTCTTTCATCGATAAATGCTAAAAGACCATCAGAATTTATTATTTTTGTCATTATTTAGTCGTCAATACAATTTATTTAATTTAGTAATTCAACAACATACTTTATCTCATATTTTTAAACACTGATAGCTAACTGGTGATAAAAAATAATAAATTCTGATGATTCTCTATTATTACACGTCTTTCATCTATCAAAACCTAAAAAGATCATCTTCACATTTTTTTCCATTAAATTATAATTAAAAAGATAAAATTAAAAAAAAAATATTTTCACAAGTTAAATATGCAACGAAGTTTTTTTTTTTTCTTTTTCATTTTAAAATGAAGGTTCTATAATAATCATTAATTAACATGAAAAATTTTATGTATAACGTTGTAGATGGACGATAGATCAATCCTTGACAATGCTAGCAACTACGTGAAACAACTCCAACAACGTGTGAGGGAGCTAGAACAAGAAGTTGGTGGTGGATCCAACAACAACAAAGGTTCCACGTCTTATAATAACGAAGAAGTAAACTCTTATAATAGTAATAATAATAATTGTGATGAATTCTATTATGGAGAAGGTGGTGGCAATAATATTAATCTTCCTGAGGTCAAAGTAAGAGTGTTGCAAAACGAAGTGCTCATCATAATCCATTGTGAGAAACAAAAGGGTTTGATGCTCAAAATTCTAACAAAGCTTGAGAATCTTCATCTTTCGGTTCTCAATAACAGTGTCTTGCCATTTGGGAAATCAACCCTCGACATAACCATTGTTGCTCAGGTAATTAACCATTATTATTAATCACCTTATTGTTTTAGTGTTATGTGTTATTTGAATATATTAAACTTTATAAATATTTGTTTTTTTTTACATTCACTAAGCAAATTATTTTACTAGAATATTTTTCATATTATTTGTTTTATTTGGTTTAGGTTTTTTCCCCTAATGAACGGTTATTAATTAATTATAAACATATTATTGCATTTTGTCTATTAATTTTTTTCATAATATTTAGTCAATTATTTATTTATCGAGGATTTTACATCACTAAACGCTTAAAAAACGATACTTAATCAAATGTCGTGAATCTATTTAACGACGGTTTAAAACTGCTGCAAAATCTTTAAAAAACAATTTCGTTAAGTAATTAATAAGGGGTTTAGCCAATAACAAGCCAACAAGTATTTTTAAATTGCACTCCGTATTAATTAATTATCATTAATTAATAATTATTTAAATTTTATTTTTTTTAAATTAACTGATTACAAATTATTTACTTATATATATTTTTTTACTAATAACTGCATAAGTAACTCAAATTCTGAATGAATTGCTATATTAAACTATTTATAAATATATGTGGTGCAGATGGGAGATAGATACAGCATGACAGTGAAGGAATTAGTGAAAACCCTGAGATTAACTATCTTGACACAATAGTCATCAGTTAATTATTTATATATATATTTGTATGTATGAGATCATGCATTCAGAAGTATTACTTATGATTATTTCTATATGTTTATATATGAGACATCCAAATTCAAGTTGTGGTTTCATTCAATGGAGACTAGTTAATTATTCATCTTGTAATGTTGCTCAAAAAATGCTACATATATATACACTACTGGTTTGGTGAGAACTTTTCATAAACTCAGCTGAAATAAAAACCATATATAATATAATAACTAGGATTTTTTTATACATATATATTTTCATATATAATTTTTACCTAAGATCTCCAATTTTTCTAAGTTGATTAGAACACGTTTATGGCTGCTGATGATAAATAATTATCCAGCACCATTCCCAATACAAGAAAGAGAATATATAATTATATACAATGTCATATCAATTAATTATATGTTGGTAGGAATACTTACCAAATTAGTTAGTGGATCCCGCTGGAGACTATTTGTACAATATAACGGGCTATTGGATTATAAAATAAACATCTCTTATACTATTTAGAATAACTATTCGAATACTAGGGATAATAAATATCTTCTTAAAAGTTTAAACTGATTTTGGGGTTCACCAAGGATTGAATTTTTCACTCATGATTGAAATCTTGACCTTTCGGATCTAGCGCTTTAATATTATCTCATGATACTACTCATCCCAAAAGTTTCAGCTGATGAAAAAAGGTAACACTAATAATTATATCTCTAATACTCCATAAACCTCCATTGTATACATTGTACAAATATTCCATTAACTCCTGATACTTTCCTTTAGTTAAAATCGTATAAATCGGAGGTGACTTGTTGATTGACTTCCAATTTTCATGGTATTTAATTTGTGAATAAATATTTTATAGATATTTTATTTTAATAATTTTAAAATATATTTATAAAGTACTAAATAGACTTAATTATTCTATCAATTCTAATTATTTTGTTAAATTTATAATTGCATTTTTACAACTTGTTTAAATGTGACATATTTTTAAAATATTGTTTTTTGTATTTGATATACAATATTTTGTGAAATATTATAAAAGCAAATATTTAAACATATTACAAACTAAAGAAGAGTAATATATATACGTAAGGCTTTTATTTTGAAAAGGAAAACAAGATCAATGTAAATACCCTTAAAACATTTGTTAACATACAAGTTACAATTTTTATTGGAAAAATTTGATAACCACTTTTTTCCAACAAATATTTAGTTAATTTTTTATTTTTTAACCAATATAATGTGCTTTTCAAATTGGATTATACATTTTTTAGATCGGATCACACATGAAATATTATTTGATCAAATAAAAAATGACTTAATTTAAAAGTTACTTATCTCTTAGTGAGTTTTTTGGGCTGGATTCATATTCTTGAGTTCAAATATGTATTTTATTTATTCATAAAATAAAAAATAAAATTTTAAATTATTTTTTAATATTTATTTTAGATTAATTAGTTTCTAAAAATAATAAATTAGTCTTTAATATTTTATAATATTATATATATCTAATAAAATAAAAAAATAAATCGTATTGTAATACTTTTAGAAATGTGACAAATTTTATATTTTTTAAAAATAATATGATAAAGTAATTAAATTACCTAAAATTTGAAAAGACAAAAATAATAATATATCTTCTTATATTATTTAAAACTAATTTATCTAATTTTATTATAAAATATCATGAACTATTATGTCAATACTATTTATTTATTAACTACTAATTTGCTTTAAGCAAAATTATTACATACTAATTTGGAGTATTAATATTGCATGCTTATTTGCTAGTTAAGATAAAATAAATTCAGTTGACATTAAAAAAATATTATTTTCATCAATTATTCTTTTTAAGTTGTTCAAATAAATTTAAACAATGTCTTAATTATCTTTTTTAAAAATATAAAATTTACGTGTGCAGTTACTTTGTTCTAAAAATACAAAATATTTTATTCATTTTCTCATTGCAATAAAATAATACCTGATTTGTAAAGAAAAAACTACAAAAAACAATATTTTAATAAAAAAATTTATATTTTAGATACAATACCAACAATAATTGTAACATAAAAAGATAACGTTAAATATAAAAAGTGAATCTAATATTAGACACCGTGTTTTTTTTTTTCTACCGAAAATATAGAGACTCAAATCCACAACCTCTTAATTGAATATGGAGAAACTATACCATTTGAGCTATTGCTACGTATTATTTAGCTTATGAATAAAATAGAATTTCTATAAATTCATATGTATATTTACATTTGTACCTTATAATTCTCTAATTATATAAGGGAAAGTATGAGGAGCCAATGGAATACTTGTACAATGTGTACAATGGAAGTTTATGGAGTATTAGAGATATAATCATTAATGTTACATTTTTCCATCAGCTGAAGTTTTTGGGATGAGTGGTATCATAATATAGTGTTAGAACGCTAGATCCAAAAGGTCAAGAGTTCAATCTTTGGTGAACCCCAAAATTAATTTAATCTTTTCGAAAGATGTTTATTATCCATAGTACTCGGATGGTTATTCTAGATAGTATGGGGGATGTTCATTTTATAACTCAATAACCCATTGTACACATTGGTACCGATACCTAATCAATTAATTAAGACAATACTAAATCAGAGGTAATTTGTCATTGTATTTAATTTTTTAATAACTATTTTTATTTTAATAATTTTGTAATATATTTATAAAATACTAATTAAATAGACTTAATTATTCTCTCAATTCTAACTATTTTACTAAATTTATAATTAAATTCTTATATTTTTGTTTTTAAAAAATAGCATATTCTTAGGGTATTCTTTTTTGTATTTAATATACACTATATTGTTAAATATTATAAAAATAAATATCTAAAATTATTATAATTTTTATAAGAAATACTAATAGGAATTTAATTAATATTTTATTAAAAATAATAAATTAATTATAAAATTTAAAATCGTAAAATTTGATAAAATTACAGTGAGTGATAGAATAATTAAATCTATCAAATCTATTAAATATACTGATAAAATTATATCAGATTTACAATATATTTTCAATTAAAAGTTTACTTTAACTAATTAAACCTATAGAATTATCCACATAAATTGGTGTAGAATTGTGCATTAAAAAATATTTTAGAAAATGAAAGTTAAATTAAATGAAAGAGACAGTGACAATAGCTATGTTGCGCTTGGCAATAGTTTCTCTTCCATATTTTTATTTACTTTTTTACTGTTACAAGTCTCCTCTATAAAAAATATAATTTTTATTATATTTATAAAGATTAAGATAAAACATTTTTTATCTCTTGAATTAATTTTTAGTGTTAAATTAGGCCTACTCAATTTTAATATATATGTTATTTGGTAAATAATTTTAATACATATTTTATAGAATTATCTTTGATTTTTTTTTAGTGTTTAAAATTATTTTTATTTTTTTTTAGTCACCGATACGGGATAGGCTGGGAGAAACCAACCCGTACCAAACACAGAACGAGATGGGTACAAGACTAATGAAAGTTCGACTCTCTTGACTAATTTGAATTGGTCGAGTGACCAACTCACTCATTTTAAATATCGGAAGTATGAATTTTACCTTGTGTATGCAGTAATTTATTGACTAGTGACAACAACGAACTAGTCCTTAACCTGTAAGACTAAGAGATATTGTGAAAAAAAAAAAAAAAAAAACACTCAACTCCTTTTAACACATATCCCATGATAAATTAGCCTTACCCTGTAGAATAGAGAATACGTGAACAACAAGAAAAAAAAGGCTCAACTCCCTTTAACACGTATCCCCTAATACTAATAGCATTCAAATTTAGGGCTGCACACGGATCGGATCGGATCGGATATAGGCTAAAATTCTATCCGATCCGCACTGCTCCCATTGGATCAGATCGAATATCATATCCGCGTTTTTTTAGGTCGGATCCGATCCGATTCTATCTGCATATTTGCGGATCGGATCGAATATCGAATATCGTCGGATATATCCGTGTAATAAAAAATTTGTTTCAAGGCCCTGTTTTTGGCTGTTTTTGCAAAAGATGTCTATAAATATCATAAAATTAAAAATTAAAAATAAAACAGCAACTCAGTAATTAAAAATTAAAAATAAAACAGCAACTCAGAAATTAAAAATTAAAAATAAAATATCATAAAATTCATTACAACACTTAGTGAAACAACACACTAAATCATTATTTTAACATACTAAAATATACTAAAACAGTAACTTAGCACTTCAGCACACTAAATCATACTAAAATAGCAATCCCATCATACTAAAAATATTAAAACAGCAACACTAAATCATACTAAAACAGCAATCTCAGCATACTAAAAATACTAAAACAGCAACTCAGCAAGTTCCAATTGACATATCTCTTTCAGTCTTCCAATTGACACTATATATCAGCAAGCATTCATTCATGTTAAGAAATAACAAGTGAGAAAAATTAGTAAAACATGTTAGAATAATAAATTATTATATACTAATACAAGCACTATTGAATACCTAAAATGGTTGATGAGATTGCATTTCACTTTGAACTTCAGGATCTCCGACACTAGTAACTCCAGAAAATTCTATTCAATTCAACAATAATAAAATATGTCATGGTATGTCAATGCTCTAAAATGAAAGACGAAAAATGAATAATAATTAAAAAAATATAAATGAACCAATTCATTATATACCTGAATCAACAGCGGCATCTCCTTCGTCAAGCTCAACCAATATCTTAGCAGGCTTCAACCAATTTTGAGTGCAAATTAATGCCTCTATAGTGGTGGGACTCAAACAACTCCGATAAGGATCAAGGACACGACCTCTCGTGCTAAAAACTGACTCAGATGCCACAGTAGAAACAGGAATGGCTAATATATCTCTAGCCATAGGACTGCACACGGATCGGATCGGATTGGATATAGACTAAAATTCTATCCGATCCGCACTGCTCCCATCGGATCGGATCGGATACCATATCCGCGTTTTTTTAGGTCGGATCGGATCGGAAATCGGATATATCCGTGTAATAAAAAATTTGTTTCAAGGCCCTGTTTTTGGCTGTTTTTGCAAAAGATGTCCATAAATATCATAAAATTAAAAATTAAAAATAAACAGCAACTTAGCAATTAAAAATTAAAAATAAAACAGCAACTTAGAAATTAAAAATTAAAAATAAAATATCATAAAATTCATTACAACACTTGGTGAAACAACACACTAAATTATTATTTTAACATACTAAAACAGCAACTCAACAATTCAGCACACTAAATCATACTAAAACAGCAATCTCAGCATACTAAAAACATTAAAACAGCAACACTAAATCATACTAAAACAGCAATCTCAGCATACTAAAAACACTAAAACAGCAACTCAACAAGTTCCAATTGACATATCTCTTCTAGTCTTTCAATTGACACTATATTAGCAAGCATTCATTCCTGTTAAGAAATAAAAAGTGAGAAAAATTAGTAAAACATGTTAGAATAATAAATTATTATATACCAATACAAGCACTATTGAATACCTAAGATGGTTGATGAGATTGCATTCCACTTTGAACTTCAGGATCTCTGACACTAGTAACTCCAGAAAATTCTATTCAATTCAACAATAACAAAATATGTCATGGTATGTCAATGCTTTAAAATGAAAGACAAAAAATAAATAATAATTAATAAAATATAAATGAACCAAATTATTATATACCTGAATCAACAACGGCATCTCCTTCATCAAGCTCAACTAATATCTTAGTAGGCTTCAACCAATTTTGAGTGCAAATTAACGCCTCTATAGTAGTGGGACTCAAACAACTGCGATAAGGGTCAAGGACACGACCTCCTGTGCTAAAAACTGACTCAGATGCCACAGTAGAAACAGGAATGGCTAATATATCTCTAGCCATGCAAGAGAGAACACGATACCTCAAAGTCTTTCCTCTCTACCACCTCAATATATCAAATTCACTAAAATCTTCCACCACTTCATCTTCCAAATACATATCCATTTCATTTTTCTTCAACTCACTTAATTTGATCCTCTGAGTTTGCTTCCACCTGCTCATAGGATCTTCAACCGTAATACTATCATTCTCACTCATCTCTACACTAGGATTTGTTGTAGTATCCGAAGAAATGCTAGCATCTTGAGTGTTTTCAGGGGGTCGCAGATTCCATATGCTATATTGCTCAAATAATTTAGCAATGATATCCTTTAATTTTCTAAAGATCCTTGAAGATTTCTCACCTTGACCATACATCTCAGACAAAGTAAACTGAATATATTCCAATTTATACGGCAGATCAAAAAAAATAGCAACAAGTAATAGATAGTTCAGAGATGGCTTGTTCGCTGAAGTCAAAGGAGTAGAAGTATAAGAATGATTAGAATTATCCCAATACTTATCAAATTTAGCCTTCATCGTTGATGCCATTCCATTCAACACCAAATCATCACTCGTAATCCATTTATTCAAAGTGCATAAAATCTTACACAATACATGGAAAAAAGTATTTGAAGTGACATTCAAAGAACTAGAGAATGAAAGTGTTGCATGATAGAAAATTTGTAAAAAACGTATAAAGATACGAGCTCTACTCCAATCTTCATCTCATGGAGGCCCCCCATCATCTTCAAGGTATCTCTCAAAATGAGCATCTTTCCTAGCAAGACGAGCAAATGCCTTTTTAAATTTTTTGGCCACTTCCAACATCATATAAGTAGAATTCCACCTCGTCGGCACATCAAGAATAATCATTTGTCGACTCGTAATGTTTGCCTCATGTGCACACCTCCTAAAGGTTGCTAACCTAGACGGAGATGACTTCACAAACTTACAAGAAGTTCTAATCCTAGCAATAGATGACTGTAGATCTTTCAAACCATCACAAACAATCAAATTTAAAATATGGACAACACATCTCAAATGAACGAATTTCCCACCCAACATAGTACAACCATTCCATTCTCGCATGATTTTAACCAAAGTATTCACAGCAACACAGTTTGCACTAGCATTATCCATAGTTACAGTACAAAGTTTTCGAATACCCCAATTTTTTAAACATTTCTCTAAAGCTTTTCCTATGGTAACACCAGTATGATCAGCAATCAAATTAAAAGACAAGATCTTCTTATTCAATGCCCACCCATCATCAATATAATGAGCTGTTACACACATATAGTTCATGTTTTGAACAGACGTCCAAGTATCAGTAGTTAAAGACACCATCTGATGATTCAGCTCCAAAAGGGACTTAAGTTTGGTTTTTTCCTCTACATACAACTGCATACAATCCCTAGCAACTGTTATACAACTCGGAATCTTAAATTGAGGTTGTAATTCACCACAAAAACCTTTAAAACCTGTATTTTTCACAAACCTAAATGGAAGCTCATGAATTATCACCATCTTACAAAGTCCAAGCCTACACCGATCTTGATTAAAGTCTACTGCCTTTAATTTTGTGGTTCCTCTAAATTAGAATTTGTGAACACAAGAGTTTTCTGTTTTTCATCAACATAATTTTTCAGGTTCTTCGCACAACTTCCAATATGTTTTTTTTAGGTTAGAGGTCCCATCCCTACGACTATGACATTGTAACCATTTCAAACAATGTTTACCTTGAGTCTTAGTTTCCTCATCATTTTTTTTAAGTGGTCCCAAACAATAGAAAGGGGTCTATTAGACTTTTTTTTACCTGACTGGCCAGATTGTGCTGCTGTTGCCAAAGAAGGAGCATCACTTGAAGCTGGATTGGTAGTTGTTTCCCTCCCCTTGTTGATTCTTCTGGTGTAGATCCAACGACACTTGGTGGAGTAGGAATGCTCCCAACTTTAGACCCACTTGCATTGTTAGTAAGCCCTTGTTTATCAGCCATTCTAATTTTCCAACACAATCCTACAAATAAATAAACCATATCACTATATTAGTTTACAGACAATAGACCCTCAGTGCCATATGACTGCAATTAAATAAACCATCTTAATTTTCAAACAATTAAACCATATAAACCATATATCACTATATCAATTTACATATCAGATTATGAAGGAATACGAGTAGCCGCTCAACAATCTATGTTGTGCATCATTGGGCAATCTATGAACTATAAATTAGGGTTCTAACTACAAGATTTTCATCATTCAAACATAGCTTCAAGTAACTGGTCAGAGAACAATATATGCGTCAAAATTTAGGTACGGATTTCATTTTTCTTTTGAAAATTTCAACAATCTAAAAACATAATAAAGTAGCAAAAATTTAACACACAGAAATATCACAAATAAGAAAACACCTGAACAGATAAAAATTTTAGCGAAAATATGCAGAGAGCCAGAGAATGAAGAATATGATTTAGATTTTAGCAGCGGAAACAGATTAGGGTTTAAGGGATTTACAGCTTTGCATGTGCGCTATATATAGTGGGAACCAGATCTTTGCAGGGAAGAAGAGGAATGAGAGAGATCCTTCACGTTCAAGGAGAGCAATGCGGGAACCAGATCGGTTCCAAGTTCTGGGAGATCGTGTGCGAGGAGCACGGCATAGATCCAACTGGTAGGTTCGTTGGAAACACCGATATGCAGAGAGCGCGTCAATATGTACTACAACGTGGTAGAGCCGGTTAGAGAGGAGAGGGAGAGCCTGAGAGAGGTGAGGAGAGTCTGAGAGTATGAGTGAGAGTCTGAGAGAGGTGAGGAGAATCTGAGAGTATGAGTGAGAGTCTGAGACTGAGAGGAGAGTCCAAAGTCCAGAAAGTGAGAATCTAAGAGAGGTGAGGAGCACCGTAAGGTAACATTAGGGATTTAGGGTTAGGTCAGAATAACATTAGCTATTTATATGATGTGCGGATCTTTCGGATCTGCAGATCGGATTCGCGGGTATCACTTCCAAATCCACGATCCGATCCTACCACAGTGCGGATCAGATAATATCCACGAAATTCGGATCGGATGCGGATAATTACTGCAGGTATGCGGATATTATCCGATCCTTGTGCAGCCCTATCTAGCCATGCAAGAGAGAACACGATACCTCAAAGTCTTTCCTCTCCGCCACCTCAATATATCAAATCCACTAAAATCTTCCGCCACTTCATCTTCCAAATACCTATCCATTTCATTTTTCTTCAACTCACTTAATTTTATCCTTTGAGTTTGCTTCCACTTGCTCATAGGATCTTCAACCGTAACATCTCCTTCATCAAGCTCAACCAATATCTTAGTAGGCTTCAACCAATTTTGAGTGCAAATTAACGCCTCTATAGTGGTGGGTCTCAAACAACTGCGATAAGGGTCAAGGACACGACCTCCTGTGCTAAAAACTAACTCAGATGCCACAGTAGAAACAGGAATGGCTAATATATCTCTAGCCATGCAAGAGAGAATACGATACCTCAAAGTCTTTCCTCTCCGCCACCTCAATATATCAAATCCACTAAAATCTTCCGCCACTTCATCTTCCAAATACCTATCCATTTCATTTTTCTTCAACTCACTTAATTTTATCCTCTGAGTTTGCTTCCACTTGCTCATAGGATCTTCAACCGTAATACTATCATTCTCACTCATCTCTACACTTGGATTTGGTGTAGTATCCAAAGAAATGATAGCATCTTGAGTGTCTTCAGGGGGTCGCAGATTCCATATGCTATATTGCTCAAACAATTTAGCAATGATATCCTTCAATTTTCTAAAGATCCTTGAAGATTTCTCACCTTGACCATACATCTCAGATAAAGTAAACTGAATATATTCCAATTTATACCGCGGATCAAGAAAAACAGCAACAAGAAATAGATAGTTCAGAGATGGCTTGTTCGCTGAACTCAAAGGAGTAGAAGTATAAGAATGATCAGAATCATCCCAATACTTATCAAATTTAGCCTTCATCATTGATGCCATTCCATTCAACACCAAATCATCACTCGTAATCCATTTATTCAAAGTGCATAAAATCTTACACAATACATGAAAAAAAGTATTTGAAGTGACATTCAAAGAACTAGAGAATGAAAGCGTTGCATGATAGAAAATTTGTAAAAAAATGTATAAAGATACGAGCTCTACTCCAATCTTCATCACAAGGAGGCCCCCCATCATCTTCAAGGTATCTCTCAAAATGAGCATCTTCCCTAGCAAGACAAGCAAATGCCTTTTCAAATTTTTTGGCCACTTCCAACATCATATAAGTAGAATTCCACCTCGTCGGCACATCAAGAATAATCATTTGTCGACTCGTAATGTTTGCCTCATGTGCACCCCTCCTAAAGGTTGCTAACCTAGACGGAGATGACTTCACAAACTTACAAGAAGTTCTAATCCTAGCAATAGATGACTGTAGATCTTTCAAACCATCACAAACAATCAAATTTAAAATATGGGCAGCACATCTCAAATGAACGAATTCCCCACCCAACATAGTACAACCATTTCATTCTCGCATGATTTTAACCAAAGTATTCACAGCAACAAAGTTTGCACTGGCATTATCCACAGTTACAGTACAAAGTTTTCGAATACCCCAATCTTTTAAATATTTCTCTAAAATTTTTCCTATGGTAACACCAGTATGATCAGCAATCAAATTAAAAGACAAGATCTTCTTATTCAATGCCCACCCATCATCAATATAATGAGCTGTTACACACATATAGTTCATGTTTTGAACAGACGTCTAAGTATCAGTAGTTAAAGACACCATCTGATGATTCAGCTCCAAAAGGGACTTAAGTTTGGTTTTTTCCTCTACATACAACTGCATACAATCCCTAGCAACTGTTATACAACTCGGAATCTTAAATTGAGGTTGTAATTCACCACAAAAACCTTTAAAACCTGTATTTTTCACAAACCTAAATGGAAGCTCATGAATTATCACCATCTTACAAAGTCCAAGCCTACACCGATCTTGATTAAAGTCTACTGCCTTTAATTTTGTGGTTCCTCTAAATTAGAATTTGTGAACACGAGTTTTCTATTTTTTATCAACATGATTTTTCGGGTTCTTCACACAAGTTCCAATATGTTTTTTTTAGGTTAGAGGTCCCATCCCTACGACTATGACATTGTAACCATTTCAAACAATGTTTACATTGAGCCTTAGTTTTCTCATCATTTTTTTTAAGTGGTCCCAAACAATAGACGAGGGTCTATTAGACTTTTTTTTACCTGACTGGCCAGATTGTGCTGTTGTCGCCAAAGAAGAAGCATCACTTAAAGCTGGATTGGTATTTGTTTCTCCTCCCTTTGTTGATTCTTCTGGTGTAGATCCAACGACACTTGGTGGAGTAGGAATGCTCCCAACTTCAGACCCACTTGCATTGTTAGTAAGTCCTTGTTTATCAGCCATTCTAATTTTCCAACACAATCCTACAAATAAATAAACCATATCACTATATCAGTTTACAGACAACAGACCCTCAGTGCCATATGACTGCAATTAAATAAACCATCTTAATTTTCAAACAATTAAACCATATAAACCATATATCACTATATCAGTTTACAGATCAGATTATGAAGGAATACGAGTAGCCGCTCAACAATCTATGTTGTGCATCATTGGGCAATCTATGAACTATAAATTAGGGTTCTAACTACAAGATTTTCATCATTCAAACATAGCTTCAAGTAACTGGTCAGAGAACAATGTATGCGTCAAAATTTAGGTACGGATTTCATTTTTCTTTTGAAAATTTCAACAATCTGAAAACATAATAAAGTAGCAAAAATTTAACACACAGAAATATCACAAATAAGAAAACACCTGAACAGATAAAAATTTTAGCGAAAATGTGCAGAGAGCCAGAGAATGAAGAATATGATTTAGATTTTAACAGCGGAAACAGATTAGGGTTTGAGGGATTTACAGCTTTGCATGTGCGCTATATATAGTGGGAACTAGATCTTTGCAGGGAAAAAGAAGAATGAGAGAGATCCTTCACGTTCAAGGAGAGCAATGCGGGAACAAGATCGGTTCCAAGTTCTGGGAGGTCGTGTGCGAGGAGCACGGCATAGATCCAACTTGTAGGTACGTTGAAAACACCGATCTGCAGCAAGAGCGCGTCAATGTGTACTACAACGAGGTAGAGCCGGTCATAGAGGAGAGGGAGAGCCTGAGAGAGGTGAGGAGAGTCTGAGAGTCTGAGACTAAGAGGAGAGTCCAGAGTCCAGAGAGTGAGAGTTTGAGAGAGGTGAGGAGCGCCGTAAGGTAACATTAGGGATTTCGGGTTAGGTCAGAATAACATTAGCTATTTATATGATGTGCGGATCTTTCGGATCTGCGAATCGGATCTGCGGGTATCACTTCCAAATTCGCGATCTAATCCTACCACAGTGCGGATCGGATAATATTCGCAAAATTCGGATCGGATGCGGATAATTACCGCGGATATGTGGATATTATCCGATTCATGTGCAGCTCTATTCAAATTTAAAAAGACGTGCTTTTTTTTTTAGACGTGTCCGGTTTGAAAAACCAACCGAAACCAATCCTAAGCCCATAAACAATGATCCCGCAGCCCACTATCTACTCTAACCCCAATTGAAATTATATTCCCTCCACTGTAGCTAGTAATAAGGCAATTGGATTTAAAGGATGAGCTTCTTAGGTATAATTTTAATAATCTCTTCTTAATATTCATTTTTTTTGGTCAAGCTCTTCTTAATATTCATAAGGATATAGTTACTGATTAATGGCACAAGGCCCAAATTGGCTGAAATTATGGGCCCAAATGTAAATTAAACGAAATAGTCAAAATATATACATAATTCATTTCAAAAACCCAAAAAGTATAACTAAAGTAGTGAACTACGAGGGATTTCTAGTTTGCACACTTTACAAAAAATTCTTTTTTTTTTTTACTTTAATATTTGATTATATAAACATTCAAAATAAAGAGGTTCGCCAACTAACTTGGACCGGTCGAATAATAAGTTTATTTGTCTACTTAAGAAAGTATCATGGCTCGAATTTTATTTTGTATATACTGTAATTTACTGACCAGCGATAGACTTTTAGATAAAATTTAGACCTATAACAAATTAATGCTTGATCTATCAAATTGAAAAATATCGTAAAAAAAAAAAAAACTTGACCGGTTGTTGACAGCAGGCGATGGCAGACGATTGACTTTTTGTCGGCAGCAGTTAACCGGTGGTACATGCAACAGAACCTTCTAATTACTACAAATATGAAGTATGAATACGAAATCGCCAACATTTAGGGGTGAGCACGGATCGGTTTGGTTTGAGTTCAAGGTAAAATTAGAACCGAACCAATTAAAATGTAATTGGTTTGGTTTGGTTTGGATTTGTTTTTTTTGTGTATGTACCCGAACCAAATCAAACCGATTAAGAACGGATTGGTTCAGTTCGGGTAATTGGGTACCCGATGACTTTGAAATTCATAAAAAATTTCAAATTTTTATCTTAAAAATTCAGCAAATACAATAAACATGTAACATCAATAGAAATAATCCAAACATGTTAAACACCAAATACATTAAAAATTAAACACATTAAAATCCAAACATATTAAACACTAAACACATTAAAATCCAAACATATTAAATACCAAACATATTAGAAGCTAAATACAAAAGTGTAACAGAAATATATATTTTTTATTTAATTAATATATGATCAGGTTCACGGGTTGGTTCGGGTTCCGCACCACCAGAACCGATATCCGAACCAATCACTAGAAATAGTCATTGATTTGGTTCGAGTTGGACCCGATTACCCGTTGGTTCCAGAACCAATTTAATTGGTTTGGTTCGTATTCAGACGGGTCGGACGGATAATCAGGTACCCGCTACCCGTGCTCACCCCTACCAACACTACCGTGGGATCGTCATCTTCTATGGCACAACACCATTCCTCAAGGCTCAAATCCTTTCTTTCGTTTTTTTTTTTTTTTTTGGTTCAAATTATATCCCAAATTCTATACGTGAATGCTTGTATATGGGTTTTTTTTTTTGGGCTTAGCTTTCGACTATTTGGGCTACATT
This sequence comes from Arachis ipaensis, assembly GCF_059453495.1. Classification (NCBI taxonomy): domain Eukaryota; kingdom Viridiplantae; phylum Streptophyta; class Magnoliopsida; order Fabales; family Fabaceae; genus Arachis; species Arachis ipaensis. The sequence goes on along the minus strand of NC_142444.1, from coordinate 1,591,301 downwards.
GTTGTTTTCTTTCCAAGATTTTGTATCTGACCCTAAAAAATTTGCAGTCAATAAATATTTTGAAATATTAAAAAAATATGTATTTGTATTTACTCTTTTAAAAAGTTTGAGGAGTTTTTAAAAACAGTTATAAATATATTTTAAAAATTAACTTGTATTTATTCAAATTCTTTTTAATTTGTTGAAGGTTTTTTATTCTCCTAATTATAGATACCAAAAATATAAAAGAATTTTGATGATCAATAATAATGTCTTGCTAATAAAATATTATATTTTTAAAACAAAAATATTTAAAGTTTCATACATTAAAAAAAAAATTAAAATTTTCTTATTTATAATATTAAAATCCATTTTCACTGTAGAGAGGAAATAAAGACTATATCCATATGTCAGGATTTTTCTAAGTTACCCCACCAATAATAAATCACATGTCTTTCTCTTATGAGTTGTCTCTTTCCATCTTTACTCTTCATCCACACATACATACCTCTCCCCTAGCTTGAAGCACCGAGTGAAAAATAAATAAATAAATTAAAGTATTTAATAAAAAATAAGAGAGGAAGAAAGAAGAAAAGAAACAGAAGCTACTTCAGTTTTTTCCTAACATGGAAAATTGGCTCTCTCATTTGGTAATTATTTTCTTCTTATTATTATAATAATAATTACCATTATAGTTATGCTAGTTCTAAATGCTATTATTATTTTTGTTAAAATTAATTTGCATTTTTTGTTCTAATTTTTTTGTGGAAGGAAATAAGTGGTGGTGGGAGTGGCTCAAGCAGTGTATCATTTGAAGAGATTTTAAGCTTCAATGGTGGTGATCATAGCTCCAATAATAAGGATAATAATATTATTATTATTGGTGATGAGGCTAATAAACAAGAGAAGAAGAACTCCAAAAGGGGTAGTTTAGGGAATAACAATAATAATAAGAGAACAACAAAGAAGGCAAGAAATTCAATAGAGGCATTGGATCATATAATGTCTGAGAGGAAAAGGAGACAACAAATGGCTGAGAAGTTCATAGCACTTGCAGCTGCTATTCCTGGCTTGAAGAAGGTAAGTAGTAGTGTTCTTTGTTTTTTTTTTTTTCACTTAAAATCTCGATTTAACTCTTAAAATTTGATAGTATTACGATTTTAAAGGAGTTAATCGATTTTATAAATTATTATAAACATTTATTTTTATAATTATCCATACAAAAATGCTATATAATCAATAATTTATCAGTCTTTAATAAATTTTTGAATTTTAAATATTAATGATATTATGTGATGATAAAAATGTTAAAATTTATTATATTAAAAAATAGAGAAAATCCTAAACAGCTTTGACAATTATTTTGAAAGACAACGAGACTTTTAAAAAAAGGATTTGGATCTTCTAAAGTTTGAATTTTACTTTAGAGAGTAAAGTGTGATTTTTTACCTTTGAATAATTTCTCTTTTATATTTATTCTTGGTCCCACCTATAAAATCAATGGTGAGAGATCACACTTTACTCTCTAAAATAAAATCCAAATTTTAGAGATCCAAATCCTAAAAAAAAATATCCAATCCGGCTCTTGAACTTTACTTTTATGGGACTGATTAGCTCTTGTATCAGTGTTTTTGTTTTTTTGTTTTTTTACACAGAAACTAATCAGTCCCATAAAAATAAAGCTCAGAAGTCGAATTGGATATTTTTTTGTTAAGGGTCTCGTAGTCCTTTCGAGGTAATTGTCAAGGACGGATTCGATATTCACTCTAAAAAATATATATTATATTGTTATTATTGTGATTTGAATAAACAATAAATATCACTAATTTACAATTTTAATTAAATAGATTAAAAATATATTTTAATCTTGTAAGAGAGAAAAAATATATATTTTGAAGAAGAAAACAATGACATTTTTTCTCTATATATATTTATTCTATATAGATAGACAAGGCATCTATACTTCAAGAAGCAATAAATTATGTGAAAGAACTTCAAGAACGCATAGCACTGCTTGAGAAAGAGAGCAACAACAAAGAACAATTGATTGTGAAAAAATCACAATTTTGTTGTTCTTCTCTGCCGTGTGACAAAAACAATAATGACAACAACATTGGTGGTAATGAAATGGTGCTACCAGAAGTGGAAGCTAGATTGTTAGAAAAGGAAGTACTAATTAGAATCCATTGTGAGAAACGAAATGGAATCATGTTGGAGCTCTTGGCATTTTTGGAAAATAATAATCTCTCTCTGGCTTGTAGCAGCTTCTTGCCATTTGGAAACTCTACTCTCAATGTTATCATCATTGCTCTGGTATGGTAATAAATAATTATTTTAGTTTTTAATAAATTTTAATTATGAAATTAATTTTTTAATATTTTATTTAATTAAATTAATTAATTAATTTTACATCAAATTCTTCTATTAAAAATTAACAAGTTTTCTATTAAAAATTAACAAGTTCAGGTTAGTTTGAATTAGTTTTTGAAAAAATATTTATTTTTTTATTTTTTTTTAAATTAACTGAAAAAAATTATTTTACATTTGAATGGATTTTTTTAAAAAAAAATTAAATATTAAAAATGTCTTTTATTTTTGTTTTTTTAATAAAAATACTTTTTTTAAAAGACGAATCCAAATAGATTTTAAATTGAATAAAAATATTTTATTTAAAAAAAAATTTCTCTAAAAAAGTCAATCTAAGTTTTTTTTTTTAAGTCTTCAAGTAAATTTGTTCATATAGACTAATTTAGTAATTAAAATTGGTTAGAAATGAAAGTGTCCAACTAAATATTTTCTAAGAATTGATTTGAAATATTACTTAAAATTAAATTTATTAATTTGACTCAAATAAGATTAATTCCATTATGAAAATGATATTATTTAGATTAGGGCTGGCAATTCATATCCTATTTGCGGGTATCCAACGTGGTCTAACTTGTTTGGGTAGGGTAGACTACCCTACCGCTACGGGTAGGGTAGGGTACGGGTTTAGGGTGTACCCTACCCTACTCTACCCGCACCTCATATGTAATACATACTTTATAAAAATTAGGTATATAGTGAAGGAATTGAGAGTTGAACCAACAACCTCCTTTATGTAATGACTTATAATAAATGAACAACCACTAAAACTAGTTAGTTAATTTAGTAATTTAGAATTTTTTATGTTATTAATATGTATAAAATTCGAAATGATTGAATTTTATATTTACTTTGAAAAAAAATTTGATATTTCTGCGAGTATGGTAAGGTAGGATGGGTTTAGAATTTTAGGATGCGGGTAGGGTTAGGGTTGAGAGATTCTCAACCCGCGGGTAGGGTTAGGATAGGGTCCAAACCCTATCCTATCCTACCCATTGTCAGCCCTAATCTAGATGCTTTATTTATTATAAACTTAATATATTGCAAGTCATTTGAGTTAGATAATCGAGTATGTTGTAAGTTGTTGTGAATTTTATTGCAGATGAACGAGGAATTCAACTTAACATTGAACGATCTGGTGAAGACGTTGAGGGAGTATCTTTTGAAGTTTATGAGATGCAATAATAATAATGGTGGTCCATGCTAGTGTATCAATAATCAAACCAATTTTCTTCTAAAACTGTCTTTTATTATCGCCTTGTTTGAGAAACTAGCTAGTAATTGTCAATTTTAAAAATGAGGGGAAGGATTTTATAATCTTTCTCGAATATATATTGCTTTTGTTACACAAACAAAAAAATATAAAATTCTAGGCTTAACTATTGATTTCTGATCTCTAATTTGCAGTTTAAGATAAACATAATTTTTATTTAAAGAAAAATAAATCATAAATCAGAACCTCACTCGAATGGATAAATTATTAGATATAAAATCATTTATCTTATCTCTTTCTGTCTATTTAAACTTTAAGAATGAGTAATTTTATAATATAATATCAGAATTCTGTATCTAAAATGTTTAGAGTTCGATCTTTGGTGAATCTAAAAAAAAAATAGTATAATGCAAATAAAAAAAAAGAATTCCTATGCAAAAAAAAAAAAACAAATCCAAAAAAGACTCTTACTTAAGAGAACGTATTAGAGATATAATTATTTATATTACCTCTTTCTATTAACTTAAACTTTTAAAATAAATGATTTTATGATATATATATATCTTTATATATAACATCAATCTTTATCAAGTCTTCTAATAAAATAAAAAGAATGCTAGAGAACTCGTAAAATTTATTATTTTTGGCTAGTAATAATTAATTATTAATGTTTAAAAATATGAAATAAAAGTATATGGTTGGATTAAAAGAATTTGACTAATAGTTAAAAGTACTAACAAAAAACAATAAATTTTGTTTGCTCTTAAATTTTTTTCATAAGATAAATATTGTGCCATAATTTTTAAAAAATACAAAATTACAAAATAAAACTAATTATTTATTCTTCCAATATGTAAAAAGTTTTTCTTTCTCATAAATTAGTGTTTGGCTAAGTCCTGATCCTTTGATACCAATTTCTTCAATCACTTGAGTACCCAAATCAAACGAAACCAATTCATCATCATTCTTTCTTAATAATATATGACCCTTACTCCCAATTCCCATGACACCCTCAATAGAACTTAAGGGTCTAAAGATGAATAATTTGGCCCATGATTCATTTACACCAACTTCACCTAAAATTGATATATCAAATTAGTTTATATTGACTAAGACAAGTTGTACCGTCCAAGAACTTGTAAACGTGGTGGCACAAATCTAGACACATTAATATTTAACCCCTCTCATAATATTAACCAATAACTAACCAAGATAACCCTACTTGTTGGTGGAGATAAAATGTGTTTTTTGTTGGTGATATAGACAGGGATGGCAACACTATCTAAATTCGTGGTTAATCACTTTGCCCCTATTTGTTTGGGACGAAAAACTACTCATTCTGTATCGAAGTGGATTCTTAGGGATGGATTTAGGTTGAACCCTTCTTTACTTATTTCGGTATATATAATATATATAAAATAATTAATAATATTTATCATATTTATTTTTTTAATTTATATTATATATGTAATGATAATTATATATATTTTAAAATTTAATTTTATTATTAAATTTTAATAATTATAGAAATAGATAAATACCTATAAAAATGAATTAGTGTTTAACTTTTTACTATACACAAGTAAAAACAGAATAAGTTCAATACGAATTATTGTAGGATAAAACTGGGTTGGATAGGCAAAAATCTACCCCATTACCACCGGTAGATATGGGTGATGGGTGGCTGTTCCTTCTTTTCCTCTCTTGCTCACCCAAATTAGAACAGAATAAAAGGTGTTTTGTGTTAGCCCTATTGGAGGGAACATTGAGAAAGAAGAGGTTGGGCCACCATGGCCCAAGTCAGTGCCCAAATGGATGAAGGACTTTGTTAGCAAGTAATACCTGTATAGCTTGATAAAAAAAAATAGACTGTCCAAAAAAAAAAAATAGCACTTGCATAGTAAATTAATTTAGATTAGTCAAATAGTTAACTCATTTGAATTCTTGTTTATGTTATAGGCAAGTGATTAATTTAGATTCGTGATAAATTAATCTTTGACCTGTCACCTGTCGAGTTGTGGGATATTCTGAACCACCAAAAAAATAAGAATCATCAATCTGCTTCTCATCACCACCCACTAACTAACTTCAGGTGATAAAATGGAAATGGACCCATTTTTTGTTGATTCAAAACTTCTATATCTATCATAAATAAAGTATCATGTAAGATACATGTGAATGCTGCATAGAAAAAAAAGAAAAATCATATCATCGAGGTTTTGGGGGTAAGTTTATATGATATAAAAGAAATTGCTTCATTTATTGCAATATATGTTAACAGATAGCAATAATTGTAATTGGTTTGTAGCACATGTTGTGCAACATATTTATAATAAGATTAATATAAAATATATAGTTACTAAATAAACATTTAGTTTACGTAACATATATTTGATTGTCTTATACAAAAAAAAAATATTTAGCAAGTTTTGAAGATATTCTTTTCATTTTATTAGTATTCAGATTGAATGTATCTAATTCAATTCGAAAAATTAACTCATAACAAAAAAAATATCTCGTATTTATAAATTATTTAAAAATTTTATTCTTCGAAAAATATAAAACTTATAATAATCATATCGGTTTTTTTAGATATTTCATCTGATTCGTTAACATAATAATTTAGATATATCTATAGATCGAAATCTAAATCAATTAACATGTGAGATTAGCTAGAAATTAGGCTAACATGTATACTACCCATGAATTTTTACATATTCGTAACTATTTAGCTACGAACATAATAATTTTATAAATACAAATAATTTTATTAGTTACAGATATGTTATTCAATATCATTGCTATTGTCTTATATACTCTTTTTAATCTGAGCGTTAGAATGTCTTTGTAGGACCATCACTGTTCCTTAAAAAATTGACGTATATTTTGTTTCATTCGAAAATAGACGAATTCAAACACTAAATAAAACGAACTATATCTTAAAACCAGTTATGTAAGTAGGAATATCATCCAACTCTCAAAGTGCTTACAATCAATAATCGTTATCAAATCATTCCTTTGGCATTGCCACTAAAATAATAAGATAATGATCATTCCTATCCAAGTACTCCTATAGACAAGAATCATCAACACCAAGTTATTCTATTCGAATTTTGCTCCTTTTCTATCAATAATCTCCAATCAACTCTCCTAAAAACACAATTTATTTGCATTTTCGCGAGTTGAATCTCTAGTGGTCCAGTGCTTTGTAGGAGGTTCATCAGCATGCATGTTTCTTTCAAATTTTTGTCTCCAAACCGTGTTATTCCTTTGTCTTTTGTCCATCTTAAAATATTGAATTTAATTTTAATATATTATTAAAAAAATTATTTTACATATACATCTAATTATATAATATTATTTTTAAAAAAATAATTACATTTTATATTAGTTATATAAATAGTTATCTAAAAAATAGATACAATTAAATAATTATGTAAAATATTTTACAGTGTTAATACATTAAAATTAAATTCCATCTTATAATTATGTAGAGTTTTTTCTTTTTTCTTTTTTTTTTTTCAGAAGTCCTCATCGGATTTTGGTCGAAGTTGATCTTTGTATGGACACCTCATTTTATATTAAACATGTGAAAAATAAGGTTCAAACAACCTAAACAGTTACCACTCGTATTACGTTTTACGATTTTTTATCATATAAAGTTTATTGCTAATTGATTGCAGTAATAGGAACACGTTATAAACTGAAGACAAAATGGACACTATCGATGGAATTTTCTTTAATTTGTTGATAGAATGGAAAACACTATCGATGACTCCAGAAAAACCACCTTAGATATATTTTCGACCACATAACCATTGTAAATAATAAACATATAGATAAGTAAATAATAACGAATAAAAAGCATCATATATAAAAATCATGCTTTATATTGTATATCAAAGATGTTTTATATTTGATAATCTTGCTTTATATTTTCAAAGTTTGTGTTGGCTAACCTGTAGCTAGGGTTATAAATAAGTATGATGGGGTCTACAATTTGGGTTGGTCGAGTGGTCAACTCACTCGTCCGCTTAAACAAGTATTAGGGGTTTGAATTCCGTCTTGTGCATACAGCAATCTATTGACCAGCGGCAGACCCTTAAATGAACTCCGATTCGCGACAAATTAGTCCTTGACCTGTCGGGTTGGGAAATACCGTGGACAACCAAAAATAAAATAAATTCAAATTTAAGTTATTATAAAAGTCTAAATATATTAAAGACTAAAATCTGATTTATTAATTATATTAGTTTTATTGACTAGTTAGATTTATCTGGACCCAACCTAAATCTTTTAAAATATAAATAATAAATATATAAATAATTTATTATCATTAATAAAGTTATTAGATATTTTAAATTTATTATATTTTAGTATAAATATTATTGTATATTTTAAATATCTTTTAAATTTATTATATTTAAAATATACTTATGAATATATAATTCATGTTTAATAAGTTTGATCTATACATACTAATTATTGGATTTGAACTCATGACTACCATTATTTGAATCCATGACTACCGTTATATAAAAGTAATACTCTAACCGCTTAGTTAAGTGGGTTATTTTTTATAAAATATAAAAAAAACGAGAATATCCAATAAATAACCTACTAAATTAAGTTTTTTTATATTTATTATTCATGCATTTTTACCTAATAAATTAAGTTTTTAAAAACTAATTTTATGATATTTTATAAAAATTACATGTAAATAATCTACTAATCAAAGTCTAAAAAAAGGCTATTACATGAAATTTCTTAGTATATAACAAAGATTCTATATGTAAAAGGTCATATTTTGAAAAGAAATCATTCATCAATGTGAAAAGCAATTTTTTTTTCTGTTTTTTATGTTTTTATTTCTTTAAGAAAGTGATTCGTAGGAACGGTGACATCTAAAATTTGATAGCAATAAGGAAAACGCCAGCTAGAAAGTTATTTTCGTTTTTAGCATAGTGTCATCATATGTTCTTCATTGCTTTTTATCTTAAAGAGTTATTAGAGCCTTTCATATTATCGCGAATTATCCCCTTAAAAAATGGAAAGAAAAATAAAAGTGCATATTAAAAATAAATTAATAAATTATAAATTATTATTTCTTAAAAATGCTTTTTTAAGTAAAATAACATCTGTTTTTTTTAGTGAATACTATATCCGCCTTCTGACAATTATCTCGAAAGGACAACGAGGCCCTCAAGAAAAAAAAACACCAAATTCGGTCCCTGATATATTCTTTTTGGACTGATTAGCCCATGTGCAAAAAAAAATAATATTGATATTTTTTGGCACAGGGGCCTCGTTGTCCTTTCGAGGTAATTGTCAGGGGTCGAATTGAAATTTTTTTTTTGTTAAAAGCCTCGTTATCTTTCGAGGTAATTGTCAGGGGTTATTTTAGGTTTTTCTTTTTTTTAGTAAAAAATTGGAGAAAAAGATAATATATTCATAGACTAACTATTTAGTTATATAATTTTAAAGAAAATTATAAATATTACACTGGGTTAAATTACATAATAAATAAAAAATAGCCGTGCGTAATAAATTAAACGTCATTGACCTATTGGTTTATGACATCATAAAAAACACTGCTAGTTTTTTAGTTTTAACTTTTAACTATCTAAAACGACATCACTTTAAAAACAAAACAAGAATAAAACGACACATATCATCGTCAAATTGTCATGGATTTTGTCATTTTTAATAAAATAGTTTACAAAAATAATAATTGGTAATAAAATTACTTCCTTGTCACAACTCACCACACATCAGCTTGAGGTGGTAGATAACTGGATATCTTGATCATTTTGTCTTTTATTATTTACACTCAATGATATCTTCTTACTTTAATTTATGTGATAATTGTAATTTACTCCATTATAACATAATATTAGAATTTTATATTTAAAAAATAGTGAAAACTCAGGTGCAGTCGACTTTACGTGAAGTTGATACTTGAGAGCTGTTAGATGATTTGATTGATTGGACTAAATTTTCATCTAACGGCTTTGAGGTATCAACTTCACGTGAAATCGACTTTACCTGAGTTTTTACCTTAAAAAATTTAAAATTCAATCTTTAATAAATTCTAAAAAAATAGCATAAAATAAGAAAAGTCTATAAAAAACTAAACAAATCTAAAAAAAACTCTTATTTAAAAAATATTAAAAATATAATTATTTATCTTGTCTCATCTTATTAATTTTAACTTTTAAAAAAAATAATTTCATGACATTCTCATTTTTTCTAATTTTTGCTTTTGATGATTATACGGAGAGGGGCTATTGGGCTTATAGTCAATAAATAAAACTTTATAACTTAAAAAATATCCATTGTGTGTGTCTATATATATATATATATATATATAAAAGTTACAATAAAATAGAAATGAGTGGTTATAGGTATTTATTAATATGTTTGTCCTCACTCTATTTTAAAAATTCTTTTTATAATTTAATAATATTTAAAATAAAATTATTTATATTTTGATAACTAATTTTTCTCAAATTTTGGTAAAATTAAAACAGCTCGACTAGTATAGAAATTAAATATTAAACTTAAGACATGAGAAGTAGAAGTCTTTTTTTCATTAATATATATAAAATAACATTAAGTATAAATAATATTAAGAATAAGTTTAGATTGTATAGTTTAATTATTAAATAAAAGAAGGACATTTTGGAAAATTAAGTTAAACTACAGTCTAAAAGAGTGGCACTACTAAAAAGTGGAATGGCAATATCAATTTTTCACAAATTTTTAAATTGGTGGAGTTCGGCCGCTTTAATAAACAAAACAATCTGTGGCGGTTTTAAACTGACAGAAGATGTAACGAAAAATTTATAATATAATCATTTAGCCAACATCTATAATAGAACTCAATAAAATCAGAAAAATGTTTGATGATTAATATTGATTATTATATTTATTTATCCTCTCTTATTTATTTTTTAAAGGATATAACTAGAAAAATAAAACTAATTATATTAATTTATTAAATGAAATTGTGTTTATAAAAAATAATTTTTCAAAGATAAATACTTAATTAAGAACGGAGAAAGTGGTATTAGAATTTGAGAGCATACAAAAAATTTAGGGTAAGTTACTGTATTAAATCAAAAATATTTTAATATTATATAGATCTCTTGAAATATAAATGGTTATCTAAATGTCTTAATTTTTATTTCTATATAAATCGAAATTAATAGATTCGATTTAACTAAATATGTACTAAATCGAAGTGAATGGATTCAAATTGCATGTATTTGAATGTTATATATAAATTGAACCTAGTAAAATCGATTTAGATCCCTACTAAATTGATACAAATGGATTCGATTTATATATACATAGTAAATCAAATCCATTCAATTCGATTTATTCTTATACCTAATTTTTAAAGTCATTATAGTTGATTTAGTATCCATGGCACCATTTATATAAATGGAATGCATTTAGTTCGATTTAGATATTTTTTACGTTTATAAATACGAATTCAACGTGATTTTTTCACTAAAGTAAGATTCAAATATAATGCTCTTTTATATAATTAATAATTTAAAAATTAAAAAATTATTTTATTCTATGCATTAAAAAAAATTAACAAAATATTTATTATTATTGTGTATTGTATAACTATCGTCTAACTAATTATTTAGTTGGCATAGTAAATAATAAATATTTTGTTAGTTTATTTTTTTAATGTATAGAATAAAATAATTTTTTTAATTTTTAAATTATTAATTATATAAAAGAGTATTATATTTAAATTTTACTTTGGTGAAAAATTCACGTTGAGAAGTGTGTAAATCTAACCAAGTGAATTTGATTTATATAAATGGTGCCATGAATACTAAATCGATCCTAACGGTTTCGATTTATGTAAAAAACTACGTATAAGAATAAATCAAATTGAATGGGTTCGATTTACTATATAAATATAAATCGAATCCATCTGTATCAATTTAGCAGAAATTTTAAATCGATTCACTAGGTTCGATTTATACATGACATTTAAATGCATGCAATTCAAATCTATTAACTTCAATTTAGTACATATTTGACTAAATTGAATCTATTAAATTCAATTTATATAAATATAAAAGTTAAGACATTCAGATAGCTATTTACATTTTGAAAAATCTGTCTAATATTAAAATATTTTTGGTTTAATACAGTAACTTACCAAAAATTTAAGACTAGAAAAAATTGTGTCCAAATTGATGGACAAATGATGAAATTACTACGAAAAAAAGATGAAAGAAGATAAAATTACTAAAATAATATTTCAAAATTTATATTACTGATATCAATAACTTTAAAAGATAAAAAAAAAATAAATGTATCTCTAAATAAATTAAAAAATATGATAAAATAACAAAAATAATATTTTTATAACTAAAAAATGACTTTGACATTTGTGAAACGGTCTATACTTTGATTCAAATTATTATGAAAATATTAAAGTAACTATTTACAAAATGAATGCAAAAAATCAAGACAAAATTTGATTTCTATAAAACACTTTTTTATTTTTAAAATTATTTTTCAGTAATCTAAAAGAATTCATTTGATATGAAATTATCAAATTTTAAAAATAAAAATATTTTTATTTTTTAATTTAATTTATAAAAGATTGTAATAAAATTTAATCTTTAATTTTTTTGTAAATATATATTAATAACCAATTATTTCATTTTTATTATGTTTTAAAAATTTTTCAAAAATTTATTTATTATTTATATCTTCTAAAACTATTTTATTAATGATATAAACTTTTAAATATTAGTTTAGTAATTTATTCGAATAAGACATTATATATAGGAACATTACAGTATATATTGATAGAGCCATGTGAGGCTATTAATTAATTTTCAGTGTTCACCAATCTCTATGAAACCAGCAGTTCCCGCATGGCCAGGGAACAAGACATTATTTTAGGAGATTAGGAGATTCGCCTTATTGTGAAATCCATGCTACAAAATCAGAAATGTTTGGTAACTAAAGAAATTATCTTATTTAGTATTCATTAATTATTGCGATAATTAATTAATATTAAATAAGATAAATTCTGACTATTTTTTTGTCTATTTAACATTATCCAAAAATATAGTCAAAATAATTGAATTATAAAAAAATAACATAGAAATCATAAATAATTACAAAAATACAAACATCAGTAATTAATTATGCTTTTATTACATAAATATATGAATTTTTTATAAATATTTTCATAATTTTAGTTTATTTAACTATTGATTTTCTTATTTTTTTATTAAAGATATCATAATCTTATGGTTCAACTCACAAAACATAATTATATTATTGTTGTTTATAATACAGTCCGTCAAATATAATTATTTTTGTTATATTAATTATTAAGAATAAATTTAGAAGCTAACTATCAAAAAAAGAGCCCAAAAAATATTCTAATAACCCTAATTCTAACCTAAATTATGTTCGCTCCTCTACTTTCCTCTCAAAGCTCTTAGCCTCTCAAGAATATGATCTCCTTCACTCTTCACTCAACACTGCAATCATTTCTATCGTTTCGTTTATCACAAAACAATCGTTTTTATTATCTGTTTGTTGTTATTTTTTTCTTTTTATCATTTTTTATTGTGTCGTCGCTCTTTATAATACTTACGTCTTTTGTTTCTTCTTTCTATTTATCTTTTTTGACGTGATTATGCTTAAAAAAAAATCAAGAAGATTTGATGTAAAATCGAAAAAAGTAAATTAAGTACATAAAATATAAAATAATAGCGTCTCGTCTATCACAAAACAATTGTTTTTATTATCTATTTAGCGTTATTTTTCTTTTTTCATCATTTTTCATTGTGTCGTCGCTCTTTGTAGTACTATCATCTTTTATTTCTTCTCTTGTTTATCTTTTTTGACGTAATTGTACTTAAAAAAAAATCAAGATTTAACGTAAAATCAGGAAAAAGTAAATTAAGTACCTAAAATAAAATAAAATATTTAAAAGTTAAACTTAAATCGAAATTCTAATTCCTATATATAGCTGCCACACTCTGATATGCTTGTTACAATAGTTATTGTGCTTTTGTTTAGAATTTGATAACTTTTCTTCTTCTTTTTTTTTTTTCTCTTTTATTTTGGTCCCAAAGCATGATGTTGTTTTGTCTTCTACATTTTTTTATGGAAATATTTGGTAAGAAAAAAAAATTAGTTAAAAACAGTCATAACTTGCCTTATTTAGTATTTATTAATTATTATGACAATTAATAAATACTAAATAAGATAACTTCTGATTGTTTTTTTTTTTTTGTCTCCCTAACATTAACCCTAAAAACCGTCCGGATTTCAGTTTAGTTTGATTCAACGCTTATAACCCTAACAAGAGATTTGGTCTCCAGTCTCCACCATGCAATCTTGGCCTTATAGCATGCTCCAAGGTGGAGTGGGAACAGATCTAGAGAGGCTTTGGCCGGTTTAATTTGTCCTTTTTTTTTTAAGTATTCTTTGTCTTTGGAAGTGTGTGAGAATTTGTGACGCTGGATTGTGGGGGAGGGAAGCTAGCTTCCAAGTTCCAAGATAAATATTAAATTAATATTCAAACAAAAACTTACAGTTGAAAATAACATTTTTCGAGGAAAAAAACAAAAGAATTTTATCCATAGATAGATTGAACGATACTTATAAAAATTGAAGAAATCAGATAGATATACTAAATCTATATCAAATAAAAAATGAAATACATTTAATTTTATATTCTGAATTAAACAAATAATTCGTGTCTCTATCTGTAATCTCTACTTTTTACTGATGATGAAAAATATTAAGTTTTTCTTAAAGCACTTTTTGAAAAAACACTTTTATAATTATTGTACATATAAGTATTAATAATTCCCTCCAATTTAGAATATATCTCACAAATAATATATAATAATTTAAACTTCTTTGGTTAAATTATCTATCATTTTTCTATTTATTAAAAAATAGTTACAAATTAAATTTTTCAAATATTTTATATTCTTCATTCAATATTAAACATAATATAAATAATATAATAAAACTTGACATATATAATAATTAAATTAATTAAATTTTTCTTATATAGCATCTGTCATTTCAAGAACTAGTCACAAAATCACAATAACAAATAGTATATTGTGTTAACATTTCAATGTATACTATGTTTCTTATCTAGACTAGTGTAGAAGATGAAGTAAAAAATACTTAATAAATAAAGATATTATAATAAATTAACTAGCGTAGGGTGTCTTTCTAATTTGTATATATTAATATATAATTTTATTTCCTATTGTTTAGTAGGATTTAGTGGAATTAGTTGATTTGTGAATTGTAAAAAATCAAGTATAGTTATAGAAAAAGAACAAATGTAAGAGAGATTAATAATTTTTATCACCCCAAATTCTCTTCATAACATGTATATATAGATGCATAAATATAAGGGTAAAAAATAAAAATAAACCAAGGAAAAAAATAATTTACGTAAATAAGCCAAAATGAAAATTGCTTCATGAATCCACCAATGCACGTTTATATATAGTTCGAACCAGCGTGGTTCGAACTCCATTTCTACATAATTCGAACCAGTTTGGTTCGAATTATACACAAACACATACACACATAATTCGAACCAGCTTGGTTCGAATTATGCACAAACACACGCACACACATAATTCGAACCAGCTTGGTTCGAATTACACACACAATAATTCATGGTATAATTTGAATTATGCTGTTAAAAAATTAATAATTTATTAAAAAAATTTATTAAAAATTTATTAAAAAAATTAATAATTTAAAAATTAAAAAAATATATATTTTATTTCATACGTTAAAAGAAAGCTAACAAAATATTTAATTACGAGACTTCTTTACAATATTAATGAGCTATCAATTCGAATTCCATACAATACTTTTCTGTCCATTTTTAATAGTTCATGAATATTTTTTAATAAATTTTTTTAATAAATTTTTTTAAATTATACTACAAAAAATATTTTATCCTATGCAAAACAATTTAAAAAAAATGGCTTAGAAAATGTTAGGAGTACTATAAAAATTTGTAATGTTATAATAACTTAGGTAAATACATGCATGTACTCAAATTTTAAATAAAATATTCTACATAGTCAATAATAATTTAGAAATGAAAGAAAATATTTTATTTCATACAAAATAATTAAAAAATATATTTTATTCTATACAAAATAATTTTAAAAAATGGCTTAAAAGATGTTATGAGTACTATAAAAGTTTGTAATATTCTAGTGATTTAGGTAAATATATGATAAAAATATTTTTTCTTTAATTTCTAAATTATTAGTGACTATGTGGAATATTTCTTTAATGTCTTAAGTCATTAGGACATTACAATTAGATTGTATAGTTTAATAAATAATATTAATTATATAAAAGAGTATTAGAATTTGAGAGCATACAAAAAATTTAGGGTAAGTTACTGTACTAAACCAAAAATATTTTAATATTATGCATATGTTCCAAAATATAAATGGCTACCTGAATGTCTTAACTTTTATTTTTATATAAATCGAATTTAATAGATTCGATTTAGCTAAATATGTACTAAATCGAAGTGAATGAATTCAAATTGCATGTATTTAAATGTCATGTATAAATTGAACTTAGTGAAATCGATTTAAGATCTCTGTTAAATTGATACAAATGAATTCGATTTATATATACATAGTAAATCGAATCCATTCAATTCGATTTATTCTTATACATAGTTTTTTAAAGTCATTATGGTCGATTTAGTATTCATGGCACCATTTATATAAATGGAATGCATTTAGTTCAATTTAGACACTTCGGAATGTTTATAAATACGAGTTTAACGTGAATTTTTCACCAAAGTGAGATTCAAATATAATACTCTTTTATATAATTAATAATTTAGAAATTTAGATTCATGATATTTTTTAATAAAATTATTTAAATTACATGGTGAGATATTACATGATTCGAATTACGCATAGGGA
This sequence comes from Arachis ipaensis, assembly GCF_059453495.1. Lineage (NCBI taxonomy): Eukaryota > Viridiplantae > Streptophyta > Magnoliopsida > Fabales > Fabaceae > Arachis > Arachis ipaensis. The sequence goes on along the minus strand of NC_142444.1, from coordinate 1,574,747 downwards.
AGTTCAAATTATTCTGATTCAAATTATATGGTGAGCAATTCGAATTCTATACAATACTCTTCTGCTCATTCTTGATAGCTCATGAATATTTTTTAATAAATTTATTTAAATTATACCACAAAAAAATATTTTATTCTATGCAAAATAATTTAAAAAATGGCTTAAAAGATGTTAGAAGTACTATAAAAATTTGTAATGTCCTAATGACTTAGGACATTAAAGAAATACTCCACATAGTCACTAATAATTTAGAAATTAAAGAAAAAATATTTTTATCATGTATTTACCTAAATTACTAGAATATTACAAACTTTTATAGTACTCATAACATCTTTTAAGCCATTTTTTAAAATTATTTTGTATAGAATAAAATATATTTTTTAATTATTTTGTATGGAATAAAAATATTTTCTTTCATTTCTAAATTATTATTGACTATGTAGAATATTTTATTTAAAATTTGAGTACATGCATGTATTTACCTAAGTTATTATAACATTACAAATTTTTATAGTACTCCTAACAATTTTTAAGCCATTTTTTTTAAATTGTTTTGCATAGGATAAAATATTTTTTGTAGTATAATTTAAAAAAATTTATTAAAAAATATTCATGAACTATTAAAAATGGACAGAAAAGTATTGTATAGAATTCGAATTGATAGCTCATTAATATTTTAAAGAAGTCTCGTAATTAAATATTTTGTTAGCTTTTTTTTTAACGTATGAAATAAAAATATATTTTTTTTTAATTTTTAAATTATTAATTTTTTAATAAATTTTTTAATAAATTTTTTTAAATAAATTATTAATTTTTTAACAGCATAATTTGAATTATACCATGAATTACTGTGTGTAATTCGAACCAAACTGGTTCGAATTAGTGTGTGCGTGTGTTTGTGTGTAATTCGAACCAAGGTGGTTCGAATTATGTGTGTGCGTGTGTTTGTGCATAATTCGAACCAAGCTGGTTCGAATTATGTGTGTGAATGTGTTTGTGTATAATTCGAACCAAGCTGGTTCAAATTATGTGGAAATAGAGTTCGAACCAAGCTGGTTCGACCAAGCTGGTTCGAATTATGTGTATGAATGTGTTTGTGTATAATTCGAACCAAGCTGGTTCGAATTATGTGGAAATAGAGTTCGAACCAAACTGGTTCGAACTACATATAAACGTGCCTTGGTAGATTCATGAAGTAGTTTTTATTTTGACTTATTCACGTAAATTATTTTCTCCCTTGGCTTATTTCTGTTTTTTGCCCTAAATATAATATAGGTATAGGTATATTATCAGTTAAATAAAAATATTTTGATATATATTTAGAATAACCTAATTATATATATTATTGTTTCTCATAAATACTTAAATAAGTTATTACTTATTGAATAAAATAAAAAAATGGAGACGGATCAATAAATTTAGGTTTAATATTCTGTCGGTCTTATAGTTTTACCAAACTTTCCATTAAATTTTTATATATATATTTTTTTAAATTGGGTTTCTATACCATAACAAAAACGTTGGAATTAACGAAATATTTTATTAAACTATATAAAATATTCAGTTAAGTGTTGGACGTATTTAATTTGTTTAACAGAATATTCCATTAATTTCAATGTTTTTATCACGACATAAATTTAATTATAAAATTTGATATAATATAAAAATTCAACAACAAAAAAATATAAAAAGCTAATTGAGAATTTAATAAAATTATAGAATGGACACAATAATTAAACCATAAATGTATTGTTGTTAATATAGTCAAATAATGAATGTTACTTTAAATGATAAACAGAATTATCAACTTCTTGAATGATTTGAATACAATAAACCTAGAAAAAACATGTACACGACTAATAATAAAGTGTAATAATTCTCCTAATTAATCATAGATCGATCGATATGCGATACAGCTTGTTGCATTGAGCCTACCATTGGTCCTCTACTGTATGTCTTCATTCAGTTATTTTTCTTTTGGTGACACACTTTACTCATATTTATAAAAACTAAATATTTATCATGTGACCATAATTACGGACACTCATCAATAATAAAGATCAAACAAGACATAAAAAAAAGTGAATTATATGGTAAAGATATAAGTTTACAGATTTTTTTTTTATGGAATGAGAGAGAGATTGAAAAAGCTAGGACCCACATTTTGAATAATAAAATAATAAAAAATAACTATAAAAAAATTTATATTTTCTCTTTATACAACTTTAATCTGTATAGTAGAGTGTCCCATAAAAAAATTTCTAACTCTATCACTTTGTTTAATTATGACCGAAAATATTTGGTAACCAAAGAAAATTAGCCAAAAACAGCCATAATTTACCTTATTTAGCATTCATTAATTGTTGCGATAATTAATTAATACTAAATAAGACAAGTTCTGACTATTTTTTTTTGTCTACCTAGCATTACCCAATTATGACAACATTCATCTTATCTTCTATATTCTTAACATTAAACTCCTAATTATCATACAATGTATATCATTTTTCAGCTCATTAAATACATGTAATTAAGAGATTAAAATTAGAGGTAATTAGAAATTAATTAAAAATCTATAGTATCAACTATTAATAAAAATAATAAAAAAATCAGAATAAATGATGAGCTTATCAATGACGAAAATATCCTACTTGATGAGCTCAAAAAGGACTTTTTCTTCAACAATTTATGAATGAAATTTGTGCTCATAAAAGTTTAGAATGGGAATGAAAAAGTTGAAAAAGATAACTGTTTTTTTCTATGATCGAATGTGAGAAAGTATATGAATGGCAATATTTATAATGAGCTATTTAAATGAAAATGTTAAAAATATTTTTTTATGAAGATGTTTTATATAAAAGTGTGTTTTATTTATTTGGCCACATTTTAAATAAAAACAACACTTTTATAACATATCAAAATCTAATACTTCAATTCATTATCCAAGTGTCAAAAAAAAAATTTTTACATAAAGATAATTATAAAATTTTCATTAGAGTATCCATCATATTTATAAACAATAAAAGATAGAGACAATATATTGCCTAACATTTTTTTCTATTAAAAAAGGGAATATATTGAGAAAGGAATGACTCAAATGGCTCTTAGGTATATTTAGATTGTGATAGGATAATCTTATTCGCATTTAAGTGTAGTTTTTAATTTGAATAATCATTTTACAAGTCCTACTTTAAAATTTGGAAATAATTAAGACTCTATACAATTGTCTTAATATAAAAGAATAAATGATCATTTGTACCCATAAAAAATGATAACGTTGACATATGTATCTATGATAGATCGAAATTAATCTTGTACCCACGAGAGTTGTCCTCCGTGTGACAAAAATACCCTGTTTTAGTTAAGTGCTTGCTTCGTTATTATCCGAACCTACATGGCACCCCAACCCTCTAAAACCCTATCCCTCTTCAATTCCATTTCTAATTTCAACCACCTATTCCTCTTTCATGACGGCAGCTTCTTCCTCCTCTGTCGCCACTGCTGCTCTTCCGTTATCGCTTCATCCTCGCGCTTTCCTTCCCAAATCTCAACTCTCCCTCTTTTTTAAACCCCCTTCATCAAAGAGTGAGAAGCTCTAAACAATCACAAAACATCTATGGGGATGGAAAATACTATGCCATACTTCCATCAAAAGCAAGTTTTGGAATTACTTGGCACTTTTTATCCAGAAAAAAAAAGCACAAAGTGAATATGAATAATATTACTCTCAAGAAAAGCACTTGAACTCCAAAAGCAAAAACTCGTGTATAAATAAAAGTTGGTTCGGAACAACACAAATACGAACACATATCCTACTACTTTTTCACTACTCTAGCAAATAATAATGGCTTTGCTTAATATCTTTTCCATCTTCATGCTTTTACCCTCGTCATTTGAGGCTTCACTTTCATCAACATCGAAACCCAAGACCTGAACTCTATGATTGCACAAGCTTGCATGAACATCAAAAACCAAAACTCAAGCCTCACCAACATCCAAAACGAGCTCATCAAGATCGGCCCCCAAGTCCCACTTCCGTGTTGAGCGACGCACTCGGTGAGCAAAGTTCACCATGTTCTCTGTGAGTAACTGCGAGCAACTAGACATAGAAGACTGTAAGGAGCTTCTAGACTATTCCGTTTCGGAGCTGGCATGGTCTTTGAGAGGGATGAGAAGAATCCGTGGCGGAGATACAAGCGCGTAATAAGGTTGATAGATGGTGTTGATTTTGCAGAAAGTCGAGCACCAGCAATGGAGAAGAGTTTGAAAAAGAGGGAGAGTTGGGAAAGAGAGCGTGAGGATGAAACGAAGGTGCAAAGGGACAGAAGAGCAGTGGTGGCGGCAGAGGAGAAGGAAGCTGCCGCCATGAAATAGGGATGGATGGTTGAAATTAGAAATGAAATTGAAGAGGGATAGGGTTTTGGAGGGTTGGGGTGTCACGTAGGTTCGGATAATAACGAAGCAAGCGCTTAACCAAAACAGGGTATTTTTGTCACATGAAGGACAACTCTCGTGGGTACAAAATCAGTTTCGATCTATCATTGGTACATATGTCAGTATTATCATCTTTCATGGTATAAATGGTCATTTATTTTAATATAAAATTAATAATAAAAGTGATTCGATATGTTTAATTAAATTGTTATTTAATAATTTTTAATTATTAATTTTATATAAAAAAAATTACATGTGGATTTACACCTTTAAAAATATCTATTGGAGACAAAATTATAAATAATTAAATAAGCTTTAAAATAAACTTTAAACCAACTCCAAAATTATAAATAATTAAATAAGTTTTAAAATAAACTTTAAACCAAGTAAGATATGATTTAGTAATTTACCAATATATTATTTATAGAACATTTATTAAGAATCTCATCATGTCTGTTGTGGGGTCCACCTAATCTATATCATTAATGGATCCAACGGCTGAGATTAAAGTCGCATGATAAACGAGCAATTTCTTGTCTTTTTCCCACACCTACACAATTCACCATTCACACAAAATCCCACAACTTCAAAGAGTTAGTGTCTTATATTATATCTCCATCCCCCTCCATTCTTATATATGACCAAAACTCATTACTCCATCATTAAATTCTCCTTCCCACAAATTAAACACATCACGTCCCATTAAAATTCTTCCATCATTAATTCCTTGTTTTTCCAATAATGGATGATTTTTCATGGGAGCATTTGCATCTTCAATTGGTAAGTCTATATAAATCATAAATAGCACTCTTTAATAATTAATTACATGCCATCACACACATATATATACATAGATAGTAATTAATTTTTAATTATTACTTTCTTTCTTTTTTTTGTAGGAAATGGATGATGAGAATATGAACAATAATAATTTCTTATTATTAGAAAATGAATATGGTGATGGTGTTGATGATGATAATAATGAAGATGATGAGTTCTTAAGAGAAATCCTAATGTTGCAACCATCTTTCTCTTCTGAAAATAGCGAAAGTGATAATCATAATCATCATGATCATGATCATCACTCTCTTCTTCATCATTCTTCTTCTTCTTCCACTCTTCTCCAAAACACCGTTGGATCATCATCACCGCAAGATCTGACGGCTGAGAATTCAAAGAAGAATAACACTATGAAACAACCTCGTAGATCATCATCATCATCGTCACTACGTTGTTCTTCTCCGAGGAGATACATTTTGTCATTTGATAACTCAACCATGACACCAGCTACACCAAATCAATTACAAGAAGATCCTTATTATGCAAACAATAATAATAATAATAATAATAATAATAATAATAAGAACAAGAAGAACAAAGATCCATCATCATGTGATTATTCTTCTCCAAAAAGGGTGGTGCCGATTTGTACAAATAGTGAGAATAAAAAGGAGGAAGGTGCAATAACAACAAAGAGGGGAAGAAGCTCTTCACAAACAATGGATCACATAATGGCAGAGAGAAAGAGGAGACAAGAACTCACTGAGAGGTTCATAGCACTCTCTGCTACCATCCCTGGCTTGACCAAGGTACTAATCCATTCTTTTAACATTTTTATTTCATTTTTTTTCTTAATTTAGTTTAGGTAAAAATTTACGTGTAATTATTTTCAAGCGAGATTTATAAATTATCTGATAATTTTTAATTATTAATTCTATATAAAAATAACGGTATGCTAATTTTTATTTCTAATTCATTACAGTAACTTAATAAAAATTTACGTACGATTATTTTTACGTGAAATTTATAATTAAAAATTATTTTATTCAAATATGTTAAATTATTTTATAATTTTTTATTATTGATTTCACATTAAAAACAACTATGAATTTTTACTTCTGATTTATTGTAGTGCCGCATGTTTTTAAAGAGTTTTGTAAAACTAAAATTGGCTCTTGAAAATATTTTAGAAAAATTTTAATTATTAAATTCTTATTTCATAAACTAAAATTACTAATTTAATGAGGCAAATGTCTTAGGAAGAAAATTTTGGTGGGTCATTTTTATGCTTTTACCTGCTCTCTTTTTTTTTTTCTTTTTCTTTTGTGTGGAGAAAAACTTTGACTTATGAGCATGTATAAAATTAGATGTGAGATACTATGTGTCTACTGTTATCTCATTTTTATATTATTATACTTAACTTTAACTTTATTTCTGATTTAATAATAATATAAGAAATTTGAGTCGATACTACCTCTTGAATTCGAAATTACTATTTCTTTTTCTACTAAGAAAATTGATGGGACTGTCATTTGTTAGATAGTTTTCTTTAATCACTATCCAACAATTAATGGGATCACTACTAATGAGTGTGCTAAAAGAAGTGTTTGTTTTTTTCTTTTAAAAAAACGTATCAAATGTTGTGTTGAAATGTTGAACGATTCATTTATTTTTATATATTATTATTATTATTAGGTTTAATTATTCTATAACTTTTTACAATTTTATCGAATTTTCAATTAAGTCTTTATATTTTTTTTAATTAGTTCTCTATATCATATCAATTTTTGTAGTTAAATTTTTACCGTAATAAAAATATTAAAATTAATAGAATATTTCGTTAAACAAAATGAATATGCCTCATACTTAACTGAATATTCTCTAGAATATTCAGTTATTTTCAATATTTTTATAACGATAGAAATTTAATTACAAAATCTGATATAATATAAAATTTTAATTAAAAAAATATAATGACATAATTAAAAATTAATAAAAAATAGAGAACGATAAAATAATTAAATTTTATATATTATTATTATTATTATTATTATTATTATTATTTTACTAGACTAGAGATTATTGATTCTCAGCTTTCAGTACCCAGCCATGTCCACCTGTTAACCAACCTGGCTAGTTTAGCATGCATGCACACACACCTACACATGCATTTTGTGTATATAATATTAGAACACCTCTTGCCCAAACATGATGAGTGTCACTAGTGCTTTTAAAATATTACTATACTTAATTAATAAGTTTTATTAAATTAAAATAAAATCAAAAGTCACATACTTTTGTCAATCATATGAAAGGCAGAGTTGTCCTTGAACATTATTATTAGTGTTAATTTTATCAAAATCAAATCAAATCAAATATAATCAATATGCAAGCGTCACCCAACCCCATATAAAAAGATATGTACTTTGTCTCTTCTTGTATTATTAAATATATAACTCCTACTAAAGTTGTAATTAATTAAGTAATTCAAACCTAACCCCTCCATAACAAAATACTTTGCATACACAATCATTGTATTATTATTATACTTAAAATGATGGTTTGGTTGACACTAATTTTGTTGCTATTTTTAATTATAAATTTTAAAAGTACTATTTAATTAAAGTCTATATTAGTACACTTTTATAATTAGTAGATTCAGATTTTCTCTGAGTCCCATATGACTTTTTAATGCGCCACTAAAAGAGGACGTGGAACTTTTGGAATTAGCAAGCAGTTGAAAAGGAAGATAGCTAGGGACCCAATGTATGCATTATTATTATATGGAGATAATATTGTTTTTTAATTTGGTTGATAAATTAAATAATTCCACTAGTTGTGTTATGAGCTCATTACTACTACTTCATTATGTATATTATGAATAATTGAATATTATATTATTCTATTTAACAATTAAAAGGTAATAAGTCAATTCAATAATTAAAAAAAAATAAAACTCACCTGCAGTAGTAGTTATCTTCGTATGAAATTGATAGTCGAAAATACTATAGGAAAAGAGAGCTATTTTAACATAATTTTTTTTAACAGTCATAGTTAAGTATAAAAATTAATATATATTTTTGACAAATATCAAATTCTCTATGTTTTTTTGATGAATAATTTGATTGTAGAAAATTATTCCTCAATTTTGACACTCATTTGTTTTTAACTTACTCTATTATTCCTTTTTTTCGTTGAGTTCCGTTAATTTTGGCATCACAGGATCACACTGCTCTGAGTTTAGGATCATACTACTCATTCTTCATCTTCAAAATCTTAGTTTATTCTTCAGTTTTAAGATCTCATCTCATTCTTTGTTAAAAAATTTTATTGAGAATTTTTTATGGTCAACAAGTGTCAAAATAAATAATATTTTTGATGGTTAAATAAGTATCAGAAAAAATATATTCTCAAATTTTTTTAATAAATTATTTTTGACGGCCAATATTTATCAAAATAAGATTTAAATTTTTTTTACAATTACTTATATGTTCAAAATACTATTTTTGACAAAATTTTTATTAACATATTTTCATAGTTAAAATAGTGTCAAAATTTGTTTTTTTGACGAATTTTAATTTTTTTTGACACATAATAATCCTAAAAAATAGTCTATATTATTATAGTAAAACTGATAAATAATTTAATAAATTTGACTAAATTATTATTTAATAATTATTAAATATCAATTTCATATGAAGACAAGTGTACGTGAGTTTTTACGATTATGATATTTAATTAATTAATTAATTTGAATTTTTTGGTGATGAAATTGTGATGTGTAGACAGACAAGGCATCAATACTTAGAGCAGCCATAGATTATGTGAAGCAACTTCAAGAGCGGGTGCAAGAATTAGAAAAGCAAAACAAGAAGAGGAGCAGAGAGTCAGTGATATTGGTGAAAAAATCGAAGAACATTAATAATGAAAAAATATTATTAGAAGAAAGTACAATAATATCAACAAGTGAAACAAGAAGAAGTGAAGATGGTGGAACAGGCCTCCCTGATATTGAAGCAAGATTTATGGGGAAAGATGTTCTGATTGAGATTCATTGTGAGAAGGAAAATGGCATTGAGATGAAAATACTTAATCAGCTTGAAAATCTTCATCTTTTTGTCACTGGAAGTAGTGTTCTTCCTTTTGGCAATTCTGCTCTTGGGATCACTATTATTGCTAAGGTATGCATACATGCATAAATTACGGTGAAAACTTAAGTTCAATCAATTTTACGTAAAGTTAATAATTTTATTTAATTTTATTAATTTTATTAATTTAAAAATTTGTAAATGAATTTTTGAGATAGATAAATTTTCAATAGTTATGTCATTTTAAATTATTTTTTTTTAAAATAGAATTTTCTTTTGGAATATTTGCTTTGTATTTGATGCAAAATGAATTATGCAATATTTTAAAGTAAATATTTTAGAATTATATTGCGCTTTTTCTAAAAAATAGTAATTAGTAAAAATTTAATTAAAAATTTGATAATAAGTTAAAATGAATAATAGAATAATTAAATCTATAATATATATAGGATATTTTACTAATTTGTAACAATTTTATTTTATTGTAAATAAAAGGAAGAACAACCCAAAATAATAATAATAAAAGACTAAACAATTAGCCTAGAGAGTAAAACATACTTGATATCAAATTTACAAATAATGGTAGTAAAAAATTGAATATCATATAGCTTAATTTTTTTAATAAATTATTATTAATTTAAAATTATATTAATAAATTATTATAACGCGTGATACATGCAGCATATTTTTTTTTTATCAAAAAATGAAATAATTCTAATAATTGATGTATGCTATTTGTATTAATTAATTTTCAGATGGGAGATTCGTGTGAAATGACAGTGAATGATGTGGTCAGAAATCTTAGGGAAGTGTTCTTGAAGGCACATCAAAATTCACATGGCATTTAAAAAGTGATCCGTACTAGTGTATCAGACAACTCTGCAGCATGTTATGGTCGAACAGAAGTTTTGATTTCGTTGCTTTTTTGAGTTCAAGCACTTTCCATGTTCATAACATCTATCTATAAATAAATAAAAGTAAAGTACACTTTGTAATAAATTATGCTGTGGTTTGATTCTTGTTATTCATTTAATTGATATTTGACTGTTTGTCTTCACTGTATTATATCATTAAATTTTTTGGAAAGGTAGGAAGATTTTTAAGTATACCGTCGTATTGATGTATCAGTGATTTTCAACCGTTGATCTTAATTATATATATTATATATATTTTTTATAATTAAAATCAACGGTTAAAAATTACTGAAATACCTGAAATATCGGTATGACGGTATACTTGAAAATTTTTCGAAAAGGTATTATATTATTACAGAAACTATTTTAACGAAGGTGTCAAAAATATTTTTTTTATGATAATTTTGGTTTAAAAAGTATGACATACTTATTTTGTCACACTTTAAATAAAAATAAGATTTTTATAATATATGAGAATCAAGCCTTAAAATTTATTATTTAATAGTCAAAATAAAATATTTTTATATAAAAATAATTATAAAATCTTTATTAGAATATTTACCTTATATTATTTGCCTATATATCTTGATTTTAGTTATATATATAATGCATTTTAATAACTTTGTAACAATTGGTAATTAGTAATGAAAATCAGAAAATTATTGATTCTTAATTGAGAAGTTTAATATAATTCAATTTTCGCAACACTTTTAAAATCAAGATAATATTTTTTATCTATTTCACAGTATTTTAAAATTTTAAAAATAAAAATAAAAAATATTATTAAAATATAAAAATATGATTTTAATTTTAATAATATTTAATTTTTTAATGAAAAATATTAGAAACTTAATAAAATTTATTTTTTTATCATTATTTTTAATCATTAGTCTAATTTATTTAGTCTAATAATCTAATAACATATTTTTAGCCTATATTTTTAAATAATTTAATAAATAATTATTGAATAAAATAATAAATTTTATTGATCTTCTGATATTTCTCAAATTATATAACTACTGTACGTATTATAATGATAGCATTATTAGACTACTCCACCTTAATATTTATCTACCAAAACATGAGTAATAATTTGTTAGTAGGAGAAATAAGGGGAAAAAATGATAAAAAGAATATATGAGTCACACATCATTATTATTTATGTTCTCTTATTATATATACAAACAGAAGTAACATTATTTGTTGTTCGAATTGTTTTATTTTTCGTCTTTTGTTTTTTTTGGTCTTGGCATTGTTTAATTATATATACACCAAAGAACGCATTTAAGGGATTTCTTTATATCATTGAGTGACACTAATGGATGCCAATACATTATAATTCAAATGGCATAATTTTTTTATATTTATCTAAAAAATTACGAGTTCGAAACTTCCTATTTTCAATAAAAAAATGGACCCGACAGCTAACTTTTTTGTTAGTTTATTAGCTAATCTGTTTAAACAAATGTTAAAGATTTAAATTTTATTTTACGATTTATTAGTCAATAACAAATTTTTAAACAAAATTCGAATTTGCAACGGATTACTTAATTTTTAATATGAGATTCAAAAAATATGGTGAGAATTTGTCGAACTTAATTTTATGGTAAGTTTTTAATATTTAAAATTATTTCTCTAAATTAGTTAAATTAATCTTTAAAAAAATAGATGATAAAATTAACATGATTAATTTTAAATTTTTTAAAGACAATTTTATTTAATTTAATCTTTTACAGACCAATTTAATAAATATGTGATCTTTTAAAAATTAATTTGACTATTTATTCTCATAATGAATCTCATTTTATAAAGGGTCAAGTCATATAATAAAACGCCAAAAGGTTGAGTATTTTAATGCATGTAACAGTATAACTCTACATAAGAACTGAAGATATAAAGTTGGAATTGCCAACACTTTGCTATGACACCCTTTTTGTTCTGGGGGCCAATAAGAAAGTGAAAATATGTGTATTATTGGATATCATGATTATTAACTAAATGAAAAAGTTATCAAATTGTTAACATGTATGTTATGGAGTGAATTATAACCATCACCATAAATCAGAATATCAGATGAAGTTATAATACTGATCCTTTAAGAAGAAATTAAAACTCATGAAAATTTGAGAAAAGAAAACAAAATGAAATACAAGTATATACGAATTATTATTAAAGAAAAAAGTTTAACTAGATATAATTATTTTTACGTCTTTTTTAATCTGATTTTATAATATGATATTAAAATGTTAATAATTAAAAAATTTAAGGTGTGTTTGGTTCACGTTTTTTATTTTTTATTTTTTATTTTAAATATTTTTTATTTTTTAAATTTTATAAAAAAATAAAAATATGAGATAAAATAAACAGAAAATAAAATTTTATTATTTTTTACTATTTTTATTTTTTCTTTCACAAATTTAAAAAAAATACTAAAAATAAAAATAAAAAATAAAAACTTAAAACAAAGGCATTCTTATAATATAATTCTATGGCAAGAGACTAATATATTCTGTTGGTATCTTAATTCTTACTGTAATAAATGCTTTTCTCACAACATATTAATAGAAGTAGAACACATTCATTCCCTGTTTTGTAAAAGCAATTATTGCACATAAAAAAAAACTATTGAAAATTGACTTTATGTTGTGTCAATTTTGACCGAACGAACGTGTATCTGTGCATGTGACGGCTGTTACATTAACAAACAGTTGAATTCATCACATTTTCTTTTCAAAATTTTGTCATTTTATCTCTACATTCATCACCATCAATATATTACCTAATCCCATCATGCATGGGACACTAGAAAAAGCTGAAATGGGTAAAAGCATAAGCATGATTCACGTTGCAACTTGCAACTCATAATTAACATATATATATATTCCGTATATTATTTCCAACATGTGATTAATAATTAAAATTCACTTTAATTCCATCTTTATTCAATATTTTATTTAGATCTCAAAATCCACATCATCACTAATAAAAAGGGCTACAAGCTAAGGCTATTTGTAGATAAGATATAAAATTAGTAGATTTTGAAAATGAGTTAATTAAAATAAGAATAAAATATATATTTATAGTTTATGGGATGTAAATTTGACAACCGTAAACGAAGAATCTATTGGCCGGTCGTACAAATTAAGTAATAAAAAATACAAATTAGCATCATAATTTGTGAAAATAGGTTGAGAAAACACTACGAGAAACATTGTTAAAATCGACGACAAAATCGACGGTTAAACTATCGATAATATTAAAAATTAACAGCAAAATAGACGGCGAAAATTGTCGCTATTAAGCTTGTCGTTTTTTCAGAATTTGAATAAAATCGACATCATTTTCGTCTATAATATGAGTTTGAAAATTTTATCTTCTTATTAAAATCGACAATGTTACTGTTGATATTATTATATAAAATCGACGTTATTTTTATCGATATTTAATCCAATAAAAGTTGATATTGTTGGTCCCATTTTGATAATAATATTACTTCTGTTTTTTATATGTTTATATGAGAATAAATGCAAAAATCTATATATAGAGAGAGTGATATTATGAAAAAAAAAATATGATAAAATCCTCCCACTAGATCAAATACCGACATCAACCAATCTGACGAAAACATGCTGAGCCAAATATTAATAAAATATAATCAAATAAAACATGAATTAAACGAATTAATGAATTTAAGACAACGATTCATAAAATATAGCAATAAAAGTGGTAATAGGACTACGTGCTTATTTGGGCATCATTATTTTGATAAAAAAAAGATATTTTTTTAATGAAAAAATATCTTTTTTTATTTTCTAGCGTGTTTGGCAAATTTCGAGTAGTAAAAGTAAAAGTAATAGAAAAATCAGAAAAATATCTTTTTTGTGAAGCTATAATTTATATCTTTTTTTAAAAAATCTTTTTTCCTTAAAAAAAATATATTTTTTTATGTAATAAATAAATAAAAAAGTACTTTTATATTGTTATATCCAAATATAATTGATAGATAAAAATATCTTTTTACATGAGATACCCAAACATAAAATTGTTTTTACTTTTTCATAAAATTTTTTATAAAAAGATAACTCGAAAAAAGATTTTTTTTTAGAAGGTCACCTAAACAAGCCCTATAACAGAAATTTAATATGTGCATTATCTAATACAACTTGTAAATTATTATGGATAATGATAAATTGACTGTAACTTTTTTTTTTGAATGACTTCAATTCTATTTTGTGATAATCAGAATGCATTTTATTGCCAATTTGATATTCTATGAGAAAACCAAATTTCTGAATGTCGGTTATATATTCCCCTCTTTCTTTTTCATCACATGTTTTAATTTTTATACATTCTTTTGAAAATAATGAGTCATCATATAAATATAATTCTATTGAAAAAGGCTTTTTCTTTATGTTTTCATTTGTCAATTTTGAATATGTTAATAACTTTTGTGGGTGTCATCAAAACTAAATAGGCTTTTTTATCAATAAAATAGAATAGGCTCAATTTTTGAGAGAGGTGAAATTTATAATATATTATTTTTAATTTACATCTTGGTGGCTTTTAAATAGGGTCTGATATTATATTATAATTAAAATTGAGTGAAGTGAATTTAATTTAATTCCAAAAATTAATTTAAAAAATAAAAAATATCTCATACTTATAAATTCTCTAAAAACTTTATTTTTGACTGATAAAAAGATTTGTAATAACAAATGAAAAGAAGAAAACATAACGAAATATAAGTATATATAAATTATTATTAAAGACAAAAATGAATTTTAAACTGAATAAGAATCTCCTTTTTACTTTCAATATATAAGGGTAAGGTTGTTAAAAAGATAATATAACCAAATTAGTTGTTCTTTTATATAAAACAGTTTAAACTGAATTTTAAAATTAAATTTTTCTTTTGAATTGGTTTAAACTAGTACATCATATTATAACCTAATTTAAAACCAACTGACTATGTGAAAAAGTAATTTAATATTGTTTTTGAACTATTTAAAATAATTTGGTACAAATTCAGTATAGTTTACAAAAAGAATTTCACTATAAATACTCCCACTTACAAATATAAATGATTAATAATTATAAAATATTTGTGCTTTTTTCCACAAGATATAGAACACGTTTATTCTCTGTTGACTAAAAGTAATTGGTGAATTCTATGGTGTTGAAGAAGTTAATGTGGCATAAGTTTAAAAGTGACACATATTTCTTGTTATTATTGTTTTGTTTAAATTTGGCAGACAAATGCATAAAATTTTAGATTTTGTCTTTTTCAATTAAATACATTGATTTTAATGAAGTGTTAATTATAGATAAATTTTTGTTGTATTGAACTAAAAAATATATTTTTTGGGCTATAATGGATTGCTACTAAAAGAATATATTTTATTGTGTTTACTTTATCAATAAAAATTAATTTTTATTAAATATTTTAAGTATGCCATAAATAATGTTAAATACTATAAATAATAAATATTAAAAAAATAAACATTTAAATTCAAAATTTAGTCTCTAAATTATTATGTATAGCACTGAACTTTTCTTACATTTTGTATAAGAAAATAATAGGTGTTATTTTTATTTTGTGAGAGCAACTTCAAAAATTTTTATCATTTGATTTATAAATGGTTGGTTTTTTTATATGGAATTATTGTTGTATTATTCTCGGTTATGAAAAAGTGGTATGTTTTAATTTAGTATAGAGGTAATCACAAATTAGAGAGTTCGATTTGTATTTTAAAAATTTTAAAAAATTAAAGTTCATCAATCGGAGAGTTAGATTTGTGTAAGTCCATAAATCGGAGAATCGGTTTTGTGTACGTAGTTCACAAATCAAAGGGTCGGTTTGTATTTTAAAAATTTTAAAAATTAAAATTCACAAATCGGAGGGTTGGTTTTGTGTTTTAAAAAAGTTAAATTTCACAAATCGAAAGATCAGATTTGTGATCTCCATATAAAAAAAAATACACCAAATTTCATACGTTATTGAAAAACACTATTATGAATTCAATATCAAATTAAAAAGCGTTTATGAACTAGTAAAAAAAATTCTTTAGTCCATCAATTATTTTTTTAATTAATTTATAATATTTTGATTTATAGTATGAATGATAATTTATTTAAAATTATAAATATAACAACAAAGTTAAATTTAAAAAGATGAGGAAAAATAACTTAAAGAATAAAACTGGAATCTGAAATATAACTAAAACTATTTGGTGCGTATGAATATTTTTTAAAATGTTCCATCTTTAAAATTATTTGAATATTTAAAATTATTTGGTGAGTATTTTTTGGTGACTAATTATTTGGTGAATATGAATATTTATTTATGTTCCAGTTTTACGTATGAATATTTTCTCATCTTTTTAAATTTAATTTTATTGTTATATTTGTAATTTTAAATAAATTATCATTCTTACTATAAATCAAAATATTATAAATTAATTTAAAAAATAAATAATTCATGGACTAAAGAATTTTTTTAATTAATTCATAAATCAAATGACAATTTTTTTTAAAGCTACTCTTACAAAATAAAAATAACACTTAATAGTTTCTTATGCAAAATGTAAAAAAAATTTAGTATTATATACAATAATTTAGAGAATAAATTTTGAATTTAAATGTTTATTTTTTTTTAATATTTATTGTTTGTAGTATTAACATTATTTATCGCATACTTAGAATATTTAATAAAAATTAATTAATTTTATTAATAAAGTAAACACAATAAAATATATGTTTTAATAACAATCTATTATAGCCCAATATTTTTTTGGCCCAATACAACAAAAAATATATCTGTAATTAACGTTTTATTAGAATCAATATTTAATTAAAAAAAGACAAAATCTAAATTTTTATGCATTTATCTTATCACATCTGAACAAAACAATAATAATAAGAGAGAAGTATCACTCCTAAATTTATACCACGTTAGTTTTTTTCATGTGTGGACAAAATTTTATTTCTATATCATAAAATTCACCAAAGCAATTATTGTAGACAAAGAAATTCTACTGAAGATTACATAGATTGATGTTGTGTCAACTTTTGAGAGTGTGATATGGTTGTTATATATCACGGCTGAATTCACATTCACATTTTCTTTTGAAAATTTTGTCCTTATACATTCATCACTTTGGATGCCTAATATATCCCACGAGCATAACATACCATATATTATTATTTCCAACATGTGATTAATAATTATAATTCTCTTTAATTACATCTTATTATTTAATGTTTTGTTTACCTCTCAACATTAACATCATTCTTTAAGCAGTGTTATAAGGCTATTTGTTGACGTGTGAATATAACCACTATCATTGCTTTAGCCTTTAAGGTAAGATTTAAAATTAGTAGATTTTGAAACTGAGTAAATTATTTAATGCTTTATTATTTACCTCTCAACATCGCTAAGAAGTGTTATAAGGCTATTTGTTGGCTTGTGAATATCTCAATGATCCTTGCTTTTGGGTAAGATTTAAATTAAAATAAAATCAGTAGATTTTGATGAAAAAATAACTTACAATAACAATAAAATGCTACTATAGTTTATGGGATGAAAATTTGACGAAGACAAACGACCGATGTATTGGGTATAGTACAAATTAAATATAAAAAAAAAAAAAAGCAAGGATCATATTTTATGGAAAGAGGTCGAGAAGTGTAAATATTGTCACTTTTTATTAGTATCGCTACTTTTATTTTCTACATATCTGATAAAATATTGACCAAAATTCTCACACTAAATTGAGTACCGACATCAATCAAATTGACTACTACCAACTGAGCCAAATATGATGATAAAATATAATCAACACATGAGTTACACTAAGTAATCAATTTAAGATAAAAATTCACAAATATCAACGAATATAAAGAAAATCTCATGTTTTAAAATATTCAAGGTGTGATATTGATATTTTGATGAATTAGAAAGGATCGAGATAGAAAGAGAAAAATAAGTTATTCTCATTTTAAAAAGAATAAAAAAATTTTTAAAAATATTTGTTAAGTTATTATACCTTATATATATACTATGTACTCTTTATGTATTTTTACCATAAAAAAATTACAATAAATAAGTCTACATCTACTATTACTATTAGAAAAAATCTAGAGGGCCAACACTTTTTTAATAATCTAAGTGATCTCCCACTATTAGATGTAATCTCACACCATTAAAAATATTATTAATAACCAATTAATAATTACAAAACACAAAATTTGATAGCCCCTAACACTCCTCTTATTATTATTATTATTATTAAATAAATGTTTAATTACTCTGTTGGTCTCTATAGTTTCGTAAAATTTTCAATTAGGTTCCTATACTTTTTTTTCTTTTTAATTGAGTCCCTACACTAATTTTTTTTTTCAATTAAATCCTTCTTAATAGTAATTGGCTTAATTTTATAGGGACAATTGGTATAGGGACCTAAATAAAAGGAAAAAAACTGTAAAGACCCAATTAAAAAAATTTGGTACAAAGACTCAATTAAAAAAAATATATATATATAAGGACCTAATTAAAAATTTTACAAAATTATAAGAATCAACAGAGTAATTAAACCTTAAATAAATTATTTTAGTGATTATACATATTATGCACTTATTGCGGAGATAAAAAAACTGATTTACAATGCCCTTCCATCTATTGGAATTAAGGAGTAAGATTGCCCTCCAATTTTTAAGGATATCCTTAGTGAGCACAAGATTGATCTTCCGATCACACTCCTTCTACGAGGATCTCACCTGGTTAGCATTTATTCATATGAAAATTTTTTTGAAAATATTTGTTAAGCTATTTTTATATTTTATATATTATATACTCTTCATGTATTTTCATTATAAAAGAATTATAACAAATAAATTTATATTCACTGTTGATAAAAAATATCTAAATAACAGAATAAAAATTAGTTTATCCAATTGTTAATTTTATTTATGAATAAATCTCTCAGTATTTTAATTTTCATAAATAGAAAAAGTAAAGTATTATTTTTCGTAAGTTTAAAGACAAATTTTATTCATCAATCAATAAATAAAATTATTAGCATTAACAGCTTTTTATGTATAAAAAGTAACTTTTTTTTAATATAAATGACGTAAAAGTTTATTTGTCAAAATTGAATAGGCCTTTACTTCTGTTTTTATTTGTCAAAATTGAATATGTTTATTTTTTTTTAAATGAAGTTTATCCATAACAGAATAGGCTTGATGTGGCCATGATTGCTAATAAAATTCTCAGCCCAAGTTTCAGCAGAAAAAAAAAAAAAACCGGCAACTATGAACTATAATTTCTATTTGTTAGTGGGGATTGTCTATGGTGGAGAAAATTAAAACTGGTCGTTAAGGTAGGTTTGTTTTGAGGTAATGAGACAGAGACTGAGAGATTGAGATTCAGTATTGTATTTGTTAGTTCAGAGATGGGTACTAAAATTTTTGTCTCTGTCTCTAAAATTTCAATATTTCAGTACCTCCAAAAAATAGGGACACAGAGGACTGAAACTTTTAGAGATGGAGACTGAAACTTTAATAACATTTTATACCTAAAATACTTTCATTTCAATTAGTTAATTCCAATTTTACCCTTTATGCAAATTAAATTAGAGTTTCATTCTTGTTTCAATTCCTGTCTCCCATTTTGCACCAAACAGAATACTGAGATTTATTTCAATCCCTGTCTCTTAGTCTCTGTCTCTCAGTCTCAATCTTTCTGTCTCTGTCTCTCCACCAAATGCTACCTAAAGGATCTAGGCTGTATATTCCAATTTAATGTTTTTTATTGGTACCATATAAAATAGTATAAATTTGTAAAATGTTGCTTTAAAATTATGCTAATTACAAAAGGATCTTTTGGATTAAGTAAAAAACTAACGATTTAGACAATTTTTTTAACATTACATTTAAAAAATATCAAAATATTCTTTATGTAATAATTTAAAATTACTATAATATTTTTATAGGAATAAATAACAAAAAATATTAGATAAATAAATTAATTTTATATTCAAATTTCACCAAATATTTTTTTTCTTCTTATGTTTTCTTTCTTCTTTTCCAACTGATTTTTATTGTGGCAATAAACAATTGAATCAATTTTGGTGAAACTTAATTACTAAAATAACTTAGTTATGTAGCAATTTTATAATTAAGTCAAACTAAATTAGTGTAAACTCAATAAAATAAAACAAAATGCTCGCATATGTCTTCACTTCATATTTTTTGTGCTTTTTGTAGCACACAAATTTTTATTGAAAAATACAAAAACTTATTAATATAGTACACAAATTTTTGAAGCATAGCATAAAAAAATTTTTAATAACAAACTTATTGATATAGTATAAAAATTTTGATATATAGCATAAAAATTTTTGCTACGAATATATTTAATTAGTTGGATTAGTCAATATTATTGATATATATTTAACAGAATAAAATTTTTGTTGAGTTCACTTCAAGATACTAAATAATTTTTTTAATATTAATTTTGAAGAGACAAAAATGTCCTCATAGTTTATATTTAGCATACTAATATACCTCCTAATAATAATTTTAAAAAGACTAAATTACCTTTATATGATTAATTAAGATTGATTGTATTAGAAATAAAAATTTTATATATAAAAAAGATTAAAATATTTTTATACTTAACTTTTAAAAGACTAAACTAAAATTTTAAGATAAATCATAAACGACTAAATACCCTTTTATAATAAAATTTGTTTAATTATATTAAAAATTATAAATATCAACTTTTAAATAGACTAAAACATCCCTATATGTTTAAGAGAATAAAGCAATATTTGAAGATTAATTAAAAAAAATCTAAAAGAATACCATCATAAGACTATATTATATTATTTAGTTGTATTGTAAATTGAAAATTTGAATATGATTTTAAAAACAAAAAAATATTCTTGTAATTCATATTAAGTACTAAAGTCCTTTTAATCATTATTAGCATAAAAAGAACTAAATTACTTTTATAGAATTAATTAAAATGATTTAATTATATTAGAAATTAAAAATTTAATATAAAGTTAAAAAAAATTAAATCCTTATATTTAACTTTTAAAAGATTAAAATAATTTTTTAGAATTAATCTTAGGAGACTAAAATACTCTTTTATAATAAAGGTTATTTAATTATATTAAAAATTATAATTTAAAAAAAAACTAACATGCCTCCTTAATGTAATTTTAGATTTATATTTTTTTATTGGATTATTAAATCATGTCAACATTTTTTTAAAAAAAGAATAAAGATTGCTGAAGGTCAATGATTCATATAAGTAAAAATTATTAATCGTTTAGCGTATGAAATTTTGCATGTAAAATTATAATATGTTGTCTACGTCACCAAATTTTTTGTTTTCATGAGTTATGATTAAAATTGGGTTTATATGATAAAAAAAAATTAAAAACCTGTATTTACGCAAGAACCCCAACATTATCACCAATTCTATTATTTATCTTGGTCCTTTAAGCACCTAAAGATACTTTCACCATGCTAAAAAGCTCCTTGTTAGTGTATACTATGAGATATAGATACTAAAACACAAATTAAAAAAACATAGATACAAATTAAATATATGGATATATATTTTAGGAAAAGTCTAGAGGGCCAGCAATTTTATTGCATTTTGGCCAGCATGTAACCAGCAGCGAAAGGTGAGCCATTGGATGAAATCTCATACCAATCTCACACCATCAAATCATCATTGATGGCTAGTTGATGGCTACCAATCACAAATGTTGCTCGCCCCCTAGCATTGCTCTATATTTTATATTTGGTAAAATAAATACACAAAATACATTAAAATATTAAAAAATCTGTAATATTCTTATCATCTATTTTTATCATCACTACCCAAATATTTTATCTATTACCATTTATTTTTCTTTTTCACCATCATTTACAACCAAAATTAAATAATTTAAATAACAAAAAATTCTAATAATTTTAACAACAAATTCAACTATTAATGGCAACAAGCTGCACTCCATGAGAAGCAAAGAGGTTGTGGTATAATTAGAGATGAAATTAGTATATGAAAAATTAATAATAATAATACTAATAATAATAATAATAATAACAATAATAATAAGAAGAAGAAGGGATAAAAAAATGTGTAAAAATTGTGTCTAATTTGTTGTATTTTTTATATTTTAATATTTTGCAAAACGCTAAATACATCTATTATATATGCATTAATGTGCTACTGGATCTATCAAAAATTTGTCTATCGACAAACAACCCATAAATATGCACCACCATATTTATATCTTTAAGGCTCTAATAATGTGGAAATTCTTGTGCATTCGATTTCACGTGAAGTTGATAATTAAGAATCGTTAGATGATTTGACTTTGACTAAATTTTTATTTAACAACTATCAGTTATCAACTTTATGTAAAATCGACTGTACCTGAATTTTCATCCTCTAATAAACATAAACACTAACCAAACGAATTCTATATTCTCACACAGTCACACACTCACACCTACAAGTTAATTAAATAAAAAATAAAAACCCTCTTATTCCAATAATAATAATAATAATAATAATAATAATAATAATAATACACCCCAATAAAAAAATCAACTAACATCGATTAATAAATACCACAATCAAATAAATTCACTCATTGTATGACCAAAAAAAAATCACTCATTTATTTTTTCTTACGTTAAAATCACCCATATGAAAAAAAAAAAAAAAAGCCACATAATTATTGTCCTTAAATTAAGTCATGAATAACAAAATAATAACAGCACCCTAATTGGCCAGGATCACACTCACACTCTCAAGCAAGAAGGATTTTCAGAAATTATTTTGGTTCATCAAAATTATTATCTTGTTTGACGCTCTAACATGAATCAATAACTGTTGTGTGGTTCTTCATCATCATTAGGGGACTCCAAGATAGACAGTCTCAGATTTTTCACTAAATCATTCATTGTCACGTTGAATTTGTCACCTATCTGCAGTAATTAACAGTAATAAAAGTTTATAAAAAATCCATAATAATTATTAAAGTTAGTTCTTTACTATCATTCATGTTTGATTTTATATTTCTTTTATTTTATATTGATAAGTCGTTTTAATTTTCAATGTTTTCATAAATCAATATATCCAAATGTAATTAATTGTATACGGAATACTGATTTATGAAAGGATTTGTTAAGAAAATTAAACGACTTATTAATATAATTTTTTTTGCCACTTATGCTCCAATCATGCAAGCCATGGTTATGTAATGCTTAGTAATTTTGTCATGGTTAAAAAAATTTTAAAAATTTGTAAAATAACTCGCATGTCATTTTGATAGATATATTAAATCACATCAAAGCTCAATTTATATCCTTAAAATTATTCAGGAGGTATATATGCAAATTGAAATATATATATATATATATATATATATATATATATATATATTTCAATCAAGTATGTAATAATAATAAGCGAAATTGTAATTGCAATTGGGTGATCATAATTTATAAGACATATAAATAATGGACCTTAACTATGATTTCCTTAAAAGATCAATTAGGACATTATAATGATGTTAATTTTTAATTAAAGAGTAAATATTTAAATTGATTTACATTGAATTTTAATTCAAACACTTTAATACATAAAAAAACCACTATTCTAAAAATTTTCGTGAATTATTTTTGACAGATTAGTCTTTTTATTATTTTTAATCAAATTTTTATTATATATATTAAACAATAAGTAAAGTTTTAATAAAATATATTATAAAATAATTAGATTTCAAAAAAATATAATGACAGAATATTCTATTAATCTGTCAAACAAAATTAATTCGCACAAACTTTTAAAGAATAAATTACCATTTGTATCCATGAAAGATACAGACACTGACAAATGTATCCATATAAGAATAAAACAACCATTATAATCACAGAAAATGGTTTATGTGTGCCAAAAGTACCCTAACAAACCAATTGCGTAACCAACGTACGGATACTTTTGGCACACGAAGGCTATCTTCTGTGGTTATAATTGTCGTTTTATTCTTATATGGATACATTTGTCAGCGTCTGTATATTTTATGGGTACAAAATGATAATTTATCCAACTTTTAAATAATAAATTTTGTTAAAAAACAAAAGATGATATCTAAAGTTTTTTAATATTGTGCATATATATATATATATACCTGAGCAATAATGGTGATATCAAGAGTGGAATTTCCAAATGGCAATACACTATTGCTAATGGCAGAGAGATCAAAACTCTTAAGATGTCCCAATATTTTGAGCATAATACCACTTTGTTTCATGCAATGGATCCTTATTAGAACATCATTTTTGAACACTCTTGCTTCCACCGTTGGGAGTAGTGCTATTTCACTTGTTGCTGCTTTATTATTGATTGCACCTTCATCATCAACCTTATTATTAGTAGTACCATTGATGAGGTGGGATTTCCTAATAATGAATGACACTGATTCTACACTTATCTTCTTCCTTTGTTCTTCTAACTCCTTCACTCGTTGTTTCAGTTGTTTCACATGACTTATTGCCTCGCTAAGTATAGTGGATTTGTCAATCTACATTTCATAAACCATTATAATTACGTTAAGGGAGCCACTTAGATAAACACGCTGAAAATATCTTTTTTTAAGATATTTTTTAATAATTAAAATTTAATATATATAATAAATTAAATCGTGTTATTTTTGTCAAAATTAGATTAAACAAATTGATTTGACCGAAAAATGGTGAATCAAATCTTGAATTGATCTAAATTAATATCATTTTTTATAAAAAATGACTACAATACTCTATTATAAAAAATAACTAAAATATTTCTATTATATATATTAATTTTGAGAATTCTAAATTTTAGTCTTTTATTTTTCTATCGTAGGGGTAGGATTTAGAATTTTTAAAAAATATATATATATGTAATAAAGGTATTTTAATCATTTTCTATAATAAATGTATTGTAGTAACTTTTTATAAAAAAAATACTATTAATTTAAACTAGTTCAAGATTTGATTCACCATTTTTTTTGTTAAATTAATTTGTCTAGCCTAATTTTGACAGAAATAACATTATTTAATCGATTACATATGTTAAATTTTAATTATTAAAAAACATCTTTAAAAAAAGACGTTTTAACCGTATTTATCTGAGTGACCTCTTTACATTAATTATTATTCTTAACATGGCATTCTATACATTTTCTACAAGTTTCTACTTTTTATTAACATAAAAGAAATATAGAACTATTCTATTGGTAATAGAATATGTGCTCTATTGATGCATTATTATTATAAAATATTTTATACTATTAATCTAATTATATTTATTTTTTTTAGATGATTATTGATATAATAAATTAAAAAAATAGTTACTTTGCTGATGTGAAATTATAATGTTTAAAATTATTTTACAATACAACAATATAATAAAATTAAATTATTATATTATTTAAATAATTAATTTCTTGTGTAAAATATCTCTACACTAATAGTGAATAGAAATTAAATGGATATAATAAATAATACAATAATAACTTGTATATTCTAAGTACTAACCTTCTTCAAGCCAGGAATAGTGGCTGAAAGTGCTATGAATCTCTCAGTTAATTCCCTTCTCCTTTTTCTCTCAGTCATTATGTGATCAAGTGTCTCTGAGGAGCTTCTAACCTTCTTTGCTTGATTTTCTAATGGCACTTCAATGTGTTGGTATGGTCGTTTCCCATTGTTATTATAGGTTTCTAATGATGGAGGAGGAGGAGGAGTAGCCGCGGCCGCCGCCGTGGTGGCAATAACGGTGGAATCATGGAAAGATAGAATGTATGATCTTGGAGAAGATGTTGAAGTAGAAGCTTTCATATCCAACAATAATGGTGCATGTTGATGTTGTTGAGAGAACATGGACATGGATCCATTGTTATTATTGTTGTTAAACACAAAACCTCTAGTATTGCCACTTCCACCACCTTTTAATATACACTTTTTAATTTAGATATGGAATTGAGAATGATGTAGGACGTAGTTATAGAGTGTATGGGTATTTTACGCAGTTGTGGTGTCAATAGCAAATTGGATCCTCTAATTTATATTTAAAAAATTAAAAAAATTTGCAGTACACAAATTGGATTGTCCGATTTGTGTTTTAGACAATTAAAAAAATTTTAACATTAAAATCGGACCATCCGATTTTTATTTTCAAAATAAAAAAAAATTTAAAAGTACAAATCGAACCCTCCGATTTTCCCTCCCACACAAATCGGACAGTCCGATTTGTGTTCTTAATTTTTTAATAAAGAAATCAGACCGTCCATTTTCTTCACTTCATAGTTCAGAAAAAATTGTCCCTACATTCATGTCTAGCACCACCCACTTTCATAACTATGCACAACACACGCAAAATTTACATATCCAAAAAAATGAACCTTTAATATAAGGCCAAAAAAAAGAATAATCATTGATAAAATTAAATAATATATATTATTGGAAGAATTTTAAATATCTACAAAACATTAATATTTTAATAATTTTAGCCGTTAATCTCAATTATAAAAAATATATAATATATATTAATTAAAATCAACAGTTGAAAATATTGAAATATTGATATTTTAAAAACATTTGAAAAATTTTCTATATTATTAAACAATATATACTTACTTCGATTATTATTTGTGGGAGAGTGACTATTATCACTTTCAGATGAGAAAGCTGGTTGGTGATGATAATCATGATGATCCATGATCTCCCTAATGATATGATCTTTATCAACAATTAGTGATGTGTTAATCTTGTAACGTTGGTTGAAGATATCATCATCTTGGATCCCCTTAAATATAAAAAGAACAAATAAACATTAATTCAAAATTCACACAAACATTTATATACCTATACATAAAACTATGTTCATCATATATATACTCTAATATATAATATAACCTAGTCCAAAAAATACGTAGAATATTATAAATATAAATTTATAATAGTAAAATGATATATATTGGATATATATATATATAGTTGATAATTATTTACCATGTCAGAGTACCAATAATTGTGGCATGGCTCCCCCATTGGAAATGGAAGAATGAAGAAGGAAGAGAAGGATGAATATGAATGTGAATATGGGGGGAATGGAAGTGAATTAAAAGCACACAAAAGAAAAACCAAAAGAGAAAGACTCGTTGAACATGCATATCAAATCTGAACCGTTGGATCTAAAATTTGTCTTGATGACATGTTGTGGATATCTTCATCATTGGATGATCATTACGATGAGATATAGGACCACTGTCCGCCAAAGATAGGGTAGCCCATTTATCAGTGACCTAAATTAAAGTACCATAATAAGGTCCAATCTTGTTTCACAGAATTGAAGTCAGCAAATTTTGGTCCTAATAAATTCATCTTTATTTATACTTATGTTGTGTATCTTCTGCATTTAGTTGAAACTATGTGGACCCAAACCAAATTATTGAGTTTGTTGAGTAATCTGTACACTTGTTCACTTAAACGAGTATAAAAAATTTAAATTTTATCCAATATATGTAATAATTTATTAATTAATATTAAATTCTTAAATAAAGTTTAAATTTGTGCCGATTAGTCTTTGACCTAATGAGTAAGTAGAAATAATGTACCTCATAAATAAAGGTGAGGCATCGCCAAGAATACAACAAAGGGTTATACACTGCATTCTATTGATCTGAAAATTAATTACTTGTTGTCAAGAAGAAAGTAGCTTTATAGTTTAGTAGATTAAGTACTAATTTGTCATGAATTTAAATTTTATCTAAAGATTTGTCGTTTGTCGTTGGTTAATGAATTCTTATTTAAATCTTCGATACTTAAGGCTGCGTTTGTTTCTGAGAACATGACAGGATAAGGCACTGAGAACAAGACATGCTCTGTTTGGTTGATGTATAGGATGAGACATAGACATAAAGACACAGACATTAAAGACATAGACATAAAATATTTGTGTCTATGTATTGTGTTAATGAACAAGACACAAATATTTGAAAAAGATTGAATTACCCTTCATTTAACCACAATTTTATCAACACCACTCCACACCCATCACCTCAAATGCTACATGTCATTACCATTAAATTTTTATTTCTTTTCGTATTTTTTTCTTTTAATATCATCTCAAATTATCATTCAAATATTAAATATACAGTTTTTTTTGAAAAAAAAAAATAGAAAACCAAAGTCTAAAATTTATCAAAGATTAATTAAAATTTAAATAAATAAAAAATTAAATGTATAATTTTTTTTTGAAAAAAACGGGAGAACAAATTTAGTTGTAAAATCTAAAAGAGGAAGTAAAAAAGAAATATTTGAAGAGATAAGAGGACAAATTTTGAAAATTTAAAAATTGAATAAGGGTAAAAGAGTAAAAAATTAGTGTCTCACAAGTTGTGTCTCAGTGTCTCATCAAATTGGAGGTACACAAATTTAGTGTCTCCGTGTCCATCCGTGTCCTCCCGTGTCCATCAAAAATCTGTGTCTCACCAAACCAAACAGCAGACATGTGTCACCGTGTCCATGTCTCATTGAGACATGGACATCAACCAAACACTACCTAAAGGACAGAGACACAAAATTTATTTTCTTATATTTTGTTTGGTGATAAATTAGAACAAATTATAAAAATTTAATTTATTCTTATTTTTTTTTATTTAAAAAATTTGAGATGAAATATATAATAATAAAAAAATATAATTATGAAAAATTAATAAGAATAATGAAAGAAAAATTAAAAAATAAATTGTGTCCTTTGTTAGTATCCTCGTGTCTTTTTGTCAGGATGGACACAAAATACCCTAATTCAATGTCTCTGGACACATTGTTTCTATCCATATCTCCTCCGTCAAACACGATTTTATGTCTCTCTGTCCCTGTCTCAATTAAGTTATGTTTTATAATATAATGTCTTTGGAATAACATATATATGTTTTGGAACTTTGATAAATGAAGAGGTGCTTCAATTTGACCGTGGAAGAAAAGCTTTAATCCTTTCCGATATGCATGTCATGTAGTGTAATGTATGTTGTATAAAACCATCGAACTCAAAACTGCAATTTCAATTCATTTCAATCCAATAAGGTACGAACTTCGCCATGCATTCATTAAATTTCAAAATGTACGTAACATGTGTTGCCCTGTTTCTTTTGTCAAACTCAGATGTGAACTTAACATCATTAAATTTTATATATCATATATATTGTTCAACGAAAAAAGATTATATAAAATTGCTGAAAAACCTTGTCTTGCTATGCAAGAGGACGTTTAATTTGTCTTCTTGTTATGCACGTGAGTCGGTGAGTGTTTGCCAACTTGCTTCATTAGCTGTGTGTTCTTTTTATTTTGTTTGCCAACTTTTGTGATTGGTAGCCATCAAATAGCCATCAATGATGATTTAATGGTATGAGATTGGTGTGAGATTTCATCTAGTGACTCACCTTTCTCTGCTGGTTACATGCTGGCCAAAATTTAATAAAATTGCTGGCCCTAGACTTTTTCTAATTTTATTTCTCTCCTTAGTTCTATAGGTTGATTATTTTTATCTGTTGCTAAAGTTGGGACAAAATTAATTTCAGAAAGTAAAACAAAAGAATAAAACCATTTTTTCTAACCAAACACAACAAATTAAACTTTTTTCCATATTGTTCTATATTGTTTTCTCTACCAATCAAGAAACTTAATGTCACATTTGTACGTACCTCTTGTGAGCCAGATTAAAAGCAAAGATGAGCATTTATATATAATTGTTTCAGTGAATATTATTCTTGGGATTTGAAAATTGGATGTAGAATAGTAGAATGCAGTAAATTTATTGAGTAATTTTCTTTCTTCTTTTTTTTGGTTAATAAAACGGGCTGAGTAATTGAGTTAGCATGGCCCAGTATCTGTTTTGATCAATGTTTGGCCCAGTATTTTAAGTGAGCAATTAAGCCCAAAATATAAATGGGTCTCCTTTAGGCAAGGATTCTAAGTTTTGTTTTTCTTTCACCTCCAACATAAAAAGTTTTGGTTTACACCTCCAACAAAAATATTAACAACAAAACTATTCGATAAATAATTTAATATATTTAATTAAATTATTATTTAATAAATTTAATTAAATTATTATTTAATGATTTTTTTTTAACTAAAAATTCGAACCCACAGTTTCTTAATTGAGTATGGAGAGATTATGTCATTTAAACTATTATTCATTGGCATTATCTAATTATTCTTAATTATTAACTTCAGATAAAATTTATTGTACCTAAATTTTTTCTAACTATAATTTATAAATTTGAGGAGTGCTACACATACAAGTCTTTTTGACTTACAAGTCTTACAAGTTACTAGGCCTTTTAATGCGTTATTCAACGTTTCCTATTTTCAAAGCGCTACATTCAGAACCGTTCTTCTTCTTCTTCCTCTTCCTCTTCTTCTTTATTTTTTTTCGATTTTCATAATTTCTGAAATCAAGCTTTGAAATCGTTTTGAAGAAGAAAAAGCCGCAGAAGATGAGGAGAAAGAGAAAGAGTTCTGAATTATGCAACGAATTTTGGGTGTATTTCTTAAATACTTTGGGTGTATTTTTCGTAATCCTTTGGGTGTATTTCTGTAATTCTTTTGAAGATAATGGAACTTCAGAAATACACCCAAACGATTACAGAAGTACACCCAAAATGATTACAGAAATACACCCAAACGGTTACAGGAATTTACCCAAACGATTATAGAAATACACCCAAAGCATTACAGAAAATACACCCAAAGGATTTAAAGAAATACACCCAAAATTTGTTAAAATACATCTTATGCATAATTCAGAACTTTTTCTCTTTCTCCTCCTCATCTTCTACTGCTTCTTCTTCTTCAAAAAC
This sequence comes from Arachis ipaensis, assembly GCF_059453495.1. NCBI lineage: Eukaryota > Viridiplantae > Streptophyta > Magnoliopsida > Fabales > Fabaceae > Arachis > Arachis ipaensis. Next base: position 1,543,604 of record NC_142444.1, on the reverse strand, counting down.
GATTTCACCATGAAAAATCGAAAAAAAAAAGATAAAACAGAGAGAAAGAACCTAAATGAAGAAGAAGAGGAAGACAATGAAGAAGAACGTGCAGAAACGAAAGAAAAGGAGAAGAAAGAAGAGTAAGAGGAAGAAGAACGTGCGGCAAGAAGAAGAAGGAGGAGAAAGAGAAGGCAAGAAACGAAAGAAAAGAAGAATGAGAAGACGAAGAGGAAGAAGAATGGTTCGAAACGTGTTTTGAGCGTTAGTTTTAATTGAACTTGTAAAGCTTACAAGCCTTAATCGCTTGTATGCCAAGAATTACTCAGTTTTATCCCGAGTAATACCAAGAAAAAAACGAAACTTTTATCCCAAGTAAACCCTTTAGTAATTTTCCCCTTATTCTACCATGCAAATTGTAAGCACTCTTAGAACCCTTCTCAAAACCCCTCGCTTTGATCATCTTGCTCCTTCCGCCATGGCCCTTCTTCTTCTTCTTCAACTCAGGACCAAACCCAACAACAACCCTTTCACAAACCCCGCTTTGTTCTTTTTATTCTCCAAATCTTCTTCTTCTTCTTCTCTCAGAGACCTAAAACACACTCTCAAACACCAACAATCAGAATCACAATCACAATCACAATCACAATATCCTTCAACACCCTCAGAGCAATCCTCCTCATTCACCAACACTCATTATCATCAGCAGCAACAGCAACAGCAACATCAGCAACAACAGAAGAACTCTCTCCACGATATCCGTGGCACCCTCTCCGAGTTCCGCCGCCGCACCGCCGCCGAAACTCTGCCGGACGAATCGCTTTCATTCAGTGATATCTACGACCGAACCGTGCGCCGGAAAACGCCCTTTCCGGACATGGAATCCTCCGGTACGGCGCACGGCGGAGGGAGGAGACCTTTCAACCTCGGTGCCGTTCGCGATGACTTGCGGAAGCCAGGAGAGGCTCGCGCCAGAGACCGGAGGAGAGCTGATTCGTTTTCGTTGGAGGCGTACAGGGAGGTGCTGAGATCGAGGCCGTTAGATTCCTCCGCCACCGCGGCAGCTGGAGCATCCTCGCCGGAGAATGTGGTTGGCACTGCGAGCTGGTTGCCGGATTCTGTGTTGAAGCAGAAGAGACGCAAGGAAGAATCCGAGTTTATGAAGGTTTATAGCTTTGGCGAATTGGGGGAGAAATTGAAGAAGCTGAGACCCGAGGGAATGAGAAAAGAGTGGTTCTCTATTGAAGAATTGAACGAAAGGTTGAAGAGGATGAGAGAGAAGGAGGTGGAGGAAGCTGAGTCCAATGTCACAGGAGGGGTATTATTCAAGGACATGAGAGAGTGCCTGGTATCTGAAGATGAAAAGTCTAGGAAGAGTTCACGTTAGTAACAAGCTTTAATTTCTTGTGTTTTTGGATTTGATTTTATCTTTCACATGATATTGAAGGTTTCAATTCTGAGGGGTTGAGTTGACTATAGGGATTAGTACATAATAGGAATCAGTAAAAGCTTGTTGGTTGTTATTTTTATTTATTTAATTAATATTATGGATTGAATTTAGAACTTCACTTCAACTTGGATATAACTTTGATTGGGATTTAGGATAGGATTATAGGAACATGATGACATTGTTCCACACCGTCTAGTGAGATAAAGCTTAGGCTATGTTTTGTAGTTTTGTGTGGGGGAGGGGATCCACCCTGTCTCTAATCCCCGGATTTGGTTGCGGTAGCGAGTTAGGGACATGGTGTCCCTTGTTTGCCTTGTCTCTCCTTCCTAGTTTAACTCCCTCAAGCATGCTCTCTGCAGTTGTCCCCACTGTGGCACGTCCTCCGCTTCCCTCCTTAGCCATCTCAAATAGACCCTTGGTCATTGCTGCATTTTAAAATTTGGCATGAGGTTGATGAAGTATAGGCTTGTCATGAATCACCATTAATTTGATGTGATGGGATGGAATCAATCTCAGTTCTTGTGTATATTTGTTAAATTTGACTCTGATCGTGGTGTGAAACTAATGTGGCATGATTTTGATTAAAAGCGAATTACTAATTGTTTGAATTATCCAGTGCAGAAATCTGATATCTTAAGCCAGTTGATTGGGACTCCAGCCTACTATTCGGATCCCCGTAAAGAGCATCTTGTTGAAAAAGTAAGTAATGGTTCGCTTTGGCCTGTTTTCTATTTATTTGGTATACTCCTTGTTTTGGTGATCTGAACCTTCATTCCATTGTCAAACTCAAAACTTGCGACATTACCTATTCCATGTCGAATCCATTGTTGTTGACATTAACTTCACAGTTCTATACTTCAAAATTGCTTGCTCCTTGATACTATTGAGTGAATCCGTTGTTGATATGTGTTGGTTTTATTAGAAATATCTATAATAACTTACCGTATTAGATTGTTGATACTTCTGAGTTTTAACAAATTTGATACCCTGACTTTGCCACTTTTTGCTAATTCCAGTACTTCCATCCAGATAATATGTCCTCAGAAGAAAAGTTGAAAATTGAACTTGCAAAGGTTAGAGATGAGTTCAAAATGTCAGAATCAGACTGTGGATCTGCTCGAGTTCAAGGTAAGGGCTATTACTAATTAACTGTTTTATTTATGAGTAGCATGTGGAAGGAAGGGAATGAATTTGCTTTAGTTACATTCCTATCAAATCTGAAACATTGTGTGACTGTCTTATTGCAATATAGGTTCATAATTAGATGAAAGTGATAATATCAAAAGTGTCTTGGAAATGCTTATGAAAATGGTTATAAGAAATTGTTATGGAATCAATTATGTCATTTTTGGTTTCATGCAGTTGCACAACTCACAACTAAGATTAAGCATCTATCAGCTGTTCTACACAAGAAGGTGAGTTACTTCTTTCAACATCTCTCATTGATCTTAATCTTCTATATATTGAAATGAAAATAACTACTGGTGGCAAAAGAGAATTTTGAACCAACCAATTTCATATGAATCTGGAGCTATTTCTGTTTGAGTTGGACTTCTATTAAGCTGTATGTATGTAAAGTTATAGATAAAAACCAATGGTCCGAATAAGCATCCTTACTACTAGTATATCAGATGAACAAAAAATAGTGTATTATTATTGCTGGTCATATGATTGCTTCTTAATTCAATTTGCACTTTTGCAGTCTTGCCATGATCCATCTTATTAGTTCACCCTTGAGATCCCTCTTGTGCAGTGTCACCACTGTTTTGATTTCAACCCGTCTCTTGACCCTTCGATTTTTATTTCGGATTACATGGTGAAAATCTTTCTTAGCATATTACTCTCGTATACCTTACTTGATTCATTCCATCATGATTTAGGATGTGCATTCTCGTAAAGGCTTGATCGCAATGGTTCAGAGGAGAAAAAGATTATTGAAATACCTCAGAAGAACTGATTGGGAATCGTATTGTTTCGTTATATCTAAGCTAGGTCTACGTGATAATCCAGATCATGGTCGCAAAACATAGGCCAGAGGTAGATCAAGTCATGCAATCAGTTCATATGGTCATTCTTCTGGTAAGCTAATGAGAAGACCCCTCTGAACATAAACTAATTGGACTATACAAAAAGACAACTACCCATCATTGTTGTTGATAATCTGACCAGGTAGACCAGGGAGAAATACTTCTATGATCTGGATGCAAAGAAAAAATAGTGGTTATTGATAATTTTAAATGTGTTCTAGGACTACATAAGTATTCCTCATACAGAAGGTTAGTCCAGTTTTAAACATTTTCAGTGAAACTGGCCAACTGGGCGAGTCATTGTTTTGTTTGTAGTTTTGATTAGTATGATTCTGCTGTGTCAACTGTTGAAGAGATATGTTGGTCCATTTTTTCAGGGAGAAGATTTAGATTAGTCTTATGGTCAACCCATTATATCATTCTAGGTTGAATTATGTGAAAATTTTTAATTTTCAATAGCTTTTTGTTTGTCACAAGAATCATATCATGTATCAGGGAAAACAGATAATTAGGTTAGCAAAATGTTCTGCTTTCACAATATATTTTCCCCGGAGTATCATCCTCTTTGATTATTGCAACTAGATTGTTGATTACTGTTTTTTATTTCTTTTTATGTAGAGTTTGTTTGGGTACCATTAAGTTGTTAGAAAAAGAATTTTTTTAATGTGCTTGACAAAATTTTAATAGTAAAAGTAAAATCATTGAAAAAAAAAAAAATCCTATTTTAGAAGTTATCATTTATATTTTTTTTACTTAAAAAAAGGTTTTTTTAATATTATAAATAAACAAAAAATATTTTTATATTATTCTACCTAAATATAATTATTAGATAAAAATATATTTTTAATGAAATATTTAAACATAAAATTATTTTTATTTTTTTAAAAAAGATCGCTTGAAATTTGTTTTTTTTTTAAGTTCATCCAAACAAGTTTTTATTGGGTGCACAACCCAGAATTTGAAACCCTAGTATGTTGGTATTTATATAATAATTTTAGAGGAATGTTAGGGGACAGTAATTTTTGTGATTTGTAGTCATCAAATAGTCATCAATGATGGTTTTAATGGTGTGAGATTGGTGTGAGATTTCATGTAATGACTTATTTTTCTTTGCTGGTTATATGCTGGTCAGAATTTAACAAAGTTGCTGGCTTCCTAAATTTTTTTATAATTTTAACTGAGCTTATCTGTTTTATTTTTCCTGCCTGGTTGTTTACATTATCCTGAAATTAATTTGGAATAAGAAGTTTGGATAATTTTTTCATGCTATTTAAGTATTTATTGACCGTGTGTCTTTTGAGTTGTGACTATTTCGAGTTCACAAAGAAATTTCACATCTAATACCTAGTTACCTACTTAGCTACTCTTTTTTTAGTTTTTTTTTTTTTCCAAATCTATTATTGTTTATGCAAATGGTCTTTTCTTAATACAAATAATTTGGTAGTCTCCACGTCACTATCATAGTATCATTATTCACTTTCAAAGTCTTGTCGGTTCATTGATTCCTTCACGAAATTGTGTCGTATTAGTCCCAAGTCGCATGATTGTGTTATCGTTATGTTCTCAATTTAACATGTCTTACAACGTATGCACATTTTAAATAATTTTTTTTCCCCATAAAAGACATCTCTCAATTTAGACTCGAAATGTTTTTAGTTTGTGGATCACTCACAAAAAATAGATGCATACAATTCAATACTCAACTTTCAAAATCGAATTTAAATAGATAATAGAAAAAATTATTCTAAAGGACCATAAAAAAGATTTAATTATTAAAAAAAATTTTAATGTAAAAATATTTAAAAAAAATAATTTTATAATATTAAAGAGAAGGATTAATTTTTTTTGTGAAAAGATAAATATATTTTTAGATTATTTTTTTATTTATTTTTTTTTGTAAATATATCTCTTTTTTCTAATTGTCTATCATACTCAAATTCTTATTCTTCATTTGTTACTGTCAATCACAAAACATAAGACTTAGGACTTGAAAATATAGTAATGTCTTATCATTATCATATATAAAATAGTCAACAATGAACATAAAACAAATCATTCAGATGGAGAAAGAAAAGTAAAAAACAAAAAGAAAGAGAAAAGAAATTATTGGGATAATATTATCTTTTCAATATTTTTTTTTTATTTTTGTTTTTAATAATATATAAATTAATCCTTTTTAATAATTTTAATATTAACCATCATTCTTATTAATTATGTTTTATTAATGGTCTTTTACAATAATTTTTCCTAGATAATATATGAAAAGAATAATTATCAGTTGGACTTAGATGTATACGCTTCACAGACTTTTTTGGGTTAGTTGATAAAAAAAAAAAAAGGAAGGAACATTACAGTGCCATTGTAGAACCTTTTTCATAAACAATCCTATTCAACAACTACGGAAAAGAAACCTAAAGCTGTATAGTTGAAAAAAAAATTAACGAAAGAATGTGAATACATAATGATATTTTAAATAAAAATACTATTTATACACTAAAATTAATTATTAAAATCAATCACTAATATATTTATGTATAAATATATATGTAGTTTAATTTATTTTTAATATTTATTTATATTTTAACATATTTTATATTAGTAGTTAATTTTTGTAGCTAATTTTAGTATATATGTAATATAATCGTATTTTAAAACGTGGCATTCACATGCATTTCTTTTTTTGGTTATTTATACTTTTTCTTTTGTAAAACGTGGCGTGTCACTTGCCTTTTATATATAACAAAATCCAACAAACAATATAACATTGACTCAGGACTCAAATAGAAAAACTAAGAAGATTCTTTACAAGAGGCAAAGATTGAAGAAAGAAGCAAAGAAAAGAACTCTACTTGAGCTTGAGATAAGGAAGGAAAATGGCAATGGCAGCTTCTGCAGCAAAGAAGAAAATATGCGTAACTGGTGCAGGAGGTTTCTTAGCTTCTTGGGTTGTTAAGTTTCTTCTTTCCAAAGGATACATCGTTCATGGCACTGTTAGACAACCTGGTACTTTTCACCAATCCCCATTTTATTTCTTTTTCTAAATTGAAACCACTCTCATAATTTTGTTTTCTTACTAATCTCTTGCAGATACTCTTTTGAGTTAATGCTAAACTCAATACAAAATTATAATTTTATTTATTATTACTTGTTTTAATTTGTGAGTAGGTGATGAGAAATATGCTCACTTGATGAAGCTTGAGGGAGCTTCTGAGAATCTTAAACTCTTCAAAGCAGATTTGTTGAGTTATGAATCAGTTCAGTCAGCAATTGCTGGATGCAATGCTGTTTTCCATGTTGCTTGCCCTGTGCCTTCAACAACATCAACCAACCCTGAGGCATGGAATCTTCTAATATCATAATACTCTTTGATTTATTTATGTCAAAGCTTAAAGGATTTATTTTGTTTGATCATTGTCTTCAAAATAGTTCATTTGACAAATCTGCAGTAGCATTAGTTTTGTGGTTAATGGGAAAATTATTATGGTTGTGGAGTTAATGTTGTGTTTATGTTCTTATTTATCCAATTTACATGTTAACCAGTGTGAGGCCTATATATTCATTTTGTCTTGAAACCATTCATCCCAAAAGTTTAAGCTGATAAGAGGAAGCAACATGAATGATTATATCTCCGACATTCCCTCTCAAGCAAGAGTCTTTTTTGGGTTTGTTTTTTGCATAAGCCTTATGCTATTCTAGATCCTCGGATATAGAGTTTTGATACCATGTCATGAAATCACTCGTCCCAAAAACTTAAGCTAATAGAAAGAAGCAACATGAATGATTATATCTCTAACACATTTTCCCGGTGGAATCAATGATGCCAGTAGTAGTAGAAATTTCTGCAGGTAGAAATGATTGAGCCCGCCGTCAAGGGAACTACCAATGTGCTTGAAGCTTCTCTTGAAGCTAAAGTGGAACGAGTCGTCTATGTGTCATCTGTAGCCGCTGCTTTCATGAACCCAAATTTTCCAAATGACAAAGTGATTGATGAATCTTGTTGGTCTGATAAAGACTATTGCAGAAAATCCAATGTTAGTATAATTCTGTTACATATATGCTTGTGATACGAATTTGTCATTGGTCTTATAATTACAACCGTATCAGTTGTAGAGAACATCTGTGTTATATATGACTAAACTCTCAAGTTTTTATGATTCAGAACTGGTATTGCTTCTCCAAGACAGAGGCTGAAGAGCAGGCCCTAGACTTTGCGAAAAGAACCGGGCTTGATGTGGTGAGCATTTGTCCTACCCTTGTGCTTGGACCCATTTTAAGGTCATCTATTGTGAATGCAAGTAGCTTGGTTCTCCTCAAGATTTTGAAAGGTGCTTAAATGCTTAATTATTACTGTCTTCTACAATATGCTAGTTTATTTACTCTGCAGTGCTAGTTATAAAGCCACCTTGATCTTATTTTACATGATAATCATGCACCGGCCTAGACTTGAACGGTTAAAATAGCTAACTTTTGTGGTGTGGTTCATTCGAAGCTCTTCTCGTATACCTTAAAGTGCAAACAATTAAAATCTTGAGACGCATGAACAACAAAGGTGGCATAAAATTCCTCTTGTGCAAGCAGATTCCAAGTTTGGTTTGTAAATTTAGTTGACCATGAAGTAAACTAATCTAAACACCAATTTTTAGTGATGTCATATGTTTCATTCTAGTTGTAAATTATAACTTTTAGCATCCATAGTTCTCTTTTTTGAAATGTATATATGAATTCATGTTTAAGGTTGTGAATCATTGGAGAACAAACATCGTTGGATAGTTGACGTGCGAGATGTAGCCGATGCAATTCTTTTGGCTTATGAAAAGCCTGAAGCAGAAGGGAGATATATATGCACTTCACACCCTGTTAAAGCAAAGGATATGGTGGAGAAATTGAAGAGTAAATATCCAAACTACAACTACCCTACAAAGTAAGCTTCACTTTCCCCATGATCTATGATGAAAAATTTCAATTATCAATGATAAACCAATTTCTATCTTATGAGTTTAATTTTGATGCACTGACAGTGTAAAGCGTTTTATACCGTCGTGCAATTACATCTGTTTTTTTATGACTATTTACAGGGTCAATGTGAAAAAGATAGTTATTTTTACTGATGTAACGTTACGTAATTGAATACACGGGCAATGTATCAAAATTAAATTCTTATCTTATTTATGACAAAAGGATGAACTTTTAGGAAACACAGAACTTTTGCTTGTTAGTATCAATTCTAAACACAATTTGCATTATTGGTAGCTTTGTTGAGGTGGATGATCATCAAACAAAGTTAAGCTCAGAGAAACTACAGAGGCTTGGTTGGAGATACAAGCCATTGGAGGAGACACTCACTGATGCTGTTGAGAGCTATAAAGAAGCTGGTCTCTTGCAATCAAAGTAAACTTTGTTGGTCTTGGAATAAAATAAATAAATTCTGTTTGTTATTCAGCATCTCCCTATTGGAAGGGATTTGTGAATGAATATGTTTCAGTTGTTGCAATGTGATTGTATTGTGTGATCACTGATGTTGTTTTTATATGACCAATTCATGCTTAAAAAGAGGGCCCTTTTCCCCAATATAAGGCCAATGTTCTCAAATTAAAATAGTTTTACACATACATTCAATTACGCGATGTCATATCAGTAAAAGTAACTACTTTTCACATTGATCGCGTGAATGATCATCTAAAAGAACAGATGTGATTGTACGTCAGTGCATCAAAATTAAACTCTCTTGAAATTTTTTAATACGTGTGAAACGTATTCAATAGGTCTTGAGCAAGCTTTATCACCACAAGGGAAACTTGAGCTGTATTGAATACAATGGAATCCTAAAATCTTGAGCAACTCTTTGATTTCGCAGATAATCTTTTTAGGTGCATGTTTAGGCGCCATTATTTTGTTAAAAAAAAATCTTTTTTCAATGAAAAAAGGTCTTTTTTTATTTTTTAACGTGTTTGGCAAATTTCTAGTAGTAAAAGTAAAAGCACTAGTAAAATAAAAAAAAGATCTTTTTTGAGAAGCTGTAATTTACATCTTTTTTTAAAAGATCTTTTTTTCTTAAAAAAAGATGTTTTTCATGTAATAAATAAACAAAAAAATACTTTTATATTGTTATACCCAAACATAATTGATTGATAAAAAGATCTTTTTACATGAGATATCCAAACATAAAATTACTTTTACTTCTCTATAAGATCTTTTAAAAAAAGATAACTCAAAAAAAGATCTTTTTTTTAAAAGCTCACCCAAACAAGCCCTAAATTGTGAAACATATTCAATAAGTCTTGAACAAGCTTTATAGTCACAAGAGAAACTTGAGCTGCATTGAACATAATGTAATCCTCAATTATTGCAACATATCAAAGAGATTCACACTGCATAGCCAGGTAATCTATGTTTATTAGTTTCTGTAAAAGTGATTTCATATCAAATTTGAAGTCATGAAATTCAAACCTAACAACACAATAAAGTATATACCTCTTTAAAAGATTTTGATTCTGACTGCAGCTACCATTACTTTATCTATTTAAATTAAAAGATAATGCACATTCTAATTAAGTAGTTGACTTTTAAGAACATAATTCCAATTTGTGGCACTTTTTCTCCACACACAAATTTTTTCAATTGGATGCAAATTTCTACATTCTTAGTTTTGGCTTTTGACTGATTGAAAAATGTTTGAATTGAAAAATGTTTGAACTTTCAATCTCAAAGGACTTTTCCATGTAACCAAAAACCTTCCTTTTGTGCCCAAAAAAACAAAAAGGATTTAATAACTAAAACACAAATGCATAGCATTAGTAATAATACTTTGCAAAACAACCAGCTCAATTAATTTATTTAATCGTTTTGAATTTTCGGTTGGTAATAAAAGTTATTTTAAATGAGAGTATAAACAATATCTTACACACTATAGGTAAGGAAAAAAAAAAAAAAACTGAGTGATTTCTGCAGTGATGTGTGCACCGACAACATTTAAGAAGTCCAAATTCGTATTAATTGTTCAAAATAAATGTTCTTGAATTTTTATGCTGACCATGCTTTTATTTTAGCAGTTAAATTGGTTCCTCTAGCAAATTAATATATTATTTATTTTTTATTTTTGTTTTTTTAGACACCAAAAAATATTGATATATTTTTTAAAGCCATTTTCTTAAATCCTTCGTTGAATAGGAACTCTAGTTTAATTAAGCTCTCAAAATAGACACTATTATAAGCTCTCATGCACAAATATAATTATAATGTAAATTGGAATTATTATATATTTTTTTAAGATATAAATAGAATTTCGACACCATGTAAATAATAATTATGCTATCGTTGTTGACTTGTAACAATATATATATATATATATATATATATATATATATATATATATATATATATATATATAATCAACCCATTATTTAATTATAATAGTTGATCATTAGTTATACGACTATTTGTTTGTGGCAATTTTGTTTACTTATGCAATTTTATGTATAGTGGTTACTTAAATTTTATTTTTTTAATTAAGTGCTATTTTTTAAGCATTTGCTTTTAGACAATTATTTTAAGTTAAATTAAGTAAATAAAAAAGGTTGTTCTAAAGTAAAGGATTTATCTGTGCAATGAATGCATTCAACAATTCAATTCAAACATTCAATATAGTATTGTAGTTAATGCATTCAACACTTGACCTTAAAATGAAATAAAATAAAATAAAACACAAGTATTTTTTTTATTTCTTAATAAAAAATAACAACATATACCTTAAAAGTAGTGAAAATTACATACCAGATGGCTATCTACCTAAGAACCCAAACAGAGTTTCTAGATTTTATTAAATAGTATAATTTAATTAAGAATTTTAGATTATCATTGGTCAATCACAAACATAATTCTTCTTCTTCTACAAGTTTGATTCACCAATTTGACCATAATCTAAAATTCAGACAATTTGATCTGTTTGAAAAATTATTATTAAGCAGCATTAGCCTCATAGTTTCTCTCTTAGTTTCTTACTTTCTAAGTGTCATACTATATATGGTATCATTTCTGTTTTCGTTGAACATGTTAATAGATAATCAAGATCAAAGGTTCAGGAGGATGGAAGTTAGGACAGTTGATATTCCTGATGAATGCTGGGATTTAGTCTTTAGATTCCTCGACGATGGCCGCGATTTGGAATCTATTTCGATGGTCTGCAAGCTGTTCCTTTCAATTTCAAGCCAAATTCAACATTCCCTTAAAATATTTGATCAAACAGTTGAACTCATTCCTAACCTGTTCATGAGATTTCCAAAGCTCAGAGTGTTAGACCTCAGTTACTTCAATGGCAATCTTGAAGGCCTGCTTCATCAGATTTCGCAATCTGGGTTGGACCTTGATTCCCTTAATCTTTCCCATCAGAGGAAGCTTCCAATTGAAGGCTTGAGCGAACTCAGTTTGGCGATGAAGAATCTGAGGGTGATGATCTGCTCAAACATTGGCTCTCTGGATGATAGTGATTTAGAGGTTATGGCCTCTTGTTTTCCATTGCTTCAAGAGGTTGACATTAGTTTTCCATTGGATTCTCGAGTATCGGATTTTGGGATATCGAAGCTGTCTTTAATGCTTGAGAATCTGCAAAAGATTAACCTCTCTGGTAATCACTTGCTCACTGATCAATCACTACTCGCTCTGTGCCGAAACTGTGTGTCATTGGAAGAGGTTTTGTTCCTGTCCTGTTTTAGAATAACCCAATTAGGTATTGTTTCTGCTATCCGCTTTCGAGGGAATTTGGCTTCCATAGCTTTCAACATTGAAAAGAGAAGAATTCATGGACCTGGTTTGGCACCTGTGCCAATTAGCCAGGATTTGATTGGTGCACTCAAGTGTCTGGAAAGGCTAATTGCCATTGATTTGTCAAATTCTTTCATCTCGGACGAGTTGCTTTCTTCAGTCGCAGAAGGTTGTCACATTCTGAAGAAACTTATCCTCCAAGGCTGCTGCAATTTCACATTTGCTGGAATCTCCTGTGTGCTATCAAAGTGTCAATATGTTGAGTTTTTGGATCTTGGAAAAGTTGACTTCCTAACGGATCAATGCATTGCCAAGCTATCCATGTTTCTTCTCAATGTGACCTCTATAAACCTCAGTGGTTGTTGCCAGCTTACAAATTCAGCATTTTTCACACTCACAAGAAACTGTACTCTGCTAGCAGAGATCAGAATGGAGAGAACATATCTTGGGGTAAAAGCCGATGAAGAAGACAAAGATCCTTCACTTGATCTTGTTCCAAACTCTCAGGTGAAAAGTCTTTATTTGGGTCACAACATTCTACTTGATGACGAAACTCTGTTCAAAATTGCTTCCATTTGCCCCAATTTGGAGCTTCTTGACTTAAACTCTTGCAGCAGCATATCCGAAGAATGTATCGCTGAGGTTCTTAAGAAATGTCGCGAGATAAGGCACTTGAGCTTAGCCTACACAGAAGTGAAGCTGTTAACTATAGACTCTCAAGTATCACAAATGAAGGCGTTGAACTTGTCAGGGTCAAGAATTGGTGATGAAACACTCTCAGTAGTCTCAAAATGGTTCTGTGGACTAGTAGCTCTGGAGATTCAGAATTGCAGTGATGTAACCACAAAAGGGGTGAGGGAAGTAGTGGAAAGCTGCATGGGATTGAGAGAGTTGAATCTGAAGAACTGTGATTTGGTGAGTGATGAGTACATTGCCACCTTGGAGTTTTCAAAGCCATCATTGAGGAAAATAATCAAACACCTTGCGGGCATTGCTGTTGATTATTACCGATGAGAAGCTTATTATTGGATCCTGCTTTGTTACTTGTTAGTTAGCAGAATAGTAATAATGCTTGGAGCATATACTTTTTTTTTAGATAACACCAAAACTTTTGTATTTTGTGTCCATACTTATTTTCTCACCCTTGGATTATATTTATTTAACTGAATTTAGAAACAAAAAACTTGGTTGTCATATTTATAGCATAAATCGATTTATGGGTTGCGTAAACATTATAAAATAGCATGGTCATAAAAATAAAAAAGTTTCAATAATACTACATGAATAATTCATTTTAGTGATCAAGTTTAATTAAATTCATTAATAACTTATTAATACAATAAAAATAAAAAAAACATAAAAAATTAATTAAACTTAATTATAAAAATAATTTATTTAGATAATATTTCTCTTGAGATATAATTTACACAACAATTTCTGCAATAAACATTATGGCTAATACTTTTTTTTATTTATATTTAAATTAATATCAGCTAAATGTCTAAATTATTTACAATGAAACACACCTTGATAGTTTATACTTCAAAAATGTTATTTGTACACTAAAATCAGGCTCTAAAATTAGTCACTAATATATTTGTATATATAAACTAAATTAAGTTGGTCTAATAGTTAACTCACTAATCCACTTAAACAAATGTCAGGGGTTCGAAATCTTGCTTTGTGCATGCAAAAACCTATCGGCCAGCGACAAACTCTTAAATAGAGTTCAGATCTGCGACGGATTAGTCCTTGACCCTACTGAGAGAAACAAAAAATATATATATTTATGTATAAATACATTTATGATTTGATTTATTTTCAATGTGTATTTATATTCCAACTGTATTTTATATTATTGACTAATTTTAGTGACTGATTTTGGTGTACACGATATAGGGGTGACAAACAGGCCAAAATTCGCTGAGTCGACTCGCAAAGCTTGCCAAAAAAAAGTTGGCCGCCTGAAAATTTGAAACCATCATAATTAAAAAATTCGCTTAACTTGCACCACCTAATCTGCATGCTTTGGCGGGGCGAGCTTTTCCGGCTAGTCTTTTTTTTTTTTTTTTTTGTAATTGAAGATGATAATTAAAAATGTTTTAAGTTATAATTTGGATGATGTTTTATGTTTGATTGATTAGAGATTTAAAAATATTTAATTATATGTGTTAGAAATAAGATACTAAATTGGAAAAAGAATGGTATATTATTGAGTGTATTTAAGTTGTCTAGAATGATACATATGGAAGGGTATTTATAGGTGGTAGGAGAATCGAAATAATAAAGATGTAATATCCTATAATAAATATTCAGATACGCTAAATAATGCTAATTGATCATAATTGATTCTAATTATATTCTAACAATATGTTTTAGACAATATTTATTTTATTTTTTATAATATTAGTTTTATTATTTTGTTTCAAAAAATTTAATTGATAATTATGTTTATTATATATCTAGAATTATAAAGATTTTAATGTTTATAAATTTAAAAATTATAAATTTATTAAAATAAGTATAAAATTAAATATTATTTAATATTTAATAATTTATTAATAAAAAGAAATTAATAAAAAAAATAGAAGAAAATACCCACTAATACACTGTTAAACAGAACGGAAGAGAAATTAAGGAGAAGTATAGGAAGACAATGAAAATATTAAATAATGTGAATAATGGATATACCGAATGTTCAATTTAATAAGTATGTAAATGATTACGTTGATTATTTTTAATTTGATGGTTATTCCTTTTAATTCGATTTACTCATATATAATTAACAATAATTGGATGTTCAATTTATTAAATGTGCATATAGTTATTTTAATGTTAGAGTTTATTTAATAATTTGATAATGAAATTCTTTATTATATTATAAATCTATTTTAAAATCTATTATTCACATTATTTATAAAAATTATTGTGTATTTAACAAGAACGAATTCAGAATGAATTTGAATCCTTTTTACTTTAGAGGATAAAGTGAAATCTTTCATCATTGAATATTTTCTTTTGATCCCAACTATAAAATAAATAATAATAAATTATTTTTTATTCTCTAAAATAAAATTCAAAATTTAGAGAATCTAAATCCTTTTAAAATTATCTTACTAAATATAACGAAAGGCTCCAGCCCCCAAAAGGCGAAGTAGCAAACTACTCAGTTTGCCACTCCTAGTCACGATAGCATGGTTGTTTATACTTTATATACCCCCAAACTCCCAACATCTTTCTCCAAAACCCTTCCACACACAAATTGTAGACAATGGCTCCACCGCTGCTGCCGCCGCCACCACCATCATCATCAAAAAGAACTTGTAGACACCAAGAAACACATTTGCCAGATGAGTGTTGGGAATTAATTTTGAAACACATCAGCGACCATCTAGATCACGAATCACTCTCCCTCGTCTCACGCCAGCTCCGTTTCCTTACCAACCGCCTCCGCACCGACCTCTCCGTTCTCGACCCTGTCCCCCCTCTCCTTCCCGCCCTCTTCCGCCGTTTTCCCAACCTGACGACCATCAAAATCACGCGCTACTTCACGGGTGACATCAACGCGCTCCTCTCCCAAATCGCTTCGCTCGACCTACCCTCACTCCATTCCCTCGACTTGTCTCACCAACCCACCTTCCCCTCACATGGGTTGCGACAATTCTCCGAAAAGTTTCCAACTTTGAAATCACTCAACTGTTCCTTCATGCCTCAGGATTTGTGCTTAATTGTCGAGTGCTTCCCGAACCTCGAAGAAATCGATGTGAGTTTCCCTCCGTATAATTGTGATGAGATAACAGATTATTCCCATGTAAAGGCTTTTGCTTCAGGGCTTAAGAAGCTTAGAAAGGTGAATATTTCAGGTAACCGTGAATTTCCATTTTCACCTTGTGTCAGAATTGTCATTTTCTAGAAGAGCTTATTGTTCTTGAAACCCGCGGTCGTCCTCAGATTGCCAATGCGATCCGTCAGAGACCCCAATTGAGATCTTTGGCTTTTAGCGGTTTGTACCATAGGTTTTCGGAGTTTATTGATGCATTGGTGAATTTGAAGGGTTTGACTTGTCTTGATTTGTCTTATTGCCGTGTATCTGATGAGGTCTTGTGTGCTGTTGCGGAAGAAGGCCTTCCCTTGAGGGAACTCTCTCTGCCTTCTTGTAAGGAATATGGATACGATGGGATTTCTTGTTTACTAAGAAAGTGTAATAATTTACAGTATCTGGATCTTGAGAACACAGAGTTTCTGAATGATCAGTGTGTGATTGAGTTGTCTTTGCTTCTTGGTAATTTGAACTTTGTGAAACTTAATAGGAATAAAAAGCTTACTGATTTGAGCTTGTTAGCCATTATGCGAAACTGCCCTCGGATAACGGATATCAGGATGGAGACAACTGGTGTTGGGAAGCAGAAGTTGGAGGAGGAGGATTGTTTGATTGTGAATTCTCAAGTAAAGTTTCTCTATTTGGCTCAGAATTCTTGGTTGGACGATAAAAGTGTCACTATGCTTGCTTCCGTATGCCCCAACTTGGAGAAGATGGATTTGAGCTATTGCGGGATGGTTTCAAAGGGTGCTATGGAAGTTTTGTGGAGGTGTTGTAAGATTCAGCACTTGGACTTAGCTTATCTAGGATATAGGCTCTGTCAGTTTCAGTTTAAGGTTAACTTTGAAGTTCCTACATTGTTTGTGTTGAATTTGTCATCGTCGAGAATTAGCAATGAAGAACTCTCTCTTATTTCAAAAAGTTGTTACAACTTAAAAGAACTCAAATTGGAATATTGTGACAAAATCACTGTCAGTGGAGTAAAGCTGGTGGTGAAATATTGCAAGCAACTAAGAATGATAAGTTTGTATTCTTGTGAAAACGTATCTTCTGATGTCATTGCTTGGATGGTATTGACAAGGCCATCGTTGAAAAAAATAACATATGCTAGTGGTGCGGTTGTTGGCAAGAGAGATCTCTTACTGAGTCATGGATGCTTTGCTCACTGGGATTGGCTGGGATCTAAGTTAATTTAACTGAATCTTGGTCGGGAAGTAAAATATGGATGTGAAACATGGAGGAATCTTCATTTCCTTTAAGAGGATCTCCGATGCTTGATTTTAGTTTAATTTTATTTTGGATTTTACAATATGTCACATAAGTATTTATGGGATCATATATTATAAAAATTGATTTGATACTCAATATGAAATTTGTTATTTTAATAGTTGGTTTAATTTCAGTTTATTAACAAATTATAATGTTTATTTAATGAGTTTAATGGATTATATGGTTGCATTGCATTGATTTTTCTTTAAAATGATATGGTATTACTGATACGAATATCATTTTAAAGATTATATTTGGGTAATGCTAGGTAGACAAAAAAAACAGTCAAAACTTGTCTTATTTAGCATTAATTAATTATCGCAACAATTAATGAATGCTAAATAAGGCAAGTTATGGCTGTTTTTGACTGATTTTCTTTGGTTACCAAACATTTTCGATTATATTTAATATAAATTTTAATTTCAAATCAATTCAATTAGTTGGAGTTGTTCTTAGTAACTTTGAAAGATAGTGAATGTATCACAATTTGCATTAATTATAGTTTCCTAAAATGCTAATCTTGCATGTTATTGAGGAGCTTAATTATAGTTTCCTAAAATGCTAATCTTGTATGTTATTGAGGAAGAAGCTCCGCACTTTCTTAGGGGGTGATGAAGAGTTTTGGGCTCTTACCTTTGGTTTTTCATCATTCAAGAACTTTTTTTTGGTGTCCAATAAAGGAAAGAACAAAGAACAACTAAGTTGGAGATATCATCTCCTTCCTAATGATATGATCAACAACACTACAAGGAAGTAAAAACTCAGAGTAAGGACAATAATGGCTAGTCGCTGTTTTAGCTAAATGATCTGAGTTCGGGGAATGGATCTTCTCCATTTTTTTTTACTGGAGAGAATAAAGTGTGATCTTTTTCACCTTTAATTCTATAAATGGGACTAGAAATTAATAAGAGAGAGAACAATGAATAGTGAGATCAAACACTGGATACTATCCAGTTTTTTTTCCACTGGAGAGGATCCACTCCCCGGAGTTCGCTATTCGTTGAATCAATTGAACATAAACCACCCAATTACGTTGCAGCACCTCAGAAATCTTCAAAAGGTCTGTGTCTTCTCTCTGCATCAGGGATGAATATTTTTTAATCAAGAAATAAGCATCTAAACAAAAAGACCCCTCCAAATTGCGAATAGTTACACCAAATAATAGTTTCTATCGGAATGTTTGCTGAACAGTCCAATTAACTATTTACCCGTACTGTCTTGTATAGCAGACCCAAAACCAACAAGTTGGTCTGTTCAAAAAGACTAGCATCACAGTTTAATTTAACAACATTGATTGAAAGAGGACACCAAAAATCACACAAAGAGAGATGATATGTCACCTTATTAGAACGCTCAATAGCAGCATACTCAGCTGCAATAGTGCCTAATAAGTTTGAGAACTTTCTCCTTACTCCAAATGTCATTTGGATTAAAAATATCATTGTTTCTGTCCCTCCAAAACCACCAAAAGTCTGCTGCAAAAATTTCTTCACTAGTCCGAAGTTTTATACGAAGCCAGCTTTAAAAATCTAAGGAGACATCCCAAGTTTGTATTCCCACCTTCAAGCTCTCCCAAATCGGCTTCACTTTATTACAAAGTCTAAGGCAGTGTTTTGCAGTTTCTGCCTTCAAGCTCTCCCAAATCGGCTTCACTTTATTACAAAGTCTAAGACAGTGTTTTGCAGTTTCTGTCTCTGGTGCTTCATTATGGGGCAAAGATCTGTTGCTGTTAAGCGTCTATGGTAACGGAAGCTGGCAGTGGAAATGGCCTCATGCAGGATGAGCCACATCACCCCCTTGATCTTTTTAGGTATTCTCAAACGCCAGAAACACAACCAATTCTCATTTGTATCCCATGCAACCTTTCTTTCAAGGAGCCATTCATAACCATTCCTTGTTGAGAAAGCCTTTGAGACATTAGATTGTAAGTTGTAATATTTAGCTTTAGGGCCTCAAATAACACAGCATAAAGAGTTTGAGCCTTGCCAACAAGTATTTTAAAGGATTAGATAAAATAATAAAAAACTATATAGTTAAAATCTTTTAGTGTATTTATAATGTATTTATTAAAAGAAATCTAATCATTTTCATTAGTAGCGATATTACCAAACTCTCCAAGAACACTTGTTTAGAAAGAAAACCTTAAAACATTAGTTCCCTTCATTTATTGGTCTTGTTCTTTTGTTTTGTTTCTCTTTTCTATTTATAAGCTAAGGAAGATATCTTTTTCCTTCTATCTTCTTCTATTTTTCTTCCAATGATGTTAATTCTTTTATACAAAAATTATATGTCTAAAATTCATGACACAAGAACCTACAAATTCTTATCTATTCAAGTATTGTGAAACAACATAATATAACTCAGATCAATAGCATCTATGTTATCCTAATAAAATTACTACACTTCTTTCGTTCTAAAGTATGTTATTTTGACCTGTCAAAAAAAAAAAGTGCATTATTTTAAAGATTCAAGGTATTAACCATAAATTATATTTAAATACACTCAAAAAATTTACAGTGATAAATATTTTCAAGTGTGGCTACTAATTCCAAAAACGGAATAAAATAACTAATTTGGCATGCATATATATGAAGTGTTCTGCAAAATTATACTCATATATATGAAACAATGCTAAATTATACTCATAAACATAATTCAAACCAGTTACTATTAATGAGACATCTGCATAATTTTTACTCACCTTGCTCTACAATGAAGTGTTATACACCAAGCATTATTCAATGAACCGGAACAAGCCAAGAATCTGAATCTTCCCATTCTTCTCCAAAGACAACCTAGAAGCTTTCTTGTTCAGCAAGAGAATACCTCCATGCATAGAGAAGAATCTGACCTCCTTCTAAAGACCATGGAAGCACTTCACCGAAATTATACACTTTTGGTCGATTTGTTTTTAGGATTAATTATTTTTTCATCTAGTCAAAGTTTCTTGCCTTGCTTAATTGGTATGTTTAATGGGGATTGAATCTCAAACTCTTTTCACATATCTAGTACTATGTAATCAAAAGCAAATCTGTTATGTTAACAAGCTAAGCAAATAAACTTTAAAATCGAGGGTCAGTTATCTCACTTAATCACTTAACTTAAAAGGTAAGTTACTACTAAACTGAAATCACTTTCTTGTTCTTCATTAACCAAATGGATTATTATCTACTTCAGCAGAAAAACGCAATGATATTTTTGGGTTAATGGTAAAATGCTCCTTAAAAATTAGGTGTGCACTCTAAATTAGTTTTTGAAAAATATAATCTTAAGTCAAATTGATTTTTTTTATCAATTAGACCATGATATGCGACACTTTATCAATATCATTTATCATATAACAAATTTGATTTACTGAAAAATCTACAAATACATTCACAAATTTTGTCATAATTTAACCTTAATTTACTGAGAAATAATTTGTTCACTTTCCAAAAGACAATTTTTTTTATTAATACTTTTAATTAAAAAATAAAAAAAAATGGTACAGAACTAAGGGCCTTCAGTACCATGCATCACGTTATAGGATAAATGATGCTCAATGATATGTTGATCCAACCCTTGCAAGTTTGGGGAATGGATCCTCTCAATTGTTGAAAAAAAATTGAGAGAGTAAAGTGTAATCTATAACCCTTCAATACATTTTCTCATGTTTTCTCGTGGTCCCACTTATAACAATTAATGGTGAGATCACGCTTTACTCCCTTAATTGTTAAAAAAAATTGAGAGGATCCATTTTCGCAAGTTTGTGGTCTCATCCATAGACATAACCGTTGGCTCCCCTGGCACCATCTTATCCCCTAATTCAAGTTGTAATGACATGAAGTGCCTATTGGTACAACGATGGCTCGCTGAGAACTTCTCATCACACCAATAGCATAACTCTTTTTTCTTTTTACTTTGGACTTCATCCGGAGTAAGTTTTTGAGTGGAATTTCTGGTAGTGTTTGGTAGGGGCTGTTGTGGTGGTGTAGAAAGAAGTGGAGGAAGGAATTGGCGGCATTAGATCACGGAGTACAATTAGCTAAAGCAACAAATTCAGAATAATACTCACTCACTGTTACATGTTGTTGAAGCTTGAAGAGCAATTCCTTGGGAGACTCGAACAATGAAGGTCCAAACTCGAGCTCAATCGTCCTCTTGAGTTGAGTTCAGGAACGAAACTGTGTCGCTCGCTGTGATAATTGATACCATGGAATGGCCGCTCCCGACATTTGAACCGCTGCTAAACCCACCTGTTCTTCATCGGGAGCCCGGAAGAAATCGAAATATTGATCCATGGAGAAAATCCAACCCAAGGCATCACTCCCATCAAATTTCAACAGATTGACGTTCACCCTTTGGAGTTGCAATCCCGCGCGAAATGGCGGATCCCCAGTTGAGCTCGCACGATATGAGAACTCACGAGAAGGAGAGTTGAAGCGGTGCGGATTATGAAACAGTTGCGTAATAGAGGACTGAAGCGTGTCAAATTTGAGATTCATAGCCTCAGAGGTTCTGGCCCTCTCAGCTCTATGTTCCTCCGCCGCCGATTTAATCATCTGGTAAAGTTTCTTAATCTCTGTCTCCATACCCTTCATTCTGGTAGCGTTTGGTGGAGAGACAGAGACGGAAAGACTGAGACTGAGACTGAGAGACAGAGACTAAGAGACAGAGATTGAAATAAATCTCAGTATTCTGTTTGGTGCAAAATGAGAGACAGGAATTGAAATAAGAATGAAACTCTAATTTAATTTGCGCAAAGGGTAAAATTGGAATTAAATAATTGAAATAAAAGTATTTTAAGTATAAAATATTATTAAAATTTCAGTCTCTATCTCTAAAAATTTTAGTCTCCTGTGTCCCTACTTTTTGGAGGTATTGAAATACTGAAATTTTAAAGATAGAGACAAAAATTTTAGTACCAGTCTCTAAACTAACAAATACCAATAAAAAGGTGTTGCAGTAGAAATTTTCACTAATAAGAAATATTGATTCAATTATGTATGAAGAGGTAATGTCAATTTCAATGGACAGTAATTTCAGGAAATACTAAATGATGTGATAACAATAAATGAAGTCATAAAAAAATTAAGGAATAAAAATTCAGCTGCATCTCAGCCATAGAGAAACATTCATTAAGAGACTTGAAAGAGGAGGAAGAGGTTTAACAATTAAGAAAGAAGTAGCAATGAAAAGAATAGAAGAATAAAAGATTTACCACACACGCCTCAAGGGCATATCATTGCAACCTCCTGTTAATAACCTTCTCTCTAGCACTACGCCTTGGTCCCGCTCATCCTGATCGATTATTGTGTATCCCGTATTTGTAACTAAGCCAATATTGTAATTTGTGGCACTCACTTCATGTATCTTCTTTTTTTCATTAATTACCATAACATATAGCTAACACTTTTTTTATATTTAAATTAAGAAAAAATCTAGAGACTAATTATAATATAAACTAACTAAATTAACTCCTTTTTATTTTTAGATTTTGAAATTCAAAAAGTTAGGATAGTAAAATCTTTTTTATAAAAAATTTATTTTTCAATTAATTGACTAGAGTTGATTTTATTCTTATTTAGTACCAAATAAAATAATATTAATTAAATGTCTAAACTCTTAAAAGAATATCTAATTCCAATATAAATCACCTCAACCGACACTTTTAATTTTTAATTTTAAAATTTTAAAAATACAAATTATAAAAAAATGTTTATAATAAATTTATTTTTTAATTAATTAACTCTAATGGGCTTTGGACCTAATTAGTTCTCTAGCCGAACTCATGCATAAATAATTTACAACGATACCCACTTTGACAGTTTATAAATTTACATCTTTTAAATTTTAAATTTTATTTTAAAAGATAAAATATGATCTAACAATATTTATTTTATATAAAAAAAATATTAAAAAAATTATTTAATAATAAAAAATTTCCCTTTATTCTCTAAAATAAAAATAAAAAATTTAGAGATGTAAATGGAATAGTTTATAATCCCAGACTTTTTCTCTAAAACCTTTCCACACAAAAATCGTAGACAATGGCTCCACAGCCGCCGCCACCATCATCATCATCATCATCAAGAATTTGTAGACACCAAGAGCCACATTTACCAGATGAGTGTTGGGAATTAATTTTCAAACACATCAGCGACCATCTAGATCACGAATCACTCTCCCTCGTCTCACGCCAGCTCCTTTTCCTTACCAACCGCCTCCGCACCGACCTCTCCGTTCTCGACCCTGTCCCCCCTCTCCTTCCCGCCCTCCTCCGCCGTTTTCGCAACCTGACGACCATCAAAATCACGCGCTACTTCACGGGTGACATCAACGCGCTCCTCTCCCAAATCGCTTTGTTCGACCTACCCTCACTCCGTTCCCTCGACCTGTCCCACCAACCCACCTTCCCCTCACATGGGTTGCGACAATTCTCCCAAAAGTTTCCAACTTTGAAGTCACTCAACTGTTCCTTCACGCCTCAGGATTTGGGCTTAATTGTCGAGTGCTTCCCGAACCTCGAAGAAATCGACGTGAGTTTCCCTCCGAATAATTCTGATGAGATAACAGATTATTCCCGTGTAATGGCCTTTGCTTCAGGGCTTAAGAAGCTTAGAAAGGTGAATGTTTCAGGTAACCGTAAATTTCGGAACTCTCACATTTTCACCTTGTGTCAGAATTGTCATTTTTTAGAAGAGCTTATTGTTCTTAAATCAACCAGCAAGCTTAGTGTGATAAGACAGATGGCTAACGCGATCCGTCAGAGACCCCAATTGAGGTCTTTGGCTTTTAGCGGTTCGCATGATAAGATTTCGGAGTTCATTGATGCATTGGTAAATTTGAAGGGTTTGACTTGTCTTGAGTTGTCTTGGTCGTGCATATCTGACGAGGTCTTGTGTGCTGTTGCGGAAGAAGGCCTTCCCTTGAGGAAACTCTCTCTGCAATACAGTATCGGATATGGATACCATGGGATTTCTCGCTTGTTGAGAAAGTGTAACCATTTACAATATTTAGATCTTGAGAGCACAGAATATCTGAATGATCAGCGGGTGGGTGAGTTGTCTTTGCTTCTTGGTAACTTAAACTTTGTGAAACTTAATAGGAATAGAGAGCTTACTGATTTGAGTTTGTTCGCCATAATGCGTAACTGCCCTTTGATAACTGAGATCAGGATGGAAAGTACCTGTCTTGGGAAGAAGAAGGTGGAGGAGAATTTTTTGGTTGTGAATTATTCTCATGTGAAGTTTCTCTATTTGGCTAATAATTTATGGCTTGGTGATAGAAGTCTCACTATACTTGCTTCCGTATGCCCAAACTTGGAGATAATGGATTTGAGCGATTGCGGGACCCATTCAAAGGGTGCTATTGAAGTTTTATCGAGGTGTTGTAAGATTCTTCGCTTGGACTTTGCTCATTTAGGATACAAGGAGTTTCCGTTTAAGGTTAACTTTGAAGTTCCTACATTGTTCGTGTTGAATTTGTCATGGTCGATAATTGGCAATGAAGAACCCTCTCTTATTTCAAAGAATTGTTACAACTTAAAAGAACTTAAATTGGAATATTGTAGCAAAATCACGGCGAGTGGGGTAAAGCAGGTGGTAAAAGATTGCAAGCAACTAAGAATGATAAGTTTGTATTCTTGTAAAAACATATCTACTGATGTCATTGCTTGGATGTTATTGGCAAGGTCATCGTTGAGAAAAATAACATTTGCTAGTGACACGGGCCGGAGGGATCTCTCTCTACGTCATGGATGCGTTGTTGGCTGGGATCTAAGCGGTGGTTGGTTGGGACTAAGCGGTCGTTGGTTGGGATTCCGTGGGATTACTAACGTAACTGATTCTCTCCTAATCCGATAGGTCAATAACTAAGGTGTGTTTGGATTTGCTATGGAGAAGAGAGAAGTTTGTTTGAACTTCGCTTCATCTTTATGTTTGGCAATATTTTTATTCTATAAATGGCAATATTTTTATTCTATAAATCATAGAAGTGATTTTTGTCTTCAACTCACATTTACCAAAAGCTAAAAATTCTAGCTTTTTCGTTCAGCTTTTCACGTTGGATTTAACTTCTATGTACTAATTATGTTCTTTATTATTTATATATTTATTGTTTTCTTTTTTCTAATATATCTTTTTAATATTTTTTATGCATATTATTTTTTTTATAAAATTTCTGTTTTTTTATATGAATTCTTTTACTGTTATTGTTATTTCTTCTTTGTATAGAATGTTTTTTTTATTTTGTATTATGATTCTATTAATCTTATTAGAGTATTAAAGAATACTGAGAATACTAAAAAAAATATTAAAATTTATTTAAATATTTAAAATAAAATTATAAGATAACATAAAATAATTATTTAAATTCATGTCCTTTTCTATAATTTTCTATCTAAAAGTGATTTTGAATAATGTAATCTAAACGATATTTAGTTTACTCTAATCCATTTTGAATAAAAATTACCAAACATAATTCACGTTAATACTAACTCACATTTGATCAAAATCACTTTTACAAAATCAATTTTATACAAACCGTCATTTGTAAACGGTAATCCAAACATATATTAATTTATTGCAGATTTAAATTCTATTTAAAAATTTGTCACTGCATTCATAAGGCGGGATTCGAATCTTCCAACACTTGCTTACTTGAACACTTGCTTACTTGTATGTTACTAAGGAAGAAGCTCTACACTTTCTTAAGGATAAAGAGTTTTGGGCCGTTACCTTTGGTTTTTCACTATTTAAGAGTTTGAGTCTTGCCAACAAGTATTTTAAAGGATTTGATAAATAATAAAAAAATTATATAGTTAAAATCTTTTAGTATATTTATAATGTATTTATTAAAAGAAATTTGATCATTTTTAGTAGTGGTAGTAATATTACCAATCCTCCAAGAACACTTGTTTAAAAAGAAAACTTAGAATATTAATTCCCTTCATTTATTACTTTATTAGTCTTGTTCTTTGTTTTGTTTCTCTTTTCTATTTATAAGCTAAAGAAGATATCTTTTTTTCTCTTTTCTATTTATGGCTTCGGAGAGTAGCAGGCGTGAAATCATTTGCGAGACTGATAGCCTAGAAGCTTTCTTGTTCAGCAAGAGAATACCTCCATGCATAGAGAAGAATCTGACCTCCTTCTAAAGATTATGGAAGCACTTCACCGAAATTATACACTTTTGGTTGATTTGTTTTAGGATTAATTAATTTTTCATTTAGTCAAAGTTTCTTGCCTTGCTTAATTGGTATGTTTAATGGAGATTGAATCTCAAACTCTTTTCACATATCTAGTACTATGTAATCAAAAGCAAATCTGTTATATTAACAAGCTAAGCAAATAAACTTTAAAATCGAGGGTTAGTTATCTCACTTAATCACTTAATTTAAAAGGTAAGTTACTACTAAACTGAAATTACTTTCTTGTTCTTCATTAACCAAATGGATTATTATCTACTTGAGCAGAAAAACGCAATGATATTTTTGGGTTAATAGTAAAATGCTCCTTAAAAATTAGGTATGTACTTTAAATTAGTTTTTGAAAAATATAATCTTAAGTCAAATTGATTTTTTTTAATCAATTACACCATAATATGCAACACTTTATCAATATCATTTATCATATAACAAATTTGATTTATTGAAAAATCTACAAATACATTCATAAATTTTGTCATAATTTAACCTTAATTTATTGAGAAATAATTTGTTCACTTTTCAAAAGACAAAATTTTTTTTATTAATACTTTTAATTAAAAAATAAAAAAATGGTACAGAATTAAGGGCCTTCAGTACCATGCATCACATTATAGGATAAATGATGCTCAATGATATATTGATTCAACCCCTGCAAGTTTGCGGTCTCATCCATAGACACAACTGTTGGCTCCTCTGGCACCATCTCATCCCTCAACTCAAGTTGTAATGACATAAAGTGTCTATTGGTACAATGATGGCTCGCTGAGAACTTCTCATCACACCAATAACATAACCCTTTTTTCTTTTTACTTTGGACTTCATCCAGAGTAAGTTTTCGAGTGGAATTTCTGGTAGTGTTTGGTAGAGACTGTTGTGGTGGTGTAGGAAAAAGTGGAGGAAGGAATTGGTGTGCATTAGGTCGCGGAGTAGCAACAACAGCTTGGTTAGCAAACTGGGGGCGATGGGCAGCCGACCCTGTAGCGTGACGGGATTCGAGAGTAAATTTATCCTCATACAATCTTGCCAAAGTCACAGCACGCATCAAACTCGGGAGACACTGAACTTTCACTTCCCTTCGAATAGCCTATCTTAATCCGCTTATAAAATAATCCCTAAGGGTATTAGGCGGTTTAATCTGAGTACAATTAGCTAAAGCAACAAATTCAAAATAATACTCACTCACTGTTTTATGTTGTTGAAGCTTGAAGAGCAATTTCTTGGGAGACTCGAACAATGAAGGTCCAAAGTCGAGCTCAATCTCCCTCTTGAGTTGAGTCCAGGAACGAAACTGTGTCACTCGCTGTGATAATTGATACCATGGAATGGCCGCTCCCGACATTTGAACCGCTGCTAAACCCACCTGTCCTTCATCGGGAACCCGCAAGAAATCGAAATATTGATCCATGGAGAAAATCCAACCCAAGGCATCACTCCCATCAAATTTCGGCAGATCGACGTTCACCTTCGAGGTTGTAATCCCGCGCGAAATGGCGGGTCCCTAGTTGAGTTCACACCATATGACGAGAAGGAGAGTTGGAGCGGTGCAGATTATGGAGCAGTTGCGTAATAGAGGACTGAAGCGTGTCAAATTTGAGATTTAGAGGCTCTGGCCCTCTCAGCTCTATGTTCCTCCGCCGCCGATTCAATCATTTGGTAAAGTTTTCTTAATCTCTGCCTCCATACCTTTCATTCTCGTGTTGTCCCTGACAGACATGATCAGTGAAAACACCAATGAAAGGGTGTTGCAGTAAAAAATTTCACTAACAAAAAATATTTATGGGTAAAGTATATTTTTTGTTCTTGAAGTTTGACAAAAGTTTCAAAAATATCCCTAAGTTTTATTTTGTTTCAATTTTGTCCTAAAAGTTTTCTATTTGCATCAAATATACCCCGAACGGCTAATTTTTCAAAAAATTTAAGACCAATTCAACAACGATTTCATAAGAACAACCCTCAACACAAGTAAATCAAGCATAGTTTTCATGCATTATTGTTAGATTGGTCTTAATTTTTTTGAAAATTTAGCCGTTAAGGGTATATTTGATGCAAATCGAAAACTTCTAGGACAAAATTGAAACAAAATAAAACTTAAGGGTATTTTTGAAATTTTTGCTAAACTTCAGGGACAAAAAATATACTTTACCCAATATTTATTCAATTATGTATGGAGAGGTAACGTCAATTTCAATGGACAGTAATTTCAGAAAGTACTAAATGATGTGATAATAACAAATGAAGTCATAAAAGAATTAAGAAATAAAAATTCGGCTGCATCTCAACTACAGGGAGTATCCATCAAGAGACCTGGAAAAGGAGGAAGAGATTTAACAATTACAAAAGAAGTAGCAATGAAAAGAATAGAAGAATAAAAGGTTTAGTGTCCCGTATTTGTAATTAACCCAGTATTGCAATTTGTGACGCTCCCTTCATGCATCTCCCTTTTTTTATTAATAACCATAACATATAGCTAACACTTTTTTTATATTTAAATTAAGAAAAAATCTAGAGACTAATTATAATATAAACTAACTAAATTAACTCCTTTTTAATTTTAGATTTTGAAATTCGAAAAATTAGGAAAGTAATTTTTTTAATAACGAATTTATTTTTTAATTAATTGACTAGAGTTGATTTCATTCCTATTTAGTATCGAATAAAATAATATTAGCTAAATGTCTAAACCATTAAAAAAATCTAATTCCAATATAAATCACCTCAACCGACACTCTTAATTTTTAATTTTAAAATTTATAAAATACAAATTATAAAAAAAATGTTTATAATAAATTTATTTTTTAATTAATTAACTCTAATGGGATTTGGACCTAATTATTTTTTTTTTTGGTTTACCCAAACGGTATCCCCCAACCTGACAGGTTAAGGACTAATCCGTCGCGGATCTAAGTTCCATTTAAGGGTCTGTTGTTGGCCAATGAGTTGCTGCTAGGGATGTGCATGGGCCGGGTGAAACCGGGTTTGATGTGACCCAGACTCGGCCCGAAATATATATCGGGCCTATTTGTTAGACTCGAACCCAGCCCTAGACCCGATGAAACTTGTACACTTTTGGGCCACGATTATACCGGGTAAAACCGGGTGAAAATCGGGCCGTTAACATTATATTACCTTGATACCTTCTTGTAAGTTAGCAGGTAAAAATATCCAAATTTACAAAACTCCAACCATTATTTGACATGGTAAAATTTACTTAGAAAAATATAACAAGAACCAAGTCTTCTCTAAAATTAAAGCATAACCATAATCAATACTAATATTGCCTAATAACACCAAATATTTAAATCAATACAAATAACACAATATTATGCATTAGTCTAAAGTCTTATGTATTTTAAACATAAAATATTAACTTATAGTCTTATATATAATGACTAATAACACAAAATATGAAGGTTTACAATACTTAAATTCCACATAATAATAGCCATCATCCATCACTAATAATACAAAATATTAATTGTGTATGATGACCGGGCCACCGAGCCGATTTCGAGTGACCCGAGCTATGGTCCGGACCCGACCCTAAATAATGATCGGGTCTATTTTTGAGACCCTTATCCAGCCCTAAACCCAATAAAATCACACCAAATTAGCTCCTAAAGTGTTCGAAACCGGGCCGAATTTTTGGGCCGGGCCAGACCATGCACACCCCTAGTTGCTGCATGTACAAGGCGGGATTCGACCTAATTAGTAGGGCTGGCAATTCATACCCTACCCGCGGGTACCCAACCCAGTCCAACCCGTTCGGGTAGGGCAGGGTCCGGTCTGGGTATGCCTGCGGGTAGGGTAGGGTACGGGTTTAGGGTGTACCCTACCCTACTCTACCCGCACATCATATATAACACATATTTTATAAAAATTAGGTATATAGTGAAGGAAGTGAGAGTTGAACCCACAACCTCCCTTATGTAATGACTTACAATAAGTGAATAACCACTAAAACTAGTTAGTTAATTTAGTAATTTAAACCATTAAATTTTTATTTTTTATGTTATTAATATGTATAAAATTCGAAATGATTGAATTTTATATTTACTTTGAAAAAATTTGATATTTCTGCGAGTAGGGTAGGGTAGGGTAGGATTTAGAATTTTAAGGTGCGGGTAGGGTTAGAGTTGAGAGATTCTCAACACGCAGATAGGATTAGGGTAGGGTCCAAAGTCCAAACCCTACCATACCCTACCCATTGCCAGTTTTCATGTTAATGGAAGAGAAAGGATTTCTACAGCTCCCACTAAGCTTGTTCACATTTAAACTAAACTACTTTATTGTATGAATTCAACCAATAGAGGAGTGGAATACTCAAAAAGTAGTGGCAGAAATCGAAACAATCGTAGGGGGGCGTAGTCGTTGTTCTTAGTTCTCTGTAAGTTGATTGCTTCCCGAAATTTAAGTGACTGATTGTGCTGAGTCGGATACCTCTTTCAAACGTCTTACTAAATGGACTTCGTTCCTTGAAAGCGCTCTCTGCTTGATAAATAATAAAAAAAAGAGACACTAATGATAGATGTAACACTAAGCCAATCTGAAAAGTTGAGTAGAATCAATCAACTGGCATACCTTGAATCCAGTTCTACTAATTAGTTCTCTAATCGAACTCATGCATAAATCATAAATCATTTACAACGATCCTCACTTTGATCATTTATAAATTTAGATCTTTTAAATTTTAAATTTTATTTTAAAAAATAAAGTATTATCTAACAGTATTTATTTTATAAATGAGATTTAAAAAAAAAATATAAAAAATTTATTAATAATAAAAAATTTTACTTTATTCTCTAAAATAAAAATAAAAAATTTAGAGATGTAAGAGCAACTCTAATGCTAAGAAATAGAGTTCCTTTTCTGACATACGAGGACTCAATTATCATTAGAGTGAAAAGGGAAAGAGGGCTCTTCACGGGGATCAAGGTTGAGAGTCCCTCTAAGCATGGACTTGCAACAACCAATAAAATCATGCCATGTGGTAAGTTAATAAAAAAATAAAAAAATTATTAAATATATATATTAAATACTTATATATCTATTTAATTAATTATTTATATTAATTATTTAATAATTAGTTATATTAAATTACAATTAATATAAATAATTATGTTAAATTAATATAAAATATTATTTATATTGTTATATTAAATCATAATTAATTAAATTTATTTTATATAAAAAATAAATTTAATTTTTATATATTATAAAATAATTTTTAGTTGAATTATTTAATTTTATTTATAAAATTTAAAATACTAATTAAATTTAAGTTATTTATTTTAATATTTTATAATATTAAATTATTTTAAATTTATAAATTTAAATAATATTATTATATAAAAATAATAATTATATTAATTTTAATTATTTAATTAATTAATTAAGTGGATCAAAATAGGGATTAAAGTTAGTTTCTTCTAATGGAGAAGAGAGAGATTTATTGAGTTCCTATTTATTGGTTATGGCGCAAAATTTGATATAGAGTCATTTTTTATGAGATAAGTTTGCTGCTGGAGATGGTGTAAATAGAATAGTTTATAGAGGAGTGCTAGGGGGCCAGCAGAATTTGTGATGTTTAGCCATCAATTAGCCATCATCAATATTTTCAATGGTGTGAGATGACATCTAATAGTGTAGGATTAATCATTTTCTTTTCGATGATTAAGTGCTGTCCAAATTTCAACAAAAGTGTTGGTCCCCTATATTTTCTCTAGTTTATAATCCCAGACTCTTTCTCTAAAACCTTTCCGCACAAAAATCGTAGACAATGGCTCCACCGCCGCCGCCACCATCATCATCATCAAGAATTTGTAGACACCAAGAGCCACATTTACCAGATGAGTGTTGGGAATTAATTTTCAAACACATCAGCGACCCTCTCGATTACGAATCACTCTCCCTAGTCTCACGCCAGTTATTTTCCCTTACCAACAGCCTCCGCACCGACCTCTCCGTTCTCGACCCTGTCCGCCCTCTCCTTCCCACCCTCCTCCGCCGTTTTCCCAACATGACGACCATCAAAATCACGCGCTACTTCACGGGTGACATCAACGCACTCCTCTCCCAAATCGCTTTGTTCGACCTACCCTCACTCCGTTCCCTCGACCTGTCCCACCAACCCACCTTCCCCTCACATGGGTTGCAGCAATTCTCCCAAAAGTTTCCAACTTTGAAGTCACTCAACTGTTCCTTCATGCCTCAGGATTTGGGCTTAATTGTCGAGTGCTTCCCAAACCTCGAAGAAATCGATGTGAGTTTCCCTCCGTATAATTGTGATGAGATAACAGATTATTCCCGTGTAAAGGCCTTTGCTTCAGGGCTTAAGAAGCTTAGAAAGGTGAATGTTTCAGGTAACCGTAAATTTCGGAACTCTCACATTTCCACCTTGTGTCAGAATTGTCATTTTTTAGAAGAGCTTATTGTTCTTGAATCAACCAGCCGTCATAGTGAGATAACTCAGATTGCTAACGCAATCCGTCAGAGATCCCAATTGAGGTCTTTGTCTTTTAGCGGTTGGCATGATAAAATTTCGGAGTTCATTGATGCATTGGTAAATTTGAAGGGTTTGACTTGTCTTGATTTGTCTTATACGCCTATATCTGACGAAGTCTTGTGTGCTGTTGCGGAGGAAGGCCTTCCCTTGAGGAAACTCTCTCTGCAGTACTGTAGGGGATATGGATACCATGGGATTTCTCGCTTGTTGAGAAAGTGTAACCATTTGCATTATTTAGATCTTGAGAGCACAGAATTTCTGAATGATCAGCGTGTGGGTGAGTTGTCTTTGCTTCTTGGTAACTTAAACTTTGTGAAACTTAATGGGAATGAAAAGCTTACTGATTTGAGTTTGTTCGCCATAATGCGTAACTGCCCTTTGATAACTGAGATCAGGATGGAAAATACCTGTCTTGGGAAGAAGAAGGTGGAGGAGAATTTTTTGTTTGTGAATTATTCTCATGTGAAGTTTCTCTATTTGGCTAATAATTTATGGCTAGATGATAGAAGTGTCACTATACTTGCTTCCGTATGCCCAAACTTGGAGATGATGGATTTGAGCGATTCCAGGACCTATTCAAAGGGTGTTATTGAAGTTTTATGGAGGTGTTGTAAGATTCAACGCTTGGACTTGGCTCATTTAGGATACAAGGAGGTTCCGTTTAAGGTTAACTTTGAAGTTCCTACATTATTTGTGTTGAATTTGTCATGGTCGAGAATCAGCAATGAAGAACTCTCTCTTATTTCAGAGAATTGTTACAACTTAAAAGAACTTAAATTGGAATATTGTTACAGGATCACGGCCAGTGGGGTAAAGCAGGTGGTAAAAAATTGCAAGCAACTAAGAATGATAAGTTTGTATTCTTGTCAAAACATATCTACTGATGTCATTGCTTGGATGTTATTGGCAAAGTCATCGTTGAGAAAAATAACATTTGCTAGTGATGCGGGCCGGAGGGATCTCTCCCTAAGTCATGGATGCGTCGTCGGCTGGGATCTGCGCGGTCGTCGGTTGGGATTGCGCGGTTGTTGGTTGGGATTGCCTGGGATTACTAATGTAACTGATTCTCTCCCAATCTGATAGGTCAAGAACTAATTTGTTGCAGATTTGAGCTCTATTTAAAAGTTTGTCGGTAGCCAATGAGTTACTGCATTCACAAGGCGACAAGGCGGGATTCGAATCTTCTAACACTTGCTTACTTGTATGTTACTAAGGAAGAAGCTCTACACTTTCTTAGGGATGAAGAGTTTTGGGCTCTTACCTTTGGTTTTTCACTATTTAAGAGTTTGAGCCTTACCAACAAGTATTTTAAAGGATTTGATAAATAATAAAAAAATTATATAGTTAAAATCTTTTAGTATATTTATAATGTATTTTTTAAAAGAAATTTGATCATTTTTAGTAGTAGTAGTAATATTACCAATCCTCCAAGAACACTTGTTTGAAAAGAAAACTTAAAATATTAATTCCCTTCATTTATTACTTTATTAGTCTTGTTCTTTGTTTTGTTTCTCTTTTCTGTTTATAAGCTAAAGAAGATATCTTTTTTCTCTATCTTGCATTATTTTTCTTCCAATGATATTAATTCTCTTATACAAAAATTATATGTCTAAAATTTATGACACAAGAACTTATAAATTCTTGTCTATTCAAGTATTATGGAATAACATAATATAACTCAGATTAATAACATCTATGTTATCCTAATAAAATTACTACACTTCTTTCGTTTTAAAGTATGTTACTTTTACTTATAAAAAAGAGTGTATTATTTTAAAAATTCAATGTATTAACAATAAATTATATCTAAATACACTAAACAAATTTAAAGTGATAAATATTTTAAAGTGTGGCTACTGATTCATTTAGTCAAAGTTTCTTGCCTTGCTTAATTGGTATGTTTAATGGAGATTGAATCTCAAACTCTTTTCACATATCTAGTACTATGTAATCAAAAGCAAATCTGTTATGTTAACAAGCTAAGCAAATAAACTTTAAAATCGAGGGTCAGTTATCTCACTTAATCACTTAACTTAAAAGGTAAGTTACTTCTAAACTGAAATCACTTTCTTGTTCTTCATTAACCAAATGGATTATTATCTACTTGAGCAGAAAAACGCAATGATATTTTTAGGTTAATGGTAAAATGCTCCTTAAAAATTAGGTGTGTACTCTAAATTAGTTTTTGAAAAATATAATTTTAAGTTAAATTGATTTTTTTTATCAATTAGACGATGATATGCAACACTTTATCAATATCATTTATCATATAACAAATTTGATTTACTGAAAAATCTACAAATACATTCACAAATTTTGTCATAATTTAACCATAATTTACTGAGAAATAATTTGTTCACTTTCCAAAATACAATTTTTTTTATTAATACTTTTAATTAAAAAATTAAAAAAATGGTACAGAACTAAGGGCCTTCAGTACCATGCATCATGTTATAAGATAAATGATGCTTAATGATATATTGATTCAACCCCTGCAAGTTTGCGGTCTCATCCATAGACACAATCGTTGGCTCCCCTGGCACCATCTCATCCCCCAATTCAAGTTGTAATGACATGAAGTGCCTATTGGTACAACGATGGCTCGCTGAGAACTTCTCATCATCACACCAATAACATAACTCTTTTTTTCTTTTTACTTTGGACTTTATCCAGAGTAAGTTTTCGAGTGAAATTTTTGGTATTATTTGGTAGGGGCTGTTGTGGTGGTGTAGGAAGAAGTGGATGAAGGAATTGGCGTGCATTAGGTCACAAAGTACAATTAGCTAAAACAACAAATTCAAAATAATACTCACTTACTGTTCTATCTTGTTGAAGCTTGAAGAGCAATTCCCTGGGAAACTCGAACAATGAAGGTCCAAACTCGAGCTCAATCGCCCTCTTGAGTTGAGTCCAGGAACGAAATTGTGCCGCTCGCTGTGATAATTGATACCATGGAATGGCCGCTCCCGACATTTGAACCGCTGCTAAACCCACCTGTTCTTCATCGGGAACCCAGAAGAAATTGAAATATTGATCTATGGAGAAAATCCAACCCAAGGCATCACTCCCATCAAATTTCGGCATATCGACGTTCACCCTTCGGGGTTGCAATCACGCGCGAAATTGCGGGTGTCGAGTTGAGCTCGCACCATATAAGAACTCACGAGAAGGAGAGTTGGAGCGGTGCAGATTATGGAGCAGTTGCGTAATAGAGAACTGAAGCGTGTCAAATTTGAGATTCATAGCCTAAGGCTCTGGCCCTCTCAGCTCTATGTTCCTCCGCCGCCGATTCAATCATCTGGTAAAGTTTTTTAATCTCTGCCTCCATACCTTTCATTCTCATGTTGTCCCTAACAGACATGGTCAGTGAAAACACCAATGAAAAGGTGTTGCAATAGAAAATTTCACTAACAAAAAATATTAATTGTGTATGATGACCGGGCCACCGAACCGATTTCGAGTGACCCGAGCTATGGTCCGGACTCGACCCTAAATAATGACCGGGTCTATTTTTGAGACCCTTACCCCGCCCTAAACCCAATAAAATCACACCAAATTAGCCCTTAAAGTGTTCGAGACCGGGCCAAATTTTTGGGCCGGGCCAGACCATGCACACCCCTAGTTGCTGCATGTACAAGGCGGGATTCGACCTAATTAGTAGGGCTGGCAATTCATACCCTACCCGCGGGTACCCAACCCGGTTCAACCCGTTCGGGTAGGGCAGGGTCCGATCCGGGTATGCCTGCGGGTAGGGTAGGGTACGGGTTTAGGGTGTACCCTACCCTACTCTACCCGCACATCATATATAACACATATTTTATAAAAATTAGGTATATAGTGAAGGAAGTAAAAGTTGAACCCACAACCTCCCTTATGTAATGACTTACAATAAGTGAATAACCACTAAAACTAGTTAGTTAATTTAATAATTTAAACCATTAGTTTTTTTTTATGTTATTAATATGTATAAAATTCGAAATAATTGAATTTTATATTTACTTTGAAAAAATTTGATATTTCTGCGAGTAGGATAGGGTAGGGTAGGATTTAGAATTTTAAGGTGCGGGTAGAGTTAGAGTTGAGAGATTCTCAATTCGTAGATAGAGTAGAATAGAATTTTAATAAAATTTTCAACCCACATATAGGATTAGGGTAGGGTCCAAAGTTCAAACCCTACTTTACCCTATCCATTGCCAATTCTACTAATTAGTTCTCTAATCAAACTCATGCATAAATCATAAATCATTTACAAGGATCCTCACTTTGATCATTTATAAATTTAGATCTTTTAAATTTTCTTTTAAAGAATAAAGTATTATCTAACAGTATTTATAAATGAGATTTAAAAAAATATAAAAAATTTCCCTTTATTCTCTAAAATAAAAATAAAAAATTTAGAGATGTAAATGGAATAGTTTATAATCCCAGACTTTTTCTCTAAAACCTTTCCACACAAAAATCGTAGACAATGGCTCCACAGCCGCCGCCACCATCATCATCATCATCATCAAGAATTTGTAGACACCAAGAGCCACATTTACCAGATGAGTGTTGGGAATTAATTTTCAAACACATCAGCGACCATCTAGATCACGAATCACTCTCCCTCGTCTCACGCCAGCTCCTTTTCCTTACCAACCGCCTCCGCACCGACCTCTCCGTTCTCGACCCTGTCCCCCCTCTCCTTCCCGCCCTCCTCCGCCGTTTTCGCAACCTGACGACCATCAAAATCACGCGCTACTTCACGGGTGACATCAACGCGCTCCTCTCCCAAATCGCTTTGTTCGACCTACCCTCACTCCGTTCCCTCGACCTGTCCCACCAACCCACCTTCCCCTCACATGGGTTGCGACAATTCTCCCAAAAGTTTCCAACTTTGAAGTCACTCAACTGTTCCTTCACGCCTCAGGATTTGGGCTTAATTGTCGAGTGCTTCCCGAACCTCGAAGAAATCGACGTGAGTTTCCCTCCGAATAATTCTGATGAGATAACAGATTATTCCCGTGTAATGGCCTTTGCTTCAGGGCTTAAGAAGCTTAGAAAGGTGAATGTTTCAGGTAACCGTAAATTTCGGAACTCTCACATTTTCACCTTGTGTCAGAATTGTCATTTTTTAGAAGAGCTTATTGTTCTTAAATCAACCAGCAAGCTTAGTGTGATAAGACAGATGGCTAACGCGATCCGTCAGAGACCCCAATTGAGGTCTTTGGCTTTTAGCGGTTCGCATGATAAGATTTCGGAGTTCATTGATGCATTGGTAAATTTGAAGGGTTTGACTTGTCTTGAGTTGTCTTGGTCGTGCATATCTGACGAGGTCTTGTGTGCTGTTGCGGAAGAAGGCCTTCCCTTGAGGAAACTCTCTCTGCAATACAGTATCGGATATGGATACCATGGGATTTCTCGCTTGTTGAGAAAGTGTAACCATTTACAATATTTAGATCTTGAGAGCACAGAATATCTGAATGATCAGCGGGTGGGTGAGTTGTCTTTGCTTCTTGGTAACTTAAACTTTGTGAAACTTAATAGGAATAGAGAGCTTACTGATTTGAGTTTGTTCGCCATAATGCGTAACTGCCCTTTGATAACTGAGATCAGGATGGAAAGTACCTGTCTTGGGAAGAAGAAGGTGGAGGAGAATTTTTTGGTTGTGAATTATTCTCATGTGAAGTTTCTCTATTTGGCTAATAATTTAACTTTGAAGTTCCTACATTATTTGTGTTGAATTTGTCATGGTCGAGAATTAGCAACGAAGAACTCTCTCTTATTTCAAAGAATTGTTACAACTTAAAAGAACTTAAATTGGAATATTGTTACAGAATCACGGCCAGTGGGGTAAAGCAGGTGGTAAAAAATTGCAAGCAACTAAGAATGATAAGTTTGTATTCTTGTCAAAACATATCTACTGATGTCATTGCTTGGATGTTATTGGCAAGGTCATCGTTGAGAAAAATAACATTTGCTAGTGATGCGGGCCGGAGGGATCTCTCCCTAAGTCATGGATGCGTCGTCGGCTGGGATCTGCGCGGTCGTCGGTTGGGATTGCGCGGTTGTTGGTTGGGATTGCCTGGGATTACTAATGTAACTGATTCTCTTCCAACCTGATAGGTCAAGAACTAATTTGTTGCAGATTTGAGCTCTATTTAAAAGTTTGTCGCTAGCCAACGAGTTACTGCATTCACAAGGCAACAAGGCGGGATTCGAATCTTCTAACACTTGCTTACTTGTATGTTACTAAGGAAGAAGCTCTACACTTTCTTAGGGATGAAGAGTTTTGGGCTCTTACCTTTGGTTTTTCACTATTTAAGAGTTTGAGCCTTGCCAACAAGTATTTTAAAGGATTTTTTTTTTTGTGACTAGTATTTTAAAGGATTTGATAAATAATAAAAAAATTATATAGTTAAAATCTTTTAGTATATTAATAATGTATTTATTAAAAGAAATTTGATAATTTTTAGTAGTAGTAGTAATATTACCAATCCTCCAAGAACACTTGTTTAAAAAGAAAACTTGAAATATTAATTCCCTTCATTTATTACTTTATTAGTCTTGTTCTTTGTTTTGTTTCTCTTTTCTGTTTATAAGCTAAAGATGATATCTTTTTTCTCTATCTTGCATTATTTTTCTTCCAATGATATTAATTCTTTTATACAAAAATTATATGTCCAGAATTTATGACACAAGAACTTATAAATTCTTGTCTATTCAAGTATTATGGAATAACATAATATAACTCAGATCAATAACATCTATGTTATCCTAATAAAATTACTACACTTCTTTCGTTTTAAAGTATGTTATTTTTACTTATAAAAGAAAGTGTATTATTTTAAAAAATCAATGTATTAACAATAAATTATATCTAAATACACTAAACAAGTTTAAAGTGATAAATATTTTAAAGTGTGGCTACTGATTCAAAAACTGAATAAAATAACTAATTTGGCATACATATATATGAAGTATTCTGCAAATTAACTCATATAAACATAATTCAAATACAGTTACTATTCATGTCTTCACCGAAATTATACACTTTTGGTTGATTTGTTTTAGGATTAATTAATTTTTCATTTAGTCAAAGTTTCTTGCCTTGCTTAATTGGTATGTTTAATGGAGATTGAATCTGAAACTCTTTTCACATATCTAGTACTATGTAATCAAAAGCAAATCTGTTATGTTAACAAGCTAAGCAAATAAACTTTAAAATCGAGGGTCAGTTATCTCACTTAATCACTTAACTTAAAAGGTAAGTTACTACTAAACTGAAATCACTTTCTTGTTCTTCATTAACCAAATGGATTATTATCTACTTGAGCAGAAAAAAGCAATGATATTTTTGGGTTAATGGTAAAATGCTCCTTAAAAATTAGGTGTGCACTCTAAATTAGTTTTTGAAAAATATAATCTTAAGTCAAATTGATTTTTTTTTTTTTTTTTATCAATTAGACGATGATATGCAACACTTTATCAATATCATTTATCATATAACAAATTTGATTTACTGAAAAATCTATAAATACATTCACAAATTTTGTCATAATTTAACCTTAATTTACTGAGAAATAATTTGTTCACTTTCCAAAATACAAATTTTTTTTATTAATGCTTTTAATTAAAAAATTAAAAAAAATGGTACAGAACTAAGGGCCTTCAGTACCATGCATCATGTTATAAAATAAATGATGCTCAATGATATATTGATTCAACCCCTCTAAGTTTGCGGTCTCATCCATAGACATAATCGTTGGCTCCCCTGGCACCATCTCATTCCCCAATTCAAGTTGTAATGACATTGTTAGAATATACTTAGGATCAATTAGGATCAATTAGTATTATTTAGTATATTTGAATATTTATTATAAGAGATTATGTCTTTATTATTACGATTCTCTTAGTATCTATAAATACCTTTTTATATTGTATTATTCTAGACAACTTAAATAAACAACTTGAATAGACACACAAATCCTTTTTCCAGTTTAGTCTCTTGTTTCTAACATGGTATCAAAGCCATGGTATCCTCCTTGAAGAGAATATGTTATTTTTCTTGCGATGAAATCATCGTAGTTTTTGCACTTTCTTTTCTATGCTATTTTTTCTTACCTTTTGTCACTCCATTGATACTTTTTCACCTCACCGACTAGCCTGTTTTCTCTGTCTTGTATTTTTCCGAGTCGAAAGATCAAACATCATTGTCATCCGCTGCTTACCTATTCTTATGAGAAATCATATAGTTTTCGCTCTCTTTCAGCAGTTCCGTCTACGTTCTCTTGTGAACGTTCCGTCTGCGTTCTCTCGTAGCAGTTCCGTCTGCGTTCTCTCGTGGTAGTTCCGTTTGTGTTCTCTTGTGGCAGTTCCGTCTGCGTTTTCTCGTAGCAGTTCCGTCTGTGTTTCGTCTGTGTTTCCTTGTGGCAGTTTCGTCTGTGTTTCGTCTGTGTTTCTTTGTGGCAGTTTCGTCTGCCTTTCTTTCTGGCAGTTCCATCTACACATCCTTCAGATTGTGGCAGTTCCGTCTGTGCTTTCTTCTGACAGTTTCGTCTGCACCCGTTCTATTAGTTTATGCATTTTTTTTATTTCGTTGTATTAATTTTTAAATAAATTTCAAACTCAAGTTGTCACTTGAGTTTGAGGGGGATGTTAGAATATAATTAGGATCAATTAGGATCAATTAGTATTATTTAGTATATCTGAATATTTATTATAGGAGATTATGTCTTTATTATTACGATTCTCTTAGTACCT
The DNA here is from genome assembly GCF_059453495.1 of Arachis ipaensis. Lineage (NCBI taxonomy): Eukaryota > Viridiplantae > Streptophyta > Magnoliopsida > Fabales > Fabaceae > Arachis > Arachis ipaensis. The sequence goes on along the minus strand of NC_142444.1, from coordinate 1,501,874 downwards.
ATAAATACCCTTTTATATTGTATTATTCTAGACAACTTAAATAGACAATTTGAATAGACACACAAATCATTTTTCCAGTTTAGTCTCTTGTTTCTAACAAACATGAAGTGCCTATTGGTACAATGATGGCTCGCTGAGAACTTCTCATCACACCAATAACATAACTCTTTTTTTCCTTTTACTTTGGACTTTATCCAGAGTAAATTTTCGAGTGAAATTTCTAGTAGTATTTGGTAGGGGCTGTTGTGGTGGTGTAGGAAGAAGTGGATGAAGGAATTGGCGTGCATTAGGTCACAAAGTACAATTAGCTAAAACAACAAATTCAAAATAATACTCACTCACTGTTCTATCTTGTTGAAGCTTGAAGAGCAATTCCCTGGGAAACTCGAACAATGAAGGTCCAAACTCGAGCTCAATCGCCCTCTTGAGTTGAGTCCAAGAACGAAATTGTGCCGCTCGCTGTGATAATTGATACCATGGAATGGACGCTCCCGACATTTAAACCGCTGCTAAACTCACCTGTTCTTCAACGGGAACTCGGAAGAAATTGAAATATTGATCTATGAAGAAAATCCAACCCAAGGCATCACTCCCATCAAATTTCGGCAGATCGACGTTCACCCTTCGGGGTTGCAATCACGCGCGAAATTGCGGGTGTCGAGTTGAGCTCGCACCATATAAGAACTCACGAGAAGGAGAGTTGGAGCGGTGCAGATTATGGAGCAGTTGCGTAATAGAGAATTGAAGCGTGTCAAATTTGAGATTCATAGCCTAAGGCTTTAGCCCTCTCAGCTCTATGTTCCTCCACCGCCGATTCAATCATCTGGTAAAGTTTTTTAATCTCTGCCTCCATACATTTCATTCTCATGCTGTCCCTGACAGACATGGTCAATGAAAACACCAATGAAAAGGTGTTGCAATAGAAAATTTCACTAACAAAAAATATTTATTCAATTATTTGTGAAGAAGTAACATCAATTTCAATGGACAGTAATTTCAGGAAGTACTAAATGAAGTGATAACAACAAATGAAGTCATAAAAGAATTAAGGAATAAAAATTCAGCTGCATCTCAACTAGAGGGAGCATCCATCAAGAGACTTAGAAGAGGAGGAAAAGATTTAACAATTAGGAAAGAAGTAGCAATGAAAAGAATAGAAGAATAAAAGGTTCAAAGAAGTTGTCATCGGATACAGGAGGGAGAATTTACCACACACGCCTCAAGAGCATATTCTTGCAACCTCATGTTAATAACCTTCTCTCTAGCATTACGCCTTGGTCCCCGCTCATCTAGATCAATTACCACGTGTCCCGTATTTATAACTAACCTAGTATTGCAATTTGTGAAGCTCTCTTCATGCATCTCCCCTTTTCATTAATAACCATAACATATAGCTAACACTTTTTTTATATTTAAATTAAGAAAAAATCTAGAGACTAATTATAATATAAGCTAACTAAATTAACTCTTTTTTATTTTTAGATTTTGAAATTCGAAAAGTTAAGATAGTAAAAATTTTTTTATAACGAATTTATTTTTCAATTAATTGACTAAAGTTGACTTCATTCTTATTTAGTATCGAATAAAATAATATTAATTAAATGTTTGAACTTAAAAAAATCTAATTCCAATATAAATCACCTCAACCAACACTTTTAATTTTTAATTTTAAAATTTAAAAAATATAAATTATAAAAAAAATGTTTATAATAAATTTATTTTTTAATTAATTAACTCTAATAAGCTTCGGACCTAATTAGTTCTCTAGCCTAACTCATGCATAAATCATTTAAGACGATACCCACTTTGATAGTTTATAAATTTGTATTTTTTAAATTTTAAATTTTATTTTAAAAAATAAAATATGATTTAACAGTATTTATTTTATATATAAAATTAAAAAAATTATAAAAAAATTATTTAATAATAAAAAATCTCACTTTATTTATTAAAATAAAAATAAAAAATTTAAAAGATCTAAATGGAATAGTTTATAATCCCAAACTCTTTCTCTAAATCCTTTCCACACAAAAATCGTAGACAATGGCTCCACCGCCGCCGCCACCATCATCACCATCAAGAATTTGTAGACACCAAGAGCCACATTTACCAGATGAGTGTTGGAAATTAATTTTCAAACACATCAGCGACCCTCTCGATCACGAAATTAATTTTCAAATTAATTTTCACTCATGCATAAATCACTCTCCCTCGTCTCCCGCCAGTTCTTTTCCCTTACCAACCGCCTCCGCACCGACCTCGCCGTTCTCGACCCTGTCCGCCCTCTCCTTCCCACCCTCCTCCGCCGTTTTCCCAACCTGACGACCATCAAAATCACGCGCTACTTCACGGGTGACATCAACGCGCTCCTCTCCCAAATTGCTTTGTTCGACCTACCCTCACTCCGTTCCCTTGACCTGTCCCACCAACCCACCTTCCCTTCACATGGGTTGCAACAATTCTCCCAAAAGTTTCCAACTTTGAAGTCACTCAACTGTTCCTTCATGCCTCAGGATTTGGGCTTAATTGTCGAATGCTTCCCGAGCCTAGAAGAAATCGATGTGAATTTCCCTCCGTGTGATGAGATAACAGATTATTCCCGTGTAAAGGCCTTTGCTTCAGAGCTTAAGAAGCTTAGAAAGGTGAATGTTTCAGGTAACCGTGAATTTCGGAACTCTCACATTTCCACCTTGTGTCAGAATTGTCATTTTTAGAAGAACTTATTGTTCTTAAATCAACCAGCAGTTTAGAGCTTGTTTTGGGTGATTTTTAAAAAAAAAAAAATTGTTTTTGAGTTATTTTTTTTAAAGATATTATGAAAAAGTAAAAATAATTTTATATTTGAGTATTTTATGTAAAAAAATTTTTTTATTAATCAATTATGTTTGAATATAACAATATAAAAATACTTTTTTGTTTATTTATTATATAAAAAATATTTTTTTTAAAAAAAAATATTTTTTAAAAAATGTAAATTATAAATTTTTTAAAAAAATATTTTTTTATTTTTCTAATACTTTTATTTTTACTACTAAAAATTTATCAAATAGATTAAAAAATATAAAAAAATCTTTTTTTATTAAAAAAAAAAATTTTTTATCAAAATAATAGTCCCAAACAAGCATTAAGGAAAATAACTCACATTGCTAACGCGATCCGTCAGAGATCCCAATTGAGGTCTTTGGCTTTTAGCGGTTCGCATGATAAGATTTCGGAGTTCATTGATGCATTGGTAAATTTGAAGGGTTTCACTTGTCTTGATCTGTCTTGTTTGCGTATATCTGACGAGGTCTTGTGTGCTGTTGCGGAAGAAGGCCTTCCCTTGAGGAAACTCTCTCTGCAGTGCTGTAAGGGATATGGATACCATGGGATTTCTCGCTTGTTGAGAAAGTGTAACCATTTGCATTATTTAGATCTTGAGGGCACAGATTTTCTGAATGATCAGCGGGTGGGTGAGTTGTCTTTGCTTCTTTGTAACTTAAACTTTGTGAAAGTTAATAGGAATGAAAAGTATTAAACTATTCTTTCACCTTAGTCTATAACAATAATAAAGATATCTCACAGTATACAAATTCAGTTTAACAATAATGTATTTGGTAAATTTCGAATAGTAAAAATAAAAACACTAGAAAAATCAGAAAAATATCTTTTTTGAGAAGCTGTAATTTACATATTTTTTTAAAATATATTTTTTCTTTTAAAAAAAAATGTTTTTCATGTAATAAATAAACAAAAAATATTTTTATATTGTTATATCCAAATATAATTGATAGATAAAAAGATTTTTTTGCATGAGATACCCAAACATAAAATTACTTTTACTTTTTCATAAGATCTTTTAAAAAAAGATAACTCGAAAAAAGATCTTTTCTTACAAGCTCACCCAAACAAGTCCAAATTCAATTATGATTTTAGTCTTTATCTTATCTTATAGTTACATTTATCTTTATCTCTATCTTATCTTTATATATTTTTATCTTTCATAGGCCAATACTCTATATATACTTAGTTTAACCTTCATAGTTTACAATTCAATCAATAAACAATCAATAAAATATTTTCATTCTTTGCTTTCAAACAAATAAGTCATCGTTGATCTTGATTACAATGGCTACAATGTCTAATGATGAGTTATTAGAGATATTGTCTTTGTTACCTGCAAAAGCAATCCACAAACTCAAATCTTCTTCAAAATTCTTTTCAGAGCTTCCAGAAACTCCATACTTTATAGCAAAACAAGCAGAAAACTCATTGAAAAAAGATCGTCCTTCATGCTTCTTCATTCAAAGAGATGTCTATCTGAATCACCACGACCACGTCGAGTTGCATTCTCTGCCGGGAGAGGAACTTTCCTCCGGCATCCCTGAAAACATGCTAGGATTCATCGCGCGATCGCGGCTCAAGATTCTAAGCTCAAGCAACGGTTTACTTCTTTGTCTTCATCCAACAGAATTATTTATCATCAATCCAGCAACTTGTTACCTTTTACACATTCCCCTCCCCAACCACTTGCAGCAGCGAGAGAATCTTTATAGTGTCTCCATGACACTGGAATGCGACTCTGATAATTACAGGTTGATTCTTTTTGACAATGAAGAGTGGAGTTCACATTTTGATTGCCATGTTTATAGTCATAAACAAGGTGTTTGGAGCTTAAGGAAGAACCGTTTCTTTGCTTGATCTAGGAATTTGATATTTGACATGCCAGTGATTTGTAATGGCGCCATTCACTTCATCTCGGGTTGCTACAGTTATCTTACTGAAGATAGCACTTATTTTAGGCCTTATATCATGTCTTATGAAATCACAAACGGCAATGATGAAAATGAAAGCGTTGAAACCAAGTTTTTAAGGGTTCCTAAAGAAGCAAGAAGGGGTTCTCATGATAACAGTTGCCATATGAATATTTTCAAATGGGGAGAAGTTGCTGGCTATCAAACTATTTGCTTAGTTAGATTGAGAAAGCGTGTGTTTACGGTTTGGATTCTAACAAACTATGAATCGAGTTCATGGAGAAGGATCATGAAGGTGAGAGTGAAAGGAATGGGTTTAGTGGAACAGAACCCTGTGATTAGAGGCTTTACTGTTTTGAATGGTAATCTTGTTTTTGCTACGGAAAAGAAGGTCTACACATATGGTTTAACTAGTGAGAAATATATGGTGCTCTCGGAAATTTGTGACCATGGGTGTGGCTCTACATTTATTCGTTTTATTCCGTATTCAGATACTCTTCGTCCATGTGGAATTGGTGCCAAAAATTTGCGTCCTTATCTTCAATTAAGGAAACATGACTAAGTCAGAAAAGTTAGAATTAGAGACATTAAATTACTTAATTAGGTTTACATAATTAGAGGATGAACAAGAATCTGAATTTTATTTAATATAAAAAAATATTTAGATTCTGAATTTTTTTTTTGCCGTGGTTGAATTTAATCCCATTGTATGATTAACAATTTTAATTTTTATTTTCTCTTATTATTATGGAGAGCTCAAGATAATCTTTATCATATGGGAACTTAAGATGATCTTTATCATCCCATGTAGGAAATAAATGGTATAAGTAAGGAGAATAATGTGAAAGAATTTTAAGGTTGACTGCAGAATTGCAAATGCTCTTGATATGGTATCAGAGCATTGGTATCCTCTTTGAAAAAGATACATAATTATCATTTTTTCGGTGAAAAATTACCCTACTTCTTTTTCTATTACATCCGTCCAAGTAAAAATCCAACATCAGTCTTGGTTACACCTATTCTAACAGGAAACACATTCCCCTCCCCAACCACTTGCAGAAGAAGTTCTCTTATTATTATGGAGAGCTCAAGATAATCTTTTATCATATGGGGAACTTAAGATGATCTTTATCATCCCATGTAGGAAATGAAGGGTATAAATAAGGAGAATAATGTGGAAGAATTTTAAGGTTGATTGCAGAATTGCAAATGCTCTTGATATGGTATCAGAGCATTGGTATCCTCTTTGAAAAAGATACATAAGTTATCATTTTTTCGGTGAAAAATTACCCTACTTCTTTTTCTATTACATCCATCCAAGTAAAAATCTAACATTAGTCTTGGTTACATCTATTCTAACAGGAAACAACTATTATTCATAGAATAGTTACTATGGCCTGTCAGTTTCATCTTGACCTTCTTTTGAGAGTTTCGTCTGCATTCTGTTTCAGCAGTCATGTCTGCATTCTATTTCAGCAAGTTCAATCTACATCTGTTTTAGCAGTTCCATCTGCACTCTTTTTGCGCTCCACGCGCCTTTTGAAGATCAATCTTATTGCGTGCGCCCTCTGAAAATCAATCAACAATCAATAAAAGTTCGCATTCTTTTCTTTTCTTATTCTTTCACAATTTTTTTTTCTTAGGTAGTTCTTTAGTCTCTTAGAAGACCAAGAAATAAACCACTGTTGCCCGCTCATCCACTGAAGCAGAATATTGTGTACTTTCCAACACAACTTGTGAACTTCAATGGATACTAAATGTGTTACAATTTTTACGTATCTCTCCTATCCACCCACCAGTTTTATATTGTGATAATCAAAGTACTCTTCATATTGCTGCTAACCCGATTTTTCATAAACGGACCAAACATTTAGAGGTTGATTGTCACTTAGTTCGACAAAAAGTTCAAATTTTTATTCACTTGGAATAGTCACTTTCCATAAGACAAATTTTTATTTTTTGTTTAATTAATACTTTTAATTAAAAATTAAAAAAAAAATTGGTACAGAACTAACTAACAAATTAACAATATTAACTGAATAGAAAAAAAAAAAGATTCTTTAACTCTGCTTGAGCTTGAGATTATGAAGAAAATGGCGACAGCGACGGCGAAGAAGGTATGCGTGACCGGTGCCGGTGGTTTCGTAGCTTCTTGGCTCGTTAAGCTTCTCCTTTCCAAAGGATACATCGTTCATGGCACTGTTAGAAAACCTGGTACATTTTCTTTTCCCCTTTTTTCTTTCTATTGAAACTCGTTTCATCAAATTTTGTTGGATAATACTCCTTCAAATTAATGCTGAACTGAATCCACAAATATAGAAATACTTCTAATTCGTTATTATTTAATTTTGATTTTTTTTCTTTTTTGTGAGCAGGTGATGAGAAATATGCTCACTTGATGAAGTTTGAAGGAGCTTCTGAGAAACTTAAACTGTTCAATGCAGATTTGTTGAGTTATGAATCCATTTATTCAGCAATTGTTGGATGCAGTGCAGTTTTCCATGTTGCTTGCCCTGTACCTGCATTAGCAACAACTTTCCAAAATCCTGAGGCATGCATCTGATTTCATTCACCTTGAACTTTATTTTAGGGTGGTTTAATTAATTTTTGAAGTTTTTTGTATTAGGGTTTCAATTCATGTATATGACAAATCTTTGAATGAGCCTGGAGTCCAAAAAAAAAACTCAGTTAGTTATTGGCATTAGTTTTGTGTATTGGGGAAACTCATATGATTATGGAGTTAATTAGTGTCTTGTTTGTTGCCCTATTTCTCTGATTCCATTACTAGAAACTAAATTATGTAAGCCTTGCAATTGAAACTATAACTGATTCTCAGGTAGAAATGGTTGAGCCTGCTGTGAAGGGAACTAGTAATGTACTTGAAGCTTCTCTTCAGGCTAAAGTGGAGAGAGTTGTTTATGTCTCATCCTCAACTGCTATTATCCTGAACCCGAATTTGCCTAATGATAAAGTGATTGATGAATCATATTGGTCTGATAAAGAGTACTGCAGAAAAACCAAGGTCTGTATTTTGTTAACATACATTCCTATGACATAATTTTTTCTATCAATCATTATCATCAAGAATGTTTGTTGTGTTATGTTGCTGAACAGAACTCATGTTCCGCATATGATCCAGGAATGGTATCCCTTTTCAAAGATGAAAGCAGAAGAGCTGGCGCTGGATTTTGCAGAAAGAACCGGGATTGATCTAGTGAGAATTTGTCCAACTGTTGTGTTGGGGCCAATTTTGCAGTCAACTTCTCTGAATGCCACTAGCTTGTTTCTCCTCAACCTTCTAAAAGGTGCCAACTAATAATGTTGTTTAGAATGTACTTCTATTTCGTTTCCTTTTATCTGTTGCTTATATTTTCTGGTATATTGTTGAATTTAATCAGTATATCTAAATACATTAATCTGAAGATGTATGAGAAAGTAATAGTAACAAATAAAAAGTAGAGGAAGTACTAATTTGAGTGCAAGTAAGTTTACTGTATTGTGAACTAGAGATCAAGGATTTAAATCATGAAAACAATGCCTTTGTTTGTGGGGATAAGACACTGAGCTTCTTGTGGTGGTAAGTTTTGGAGTACTAGTTAAAATGCTTTATTGTTTTATACAATGATTACATTTCTTCCAATACATAACAGTAGAACATCTTTAGAAATGTGAATCAGTGAAGTTCATTCAAAGTTTGTTCACCACTAAAGCTCTCTTGCTAGATTTTGCTTTTGAATCATATGTTATACACATATACTATAATCCAAACACAAACTTAAAGCAGTGTCTTGTATTTCATTTGATTTATAATTGTTAACATAATTGTCTTCTTTACTAAGCTTGTGTCTCTTCTTGTTTAAGGCTGTGAGCCAGTGGAGAATAAGCTTAAGTGGATAATAGATGTAAGAGATTTAGCTGATGCATTACTATTGGCTTATGAGAAGATTGAAGCAGAAGGGAGATACATATGCACTTCATGCCCTGCTAAACCAAAGGATTTGGTAGAGGAATTGAAGAGTGAATATCCAAACTACAACTACCCTACAAAGTAAGCCTTAGTTTTCACATTTTTGTTGTGATTAAATCAAGTTTAACAATTTGTTATATCTAAGAATAATTATTATGATTGTGTCCAAACCCTAGCTTTCAGAAGAACTGGTTTAACATCACCTTTTTTAATATATATATATATATATATATATATATATATATATATATATATATATATATATAAAGAAATTGTTTAATCATATGCATAGTTAATTAGATTTCTAAGCAAAATTTTGTTATTGGCAGGTTTATTGAGGTGGATTATTACATAAGGTTGAGCTCCGAGAAACTACAGAGACTTGGTTGGAGTTACAGGCCATTAAAGGAGACACTCATTGATTCTGTTGAGAGCTATAAGGAGGCTGGTCTCTTATAATCCAAGTAAATTTGCTTGGTTAATTAGCTGCTGTATATATAATATATGCATGTCTATAATTTGATAGGTATGAATATCTGTTTGTCAACTTAATTAATTAGTGCATTTTCTCAGTTTTAATTGTGTACATTTTAAATTAAAAAAATGATTAAAATTAAGATGGACTAATTTTAAGTGTCAGAAGTGGGATTTGAACCCACGCCCTCTTTCGAAGACCAGAACTTGAGTCTGGCGCCTTAGACCACTCGGCCATCCTGACACATGTGTTCTCTCTCCCTTTTGGGCCTGGGTTAGTTGGTATATTTAATGAGGATTGATATAAAACTCTTCTCACATATTTGGTATGTAATGCTACCTAGTAACTACAACGCATTATTTGGTTGAAGCATTAAGCTATTTTTCGTATGCGTGAAATAAAAACAAATTTATCATGAAAAAAAATTAGCATTCCTAGTTTTTTTTTTTAAATAATACTTTCTAAGTCTGCGTCTAGCAGGCAACATGTTAGGGGGTAGTGATCTCACTTATAGAGTCAAATCAACACGCTTTAAGAAGAAACATTAGAATTTCTTCTGTCGTATCATATTAAATCCCATCAATCAAATCATTTTTTCGAGAAATACCACGGCGTTACACTCCAAAAGAAGCGAGCTACATTTGAGTTAAATTTGGAGATGGAAGTTTTTTTCGTTTCTTGAAAGTGAAGTAAGACTAAGCTTATGAACTTATTATCCTAAGTTGGAACAAGTTAATAGGAGCTCTTTCTTTATTTTCGTCTCATATCCATATTAGTCGGATTAGTAAACATCTATATATTTAGATGCAATAATAAATTGTTGTTTTTAACAAGTGGAAGGTTAGTTAATTCGTCACATTTTTTTATAAAACGAATACAACAAAATGATGTTATTAAATCTAATGAACGCATTCGCTCTAAGAAATCCATTTTATCAGAATTTCGAACACTTTCCTTTTCTTACAACTCACAAGAAAATATTCTCTAAACTAACTTGAGCATTGAAATATTTTTTATAAATTTCCATTCCAATCTTTTCTGAAAATTAAAGTATATCTCGCCTTCAGAAAGGAAGAACGAAACCAATTTTTTCAAAGTCGAGATATACTTGAACAACTTACCACACAAACAATGATTTAATTTTGATATGATTTTCTCTATTCATAATTTGAATATCATAAGACGAAAAAAAGGGATAAGATAAAAACATTAAGGACAAATATAGAAAAACTGAAATCAATATAAAATGTGGGAAATATAACATATAAATAATACTATTCAATAATAATAATAATAATAATTTTTGTAAATTGGATCAATGTTATGATGCTCAAATGAGAAAATTGATCGATATTGTGGGGACTGGGGACTACACCAGATTGAAAGAAAAGAAAAGTGTGAAAAGTAAGATGCTGCAAAGTGAAAATAACAGATCACCATATTAGATGCCATCTAAACAAGAACAAAGCAAAAAAGAGTTTCTAGAGATTCATCCCTTTAGACGACAATTCCATTAGTCAAAACTCAAACATTATCGCTTCTTCTTCTGAAGCTTCTTTCCCTTGATCAACGAAATTCTCAGGTAACTTCTATTTGCATCATTGGTTATTAGATTTCATTTTTAATAATAGGTACATTTTTTTTATTATATATTTCCAAATACCTTAATACATGTCAAACAATAACTCTCTTGTTTATGATTAGATCATTCCTAACTAACAATCAATTTCAATTAATCAATGATCAAGGCCGGCTGATCTGACCATAATCCAAGATTCATAGCCTGAAATTTTTGACACTGCCATGGACTTTTCTCATTATATATATATCCATTTTTGTTTATCACATCATTCAACATTATTGTTATCAAAGCATTAGTTCTAAAAAAATTGTGCTATGGCAGAGATCAAGATGAAGGCATCAGTGAATTTTCCTGATGAATGCTGGGAATCAATCTTCAGATTCCTAGGCCACGGCCGAGACTTGGAATCGGTTTCCATGGTCTGCAAGAGGTTCCTCACAATTTCAAGCCAGCTTCAAGATTCCCTCACAATATTTGATGCAACAACAATGCTCATTCCAAAGCTGTTCTTGAGATTCTCAAGGCTCAAAGTCTTAGACCTCAGTTACTTCAATGGGAACCTCGAAGGCCTGCTTTGTCAGGTTTCACAATCCACCTTGGACCTTGATACCCTTAACCTTTCCAATCAGAGGACACTCCCCATTGATTTGTTCCGGGACATCGGCTCGAAGATGAAGAACTTAAGGGTGTTGATTTGTTCAAACATTGGCTCTCTTTGGGATAGCCATTTGATGATCATGGCCTATTGTTTCCCATTGCTTCAAGAGCTTGACATCAGCTTCCCATTGATTTCAGAAGCAACAGATTTTGGGATCTCAAAGTTGTCTTTGTTGCTCGAGCGCCTTCGCAAGATTAACTTCTCTGGAAACTACTTAGTCACTGATCAATCACTGGTAGCTCTGTGTCAGAACTGTATGACAATTGAAGACATTTCCTTCTTCAATTGTTTTAAGATAACTCAAGGAGGCATTGCTAATGCTATCAATTTCAGACCAACCTTGGCTTCCATAGCATTCAACATTAAGAAAAGAAGAATTCATGGACGTGGCTTGGCACCTATGCCAATTAACTTGGATTTGATTGATTCACTCAAGAGTTTGAAAAGCTTAACTTGTATTGATTTGTCGAATTCTTTTATCTCGGATGAGTTGCTCTTTTCTGTTGCAGAATGTTGTCATTCCATAAAGAAACTCATCCTCCAAGACTGCTGCAATTTCACATTTTCAGGAATATATTCTGTGGTATCAAATTGTCCATTAATACAATGCTTGGATCTTAGAAAAACCGACTTCCTAACCGATCATTGTATTGGCAAGCTATCAATGTTTCTTCTCAATTTAACCTCTATAAACCTCAGTGGTTGTGATCAGCTTACCAATTCAACATTTTACACACTGACAAGAGGTTGTCCTAAACTTGTTGAGATTAAAATGGACAGAACATATCTTGGAGAAGTAGGGGAAGATTCAGATTCTTCTCTTGTTCCGGTTCAGAACACTCAAGTGAAAAGTCTCTATCTGGGTCAAAATATTTTACTTGGTGATCAAAGTTTGATGAAAATGGCTTCTATTTGCCCCAATGTAGAGCTTCTCGACTTAAACTCTTGCGGCAGCATATCGGGAGAATGTGTCGTGAACGTTCTCCGGAAATGCCGAGAGATAAGGCACTTAGGCTTAGCCAATACAGGAGTGAAGCTGTTGAAGATGGACTTTAAAGTTTTGCAACTGAAGGTATTGAACTTGTCAGGATCAAGAATCAATGATGAAGCACTCTCCATAATCTCAAAATGTTGTTGTGGACTAGTAGTTCTGGATATTCAAGGTTGCAACAATGTTACCACAAAAGGGGTGAAAGAAGTGGTAGAAAGCTGCATGGAGTTGAGAGAGCTGAATTTGAAGAACTGTGATTTTGTAAATGATAATTTTGTTGCTGCCTTAGAACTTATAAGGCCATCATTGAGGAGAATAATCACAAACTCTTATGTTGGTGTTTGAGAACGAATAATGCTTGGTGCATAACACTTCATTGTAGAGCAAGGTGAGTAAAAATTATGCAGATGTCTCATGTATAGTATCTGTGTTTGAATTATGTTCATACGAGCATAATATAGCATTGTTTCCATTGGTGTGCTTTTACTATCTGCCTTGTGATTTTTATTGCAAGCAATCTATGTATATATGCATGTGAAATTAGTTATTTATTCAGTTAATTGAATCTTCAAAATAACATACTTTAGAATGAAAGAAGTACCTGATTGTTACTACTACTATGCATTTGTTTATAGTATCTTCACTGATTATTTCATATACATCTAAAGCTCTTGCAATTTTGCAAGGCACAAACTCTTGAATGGTCAAAAACCAATTAACTAGAATCTCTATGTAAGAACCGTATGACAATTGAAGACATTTCGTTCTTCAAATAAGATAACTCAAGAAGGCATTGCTAATGCTATCAGCTTCAGATCAACCTTGGCTTCCATAGCATTCAACATTGAGAAAAGAAGGATTCATGGACGTGGCTTGGCACCTATGCCAATTAACTTGGATTTGATTGATTCACTTTGAAAAGCTAAAAAGTAGGGGGTTCAAATCCAAACCGATCCAAATTAAACCGCTCATCCAATCCGATCCAAACCGAAAATAAATTAAAACCGCACTAATTCGGATTTGATTGGATTCTATTTTTTGCAAACCGCTGGATTGGATCGGATTTCGGATCTACTTTTCATAACCGATCCAATCCAACCCAAACCGCACAATGTGCTATATATAACATGTTCAATTTGTTATATATTTTTTTATTATTCATGTATTATTATTATTTAATAAATATTTTATGTTCAAAATGTTATTTATTTATTTATTTTAACTAACCTATAATTTTATTTCTATTGTTATGTTATCGTTGGCTTTTTAAGATATTGTTAAGACTTGTTATGTCATTGTTGATTATTTAAAATTTGATGTTGAAACTTGTTATATGTATTTAATTTTTTTTATTTAAAAAACCGCAAATCCAAACCAATTCAAACCGCACCACACATAAATTAAGCGTTTGGATCGGATGACTTTTTCCCTTAAAACGGAACAAAACCGCACCGCGAACACCCTACTAAAAAGAACGGACATGTGCCTAAAAATATTTAAAATGAAACACATCCAGTTTTTAGCATTAGAGACGTAAGAGTTTCTTTAATTCATTTTCATATCATGTTTTCTTTCCTGAAAGCTTTTGTTCAAACAAGACTTCAAAAAGGAAGACAGAGAAATTTGATAACAACAAATGCACAAGCGGAAAAAAAGAAAGTTACTATTAAATCATGCTAATTGTTCATATACATCTAAAGCTCTTGCAATTAACAAGGCTCAAGCTCTTGAATGGTGAAAAACCAAAGGTATGAGCAGAACTTCTCCAATAACATGCAAGTCTAGAATTACTACCTTTTAGGAAACTACAAATAATGTAAATTGTGATATATTTACTATATTTTATTTCTCACACAAGTTACTCAAGGAAACGAAAATATTCCCCCCACAATTTAGATTCATAGTTCACTTTCAAATCAAGAATCAGTTACATTAATCAGACCACTTGCCAACAAAGCATCCATGACGCCGGAAGAGATCCCTCTGGCACTCGGTAGGAAAAAATCGAGGCGGAGGTCTTATTTTTCTCAACGATGGCCTTGCAGATACCATCCAAGCAACGACATTAGGAGATACTTTTTCACAAGATGCTAAACTTATCGTTCTTAGTTGCTTGCAATTTTTCACCACCTGCTTTACTCCTCGGGTAGTGATTTTGTGACAACTTGCCAAATCAAGTTCTTTTAACTTACAACAACTCTTTGAAATAAGAGAGAGCTCCTCGTTGCAAATACTCAACTGGGACAAATTCAACACAAACAATGTAGGAACATCGAAGCAAACCCGAAACCGAAATTGAAACAGCTCATGTCCTAACAGAGCTAAGTCCATGCGCTGAATCTTACGACAGCTCCACAAAACATCAATAGCACTTTTTGAAACCCTTCCGCATTTGCTCAAATCTATCATCTCCAAGTTGGGGCAAACCGCAGCAAGCATAGTGACAGTTCCATCATCCAACCACGTATTGCTAGCCAAATAGAGAAACTTCACTTGAGAATTCACAATCAAACAATCTTCTTCTTCCTGCAGCTTCTGCTTTCCAATGCCTGTACTCTCCATCCTGATATCGGTTATCAAAGGACAGTTTCGCATAATGGCTAACAAGCTTAAATCAGTAAGCTTTGCATTATCACTAAGTTTCACAAACTTCAAGTTACTAAGAAGTAAAGACAACTCAACCACACACTGATCATTCAGAAACCCCGCTCTTTGAAGATCCAAATACTGCAAATTGTTACACTTCTTCAACAAATAAGAGATCCCACCATATCCATATCCCTTACAACATCTCAGGGAGAGTTTCTTCAATGGAAGGCTTTCTTCAGCAAGAACACACAAAGCCTGGTCAGATATACTCGAATAGGATAAATCAAGACAATTCAAACCCTTTAAACTCACCAATGCATCAATGAAATCCCAAGTCACATTCCCCTTTCTAAGGTCCTCACTAAAAAACCCATAAGTCAAACAGTTAACCGCCAAAGACCTCAATTCGGGTCTCTTACGAATCGCATTGGCAATGCCTATCATAGAAACAGGACCTGTTTGAATAACAACTAACTCTTGTAGAAACACACAAGTGTGACACAGGGCAAGAAGGTAAGAGTCTCCAAGGGTGAAGTTACCTGAAATAGTCACCTTCCTAAGCTTCTTAAACCCTAAAGTCAAGGCCTTTACCCAATCCGAAACAATATCAATTTTATATCTACGGAAACTCACATCGATTTCTTCGAGGTTTGGGAAGCATTCGGCAATTACATCCAAATCATGACGGGTGTGGGAACAGTTGAGTGACTTCAAAGCTGAAAACTTTTGGGAGAATTGTCGCAACCCATGTGTGGGGAAGGTGAGTTGGTGAGACAGGTCGAGAGAATGGAGTGAGGGTAGGTTGAAGGAAGCGATTTGGGAGAGGAGCACGTTGATGTCACCGGTGAAGCAGCGCGTGATTTTGATGGTCGTGAGGTTGGGAAAACGGCGGAGGAGGACGGGGAGGAGAGGGAGGACACGGTCGGATACGTCGAGGTTGGTGTGGATGCCGTTGGTGAGGGAAAGGAAGTGGCGCGAGACGAGGGAGAGTGATTCGTGATCGAGAGGGTCGCTGAGGTGTTTGAAAACTAATTCCCAACACTCATCTGGTAAATGTGGCTCTTGGTGTCTGCAACATCTTGATGATGGAATCATTGTTGTGAGGAAAGGTTTTGGAGAACGATGATGGGAGTTTGGGGTATCAAGGTGGTTGTGACTTGTGACGTCGTCTTATGAAGAAAAATAAACACAGGAATAATCGAAAGCTATAAATATTGGTTACCTATACTTTTTCAAAGATAAAATTCGTTAAAAGATAATAAGATATGATCATTTAAAAAGGGTGAAAATTCAAGTAAAGTCGACTTTGTAAAGTTGATATTTGAGCGCTGTTGGATGAAATTTAGTCAAATTAGTCAAATCATCTAATGACTCTCAAATATCAACTTGACGTAAAATCGATTGTACCTGAATTTTCACCTTTAAAAAATTATTTTAAAAATATTATTTTAAATTAAAATTTACTTATCTTTAATATACCGAATTTAATGTTAATAAAAATATCTGAATTTTTAAAATATTTAAAATATATAAAATATAATAAATTTCAAATATTTAGTGTCAATTCGACAAAATATTCAAGTTGATCTATTTATTCTTTGTTTATTTTAAAAGAAAAACTAATTTTAAGTAGAAAGACTAATTTAAAAAAAAAAAAACTCTTAAATAACCGTATTTTTTGTTTTAACTAATACCAACCTAATGAACCTATTGATTAATTAAGATTTTTCTTTTGTCAAGGATAATGTGCTATAGTTTGATTGGAATTTTTTGTTTAAATTAAATAAATATAATATTTATTAAAATGGGTAATATTTGGATCATTTATAATTTTAAATATCCATACATATCTTGGATATTGTGGCAAACAAAATTTTTAAAAATGCAAATCTTCAAATTTTTTTAATAGTCACATTTTTAATTTATTATAGACTAATATTTTTAGTGTAAAGAAAGAAAGAATTAACTAGTGTTAATTTAAATATAAGATAACCATAAGGAAGTAAGTGTTAGTTATTTAAAATTTTTCCTCGCATAAATTTATTTGCATGTGTAATATAATGTTTATTGCAGAATTTGTTGTGCATTCACTGCATTGTATCTTCATATCATTTCAACGGTGGAAACTCAGGAGCAGTCGACTTCACCTGAAGTTGATAGTTGAGAACTGTTAGATGAAAATTTAGTCAAATCAGTCAAATTATCTAACGACTCTCAGTTAAACTCAGGAACAGTCGACTTCACCTTAAGTTGATAGTTGAGAGCTGTTAGATGAAAATTTAGTCAAATCAGTCAAATTATCTAACGACTCTCAGTTATCAACTTCACGTGAAATCGACTGGACCTGAGTTTCACCCATTTTAAAATACAAATTAGAGGTTAAAAAAATAATTCAGAGGTCAATTATAATAACACAGAATAAACCTAAAATTCACACGTTTCCTCTCTTTTTTTTCCATCCATCTTCACAAGATTATAAAAAGCCACTTGATACAAAAGTATTAGTGTTCTTGCCAATCTCTATAACAAAGATACTAGTTCAACAAATGTTAGCTTTCTCATACATCATATACCATCCATTCCAAGTTTAAACAACTTGCAATAACAATTCAGGTTCAGAAAATGGAAGTGTAGAAGTTCTTCCTCAATAAACACATAGAAAGGAAACAATACAATTTAGAAGCATTCCTTATCTTTTGGCACACAAGGCCTCACGATTTTGTCTTTACGATAAGGATGCTAGCCGAATCCCCCCACACTCACTCGTCAAAACGCGTCATACTAGAGAGAGGTATCTACACTCTTATAAGGCATGCTTCGTTCCCCTCTCCAACCAATGTGGGACCTTACATTTTGTTTCTCAAACAAGTTACTCAAAGAAACAAAAATGCCTCCAAGAACTCAGGTTCATAGTTCCTTGCAGATGAATCAGTTGCATTGGTTAGATCACTGGAAACAATGCATCCATGCCGCAGGAAGAGATCCCTCTGGCCCTCAGTAAGATGAAATCGAGGCGGAGCAATTATTTTTCTCAACGATCGCCTTGTGAACACCATCCAAGCAACAACATCAGCAGCCACTTTCTCACAAGACAACAAGCTTATCACCCTTAGCTGCTTGCAATTTTCCACTACCTGAGTTACCCCATTGGCTGTGATCTTTTGACAAAAATCCAGTTTTAGTTCTCTCAACCTATGACATCTCTTTGAGATAAGAGAGAGTTCTTCGTCACGAATGCGCAACCATGACAAATTCAACAAACACAGTGTAGGAATTTCAAAGTCAATCCGAAACAGCTCCGATCCTAATCGAGCTAAGTTCATATGCCTAATCTTACAACACTTCCTCAAAACTTCAACAGCACCTTCCGAAACCCTCTCACAATAGCTCAAATCCATCTTCTCCAAGTTGGGACAAACCGAAGCAATCATCTCGACACTTTCATCATTCAAATACGAATTGCGAGTCAAATAGAGAAACTTCAAATGAGAATTCACAACCAAACAATCCTTCTCCACCTTCTGCTTCCCAACACCAGCTCTCTCCATCCTGATCTCAGTTATCAAAGGGCAGTTCCGGATGATGGCGAACAAGCTCGAATCAGAAAGCTTCGAATTCTCACTAAGGTTCACAAAGTTCAGATTACCAAGAAGCATAGACAGCTCAATGACACACCTATCATCAAGAAACTCTGTGCATTGAAGATCCAAATGCTGCAAATTGTTACAATTTCTTAGCAAGGAAGAAATCCCACCATATCCATATTGGAAACAACCCGGCAGTGAGAGTTCCCTCAATGGCAAGCCTTCTTCCGCAGCAACACACAAACACTCATCAGATAAAGGCGAATAAGACAATTCAAGACAAGTAAACTCTTTCAAACTCACCAATTCAAAGAACTTTGAAATCACATCACCCTCACTCATAAACCCAACACGCGAACAGCCAAGAGCCAAAGACCTCAATTCAGGTCTCTGGAGGATCGCATTTGCAAAGCCAATTGGACCTGTTGGGCCAATGAAGTTCGTACTAAGAAGAACTAACTCTTCTAGAAACTCGCAATTCTGACACAGATCAAAAATAGAAGAGAACCAAACAATGTGACTACCTGAAAGATTCACCTTTCGGAGCTTCTTAAACCCTGAAGCCAAGGCGTTTACACGAGATTCCGCATCTGCGATCCCAGAATAATTAGGGTAACTAATATCGATTTCTTCGAGGTTCGGGAAGCACTCAGCAATTAAGTTCAAATCTTTGTCGGTAAGTGAATCCATGAAGGAACAGTTGAGTGACTTCAAAGCTGGAAACTTTCGAGAGAAATGTCGCAACGCAATTGAAGGTAAAGCGGGTTGATGAGAGAGATCAAGGGAACGGAGGGAGGGTAAGTGAGAGGAAGAGATTTGGAAGAGGAGCGCGTTCAGTTCACCGGTGGGGCGCGTGAGGTTGATGGAGGTGAGGTTGGGAAAACGGCGGAGAAGGGCGGGCAGGAAGGGGAGGACATGGTCGGAGACGGTGAGGGAGGTGCGGAGGCGGTTGGTGAGGGAAAGGAAGTGGCTTGAGACGAGGGAGAGTGATTCGTGATCGAGAGGGTCGCTAAGGTATTTGAAAACTGATTCCCAGCATTCATCTGGTATGTGTTGTAGGTTTGAATATTCAGATTCAGAATCTGATGTTGAAGATGACGAGGACATTGAGATGGATTGGGACTTGGGAGATAGATGAGTGGAAACTGGAAATGAAGGAAGATGAAGATGAGATGAAACTCAATAGGAATCGGTTGACTGGTTTCAAATTTTTCACTACATACAAATCAGTCTCGCTTAAAACGATTGGTTAAGAGAAGAGATTAAAAGACTGAGACTGAGAGATAAAAATTAAAATAAATTTTAGTATTTTGTTTAATATAAAGTATGAGACAGAAATTGAAATAATAATTAAGTTCTAATTTAATTTATACAAAGTAAAATTAAAATTAATTAATTAAAATGAAAATATTTTAAGTATAAAATATTATTAAAATTTCAGTCTCTGTCTTTAAATATTTCAGTCTCTCAGGTAGCGTTTGGTGAAGAGACAGAGACGAAAAGACTAAGACTGAGAGACAGAGACTAAGAGATATGGATTGAAATAAATCTCAATATTCTGTTTGGTGCAAAATGGGAGACATGAATTGAAACAAGAATGAAATTCTAATTTAATTTGCAAAAAGGATAAAATTGAAATTAATTAATTGAAATGAAAGTATTTTAGGTATAAAATGTTATTAAAGTTTCAGTCTCTATCTCTAAAAATTTCAGTCCCCTGTGTCCCTACTTTTTGGAAGTACTGAAATACTGAAATTTTAGAGACAGAGACAGAAATTTTAGTACCAGTCTCTGAACTAACAAACACGATACTGAGTCTCAGTCTTTCAGTCTCTGTCTCAGTACCTCAAAACAAACGCTACCTCAGTGTTTGAAAATACTAAAATACTGAAATTTTAGGATAGAGACAAAAATTTTAATACCAATTTCTGAATCAACAAACATAATACTAAATCTGAATTTTCTAATCTCAGTCTCTCAAAAGACTAAAACTCTTCTATTATTATGTAAAATTAATATGTAATTATTTTTATATAAAATTAATATTTAAAAATTATTAGATAATTTAATAAGTTTAATTAAATTATTATTTAATAATTTTTAATTATTAATTTCAAAAAATAATTATATGTAAATCTTTATTTTTTTTAAATATTGTTGAATTAATCTAACCAAATTTAATCATCCCTGATACAAACATTTGACATTCAAGATTAATTTACCTAATAAAAATTAAATTATTTGACTAAAAAAATTTAAATTTCTAGCCGGCCAATGTCTAACTAAAAGTTATTTAATTAAAAGTAGATGACTTTCTATTGAAAAAAAAATTTACTTTAACATTTGAATTTTTTTTAAATTGTGATAATTGAGCATGAAGTCCTTTATAAGGTATGTTGAATGTTGATGTTAATAGTAGCAACATAACTCATGAATCAAATGGAATTCAAATCCTAATTACAAAAGGAAAATATCTCATGTAATTTATATAACAAGGTTGGCATATTCATATTCATATAATAAGGAAATTTGTAACAACACTAGTTCAACATATATCTAGGCAAGTTTTACATTCACAATAACAAGACAGATTAGCCAATGAGTAATAGCTCAAATGGCATAGACTTTCCATACTCAATTAAGAGGTTGCGGGTTCGAGTCACCTATCTTTTCAAATTTTGCTAATGAGTAATAGCTCAAATGGCATAGACTTCCCATACTCAATTAAGAGGTTGCGAATTCGAATATCTTATCACCAATAGAAGACAAATCAAGACAAGTCAAACCCTTCAAACTCAACAAGGCATCCATGATGCCTAGTTTTCCAATTTCAATTTTAATTATCATAAGCTAAACATTTTTTAGTTTTAATTTTAATTTTTTCCCTCTTCCCCAATGACAATAAATATTGTAAATCTGTAATCAACAATTGGCAGCCTGCACTTTTTGACACTCCATCAAGATGCTAAACATCCACATCATACACTTTTTATTTATATTATCAAGCCAATTCTATCCGGTGTCAGGTGAAGCCGACTTCCACGTGAAGTTGATACCTGAGAGCCGTTAGATGAAAATTTAGTTAAATCAATCAAATTATCTAACAACTCTCAGGTATCAATTTCACTTAAAGTTAACTTTCACCTGAGTTGTCACCTTCTATCTTGCATCATCACTTGTACAGTTGTACTACACCCGCTCTTACTCTTAACTTTGAAGCCAATCCTGTTTTGGTATCAGCCTTTCTTTTAACTTTTTAAGATCAAGGTCTATGACTCTATGTTAAGATATGGAAAGGAAAAACAAAATTAAGCTTATTATAGTAACATCATTATCCAATTATTATAACTAAACACACTTCACATTAATACATTATAGAGTAATCTTATAATTACATGTCTTTTTATGAATCAAATCCAATTAAGTTAAACAATAAAATTTAGAATAATATTACTCATAATTAATTTTTGTTATATTAGATTAATTTAATTAGATTTAATTCATAAAAAAAAGTTAGATGTATAACATTATTCCACGTTATACAATACAATAATAGAACTACTATTAAGTAGCAAGTAATATATATTAGTACTAATACAAATAGATATAGATAATTATATATAAGTTATACTATTTGTATATTAAAATCAGTCACTAAAATTAGTTAGAGTCTAAAATATATGTTAAAAATATAAATATACATTAAAAATAAATTAAACTATACGTATATTTATATATAAATATATTAACAACTGATTTTAGTAACTGATTTTAATGTACAAATAACATTTTTAATTATATATTGGAGTAGACAATTGACCATTAACAATTTCAAATCCCAACATCTTACACCACCGCGTATTGTTGAATGAAATTTGAAATTTTGAATCATAATCACAAGCACGAAGAAAAGTTAGATTCCCCATTAATTATTATTGTAAATTCTAATATGCATGTGGTTATATTTTATAATGATAATGTAAATGTTATTAAAATCAAAATTTTTTATTATTTGATAATTTTTTAAATAATATTTGTTAAGAAATATTATTAAATAATAAAAAATATTATTTTAATTTTAATAATATTTTATAATTATTGTAATCACCATATCATACACTTAATAGAATGAGCATATTATTTATACACATATATAATACAATTTATAGCCGGAAATTAAAAAAAAAAAAAAAAAAAAAGAGAGAAAGCATATAAAACATAAAACCAAAAAGCCGAATAAAGGAAGGAAGGACTCGTCAGTTTCCTAAGGGTGGTGGCAACAACTCTTCCGGCGATGGTGGCACTTCCCGTGGCTCATCAGGAACAAGCCCCTCTGGTAGTTCCGGCGGCGCAAAGAAAACATCTGGTGGTTGATCCGGCATGGTAAAAGCCGGTGGTGTCTCCGGCATGGTAAAAGCCGGTGGTTGATCCGGCATGGTAAAAGCCGGTGGTTGATCCGGCATAGTAAAAGTCGGTGGTTGATCCGGAAGCTCTGGAACCAAAGGTGGTGGCAACAAAATATCCGGTGAAGGTGTTGAAAAAAATGGTGTTGGTTCTTGAGGGTTACCTGGATATTCCGGTGAAGGAATGACAATATCTGGAACAGTTGGTGTTGGTGTTGATAGAAATGGAGGTGATGAGGAGAATGGATCAATGGGTGGCGGCAGCACCGGAAGCTGCGGTGGCAACTCCGTTGGTGGTGTCCAAAACGTGGGGACAAGTGGCGGCGGAAGTAGAAAGGTGTCTGGAGGAGAAGGGTTGATGGGGACAAGTGGCGGTGGAAGTAGAAAGGCGACTGGAGGAGAAGGGTTGGTGATGAAGGGGTTTGGAGGTGATAGCCATGGAAATGATGGTTGTGTGGGAGGATCAAGGGCAATTGGCATTGGAGGTGGAATTACTAGCGGTGGTAGTGTGGGGAATGGCAATGGTGGCGGCGGCGATGGGACTAGCGGTGGAGCCGGTGGTAATGGTAGTGGTGGGGATGGTGTTGGTGATGGAGTTGGTAATGGACAACAAGGTATAATAATTGGTGGCAATGGACAACAAGGAGCAGCAGGTGGTGGTGATGGTGGTGGTGGTGGTGGTGGACATGCAATAATAATAATAGGCTTAGGGGGTGGTGATGATGGCGGCAATGGTGGAGGTGGCGATGGCGGCAATGGTGGCAGTGGAGAAGGTGGTAATGGTGGTGGAAAATATTGGACTATTGGTGGTGGTGGTGGTGGTGGTGGTGGAGGAGGTGTGATTCTTGGTGTGTAAGTAATTGGTGGCGGAGGAGATGGATATTGATATACTATTGGTGGCGGTTTTGGTGTTAGTGTTGGTGTTTGATCAAATGGGTTTTGAGGGCAAGGAGAAATAGGAAAAGGCCATTGGCCACAAGTTTCAAATAGATAAAGGAAAAATGGGTCACAATTATTTGGTGATGATGATGATCTCCTTTTGCTTCTTTTGTCTCTTGATCTTTTCCATTCTTCTTGTTTGTTTTGGTGATGTGGCCTTCTACCTTCTACAAGAGGCAGCAATGTAAACAAAAGAAGTAGTAGAATTGTTATAACAATCACAATATTTGATCTCATTTTTGCTTCACTTGCTTCATGTATGTTTTGGTAAGCTACTTTACACTCTCAAATTGCAAGATACTAACTATGATTCTATATTTATATACATACATATCCAAGATTCCAAGAAATGCATTATGTTTTTCTTATAAAAACTTAAAACACCCTTATCTTGTTATAATTAGATCCTTCTTTATAGAAATAATTGCAAATATTTGAGATTTTATAAAAGATATAATTTTCTATAGGGAAAGTATATGAACCAAGAGGTGATCAGCCAAAAAATAAATAATTTAATTAATTTATAATTATATTTAATTAATTTTATTTATTTTTAATTTATAATATTTGATATTAATTGCTTCTCACTCTAAATTAAAATTTTGAATTATACGTTGGAGAAATAAGGGTGAAAATTACGGAACTTCCAACAATCCTGATTTTTAGTATATAAAAAAATTTATAAAATATATAAAAGAACATCAATTTAGTATGAAAAAGAAACATTTTGATACTTAGTAGAAGAAACATCCTAATGTCTAGCATAAGCACCATTCACGTAGAAATTTTGAATTTAATCAGAGACATTTAGTTGGTTTTTGGCTGGTACCCTCTTGATTCTTTAGCATTGTTGTTTTCTATATATATATATCTTAAAAAATTGTTATTATTAACTACCCTAGAATACAATGAATCTATAGCTGTGACGGAATTAATTTGACACGGTTGCTTGAAGTATTATTATTCACTGTTTTACAATTGGATTGATGATCCAAAAAAAATATTATAGTGAATATTAATAAAAGTTTTTAAAATATTAATAAATATATGATAAAGGAAATAAAAATACAAATCATATAAATTTTATAAAGAATATAATATTAATCAGCTAGACACTTAATTAACTATTTTGCTGCTGTACTCCATATGTATGATTGTGTTATCAAATTGAGTAGAAGACTTAATGTAGCATGCACAATTAGAAGAGAAATAAATACCACAGTGGGAAACCTTTTAATATATCTGAATCGGCACCACCAACTATGAACACTCTCACATTGACACATCACACATAAATAATCAAAATAATGTTAGAGGCATTTTCTTTGTTTGAGTTTAAATACATGTAAAAATTTGAGTTTTTAAATTAAAATTTATTAATATATTAAAAATTTAATTTATATAATATTTTTATGTTTTTTTTTTAATTAATAATCTTAACATGTATTGTTAACTAAATTGATTTTGTTTTCATTTCACTTTCTTTTTTTTTTGTCTGCAAAAAATCCCCAAGACTTAAAGGAACCGAAGACTTGTTAGTTTTGAGAAAGTGAAAGTGAAAGTGAATTAATGTGGGATGAAGGTGTGCCTAGTTGTATGTGCCTACTTCACTACTTATCTTCAATAGCACTACTAATGTTAAATTGTACGGGGCTGAAATTAATTAAAATGTTGTAACTGTAACGTGTATAGAACCCAGTCTTGGGTTGACATTTATATGTTACTTACACTTTGCGTGTCAAATCCTCATGCAAAGTATTTGCATGCAATAGAAAGTAGAAACTAGAGATGCAACAGAAAATTTTGAAGTCACAAATATTGTAGAATATGAGAGATTGTAAATAGGAATGGGGATATCTAAATGTGGGTAGCTGTGGGGTTGGCGAGATATTAAAAAATGAGAATGAAGATAGGAGCAAAAATCATTCTTTGGAAATAACAATGGAGATAAAGATAGGTTTAGGTAGCATGTATAGTAAAGACACTTAAGTTTATTATTAGTAGTGAAAGATTTTAAATTTTTTTTATTTAATAGATGTAAAATGTATTGAAATTTTTTTTTGTATTTTTAATAAAAGAAATTTAATTTATAATCTTAATATGTTTTTAGGACACAAGATAAATTAACCATATATATAACTATAACAAAGTAGTAAAATCAAAATAATTGTCATGTAATAAGGCCTAAATGGTAACTATAATTTTTTATGATAATATTTTGGTTTTTTAACATATATAAGGCCCAACAGGTCAAAAACTAATTCGTTGCGGATCTAAGCTCCATTTAAGGGTCTATTGCTGGCCAATGGGTTGCTGCATGCACAAGGCGGGATTCAAACTCCCAACACTTGTTTAAGCGAACGAGTGAGCTGACCATTCGACCAAAGGCGAGAGCTTATTATTCGACTAACTTAAATTGTTTTTTTTTTTTTCTCTTTTTTTTAGTTATTCATGGTACCCCAATCCAACAGATCAAAAACTAATACGTTGTGAATTTGAGTTTCATTTAAGGATTTGTCGCTGGCCAATGAGTTGCTACATACACAAAACAGGACCATTCAACTAATCCAACCTTTTTTTTTTTAGGTCGGTAGATTGGACAACTCTTAATCCTAGGTACCCCAATGGATTAGACAACCCCCAATTCTAGGTACATAACATACCCACCACTCCTCACACATTTTATCACATTTTTCCTCAATTGTATTTTCTAGGGTTTGAACCCTAGACCTTTGAGGTGGGGAGGGGGAGATATGCTATTAGAGCCAAGGCTCATTGGCCAAGCTTTTTTTTTAGGATTTGAGTTTTTTTTTCATTTTGGACTTGGATTCATTTAAGATTTTTTGGTCCAAGAATAGGCCCATTTATAGAAAAGCCCAAGAGAGAGAGAAAGGGGGGAGTGGGGAGGAGCTTAAGGAGTTTGGTGGATGTTGTTTACTACACAGAAGATTCTTCTGAGTTGAGGAATTTGCATGTAGAGCATGTTTGTCTGGATTTAAATTCTTCAAAGTTTAAATTTCACTTTAAAAGGTAAAGTGTGATCCTAACCATTTATTTCATAAGTGGAGCCAAGAAAAAATATAAGAGAAAAATCATTCAATAACGAGAGATCACACTTTACTCTCTAAAATGAAAATTGAAAATTCAGAGGATCCAAATTCTGTTTTCCTTTCCAGATTTTGTAGCTTCCACCAATAATCAAATAAGATTTTAAATGTATATTTTCTCCATGTATATGTGCTATTGTGCCCTGTAAATAAAAATGTAGATTATCTTTGCTTTTTTTTTTTTCTTAATTTGGTCTCATTTTAAAAATTTAGCAAAGTTGAATTTCTAGATAATAAATATACTTTGCATTTGAGGAAGAACAGATCCATCTTTAAAATCCAGTATTTCACTACCACTTAGGACAATGCAGACCCAAAATAAGAAACTAAAAATAAAAGCTAAATCAATATGGTGTCCAAAAATATTTAATGTATATATAATAAAAAAAAAAACATATCAAATTCATTAGGTAGCTGCACCCAACCTTGGATTGTCTTGCACAATCTCAAAACTGTTGGATTATTTCAAAGCCTCTCCAAAAAAATGAGGACTAGTTAACATAGTAAAGGAAAAAGGACAACAAAGATGAACACTACCAATCTTTTCCTAAGATTCTACTAATAACTAATAATATTTCCTAGTAGAAATTGCTATATTTACTCAAACAGTGTAATTTTGATTCATTGTCTCAATGTCAAGTCCCTTGAGCCTCACAACAGACTCAACATGCCCTTTCAATGTGTGAAGCTCCCTTAATCTACAAAACAATAACATGGTTCAACTTTAAACAAGACATATAACAAAAGCAAGCATTTCATAATACAAAAATGTTATTCATACCAAATTTTGTATATTTAGACCTTCAAAAAAGTATAAATAACATTATCTAGATAAGAAAAAAGACAGTCGGGTGTACAAGCATCCGAATCCAGAAAAAGGACACCCAAAGAATATTTTCGTCATCTTTTAAGAGATAATATACCTTGCAATTTCGGCACGTTTTTTAGCCTGTTCTGCGATTTCAGTCAATTCCCTATAATCATTTCCTGTGTTCAATATATCTGCAGCTTCAGGTGGATTTAGGTTATGTCTGGTGCGTTCTTCACGAGCCCATTGCGCTTCGCGCTCTTCCTTTCCATAACCTTTCTTTGATGAGAAAGCAACCTACACCATACACCAACAAAAAAAAAAGGTTAGCATGTATAAAATTAGATATATGCAAATTCAGAATGCATATAACACTTTAAATGTTAACCTTACATACCCTATTTTCAGTAATATTGTTCCATGCCTTGCCACTTAAGGAATAACGGATAATGAATTTAAGAATATCCAATGGGATATAAATAACGAGACTGTAGAGCCAAATGACACCAGCCCAACCCCATCCAATTCCTTTGATTTTTGCAAAGCCAAGGTTTGCATACACAGCCAACAATGTTGCAACCTAACATGAAAAAAAATATGATTAAATTTGAAACTCCTTTGAAGGAGAAAATATTAGCAAAACAAAATAGTTTTTTTTTTTGTTACAACTTACCAATTGTGCTATGATAAATGCTGTGAGAAGCAACAAGCCAGGCCTTTCAACATAAGACCAGCTCCTTGATCTGGTAACAAAGATGAGAGCCTGACTTATAATACTCACTTGAAGATAAACAGCTGATGTGAGCTCTGTTTCGCTACCTCGGATCGATTTTACGCCGAAATGGTTCTGGAAATGTTGCTTTTTCAATCAGTTTCTTGTGTTGCAAGTAAACTAAAAAAAAAATTATCAGTCACCTAACATTTCTCTTAAATAATTCTTTTCTTACCGAGGCGAAATCGGTTGCATAAATAGCCCAAAAGAAGAAGACTGTGGTGACGGCGAGGTAGGTTCCAAGAACAATGCCGGTTGTGAAAATCTCATTTAGCTTCCATGAATCTGGAGTAGGAGATGGTTTCACCCTATCCTTGGAAATGGTCATGATAGTTCCATCATTGAGTATGGCAATTACCAAAACCATGAAGGGTGAGAAATCAAACTTCCAAATAAGTGCAAGAAGCATGAATCCCAAGACAATTCGAATTGTTATGGAAACAGCATAAATTGTGTAGTTCTTCATCCTCTGGAAAATAGACCGGCTTGTCAAGACTGCGCTTACAATCACGCTTAAACCAGGCTCTGTCAAGACTATGTCCGACGCGCTTTGCGCCGCGTCGGTCGCATCCGCCACTGCAATTCCAATGTCTGCCTTCTTAAGTGCCGGTGCATCGTTGACACCGTCTCCGGTCATTCCACATATGTGCTTCCTTTCTTGGAGTCTCCTTACAATTTCATATTTATGCTCTACACCCAACATTAGTAATTAACTTGCACTCTAAGTAATGTTGGTTAAGATTTCAAAAATAAATTGAATTTTGAAATTCTTTTTAATGCTTTTACGATGACTGCTTAAATGTTTGACTAAACTGTTTAACATAATACGTATTAACATCTTACCTGGGAAGACACCGGCAAAGCCGTCAGCTTGCTCGATAAGATCATCCACCGGAATTCCACCAAAGGTACCATCCTGGTCATTGCCAAGGAGGGAGGAAGAAGGGTACATATTACTTCCCATGCCGAGGCGGCGAGCCGTCTCCTTGCCAATAGCTAGCTGATCACCTGTGATCATCTTGACATTGACTCCGAGTTGAAGAGCCGTGTGGATGGTATCCGCACTGTCGTGCCTAGGCGGATCAAAGAGAGGCAGGAGGCCTACGAATTGCCATGGGCCTCCTGCACTTTCTTTGGTCTTCTCTGGCACTTCCTGAGAAAAGATAATTTTTTTAATAACTAATCATAATTTTTTTTTATATAAAAAAAAAGTGTAAATTTCAGAACTTACTTGTCTAGCAATAGCAAGTGAACGGAGGCCTCTGTCAGCAAAACCATCAATGATGGAATGAGCTTTGTTCTTCACATCTGCCCTTAGATTACAAAGAGATATAATCTGAAACCAAAATGCAATGTGAGCTATACAGTAAACACTATACATTATTGAAACTAATAATATAAAGAGGAGTGATAGGAGTCAGCAATTTTTATGTTTTGTAACTATCAATTGACCATCAATAATGTTTTTAATGGTGTGAGATTACATCCAATGGTGAGAAATTATTCGCTTTTTTTTTATGATTAAGTGTTGGCACAAAACACAAAAATTACTGACTTCCTAGACTTTCTCTAATATAAATAAAAATTTAAAATTACCTGCTCCGGCGCACCTTTGCTTACTCGGTGCCAGTTACCGTCGGCATCGATGTATGTTATGGCCGTGCGCTTGTCCACTGGATTGAAGGGCAAGAAATGCACCTCTGTAATGCCATCTCTTGCCTATAAGGAGCAAGAGAAAGTTGCAAACATAGTTATAAGCTTGCAAATATTTTGGTACATCAAGACTTAATTATAAATTTAATAAAATTATAAAGACGGAGAAAAGAAGTAAATATATATTATATAAATATAAGAACTTAGTAGAAGGAAGCTATGTAACGAACCTCTTTTGGATCACCTAACATTCCAACAATGCAAGCATCAATAGCATCTTGGTTCTCTACCCTTGATGCTCTAGCTCCAAGCAAAAGTACAGTGTCTTTGTCCACATCTTTTGCAAAAGTCTGTAATACAAACAAGATGAATGATAGGTCGACACAGAATACAAGTGAGTACGAAGAAGATTACATTGAATAAGACGAACCTCGATCAAATTTTTGTCGACAGTGAGCTTGTTGAGTGTTAAGGTGCCAGTCTTGTCACTGCATAGAACATCCATTCCAGCCATTTCTTCAATGGCTGTCATCCTCTTAGTGATGGCACCTTGTTCAGACAACCTATGGGAACCAATAGCCATTGTAACTGACAACACTGTTGGCATGGCAATGGGAATGCCACCAATGAGAAGCACCAAGAGATTGTCAATTCCACTCCTGTACGGTCTATGTTGAACTGGATACATAACAATAATCTCTACTAGCATTCCCAATGCAATTGAACAAATGCAGAAGTTTCCAATCGCTGTCAACACCTAAACAAGTTAACCAATCAATCAGATTCATGTCAAAGAATAAATCAGACCGTAAAAAAAACCAAGGAGAAAACGACAAATAGGTTCCTAACTTTTTGTTCCGTGAATATTTTTGTCCCTGACCATTGAAAAATACTTTTAAGTCTCTCATCTTCACAAAACTTGGACGGATCAGTCCTTTCGTTCAAATGCCTCCATCAGGGACTGATCCGTCCAAATGCCTCCGTGAGAGACTGATTCGTCCAAATTTTGTGAAGGTCAGGGACTTAAAAGTATTTTTCAATTGTTAGGAACAAAAATGTCTACGGAACAAAAAAAATCAGGAACCTATTTGATCAAAATTGACATAAGATTTTGATAGAATAGTACCTTTTGGAAGTGGCCAACTTGGTTAGTGCTGTCTACCAAATGAGCAGCCTTACCAAAGAAGGTGTGGACTCCAGTGGCAATGACAATGGCTTCAATCTCTCCCTGTTTTACTGTGGATCCGGAGTACACTTCAGCACCTGGATTCTTTGTTACAGGCAATGATTCACCAGTCAGTGCTGATTGATCAATCTTCAGTGGATCCCCTTCTAAGAGACGAGCATCTGCTGGAATTATGTCACCTAATTTTATGCTTATGATGTCTCCAGGGACTAATATAGCAGCTTCCTCCTCATTCCATTTTCCATCTCTTAAAACCTTACAATCAAATACACACCATCTCAAAACTGTTAGAATAAAAAATAATAACTATATTTTATACATATATGTCTGGTATTAGAATAACGTTGTTAGAAGAACCTTAGAGGATCAGCAGAATTTATTATTTTTAGCCGTTCGTTAGCCTTCAATGTTTAAAAATGTGAGTTAAAAATAATAAATTCTGATAGTCATCTAACGTTCTCGTGTTATTATAACAAGAACAAGATATTGGATTTTGTAGAAGTTTACATTATACCTTGGCTTTTGGAGCAAGACCTGCCATTAGTGCTGCAGCAGCATTACCTGCATTATTTTCTTCTATGAAGCTAATGGTGGAGTTGATAAGAAGCAGAGCTATTATTCCTAAAAAATCTGGCCAATCTGGTGGTTTGTCCTGTTAAGGAATGATTTAAAAAATAATAATAATAATTAATTAGTAAAAAAGAACAAAAGTTAAGTAACTAGTGAAATATTAGGCATTTTAAGGGTTATATTGTAATTACCCCTCCATTGGCCAGTACAATTGCCATTATTGCCGCAGCTTCCATAACCCATGACAAAGGATTCCACATAAAGCCCAAGAATTTCAGGAATTTGCTTTCCTATATTTGAAATTTTGATCAATGTAAGATAATGTCTAATTCATTAAGATTAAATCTTATAAAACATTGTTATGTAGAACAGACTAAGATTTAAGATTTTAATTCTTTGCCTTCTTTTCTTCCAACTTGTTGGGACCGAAAAGTTCCAATCGATTCTTGGCATCATCACTTGTCAATCCTTCCTTTGTGCATTTCAATTTTTCAAACACTTCTTCCAATGGTAGTTGTGCCTAGAACACAAGCAAGTAGATATTATCACAATTAAATTGGCAAAGCTTCATATTTAAAATATAAAAATCTAAAGCTTTATAACATAGTTGAGATGTGAATGTTTTTAACAACTTTTTTTTTTTTTTTCTGTTGCCCACGGTATCCCCCATCCCGACAGGCTAAGGACTAATCCGTCGCGGATCGGAGCTCCATTTAAGGATCTGCCGCTGGCCAATGGGTTGCTGCATGAACAAGGCGGAATTTGAACCCCCAACACTTAGCTTAAGCGGACGAGTGAGCTGACCACTCGACTAACCCAAGTTGGCTATGTTTTTAGCAACTATACATGATTAAAAGGATGCAAAAAATTTCATATTGATTTAATGACATAGAATGTTAACATATATAAAAAAATTGCCAAATTCAAAGCTGATAATCAAAAATAAAAATAAATAAATAAATCCAATGATTCAAAGCATTATACATAAGGATTAACGAGGAATCATAATTTTTCACCAAACAGGAACATAATTCATAGGCAGAAATAAATACATTGAAACAAAAAAAAAAGAGAAATAAGATATAATGAACACTAACAAGATCTACGTTCTCCGATTTGATTTCTTCAAGACTTTCCATGGCTAAAATCCTCCAATTGCACCTTCAGTGATGATCCTGTATTGTATTGTTATAGCATCAATGTATAGCCAAGAATTAAAAGAGAAAATAAATCAGAAAGTGCATTCATTATTTTACCTCACAAAGTGTGAATCTTCACACAGTGTTTGTAGTACACTGAAGTAACTTAAGACTTTGCAACTTAACACTTTACTTTGTAACAGAAAACGCAGATTTTGTAGGGGGATGGATTATTATTCCAAGTTTAATTTTTCCTTCTAATTGAAATATTGGACTTGGTCCTTTGCCAAGCCTATATAAAGGTTTTTTCAATTTGATATTTATAAAGTCACCAAAAAAAAAATTTGATATTTATAAAATAAATTTTTAATTTAATTAATCTTTCCTATCTTTTCATATTCAAATTAAATTCGTTATAGATCAAATTCTAGATAATAATAATAATAATAATAATAATAATAATAATAATAATAATAATAATAATAATAATAATAATAATAATAATAATAATAATAATAATAATAATAATAATAATAATAATAATAATAATAATAATAATAATAATATAAG
Organism: Arachis ipaensis; assembly: GCF_059453495.1. Lineage (NCBI taxonomy): Eukaryota > Viridiplantae > Streptophyta > Magnoliopsida > Fabales > Fabaceae > Arachis > Arachis ipaensis. The sequence goes on along the minus strand of NC_142444.1, from coordinate 1,468,148 downwards.
ATATTCTATGAGATTAAGTTTGTTACTTTTATCTTTCTCACATGATTAATGTGCTTAATTAATTCTTTTTTATTTTTTTCTTAACTATTGCAAATAGAAATATTTTTCCTTTTGTGTATATGTGATTAAACATTTGCAAAATTTAAGCAATAAAACTAAAATTTTGGCTAGCCTCGTCATTTTAAGTATGTTAATTTCTTTTTGGTAATGTATTTTGAAAAGGTCATTCTTTGATAAGTGAGAAATTATGACGCTAAATACAATTAATTAATTACCATTATTATAATTATAATTATAAAGTTTATGCTTTTTATAGATAAATTTTATATATGTATGTATTTATAGATAGTTAAATAATGAACAACTATAATATGTTTTTTAGTCCAAATAAACAAGATTGATTTACTTTATTTTTAGAATTTTACATAGTTTCATTGTCACTCTTTTTTCTACTAATTTTTCATACAATTATACAATACAATGTTGAATGGTATTATCAAATAAAAAATGGAAATATTAGTAATTAAACTCTTTAATTTGTAACAGATCTTTAGGAGGTTAGTTCCTATAAGAGAGGATCAAGTCAATATTCGATTGCAATCTGAAGCTATAGTTTTCAAGTGTCTCCTTAATTAATGTTTGATTAAGAATTTTTAAATTTATTCAATTAGAATAGAAAAACTATATAAGCCTATTATCTTTTATCTTTATAAAATTAGAAGATATCTTTTTGAATCTTTTCTCTTTGTACCTATTATCTTTTATTTCTTCGATAGTTATGAATGTTAGTTAAACCTTTCAAGTTGATTTAAATATAAACAGTTAAATAATAAACTATTTTATAAATGGCTTGACTTTTTTGTTATATGAATGAACATAAATAACAAATTTTTGAGTGCGAATATAAGGTGGTATTTCAATCCAATTCAACTTCAATTTTGTTATTAAAAAGTTACATTTTATGTTTTAAAAAATAAAAAATATATATATCTGAATTTTTTGTGATTCAAATTAAAAAACCATTAAAAGAATAATCATTACTCTTAATTCTATTATTCATAAAATTTAATTTTCATAAAATAATTGTATTTTTTAAATTTAACTACCAAATTTATATTTGTGATACATACTTTTAATTTTAATGTTTATTTTTAATTTCAACATATATCTGAATAACTGATTTAATGATTTTTTTATTTTAAATATACTCGAATAACTAATTTATTGATTAATTTTATGTGACATTTGAAGAGGAAACAAAGCGTGAACCATATTTTAGGTCTCCACAGTCTACACCCAATTTTCATTCTTTTCTCTTCACAATCTATTTATTTTTTCTATCTATATCCAAATAGACGCCAATTAGATTTAAAAAATTAATGAGATATAATGTAAGCTAACAAGATCTACCTTTTTGGATTTGATTTGTTCAATAATTTCCATGGCTAAAATCTTCCAACCTCCAATTGCATCTTCAGTGATGATTCTTTATTGTATAGTTATACCCAATGTACAGCCAAAATTAAGAGAGAAAATAAATCACAAAATGCATTTATTATTTTACCCACAAAGTGTGATTTTGATTCAAACGGTGTTTGTAGTACACTGAAGCAACTTAAGACTTTGCGTTAGTCACCTTATTTTGTAACAAAATTAAAAAAAAAAAAAATTTGCAAGGGGATCAGCTAGAGAATTAAACCGGACCATTTTGAATGTTTTTGATAATTTCTAATTGATATATTATTGTGGGATGAACTAGAGATGACTTTGAAGCTGTTGGGAAGGAAAGGTGGTTATTAAGCAATTGGAGAATTGCCGTGTTCATTTAATGCTTTTTCTCTTCTGTTATCCATTATGCTGAACTTATTAAAATTAGTTTGAAAATTCTGTTAATTTTTGTTAAAGCACGTTAATTATTATGCTGATTTTGTTAAAATTATGTTTAAAAATTTTGTTAATAATTTTGTTAATCTTAATTAAATATAGTTAATTTTTGTTAATCTTAGTATATTTATTTATTATTTTATTATAAAACGGTTATTCCGACTGAACTACAGTTAATCCGATTTTCAGAACTTTGATTATTATTCTAAATTTAATTTTTTCTTTCCTATCTTTTTATATTCAAATTAAATTCATTATAAATCATATCCAATAATAATAATAATAATAATAATAATAATAATAATAATAATAATAATAATAATAATGTTACTTTTTTTTATTAACAGATATACAATGTAATATGGAATGATTATCAACTAAAAAATGGAAATAGTATTATTATTTTTCATGATAATTAAACACGTATAACTAGCTAGTAAAGGATTAAAATTAACTACAAAAATTATTCTAACTATCTTTGTAATTGTAACGATAGGAGGTTAGTTCCTAGGTAAGAGGATCAAGTCAAATAAAAAAATACAATTGTTTTATTTGATTTTTGGTAACCTTTAAACCAATTTTAGTTAAATAACAAAAATAAAAGAATATAATTGTTTTATTTGATTTTTGGTAACTTTAATAATGTGTCAAATTAGGCTTGTATCAATATCTTAATTCGGGTTGTAAATACGACTCTTTTGAAAAAAGGTAGATTCGACCCGAGAATTATTTAGTATTTATGTCAAAAAATGTATAAAAATACTCAAAGATATTAAACCGTGACAAATAATATAAAGAATTACAATAAAAAAATAAGTAAAATAAATGAAAATTTTTAATAAATAAAAGAGTAAAATTGAAATTAAAAAGCAAATACTTAAAGAAAAGAAAGAAAATGCTCAAAGAAAAGTAATATATTATCAAGAAGAAAAAATAAAAAATAAAAGAAATAAAAAAAGAAAAAAAGAAAATAAATTAATAAATTATCAGATACTCACATACTCACATACTCACATACATACACTTGTACCCCAGGAATTTTTTTTTTACACATACTCACATACATACACTTGTACCCCAGGAATTTTTTTTTTGTGTCAGTGTGACTTAGATTTTTGTAGAATTTTGTGTGATGATAAAATGTTTAAATTTTTTACTAACAACAACTAATTATTAATTGACATAGAACATGAATACAACATACATATTATTTATTTATTATTTGGTATAAATATGCGGATCAAATTTACGGAAAAACATAATAAATTTACAAATATGATCCGATTCATAAGAACATTAAATTGTCTTTAACAAATAAATTTTACTAATTTATATGTATAAATTTTGACAAATATAAATGTAAATTATATACTTTTTGTATACAAAACCTTATAAATTGAGAAATTTTAAATTTAACCAAACAGAATAGAAACACTATTATAGCCTCTTTTGTCTTCATAAATTTACAAGATCCATCTTTGAATCTTTTCTCTTTGTACCTATTATCTTGTCTGTCTCCAATAGTCATATGTTAAAACATTCAAGTTAATTTAAATATAAACAATTCAATAATAAACTCTCTTAAAAATGGCTTGACTTTTTGTTATATGAATATAAAGTGGTATTTCGATCCAATACAACTTCAATTTTAGTGATAAAATTTTTCAAATATTGAAAAATTACATTTTATATTTTCAAAAGTATAAAAAAATATATTTGAATTTTTAGTTATTTAAATTTAAAAACAATTTTTAGTCTATTATGCCTAGAATTTAATTTTGGTTAAAAATTCATCTGAACATTAAACCTTGTATTTTTTTTTCTAAAGTTAGAAATAAAATTCGTACCCTAGACGCTCGTTGGCATTCAACCTTGTATTATTATCATATTAGAATTTATTCATTTTTATGAATCTCATTGAAAAATTGTGTAATGTTAGTGTCATAACATAATCATATATTTATTTCAGGCTTTCAGCCCACACCAAACAACATTTGGAGCTTGATTGCCAAATCTCTACCTCAAGCAGTTTGCAAGTAGTTAAGTCTCAAAGTAGCCGCTCTTGCCCCCAAGCCTCGAAGTGATCTCTGAAGTTAATAATTACTCAAATTCATCCATAAAATTGTTAACTTTGAAGGATCACTTTGAAGTTCGAGTGCAAGTTCAGGGACTACTTTGAGTCTTAACTCGTTTGCAAGAGCATCGAGGATTGCATTCAAAGTACATGCTAAACAAGAGTCACCCATCAAATACTCTAAGGATGCCACTGCCATAAGACTTAAGAGCTAAGATCACATGTGCCCTGATTTAGTGATTAATTTTCGTGACATTTGAAGAGGAAACGAAGCATGAAACCCATTTAGGTCTCCACTAAGTCTACACCCAATTTTCATCCCGTTCTCTTCACAATCTATTTATTTTTCTATCTATATCCAAATAAGCTTTCAAATACACGCTGATCAAACTTTAAAAATTTTCTGTGATTTTGCAGCTATTAACTACAAAATTTATCATCCTCATGACCTCATTTTCATAACAAATCCAATGCCATATCAAACCAAAGCCTAAACCCCTAGAATTCAAAATTAATCTAAACAAAATTTTAACTAAATTAAATACCTCCAGCAAATTAGATTCAACAACCACAACTAACTAATAGAATCTAGAACTTTGATAAAACGCAGTGTTTGATTAACATAATCTCGAAAATGAACCTTTAGAAATCCAAACAGATCCGGATATAAAAAAGCATCAAAATTAAAGAAAAAGATAAAACGACACCGTTTAAGCGAATCCCTCAGAACCTAAGCTTGGTGAAGAACCAACGGTTTTTACCGGTTTTGAACCTCTCCTCGAGCCTCTTCTTCGTCTCTTTAAGCGCCGCAACCTTCTTGTCCTTCGACTGAAGCGACTCGGCAGTAACGGCGTCCTTCAAATCCACGTCGAGAGTGTAGCGCGTGGGCATCACGTGCTGGTAGTTAACCATCTTAACGAACGCCTTCACGCGCGACTTCTTCGCCGTCTTCTTGGCGGAGTCTCTCTTCACAACCTTCGAAGGATACTTCTTGATCCCAGCGACAAGGCAGTGGCCGTAGGGACGGTCGCGCGTGCCGTCGTCGAAGGCGCGTATGATGACGGCTTTCCGACCGGCGTAACGGCCTTGCAAAACAATAACCGCTTTGTTCGGCTTCAAGAACTTCACCATCTTCTCCTCCTTCCTCCTCCTCCGCTAGATTTGTTTCTAGGGTTCGTGGTTATGGAGGCAAGTAATGAATATATATAAATTAGGAATTAAAACCCTAGGTGAAGGCATTTGTAGAGGATTGGGCCTTTGTGGAAAGACTAGGCCCAATTTGATGCTTTTCACAAAAATATATGGGCTTCTATTTTGTTGCAACGATTTTAGCGGCCCAGTACTTGACCAAAACAAAAGTGGCCCAGTATAAAAAAACTAAAAGAGAAATTAAAATAGGAAAGTTTGGACTAATTAGTTAGTTTGTTTACTATGTAGATAATCTGTTCAAAGTTCAAACACATTTGCAATTTTGCATGTTCAAAATTTTGTTTTCTAAAACATTTTTACAAAAACAAAATGATGATTTTATTTGAAAATTATATACAGTGTATTGCGTTCTTTTTTTTTTTTTCACAATTTTAAACACACCACATTTTTGTAACATAATAAATTTGTAAAAAACTCATTTTTGTTAGTAAACTGTTTCTCCTTTTATTCTTGCTTGTTAAGTCTTTCGATGTTTAGTTTGGATCTCTTAACTTGTTTAAAATAAGTAGAAGAATTTGGTAATTAGGCTAATATGCTTCAAATATATTGATCATTCTTCCAAGTGAAATGATACTATTGCTATTTGTATAGTTATGTACCATTAATAGCGGATTATCTCATGAAAAATTTACATGAACTTTTGATGCGTTTGTTTTTAGTATTTTATTTTTACCATTAGTGCTTTGAGTAAATACTTGAAATTAAAGTAATATAGTCTAAATATGAGGTATAAACTCCTTTGAATAAAAGTTCTGATTAGTTCACCTATAGGTAAGAATATCTGTCTCTTAGCAGTTTTCAGGAGGACTAGCAAACCACCGCAAAATGAATTACTAGCGGTTCAAAAACCGTTGTTGTATAAGGCGTGGACATTTGATTTTGCAGCGGTTTTGTTGAACTGCTGGCACAACCGCTGGAAAACCACTTGATTGGCGTCGATTGATTTAGCGGCGGTTTGAAACCGTCGCTATTTGGCCAACAGAAAATTCAAATGCATTTTCTGACGGTTTTGAACCGCTGCTGTTCTATTGACCGTTGTGTTTTTATAAATGTATTCTACGAAAGGATGATGGTTGAGGTATCTGTAAAAAATTCTGATGTTTAAATTAGCAAAAATTTTAAGTAGATTTAAGTGAGTTGGGATTGAAAAATACTTGAATCTGACGAAATATTTATAAGAGCAAGTGATGACTAACTCATGAATCTTATTACTTGTAATAGCATACAGTTATTTCTTTAATATCTAAAAAGTTATTTCACCTTAGAATAGTGAATGAATTATGGATCTGACAAGATCTTTCTTATTGTGCAAGTTGGATTAGATATAGGTCGGGTGACTCGGGCCACCCATGCCCCGAGTAAGTCGGGTGGAATGACCCATGGACAGCAGAGACAATTTGTATAAATTTGTTGAACTTTTATAAATCCTTTATAAAAAAAACTAAGTGCTTATTTAGACCATAACTTTTATCTTTGGGCAAAAGTTAGATATTTTTAGTTGTCTCATGATTAGCTCGATATCTTCATCATCAATTATTAAAATGAACATATGCAAGGTAAAATGATGAATTCTAAAACATTTGTGAGAGGCAAGGCAATGCTACACACAAGTAATTCAATTTAATAAAAGATTTCGATCAAGACATATGTTCTACTCAGCTACTTTAAGCACTTGAGATGGATACATAGATATCAACATTTGGTCCCGTTTTGATTTATGTGAATTAAAGAGGTTGTGACAGCAACACCCTTGTGATTCAATGTACCTGATATATCAAATGTCAATTTTCCAAAATTCAGCAGATACTTCTCTTGTTCTTTTCAATTTTAGTTGGTTGACCCCCACTAATAATTTATTGCAAGTCCACATCAAAATGAAACAATACACTATGAATATAGTGTGATCAAAGAAGAGGCCAAAATCTGAAACTTAATTAGGTATGCAATAGAATCACCAAAGAGAACTGAAAAGGAAGTATCCATAACATCCCATGTGTGTTATTTATGCATAGAAAACAAAGGTTGCAAATACTTTGAATTTTTGAGGCTGAAAATATAATGTTTTGTCCTCTTTGGATAGATACCTTTGGCTACTTCAAATTTCAAATTTTTGCCATGATATAATAAATTTAAAACCTTATTATGAGAATTGGCCACGAGGAGTAACATATGATGAGAAGCCAAATAATAATAATATTTTCTATATATTGCAATCAAGTGATAATAGCCTAGCTAATACTCAATTTGATCCTTAAAATTTAATGTCAAATTTAAATTGATCCCTAAAATTATAATTGACTCAAATTAGATTCCAAAATTTACAATAGTAACTCACGTTAACTTTTAAATTGATTTCTGTGAACGGCATGTTGATTTGAGACGACACTAACTTGTTGCAACTTATTAGATTTCTCGCCCAGGTTTCATGTGATCAAAATTATTATTAGAACTTTAGAAATTTAATTGTTGCTCTCATAGCCACAAAATTTTTAAATTGAACTTGTTATTATCATTTTCGTGAGGATGTTGGAGAGTCAATTAAGTTTTTAAGAGATCTAGTAAGTCTTAGTTACATAGAATCTAGGTAAAAAGTCTAAATATTAACAAGTTAACGTGCAAAATTAATATGTCGTTCACAGAAATCAGCTCAGGGGCAACGTGAGTTATATATTATTATAAATTTTAGAGTTTAATTTGAGTTAATTATAATTTTAGGAATCAATTTAAATTCGACCTCAAATTTCAGGAGTCAAACTGAGTATTAAATATTAACTCAATAATAGACCCCGAAAGAATGCAATTCATCAATAAACCATGTGAATTTTATAGGAGTTCCATATTTGGATAACATGGATTCATGGAATCCCATGTGAAGAAATGGATAGTTAGAAAGAGAAACATTGAATAGCATATGCATGGCATGTGTTCATTTCTATGCATGTCTCTCTCACTAAGCGCTTACATGAAATTCAGAGAATTTGATTCAAAATTCAAATCCTGGTCTTAAATGGATTAAGCTCATATGACCCCAAATAATGAATCTTCTTCAATGTGTTCAACCAACATCAATGTCATTATAATTGTTTGCTTGGAACATTGCAAAAACTGTGTCTCAACAGTTTAATTTGTTCACCTAAAGGTTAACACTTCCTAGCCCCTTCTTCAATTTTATTGTTAATAGTTGATGTCATTTTTTTCCTTTCAAGAGAAATTTTAAGTGTTAGTCAAACGTTATGAATAACCAATTTGAGTTGGTGAAATGGTCAGTCTATTCGGCCGTTTAAGTAAGTATTTAGAGTTTGAAGTATGTGTAGTAATTTATTGGTCAACGACAAATGCTTAAATATAACTCATATCTGTATAACGGATTAATTTTTAGTCTATTGAGTTAGAAAATATTAGAGGTGGCAAAACGGGTTGAACCCGTCAGGCCGACTCGCTAAACCCGCTAAAAAGGGCAGGACGGGCTAGGATTTGGAGCCCGCCAAACTCGCACCGCCAAATTGGCGGGTTTTGGCGGGGCGGTCCGCCGGGCCGAAGATTTTTATTTTTCTTTTTTTTTAATTAAATAAAAGAGTGATTACTATTATAAAATTAATAATTATAGAAATTTTAAACACTTTTTTTTTGTTTTTGTTTTTATTCTTCTTTTAGTTATTAAATTTATTTATTTTATTTTACAATTTCGTATATTTTTTCGAATTATGTGACTTGTTTTTTAAAATAAAAATAGTTTTATTGGCAAATATTATTTTGAACAATTTTATTGAAGTTAAAAATAAAAAAAAAGATAGTAAAAAAAATTATATTATAATTTGACTATTTTTTATTTGTATTTTGATTTTTTAATTATTATTTTTTAGTTAATTTTAATGAATTTTATTTTTCAAAAAAAAAAAAAAATTCAAGCGGGCTAGCCCGCCGACCTGCCAATTTGCCATAAAGCGGGACAAGCTAGCATTTTAAACCTATTTTAGTTGGCGGGACGGGCGGGCCCGCTTTGCCACCCCTAGAAAATACTGTAAAAAATGTTATATGAGTGTTTTATTTGTAATAACAAATAAAAAATATCATTTAAAATAAGAATTTGAGTTACTAGTAGATCATATTTTAAAAAGTTGTCTTCTTCTATTGGTTATGACCATATCCACGTCATACTATAACAAATCAGCACATCATTATTAGTATTCAATTTTGCTTAATTAGGGTATAAATTGTTAAACCCTTCATTAGCATCCAATTTTTTCTTAATTAAGACAGAAATATGACAACCTTTTTGGGCAATTCTTTCTAGAAAATAGAAATACAATTGAAGAATATTCACCTATTATGAGTGTATATGGGTTCTCATTGCCATGTCATTAATTAGGCTTCTCAAATTTGTTCTTTTAAATGGTGGTGGGAGACAAAATCAATTACCAAATAGCTAAATAATCATTAAGCATGAGGATACAATAGTGGAATTCATTGTGCACCCTATCTTTTCAATAATTTTCTTTTTTATTTTATTTTATTGTTAAAACTAAGAAAGTTAAATCAACATAGTAATAGAAAACGATGGAGCAGATTTTGTGATTATAACAGCCGTTGTTTTCACCCCCCTAAACATATATTTCTCATGCAAAAAGGAAAAAAAAAAAAAAGCATTTTAATTTTTGAATATTATTTTGAGATCAAAATCTTGTGATGGTTCTTTAATTTAATTTGTTTAATTTTAACTAATTTTAACCTTGCAAAGCAACGTATTTTCTTCCATTATTAGCTAATATTCTTTGGTAGGTGCTTCATCCATATTCACATATAATTGGACAAAATGAGTAAAATAGAATCTTAGTACTTAGTAATAGTAAACATTGAAATTTATTTTATGTTATCCTTAATATTATTGTTGTGTAAGCATTTGATTTGAGGAAATGATATAATATGACTGAAGTATGATTGCAATGCTAAAAAAGACATAAGGGTCCCTCAATGTTGGAAACAAACAAGGTGTTGATTGTAGGCATGCAGGACACTCCCCATGCACATAATTAAAGTTGCTAGCTGAACAACAATCACATTTCCAAAGTGAATAGAACAAAGTCACCAATATTTATTATTATTATTATTATTATTATTATTATTATTATTATTATTATTATTATTATTATTTAACTTGTATATAAGTTTAATTTTGGTGTTCGGTATAAAAAAATTTTTATATAGTTATTTAGTCATATTCATACATTTAAATAATTTTTAAATAGTATATTTAAAAATTAATTATTCGTACATTGTTAAAACTTTTCCTTCTTCCAAGTTTTAGATTTGAGCCCTACATTCATCCTTTGTGGAAGGTTTTACATAATTGATATTCTACAGTGATCCACACGTTATGGGTCTATTGTTGGAAATGCGGGTTTAACGATTGAGTCGGTTGGACCACCGGACGGTCCGGTCCGATTCTAATAACAATGAACGAAAATACTAAAATTTGGCAGCGGTTTAGAACCGCCACAAAACAAATGCTGTTTTCGTTTATTTGCTATTTAGCGGCGGTTACAAATCGCCATAAAATTGATAGACGTTTAGCGATGGTTATTCCAGCGGTTAGCTAAAACCGCCGCTAACCATTTACTCGCGACCTATCTTCCAGTGTTTGATTTAACCGCCGCAATATGGCTCCCATAACCGCCGTTATCTACCGGAATTGTTGTAGTAGTCTAACCAATTTTGTGACTAATATGACATAATTATATAAATATAAAGTAACAAAAAAAAAAAGCATGTGTCTTGTTTATTTTATATCTTAAAATACACTATTTTATACTTATTTCTAAATCTAAACACATTTTATTTTTGTTCTTGTTCTGTTTCTAAAACCAAGACAACCTATGAAATTTAGACTTGGAAATCCAATTTGTGAAGAAAAATGGTCTGCAAAAGAGTAAACAGTGTGATGCAATATTCAATCCTTTACTATATATTTTTCTTATATGTTAGAGATTATATATAACATGCTTAATTAGATATTGTAGAAAGATTGGTATCTATCTATCTACTAACTGAATTGATGAGTATCATGCATTCCAACTTTGTAAAACAATCAAAAGAATTTAAAAATACAATAATGACTTTCCAAAGATATGGTTCAAGAAAAAGAGATGATTCTCGTTGAATATGAAGCTCATATACATATACATACACTTGAATATTGATCACGTTGTTACTACAATCCCAAGAACAAAGGACATTAAGATGACAAAGAAAATGTGTTCACACACTTTGGTGGTAAAATGTGTATAAAAAATAAGGACAATCTTACATGCCAGCTGATCTTTTGTCTATCAATAAAGTCTTACAATCACTAATTTATTAAAGGGTATTTTGGTAAGCAAAAATTTAATAATAAAAAATAAAATTTTTATTAATGGATATTTTTTCAAAAAATAATTTATTTTTTTTAAAATGGATAAAGTTAATATTAATTAATACAAAAAATTTAAAATGGATTAAAGAGGAGGTTTTTTAAAAGTTAGAAGGGAGGAGAATGTACATTTATAAAATAGAAGGGAGGAAAGTGTCATTTTAGCATCTCGCAAGAAAGAAGAGTGAAATTTTTTTATTTTTTTAGATAATTATTTTTATTGATTAAAAATTACGTAATTAAATATATGTATAAAATTACTTTATATTAACAGAATATTAAAAAAAAATTATATGAATATTCATGATAATTGCTTTCAAGTTTATAGGATTGAATTCTAAATTGTTAATTAAAATATAAATATCATTTATTTTACAGAAAACGAAGATTTTTTTTTTAAAAGGATAAAAGAAAAGAATTTAAAATAAAAAGATAAAAGAAAAGAAAAAGGGAGTGGCTACGTGGATTATGAATGGATATATGTCTTGTAGTTAGTGAGCAGAAATGAGAATGTGGGTCAAAAAAGATGTGCTTTTACAGAAAACAAAGGATCAAGGATAGAAGGATACTTCAAAAGAGAATATTGTGTGTGTTACCAACTAAGAAAAAGCAAGTTAACGTCCCAAAAAAAAAAAAAAAAAAAAAAAGCAGTGTTAGAAAACAATGAGAATGAGGGAATGTTTTATATTATATATATTGTTAAAGAAGTGTATAATGCTTTCATCAATATCCCTACAAATTAGAAATACTTGGTCATAATTGGCAGTATTTGTGTGCACGTTCCTTGGATCTAACACCAAAGGGATTGACTTTTGTTTTCCTATTATCTTATTTAAACAACTAAAAATTAGAGTTTAATTTTAATACTCATATAATTATTTAATTATTTTTTAAAAAATAATTATTTATATAATTAATATAAAAAATAAGGGTAAAGTATATTTTTGTTCCTAAAATTTGGTAAAAATTTTAAAAATATCCCTAAGTTTTAATTTGTTTCAATTTTGTTTCAGAAGTTTTCGATTTGTATCAAATATATCCTCGATAGCTAAATTTTTAAAAAATTTAAAACCTAACAATAATATATAAAAATTATGTTTGATTTGCTTGTGTTGAGGGGTTATTCTTATGAAATTGTTGTTGAATCGGTCTTAAGTTTTTTGAAAAATTTGTCGTTAGGGTATATTTGATGCAAATCGAAATTTTTTTTGACAAAATTGAAACAAGATAAAACTTAGAGGTATTTTTAAAACTTTTGTCAGAGTTCAGAGATAAAAAATATACTTTATCCAAAAAATAATTATTTTTATTAATATAATGATATATAATTTGCAGGGGCGGAGCTAGAAATTTTTTTGGGAGGGGCCAACATAAAAAATATAAGTTAAGAAAAAAAGAAAATTAAAAATTAAAAAAAAACTAAATTAAAAAATTGAAACTCATACATACATATTATTTATTTTGGGGGGGCCATTGCCCCCTTCTCTATAGCGTGGCTCCGCTACTGATAATTTGATACACGTATAAAATTATTTTATAAATTTAATTCTAAAAATTTATCCATATTAAATTGAGAGTAAAATTTGAATAAAAGTAATAAAAATATGACAATAAATATAATAATAAAAAAGTATTACAAACTTTAGTAAAAGTTATAAATTTTTTCAGCTAAAATTATAAATTATTTGTACGAATTTTGATATAAAAATATAATTTTCAATGGTTAATTATATTAATTAAATAAACTTTTTTGAATTTTTTTTAAAAATGTTTGGACTATATATAAAGAACCAAAAATTTTTAAGTGTACCGTCATACCGGTGTATCAGTGATTTTTAACTGTTGATCTTAATTATAAAAAATATATATAATATATATAATTAAGATCAATGGTTAAAAGTCATTAATATACTGGTATGACGGTACACTTTAAAATCTTTATGTAAAAAAGAGTGTGAACAAAAATTCAAAGTGCTGCTTGATATATTTCAATGTACTCCCTTGTCATCACGCCTGCTACTGCCAAAGTTGGTGGCTTTATGTTTATGACAACAATGTGCTAAACCATGTGTGAAATTATTTGCCTTTTTACCTTACCAGTGCAATACAATGGTTAAAGTTTCTCATAGAAATATATATCCACTTTCTATGCTTTTTCTATAATTTTCTTTGTACAAAAATTGTGTGAGATCAGATCAATTTGACTACAAAAAACATCATTAGCCCCATTTTCTTCTTTGTGTTCTTTGTTATTGTCTTTTCTAGATATATAATCCAAAAGTTTGTTTGTATAGTAATGTTAATAAACAAATAAAAGCTGGCTGGTGTGATCATTATATTAACATGTGGGTCCCACAAAATGGAAAAACTTCTTATTAGGATACTCATATATATTCTATTTATATAAGAGTTAGAAATTTAGAATTATTGGATTAATTAGTTGAATTTATGTTTCATTCAATAGTAGTGATAAATTAATTGACTAAGTATTTTATACCAAATCAACTTGGTTAGTCGAGTGGTCAGTTCATTCATCTGTTTAAACAAGTGTCTAATATTTGAATTGAATTTTTTTTTGTATATATAGTAATTTATTGGCCAACAGCAGACCATTAAATGGAGTTAGATTCACAAAAAATTAGTCTTTGGCCTATCATACTAGAAATACCGTAGATAACCAAAAAGATATTTTTTATCAATAAATTAAAAAAACATTTTTTTTTAATTTTACTTAGATTTTTATTAAAAAAATTGTAATCTTTTGATAATTAAGTGTACATTAAAGTCCACCATATGCATGATTTGGGTTTTTGGCATGATTGGCTAAATTAGGAGGTTCCACATGGTTGTCCACTAATTGGAGAAGTGATTGAAACTCATGGTGACTCTTCTATGATACTAAACCTTACAATAATAATGTCATTTTTATTACAACATGAACCCCACAAAAAAAAAGTGGTAATTTGCATTGCATTTATATATGCTACATATTATATTGTTCTAGCTAGGTAATTATATAGTAGATCCTCTAATTAATTTAATTTGACCCAATTGAGCAAAGTTCAATTGATCCACAATCAAGCAACTCTTGTATCATTTGCTCAATGTGATCATCTTCAAGAACTGGCTGAAATTGTTGTTGTGCAACCTCAACTTGATGTCCTTCAATAATGCCACCCCAATTATTGTTCCCTTCTAGCCAGTGTAACTCCTCATATGCAATTGTTCCAGCACCAATTGGGAATTGAGTATTGAATCTATTATTTGATGATGTTGATGATGATGATGGTGGTGGTGGTGGTTGAGGATCTTTGTTGGGTTGTGATGTTTTTTGCTTGTTATTGGACATTTGAAGGGCAAGGGAAGCCAAGTGGCATTTGTGTAATTTTGCAGTCAAAGTAGGAGATAGTAGCTTAGAAGAAGAAGAAGAAGATGATGATGATGATTGTGACAAATTTGGATTAAATGGGAAATTGGTTCTTGCTTTTGGTCCACACATTAACCTAGCTGCTTCATCATATGCTCTTGCTGCATCCTCAGCTGTTTCAAATGTTCCTAGCCATATTCTTGTCTTCCTAAATTGTCCCCAAAAAAATAAACAAATTTAGTAAAATGATTAAAATCAAATTAATTTAAGGTTTAATTACTCTATTGGTCCCTATAGTTTCGTAAAATTTTCAATCAGGTCCCTATACTTTTTTTTTTTAATTGGTTCCTGTACCATTTTTTTTTCCAATTAGGTCTCTTTTGGTAGTAATTGACTTAATTGTAGAGGGACCCAACTAAAAAAAATTGGTGTAGTGTAGGAACTTAATTGAAAAAATAAATTAGTGCAGAGACTCAATTAAAAATAAAAGTATAGGAACCTAATTGAAATTTTCACAAAACTATAAGGACCAACAGAGTAATTAAACCATTAATTTAATTAGTTGCATAATACTATACATGCTTTATCAAAATTTTATTGATTTTCTAATAATGTACCATTTTATCTAAGTTAACAACTAATTTGAAACAGGGGTAGCAATGTGGTAAGTAACACACTTGAAAGACTAATAACATTTATTAGAAGTAATAATAAAATAATGAATTAATTAAGGGGATGAAGGGTAAAAGTGGAATTACAATAAAGGGTGGCGAATTTCAGAGACCCAAGAGCCCCAATGCCTCTGGCGAACACCTCTATAGCGTTGTTGTGGTCTAGCCATGATATGATGATAAAAATAAAATAAAATAGAAAATAAAAAAAATTAAAAGAAACTCAAAATTTATATGTGATAGATTGTGAAGTGTGTCTTTGAGAATAAGAGAAAGATAGAAAAGAAGAAGAAGAAGAAGATGTTAAGTGAAGTGAAGTGAAGTGATGGAGTGAAGAAGCTAAGCTGGCATAAGATTTATTTATATACAAAAGGGTCTTAAATTTAAAATTTTTATTTTTATTATTATTATTATTTTTTTTCTCTTGCGGCCTTCTTCAATGTCAATTTGTGAATGGACCCACCACAAGAATGTTTCAACTTTCACCCTCCTTTAATTATTTTATGTTGCTTATTACTAATTCTCCCTTTTAGTAGTAATTTACAAATGGGGTAATTTTATAGTTTCATGAAGTGGTGAAAGGTTGTTAATAGATTAATCCTTTGCTGTCTATGGAATAGTGATTATTACAAATTCACTTAGATTTTCAAAAATATTATATGTATATCAAAATCAATGATCATGATATATATATATAAATTTATTTTTATATATATTATATTTTAATATATATTTTATATTGATGACGAATTTTATTTTTCAGTCTCTATCATTCATATAAATTATAAAAAAATTCAGTTTAAGAATTGGATTTGTTTCTTTTTAAAATAAGTCTTTCTCTTTTGGAACTTTATCAATTTGTTTTATTTTTAAATGAATTTACTTACCATTTTAACCAACTGAATGAATATTATACAACGTCATATCGATTATGGTATGTGTATATCAAAATCAGCAATCAGTATAAAATATATGTTAGAATATAAAATACATATTAAAAATAAATTAAACTATATATATATTTATACACAAATACATTCGTAGCTGATTTTGGTATACGAACCTTATATATTGCTTGTTGCTTATTAGAGATTGATAGTTAATTTATAATTAAATCCATAAAAATGAAGAAAGAAATTTAATTAGTGATTGAAGAGAACGCCAGCTACAATATTACCACGGACTTAATTATTAGAGGAAAAAGTTTGAAAAATTGTTGGAACTTCATTATTAGATGTGCCACATAAAGTTAGGACATACCCCATCTAAAGGTAAGGAGTGTTAATAGTATGTAGTTATGAGTTTCGATGAATTAATACCCAAAAAAATATTTCACATGAGAGGTTAACACTTAAAAAATAATTTTATAATACCTTATTAGCTTAAACTTTCTTATCATCATATATAATATAATACTTAATATCTATATACTATTGTATATATTCTCTCCAAGAAAGTAGAAGGTGGAGAAGAAGAAAAAATAATATCCCTATTTTTTGGGATTACTTAATAAAAAAAATTTGGTTAAAAATTATTTATATATCTAACACTACTATTTAAAAAAAAAAAAAGAAACTTATACTTGTTGAAATTTTTGAATTCTTTAATTATAAGATCATCTATGTTAAATCATTAAAAAAGATACATAAAAACGTATTTCTATTTATGAATATGATTGAAAGATGATTTTGATTCTTAATTTGGACTCGTTCCTTGATTACTATATTAATTTATTCATAATTCTAATATATACTTTTTTTTATATTTTTTTTTCAATCAAAATCTGTTGAATCTTTATTGAAGTTGAATAGCAGCTTTTTTATGGACAAGATTGTAAAATAATAATTTTAGTATATTAGAAACTAAAATCTTGTAGTTATTTCTTTTTGGGTAATAAAAATCATATAATTTTACTTATATTTGACTATTAATTATTTTTATTCAATCTTAAAGATTCAAATAAAATAAAAAATTATTAATTTTATTTTTATTACAGACTATATCGATAAGTAATATTGATTTATTTATTTTATTATTTAATAAAACCACCTTATATAAATCAAAACATAAAATACTTAATATGATTATACTTTTATATATATTCACAAAATAGCCTAAGATAAAAATAAAATAAAATTTCCTAACAATACTAACTCATGATGATAAGTTTTCATGAATAAATAGTAGGATGATTATTAGGTCAAGAAATTATTGTGTATTTGGTTTGATATTAGCTATTGATCAATTGTACGCGTGTGTATATATGTAAGTCATTATCATGTTCCTAAAATTCATATATATTCAAATAGAGATAACCACCATGCACACAACATATATATATTGATGATATCCAAATTAATTATAATGAGTATATATATATATAGCGAGGTGGGTTACAATATAATAATAATAATAATGGTATTCTAAAGTAGTTCATATATATGAGATTCACCCCATGATAATAATAATCTTCTGTGTATTCACAAGGAAGCAAAGGATCTCTGTATATTACTATTGGAGATGCTAATAATTCTATTGATAGACATAGAATTTGATTAAGCTTTTTAAAATTACTCATAATATTTAATTTGATTAAGTTACATGGACATGAAAATCAGTTAATAATATAAAATATATATTAAAATATAAATATATATTAAAAATAAATTAAATCATATACATATTTATATATAAATATATTAGTGACGAATTTTAATAGATGATTTTAGTATATAAATTATATACCAGTATAAATAATATTTTGTATTTAATTTGATTTTTTTTTTTTAGATATACTATTAATTTTTAGACAAATAACAGATAGTCAATTTTTTAATAATTTTATCTTTAAACATTATATCATCATTATTATCACCGCCTCTTAGTTGCCAAAATATTCTGGGACACAAATATAAAATTGAAGACATATACGGAGTCACTCAAATAAAGACGTCTAAACGTCTTTTTTTAAAGATGTTTTTCAGTAATTGAAATTTAACATATATAATCAACTAAATCATGTTATTTTGTCAAAATTAGGTTTGACAAATTGATTTAATCGAAAAAATGGTGAATCAAATATTGAACTGGTCTAAATTAATATTATTTTTTTATAAAAAATGACTACAATATATTTATTATAGAGAATGATTAAAATATTCTTATTATTATTATTATTATTATTATTATTTTATATATATATATATATATATATATATATATATATATATATATATATATATATATATATATATGAAATTCTATTAATTAGTAAGAATAATTAGAGAGATTCAACATTTTGAAAAACGTCTCCCTTCTTTGTCTACATACTTTTATTATTTATTTAGTGATCCTATTTAATTTTAAAAAAAATTCCAGAACATGATTAATATATAATCCTACAAAAAAGACGACTTATGACATAGATTTAATTTGAAGTGGACAAAGTTTGAAGATAAGTGATGATTTTGGTTCAAATATAAGTGGCTAAGAACTTGGATTATTAGGTAGTGTATGTAGAGTGATATGTGAAAGTTTTTCAACCAATCATTTCAAGTATCCGAGAGGGTTAATTATTATGAAAAAAATGCCTTTGTTTATTTATCGGTGGAAACTCAGGTGAAGTCGATTTCACGTGAAGTTGATACCTGAGAGTTGTTAGATAATTTAACTGATTTGACTAAATTTTCATCTAACAACTTTCAGGTATCAACTTCATGTGAAGTCGACTTCAGTTGAGTTTTCACCTCATTTATCCTTTTCTTATGTAATTTTCAAGACATAATATCCTTATAGTTGTAGGGCAGTAGCAGCTATACTTGACCTTATTTTATTATTGATTAGCTACATTGCACGCTTGCAAAACTTAGCAATCAATGAAACATTTCTAACCTAAAATAAAAGTCTTGTGAAAAAACCTATATATATATATATATATATATATATAAGTATTTATTTATTTACATCTTATATATAGTTTTTCATAGTATCTTTTAAGTTTGATAAACTAAAAATTAATTTATTATAGATCAAAATTTTATTTAAAGATTTAAGTAGACGAGTGAATTAACTACTTAGACTCAACCAATTTAACTAATTATTCATATCGAAGATGTGGTTTTGCTATCTATTTATTTTAGGGATCCTTTCTTAATGTTTTTCCTAAAGAATCATCCTCAAAACATTTGTTTTTCTAAAATATAAATAACAAAATGACTTATGTCACATGCTTAGTATTAGATTATTGTAATCTAAAATTGGCTTCTATCGAAAAGGTAATTCTAAACAATTTTGAAAACACTATGTTATAAAACATGAATAAATAAATAAAAATTAAGCAAATAAAACAAAGAATCACAAAATTATGGTCCTGGTGTCAATTTTCAATTACTTTTATGCTGACTTATACAATAATATTTTCATAAGAATTCTTGTGTTAAAATTATATATATATTTTTTCCTACTTTATCATAATTGTTTTGTTCCAACAAAAAAAAAAAAAGAAATTTAATGGTGAAAGGAGAATTTCATTCTTAGTCTTAATAATTCTTATTCTTGCTCAAACGTTGTCCGATGAGTTATCAAAAAAGCATCATAATATTGTTTGCTCAATTGTCATTTTTTTAAAATATTTTTTTGCACCAATAATACTAGATGTATATTAAAATCAGTTACCAAAATCAGCTACTAATATAAAATACATATTAAAAATGAGTTAAACAACTTATATATTTATACATAAATACATGATTACTGATTTTAGTAGTTGATTTTAGCATTTTTATTTGGTAAAAACTCATGTGAAATTGATACATAAAAGCCAACGTACAGCTCTCAAATATCAACTTCACGTTCACGTGAAGTCGACTTCACGTAAGTTTCCACGTTTTCATTTTTGCACTCATAAGTTATAGGTGAGTAGCACATGCCGAGAAAGTTGGGTCTTGACACCTAAAATTTGAGGCTTATCCAATTTGAATGTCCAAGCAAATAACTCCAATAGATGCATGTGTTGTGTGTGAAAACTTGAAGATGATATGTTACATGATGCATGCATTCAAATTTGTTTACTATATATAATTTCTAAAAGGTAGAAAGTAGAAACTCAGGTGCAGTCGATTTTACGTGAAGTTGATACCTGAGAGTCGTTAAATGATTTAATTAATTTGACTAAATTTTATATAACGGCTTTCAGGTATAACTTCACGTGAAATCAACTTCAT
Organism: Arachis ipaensis; assembly: GCF_059453495.1. Lineage (NCBI taxonomy): Eukaryota > Viridiplantae > Streptophyta > Magnoliopsida > Fabales > Fabaceae > Arachis > Arachis ipaensis. The sequence continues at coordinate 1,447,315 of NC_142444.1, read as the reverse complement.
CTGAATTTTTACCTTTCTAAAATGATTGGTTTAGGTCTTCGATCTTGTTATTATGTGAATTTTTTAAGATAGGTACCTTAAAAAAATAACTATCACCATAAATTAAATATTCTAAGTCATTCTAATTAGGCCACTGAGAAGAATGAAAGGACATTATAATATAAATAAATAAATAAATAAATAATTAGGTGAATAAAGTTGTATAAACTATAGTATTAGAGTCACATAAAAATCAATAAAAATCAATCAAATCATCGCGTACTTATATGTATATATATATGTTTATATAAAATTATATAGTTGATTACTTGACATGGTAAATAATGGTGATGAAAGTCACTGACTATGGTAAATTAGTGTTTTTGAAAGCTTTTCATGTACTACAAATAGTAGTAAAAACTTTTGATTAATAATTATATTAATTAATTAAGTAACCCAATCTAAGTAACAATATTTAAAAAATGAGTTTACTGAGAGGAGGCAGAAAGCAGCCGGCACAAGACACAGAATATATGTTTAATTTTTTGAGAAACATGTGTCTCATAGTTTCTAAAGCAAAAAAAAAATTAAAAAAAAAATAGCAGTTAATAATCATAGTTACATAAGCAAATTAAGGTGTACGTGCCTTGTAGTATAATTTGAGCCAATTTTGTTGAGCCACATTATTACAAATAATTATGATTTTTTTGCCAACTCTTTTTAGATACATACAGTCATCACCATGGATATTCCAAAAGGACAATATACTAAACGTATTATTTATTATAATTTATTCGAACTAATTAGTTTAAGAAGAGGTGATGATTGAGGGTATAAATACTATAGAGGCTATGAAGAAAAATACTGTATTTAATTATATATACTTGATTTCATCTGTTATTATGTATTTTGCAAATTACATGAATGAAATATATAGCAAGTAAATAAGCAGTGTTTATAATGAATAATAATTAATACAATTTATCAATTATACTATCAAAGGTTTGAGCAACATTCACGCGTTGAGTTTCGTTTAAGCTCCACACGGATCGGATCAGATCGGATATCGGATATATCCGCATAATTCAAAAAAAATATTTTAAGATTTTGTTTGGCTGTTTTTACAAAAAAAAATATTTAAAAAATTTATTTTTCACCTATTTAAACCTATTTACTTCTAAAATATTATCAATAAAAGTTCTCTTGAATAACAAAAAAAAAATAATAACACAAGATTTAAGTTTAATTACTCTAAGTTGAAGTACAACATAAAAAATTAAAAACAAGATATCATAAAATTCATAAAATAACACACTAAAATTCATATCACATTAGGGTTTACTTTCTTAAACTATGCTATTTATATGAGATGTGTGGATATGCGGATTCCGCAAATATCACTGCCAAATCCGCAATCCGATCCTACCATATATCCGATCCGATAACTCTGCGAATCGGATAATATCCACAAAATTCGGTTCGAATGCGAATAATTACCACGGATATTATCCGATTCATGTGAGCCCTAGTTTCGTTAATAATGATGGGGTATGATATTACGTTTAACGCATAAATATAACCTTTCTACCAATATTTATTAGACACTATTATATTAGGATCATTTAAGGTTTATTGTTGCCCTTTAACATATATAATTTTTTTATTAATACAAAGAAAAAGATAACTTAATAAATCAATCTATATTTAATCATGTTATATTTAAATTATATTAATGATACCCTTAATTATTGTTTGAAAATATTAAAACATACATATATATATATATATATATATATATATATATATATAGGTTAATTCTACCCAACTCCCTCTAAAATAACATGTAAGTTACCCTTCATGATGTGTCACATTTTAATTGGTCATTACTTAACTATAGTTGGGTTATTTTGTAATTTATTATTTGAGATGGGTTATTGTATAATTTCTTAAAATATTAAAATTCTACCCCATTAATTGAAGCACGTTCTCACGCAATCTCTTTCTACAGTACATCATTTCTTAACGGGTCGTTGAATTCCCATGGCTCGTAACTTCCCTGTTCTTCCCAGTATAGCCAACGCGGATGCTATCTCTTGTCCTCTCACTCAATCCTCTTTTTTTTTTTTTTTTTTTTTTTTTTTTTTTTGTCATGAATCACTCTTTACCAACATCAACATCATTAATGGTTAGTTCGGTTATTAAATTTTTTCATTAAAAAAATATATATTTATTTAATTACAAGATGGAATATATATTCATATTTAAAATATAATATAATAAAATAAATCTATTTAAAATACTTAAAAGTATAATTAAAATCATGAATATATAAATATAATAATAAAATTTGTACTCTAAACAAGTAAACATATTTTTTATCATACATAAATTATTTAAAAAATAAATATATTATTAAAATTAATAATACAAATTTAAAATAATAAAATCCAATTTTTTACTGTATTTGTTATAATATTTTTATTCTTTTAATTTAAAATTTATTAGTACTTTATTATTTAATTAATGATTAAACAAATTATTTTTATAAAAAATTATGTTTTGTATTATCTTATAGAAGAGACCAATATATTAGTTTGAAAAAATAAAGTAAAAATGAAATTTTAAATAAAAAATATTTAATATTAAAATTTTAAATATAAAAATAATTTGTATAAATATTTAAAAGATAAATATAAAATATATGCATAAAATAAATAAAACAGATAAAATGGAAGTACTCATGAGAAATAAATAATTATTTTTGTCTCCTTTATTTATTTTAAACATGTATTTTATATTTATATCCTGAATATCTATATAATTTGCTTTTGTATTTAAAAATTTTAATATTAACTATTTTTTATTTAAAATATCATTTTTACATTAATTTTTAAATTGGTATATTGGTCTCTTCTTTAAGATTATACAAAAAATATTTCTCATGAAAATAATTTGTTTAATCATTAATTAAATAATAAAATATTAATAAATTAAAAATTAAAAGAATAAAAATACTATAAAAATTACTTGTAAGAAAGTTGAATTTTATCATTTTAAATTTGTGTTATTAATTTTAACAATTTATATTTTTTTAAATAATTTATGTATGATAAAAGATATGTTTACTTGTTTAGAGTACAAATTTTATTATTATATTTGTATATTCCTGATTTTAATTATACTTTTAAGTACTCTTAATAGATTTATTTTATTATATTATATTATATTTTACATATGAATATATATTCCATATATTATTTTTAATGAAAAAAATTTAATAACCAAACTAACCATTAATTATATTGGTAAGGAATGATCCATGGTAAAAAAAAAAAAAAAAAGAGATTGAGTGAGAGGACATGAGATAGCAATGAAGTCGGTGCTGACTATACTGGAAGTCGGTGCTGACTATACTGGGAAGAACGAAGAAGTTACAAGCCATAGAAATTCAACGACTTGTTAAGGAATGATGCACTGTAGAAAGAGATTGCGTGAGAACGTGCTTCAATTAATGGGGTAGAATTTTAATATTTTAAGAAATTATACAATTACCCATCTCAAATAATAAATTACAAAATAACCCAACTATAGTTAAGTAATGACCAATTAAAATGTGACACATCATGAAGGGTAACTTACATGTTATTTTAGAGGGGGTTGGGTAGAATTCACCGTGTATATATATATATATATATAAGTGCAACTAGAGAGTTATTTATGTTCAAATTACTAATAAAAAAATAGCATAAAAATTAGAGCAAATGAGATTTACTTATTTATTTATAAATTTTAAAGACTTTATTGTGAATTTCCCATTGGCCAGCCTACAGCCTTTCACTCGCTCCTTTGATATAGATTATTCCTATTCTCTCAATTATGATTCTTGAAAAATAGTATAATTACTATATGCTCTTTTTTTTTTTTTTAATGATTATAAAAAAAATAATAATTAGGGTACCGTGTGCATTTGTATTATGAGATTGATCAAACATCCAAAAAATATATGTAGTGAGTACACGGTCTTGTCAATATACTAATAATGCTAATAATCACATTATTCTAGAGAATAGACATACATAATGAAAATATTGTTTATTTTCTGTAATTAACAACAAAATTTAATTTTATACACTATCAGTCAATGTGAATCCATGGATAATTTTACCGAAGTTAGGATAAATATTATAACAATAGATATTTATTTATCATCATTAAATATTTTTGAGCTTCTGTTATTATTATATGATAATTAATATTTTTTAAATGGTGATGATGATAGAATGTCGTGGTTTCTTTTTATCTAAGAAAATTTAGAGGACTAACATTTTTATTAAAATTTGATCAATATTTAACCAACAAAAAAAAATGAGTAATCTCATATTATTAGATGTAATTTTACACCATTAAAAATATTAATGATAACTAATTTTAATGACTATAAATCACAAAATCTACTGATCCTTTAACACTCCTCTTCCAATAATAACATATGTGTTTATACATTACATAAATTTTGATAATTAGCAGCGATTTTAGAGTCAGATAACAACGGTTTTTAACCGTTGCAAAACAAATAATAATAGTTGATTTAATAGTTAATTTTGATATATAATGACCGATTTTATTTATCTCTTTTTTCACATGATAATATCATTTGTGTTATAAGTAGAAACACACATGATATGATCCATTTTTGGCCCATATAAAATGAACATGCACATATAATTTTGTTTTAGGGGTAATAAAATATAATCATGCATTATTATGATTAACTAACCAATGGCAACCAAAGAATTCTACATAATTATAATAATTGTAAGGTTAAACTGAATAATTTTAAATCATGCACTCCCCACACAAAGAAAGGAGTCTTAAAATAATTTTCTCCTTATTTTTTTTAGGCAAATTGTATCCATTAATTATCTTTTCTGATTTAACAAAAAATCTATAATATTGATCGGTTGTTTTAAAGAGAAAAAAAAAACGGTATCATAATGTCTCAGCTAAATTTGAGATATCGCAAATAGAAATTTTAGTCATAATGCCTTTGCTCAAAAAATGGCATCATAAAAATAATTAAAATTAAACTTTTATGTAAATATTTGAAGGATTGGATGCAATGGAAATTCATTATAATTAATGAAAGGTGAAAACTCAGGTGCAGTCGACTTCACGTGAAATTGATAACTGAGAGTCGTTAGATAATTTAACTGATTTGACTAAATTTTCATCTAACGACTCTCAACTATCAACTATCGACTGCACCTGAATTTCCACCTTAATAAAAATGCACTTTCAACGGACGCAATTTTAATGTCATCTCTCATCAAAGAATAAATACGAGTGTTTTTTTCAGAATTTTTTTTAAGAAACTAAAAGTGATCATCTATAAACATTCGTTATGTAAACAATATTTTATTTATTTATTTATATTTTTTTTTAAAAAGCAGTCTTATATATGATAGCCTTGGGGTAAAACAAAAATGAAAAAAAAAAGAAAAAAGAAAAATAATTATTTCCTTAGAAATGAACAGTCTAACACAAATATTCATAACAATTTTCTTTTGGTACGTAAAAGCTTACGATTAGAGAATGTTTTTAAACACTATTTACAAATCACCAATTAAAATGACCGTCATTTTGATATTATAAACAAAACTCACGACCTTATAAGATAAGAAATCGATCATTAATTTCTTTTCGTGCGGTATTGTAAATTTTAAATTTTAATTGACATTAACTACCTTAGTTTATTATTTTTTTTTTTTTTGGGGTGGTTGTAATTTCTATGGAAATAAAGTAATTTGAGTAGTAAGTAGCATTGAGCGACCAAGGCGAAAAGGTAAAGATTACGCGTGCTTTTAGAATGATATAGAAATCCAAAGCAATCATATTTTTTAATGAACAAGAAACTTTGTTATGGCCTCTTATGTTCCTTTCTTCAACACTACTCAATCTAACATCACTACACTTACATTATATAGTGAAAAGTGCAAAACATTTTGATTATCTTCCATCCATGCACCCATTAGAAGAAATTCATGTACAAACTATACAACTACTTCTAGTGACTCACATTCCATACAAAAACATAAATCAAATGTTTTGTTTATCTAATTTTTCAAATAAAAAATATTATTCGTACACTAAAATCAGGATCAGGCTCCTCTAAAGTTGTATTCTCACTTTAGAGAAAAAAGTACATCATTAATCATCATTAGATTAAATTAGTGGGGCTCACAGATAATAAATGTTACAAATTCAAAGGTGATTAAAGCATCACTTTACCACTTTACTAACATTGTTACTTTAGAAGATCTTTTTCCCTAAAATCAGTCACTAAAATAAGCTATTTATTTAAATACATGTGCGGTTTAATTTATTTTTAATGTGTGTTTATATATATTTTATATTAAGGTTTAATTACTCTATTGGTCCCTATAGTTTTGTGAAATTTTCGATTAGGTCCCTATACTTTTTTTCTTTTTAATTGGGTCCCTGCACCAAATTTTTTTTCAATTAAGTCCCTCTTAGTAGTAATTAGCTTAATTTTATAGGGACACAACTAAAAAAAAAAAGAATTAGTACATGAACCTAAATAAAAGGAAAAAAAAAGTGTAGGGATCCAATTAAAAAAAAATTTGGTGCAAGGACTCAACTAAAAGAAAAAAAAAATATAGAGACCTAATTGAAATTTTTGCTAAACTATAGGGACCAGCAGAGTAATTAAACCTTATATTAATGACTAGTTTTAGTGTGCACGTAGCATAATCGTTTTTAAATAAAATAAATTACTTCATTAGTTTAAGAATGTTCTAATGCACTTTTTCCAGTTATAATCATATTCATGAATTGTATTATACTTGATTATGTATTAAGATATGATAACTTTTAAAGATTAAATTTGTCTAAATACTTTAAATTATCCTAAAGTTAATCATTTATTAGCTTTGTGCGCTTTAGTCAAAAGTAAGATATACTTGTGGACGGGGAGACTAAAAGGATAAATGATGTTATCTGAATGAAACCTTATTAGAACATGTTTGAGACTTCAACAAGAGTTTAAGTTGTCATATTAGAAGTTGTTAATTTAGCTTTTTAGTTTAACTCTTTATGTAACATATAACTATCAACAAATTCTATATCATATTATCCTACACAAAATTGTTCCACCACTCATTTAGTTTCTATTTCTTTAACATCCAATTTTTTTTCCAACTCCTTGGAACGCCCTTTATCAATCTCTCTTCCTCCCCTTACTTTTTCAAGTTTTTCTTTTTATTTTTTTATTTAAAGATAAACAGACGTCGAAAGAAATATAAAAAAAAACCATACAGAAGTAATTAAAGAAGATTTATGTATAAATCATCTTACTGTAAATATAATACATAATAAAATACAATGACATTGTTTGATTCATATAATCGATCCTACCCAATGAAATGAAATAAGACTTTGTTGTTGTTGTGCGTGTTGTCTGTGTCTTTTGTGAATTCGTGTTTTAGAGGAAAAGGGAGGGAGAGTCATGTCTTGAAATGTTACCTTTTAAAGTTTGGTGGAGAGACAGAGACAGAAAGACTGAGACTGAGACTAAGAGACAGAGATTGAAATAAATTTCAGTATTCTGTTTGGTGCAAAATGGGAGACAGAAATAAACAAGAATGAAACTCTAATTTAATTTGCACAAAGGGTAAAATTGGAATTAATTAATTGAAATGAAAGTATTTTAGGTATAAAATGTTATTAAAATTTCAGTCTCTATCTCTAAAAAATTCAGTCCCCTGTGTCCCGACTTTTTGGAGGTACTGAAATACTAAAATTTTAGAGACAGAGACAGAAATTTTAGTACCAATCTCTGAACTAACAAACATGATACTGAGTCTCAGTCTCTCAGTCTCTGTCTCAGTACCTCAAAACAAAGGCTACCAAGTTACCACAAACAGGTGATTTTCTCTTTTCAAGAACAAGAATATTTTCTCTCCCCAAAAAAAAATTGCACACCTTTAGTTATGAATGAAAGAAGAATCCATCAGATCCATCCAAAAATTTCAAAAAGATATCAGAACCAATCTGTACATGTGATTAAAGGGAATCAACCTAACCTCAAATCAATATATCAGTACATTGGCAGACTAGAAAAGATTGGCGACCCTAAAAAGAAAATCTTATATCAGAAGCAATCTTAGCAGATTTCGCCAAAACATCAAATGACTGATTCTGTTGAATCGCGTATCAAATCTCTGTAACGAATTCTCCAAAACTCTGACCCTTTTAACAGAGCCCTCACTTTCTACCTGTTGCTCCAGTTCTTGGCTTGCTTTTAACCTCAGATTCCTGCCCACATAATCTCTACTTAGAACATAAAAAAAGAGAAAGGAAACAATACAAGAATAACATAGGAAGTTCTGTGCATCATGGAACTATAAATTCATAGTTAACAACGGAATGAAGAGGCATCTGAATGAATGAAGCACCCTGAATTTGTTTAATTTTTTACTTCTTAGATAAGTTGTTATAATATGTTCTTCAAAAGATTATTTAACAATCTACTAACTTGTGTATATGCATGAGTGTACCTGTGGTATGTGCAGGAAGATGTAGTTCTTGGCTGTGGTTGGATTGTGATTTTCTGCACCCTTGCTCCAATCATAACAGACCTACAGAATGAAACACGTTTCAGAATCAAATTAAATATCGTATCTTGAACAAACCAATCGCAACTTGAATTCTGCGGGAAGTTGGAAAAAAAAATGGCTTGTGAAAACAATGAGACATACCGCATAAGCGAATAAGGATCCGTCATTGTTGAATGTACTGCAAGGTATGGGTTGGCTACACCTTTGCATGGCCTGCAAAACATATTCATGTGTTATAAGTCAAATGATAGTAACATCAAATACTTCATGAAAAACATTAAGCTGCATAGAAAATAATACATGATCAATATAGAGATAACGGCTCTAAAATCCAGAAAATTAAAAACCAAATCTGAAAGGGATTCGCCCTTCACTTTGCCTATATGGAAAAACAGGAAAATTAGAGAGCATGTGCCTCCCACTCAGGGTAACCAAATGAGAAAGGAAACTAAGCCAAATAATGGTGATATCATGGCTACCAGATGAACTTATGCCATACATACAAATGGAACCTACTAGCACAAAAACTATTATTTTACAAGACAAATGTGAAAGTGTGTTTGGAAATTCCAATGATCAATTTCATAAAAGGACAAGTGGAAGGGAGAAATTCAGAGAAATATTAGAACCTTCAGTCTCTGCTTACTGTCCTTATCCCAGAAATTAAAAGCACCATCAGATCCAGCAGTTGCAAACGTGTGGTGTACCTGAATGCAAATGTCAAATAAGATATGACACTACAGAATATTAGATCGACTACCTTTCAGAACGAACTTCAACTAAGTTTGATATTATATGGTGTGTTACCGGATGGAAATTTAGAGCGTTGACAGAATATATCTCATTATTCTCTCGGTGGCATTTGAAAGTAAAGTTCTTGTTTTGTTGTGCATCGTCTAGGTGTTGTACTCCAACTCTTCCCTCTATTGAGCCAACCTACAAAGAGAATAATCAATGCTTAACAGTGTTAATTTAAAGTAATGCTTTAGTCTTTCAGTCAATATATATACATGAAGATTTTACCAATGGTGAGAATAACATCACCAAGAAAACACTGGTGATGATGGAGGAGAAAACAATTAAAACTGAAAGATTTCGGACCATGCATGCATAGAGCAACTAAACAAGTATGGCAAAGGAAAATAAGGAATAGAATTATTCAATTTGCAGCTTCTACAAGTTATATCTCGTTAAATAAGGCGTCAGCATTGTCATCCGAGAGATGTTAGTTCAAAATCCTTTTAGCATAAACCAACTATAGCATCATCAAACTATGGAGGCTCTTCACAGCATCACACTAATCATAGCAGGCATGATATCAAATAAAATAAAAGGACAAGACGACTTCTGTCGGTGTAACTGAATGTAAGAATGCAACACATCTTGTCTGATCTAGAAAAGCATGCCAATACATACCAAATAGCCTTGTTGATCTGGAAAAGCAGCGACACATCTTGTCTGATACTTCAGGGGTGAAACCACTCTTTTGTACTCAGTCTGTTAGGATTTCAATACAGATAAGAATAAAAACATCGAATAATAGACATTTATTGAAATCAGCTGTTCCTCACATATTAATATGAAATCAGTGCTTCATAAATTGTTCCTTTTAAACCAATAAAACAGATCATGTGACTAGTAAACCGAAATCAAACAAAAAATGCTCTTGGCTGGTTTGGCCATGTGTGTAGCCCTATAGGAATCTTAATAAAAGAGTATATAAGATAGGTGGTAATCCAACCGTTAGAGGTGGAGTGAACCAAGAAAAATAACAGACAAAATTACAAGTAAAGATGTAAATTTTAATAGTAAATAGTTTGCTTAATTTTCTATAGCCATGGTTTATGCCACTACACAATTGCATCCATGTAACTGACCCTATCTAATAGAGAAAAGATCAAGCTTTTGCATACAATAACGTAATAGTTCAGTTGTTAGATTGCACCTTTTCTTTTCCAGATTCTCTACAATATGTTCAAAGTGGCATGTATTTCCTCCTATTTGTGGGCAATGGGCACCTCAAGAGATAGGATGTGACCCCCATTATGTAGATAATGAAATTTTATTTATCAAAGTAAGAAAAAGAAAAACATGGTTTTATAGACATTTAGAGTACTAAGAAAAACATGGTTTTATAGACATTTAGAGTACTAAGTTAAGTTTAGCATATTGCGTTCAGGTATTGATCAATTGTAATGAGCTTGTATTTATTTACTTACTTACCTATACCAACTTATTTATTTATTTTAGGGTTTTCCTAGAAGACAATTCTACTGAGAAAGTTTGGATGATCAGCCTCAAGTCCTGTGAAGTGCACAATGCCCTTTAATAGTTTGTTATCCAAGTTATGATATTTTATAAGAACATAACCGTTCTCATAACACTTGTATATTTAACATTATCTCACAAAATTATACACTAGCATCCATGTTACTCAAATTGAATACTCATTATAGAATTTATAGTTGAATTTCAACTTCCTAAGTATAAAAATCAAAATTTACAATAGGCACCAATCTATTGCTTAATGTGTTACAAGCAACAAAGATACTTTCAAAACAAGTAACAGAATAAACACCACCTGAGGATTCTGCAAGTTGAAGACAATCAGATTTCTATCTGCAGTTCCTACAATCATCAGTGGATGTTTCACTGACATTGCATAACAGCGATCAGGGAGTTGTTGAGTATGCACTGGATTTGACTGCCTAGTATCCCAATACCTATAAATAAAAAAGTAAAAACATAATTCATAAAATAATTTCTGAAGTAGCTATAACTTCAATATAAACCACAACGATGATACCATGTAAAGGTGTTGGAAAACAAAATTAAAGAAAATTATAAAATGCATCTTTCTGACCAAAACTATAATGAACCAGAACAATAGTAAGGGTATTAGCAATTTGAATTCAAATTTTTGTCCTCCAAAATTGAAGTTGTCAACAAAATAAACTAAGTCTCATTAAACTAAAAATGAAGAAAAGGAATAAAAAAGCATACTTTAGGGTCTTATCCCAGCTCCCAGTGGCTAAGAGATTCATCTCCGGTATCCACGCAATCTCTTTAATGGGGGCATCGTGCATGGCAACAGTCATTGGTTGTCCACCGGACAAAAGCGGCCACATCTTGACTTGCTTGTCGCAGCCTCCGGAGAAAACCGTTGTTCCATCATCCTTCCAAGTGGAGCACAAAACCTTAAACAATAAAAGAGAACATTAATTATAATGCCATCTCAGTCCAAAAGAAATTTCCAGTAATAGCACTAATAATAATTATTTCTTTTTCTTTTTTTTTTTTAATAAAATGAGCTGAAATTCATTACTGGTTGGTCATGAGATATTGAAGCCTTGGGTGTGCTGTTGATAACAGTTCCATTCCTTGCAATCTCCCAACATCGAACCTACCATATTGACAAAAGAAATTCACCCAAAAAAAAAAAAAAACATATGTCTATCAAACAATTAAACACAACATAAGAGCTTTTTCTTCACACAAATTTGAAGAGCTGGTTTAGTTTCAGAAGTATTTTCTGTCACCATTTCTTCTTTCTAATACTAATTACAAAAAACATCATATCACTTTCAGTTTGAGAAGTTAATGGTAAAAGCAAGAAACACCAAACAGATAACATTGTGACAATTTTTCTTTTGTGAACTAACATTAAAAAATAGAAATAACACAAAACATTAACAGAAAAAATATGCCCTAATATCCAAGTCAAACTGAAACCTGGTTATCCCATGAAGTAGCGACAAGAAAATTGGCCTTGGGACTGAAACAGAGGCTGGAAATTGAATCACCAGGTGGCTGGGTTACCTAAAAAAAAAATTGCAACCACAAATTAACAATAACCAAAATAATAATAATAATAACAATAATAAAAGACCGTAATAATGATAATAGTGCGAAAGAATAAGAAAGTGTTGAAGCAGAAATTGGAGAATGTAGAATGCAATACCTCGTAGGATTTGTTAGGATTTGTATTGGCGGAACCGAAAGTGGACATTTTGAAGAAAAACAAACACAGAATCTACTGAAGAAAGAGAAAGAAGAGTTTGTTTTGGAGGGTTTTGTGTTTTGAACTAAGGAAGGAACTGAAACAAGGTTTTAATCTCAAGTCTGAAGGAGAAGAAGGTTGATTAGCGTTTACCGTACGGTGAGAGGGTCAATTTCGAAATAACGCTAACTTGAGGGGCTTCCTGTTGATTTTACCTTCTCCGGTGACTATATAATAAATATCTTACGCGCCCAAATAATTACACAATTTTTTAATGTGAGAAAATGCAAATAAATAAGTTGTTAGATACTTAGATTAGATATTGAGTTAGTTTAAGAATTTAATTTTTGTGAATTAAAAATAAAAAATCTAATGAAGTTGGTGTGAAAGACATTTTTTTTTATTGAAGATATGATTTAAATATGTTATTTAAACTAGCAATATATAAAGGTTAAGAATAATTTTATACTTATATTTTAGATATTCAGCTTTTGAATTTTAGATTTAGATAATTTAATTTCATGCAAAATTATATATTTTTAGATGATAATATGATTACGAATTTTTATATATTTTTTTGGACTTAATTTTTTTTAGCTCCTTTTTTAGTAATTCGATTTATTTGGCGGCTTGCTAATTTAAACTGTGCTAATTTAATATACATGTAAATGGCTAAATTAGTTACTAACCAATTTATATTCAGGATATTTGTATAATTTTGATCACCATTCATTTTATGAATGTGAATTATTCGTATGTTAATTATTTTTTAAATTAAATATTATATAAATATAGTTAGTAATTATATATTGTATAATTATCTATAACTTCTAATTTTAAAAAAATTTAAATTTTAACTCTTGTACCATTTTAAAAGGTTATATTTTATATTAATTTTTTTAACATTAAAAGTCCCAGTAATAATTTTTAGATGCTAATAAGTCAAATGATAATTTTTAATGAATTTTTAGAATTCGTTTAATGTTCTGTTTTACATTCATAAGTTTATAAAAATATAGATTTTCTAGAATTTGAACTAAAATACAAAAGTTGAATTTCTATTTTTATTTGTTTTAATTTTTTAAATATTTTAGTTGAATCCAAATGAGAGTATTTTTTATTGATATTTATGTTTTAAAGTTAATATAAAATAAATAAATATTTATCTTAATTCGATTTACATGTATATGCTATATCAATCCTAAATTGATAGGATATACATGTAAATCAAATCAAGCTAATTTGATTTACTATTGATATAGTGTATATAGTAAATCGAATCCAATTTACATTAAAAAAATCGTAAATCGAATTTAGTTGATTTGATTTACATAAAATTACTTTAAGACATACATGTTAGCTAATTCACTATAGGATATTAGTGTAATTTAGTTAAACTTGGATTTTTCAGAGCATACAATCATCAAAGCATAAATTTTATACTTAATTTCAAAAATTACATATTGTATAAATATGGTTGGTTATTATATATTATATAACTATTTGTTATTTCTGATTCTGAAAAAAATTCAAATTTTAACTTTTATGCCACTTTAGAGAGCTATACTTTATATTAATTTTTTCAACATTAAAAATTCCAATAATAATTTTTTAGATGCTAATAAGTCAAATAATATTTTTAATGAATTTTTAGAAATTGTTTAATATTCCGTTTTACATTCGTAAGTTTATAAAAATGTAAATTTTCTAAAATTTTAATTAAAACACAAAAGTTGAATTTCTATTCTTATTCATTTTAATTTTTTTATATTTTATTTGAATTTAAATGGAGAATTTTTTTATTGACAGAAATGTCAATAATATGTATTAGTCAACTAGATTCGGTTTACATGTATATACTGTAGAAGTAATAAATAGAATAAATTAGATTCGATTTACTATTGATATAGCACATATATTAACTTAAATCAAGTTAATTCGATTTACTATTGATATAGCATATATAATAAATCGAACATGCATATAACCTATTTTATTTTAAGACATTTGTGTAATATTGATCCCAATTTAATTTGTTTGTGTGATTTAATCTTAAATTTATCCTTCTATTTAAATTATAATTTTTAAAATGCTAAGAATTAAATTAAATATTAAAGATAGAATTAATTATTTTTTAAAACACTAAAAATAAATTTAAATCAAACTAAACATCAAAGATAATTTTAAAAATTTTAAAAAAATATCAACAACGAAATATACTTTGTCCAAATAACATTTATAATTTTCTTTTCTACATTAAAATTTAGAGAAATTCTCCACATACAAGCGTTTTTTTTTATACAAGTCTTTACAAGTGTACATTCTTCTTCTTCTTGCGCACGTTCTTCTTCCTCTTCCTCTTCTTCTTCTTTTCTTTCGTTTCTTGCCTTCTCTTTCTCCTTCTTCAACTGTTACTGCACGCTTTCACTGCACCTTCTTTTTCTTCTTACTACACGTTTTCTTTCGTTTCTTGCCTTCTCTTTCTCCTTCTTCATTTACGCGCTTTTCTCTCTGTTTTCTTTCTTCGTTATTATTGATTTCCATTATTTTTTGACATCAAGCTCTGAAATCGTTTTTGAAGAAGAAGAAGCAGCAGAAGATGAGGAGGAGAAAGAGAAAGAGTTCTAAATTATGCATAAGGTGTATTTCAACGAATTTTGGGTGTATTTCTTAAATTCTTTGGGTGTAGTTTTTGTAATCCTTTGGTGTATTTCTGTAATCCTTTAGGTGTATTTCTATAATCGTTTGGGTGAATTCCTGTAATCGTTTGGGTGTATTTCGGTAATCCTTTGGGTGTATTTTTGTAATCGTTTGAGTGTATTTCTGTAATCGTTTGGGTGTATTTCTAAAGTTCCATTATCTTCAAATTTGGCAAGAAATTCGTTTTCATGGAGAAAGAAGAAGAATAGTCGTTTATAATGCATAGTGAGTAGCGCGCTTTGGAAACAGAAAGTGGTTGAATAACGTGCATTTATTTACTCTTGAATGTGAAAATGTAATACGTAATTTTTGTTAAGTTTGTGCCAACTTATAAGACTTGTAAGTGAAAAAGACTTATATGTGTTGCATGCCTCTAAAATTTGAGGAAGGAAAAAACAAAACTAAAACCTAAGCCTAAAATATTTAAGGTTTGTAGTAGCATGAGCGAAGAAGCATGCAAAGTCAAAGACCCAAAGTCAAAGAAATGAAAAAAAAACAGCACTTTATAATTAAATGAGGTAAATTCTCATTCACACTTAGTTGTAAATTTGTAATCATCCACGTCATTTTCTGAATACAAGAACAACAACAACAAAGATAGAAGAAGGAAAAAAAAATCGTATTTTTATTAACCTAATTTCCTCTTCTCTATATATCCATCTATCAAATTTTCTCTTTTCCCTTCCAATTTTCCAATTTGGCGCCTTTCTGATTCAGCTTCAGGTGCTTTCGTGAAGCGACGAAGATTCTTCTCTCGCTTGCTCACTTCACTCGCCGATTCGAATCGATTTGGAATTGAAAATTGAAGATGCGACGCTCTGCATCTAAGAAAACGGGTCAATCCAATTCAATCAATTCCTCTGCTGCTGATCTATTCCGTTCAGGTATTTTTTGTATTTTTGTAATTTTCCATAATTTGTTGTTACAATTTTGCTGCTTTGAGCTGCTGTTATCCTTGTTCTTCAATTGAATATTTATTTAATGACTAAATTAAGGGCTTATCTTTTTTTTTTTTTAAGGTATTACAGGTCATGTTAAAGTTGATTTTTTTTTTGTTCGTTTTGTTAATTTTTCAGGAAAATATTTTATTTTCATACATAATTTACTTTTGTAATTCTGTTGTGTTTTGATATTGTGGATTGATAAGGAGAGAAACTAAGTGGCATAGGAAAGAAGTTGGATCCTGAGAGAGGAACCAACTTTCAAATATATATATAAGAAAAAAGTTTGATGTAGTTAATTAGTAGTAATGGATCAAACTATGGTATGGACAACTCAAGCTTGATAAAAGCATATTTGTTTGGTCGAAAAAATGGGGCGCCAAACAATTATCAAATTGCTTGTCCTAAAAGTCTAAGTTCTTGCTCTTAACTTGAAGGGTAGCTACTAGCTAGTTATTTTGAAGAGGAAAGTTAGTTTGTACACGTTGCTGCATTAATCATATCCTCTAAATAAGAGATTTCTTGCAAGTTTATGACTCAGCTGAGTGTATAACTCAAAGCAGTCAAGTACAATTGAAATATTGCGATGGAAGTTGGATGTACCTTGCTTCTCACTATTATTCTGATGATGGGGACTCTTCGATATTATTGGAAGAAAATCATAGCAAAGGAAAGTTCTTTTATGAATACATTTGCCACTGGGGAAAGCTAAGATATTTGCGGCATCCACCCGAGCGTGTCAGAAGCTAAGCATGTTGTGTCTACTTGGATTGGTTTTATATGGTAGATAGGAATTGCATGCCTATAGACTCGCTTATATGTGTTTTGAACTATATATGTTTAGCATTACCTGTTTCTTCCAGTGTGTGCGTGCCTTTAATAGAATCATATTTATACCATTCAACAAATAGCAAATAATGTGTTGCTATATGTCCTAATATGAGTAAAATTTTCAGCCTCGAGTAAAGCGAGCTCAAAGGAATTGGAAAGAATTGATAGTCTATTTTATACATATGCCAATGGATCTGGGGTGATTGAGTAAGTATGCTTCATCCACAGATTTTATTTTCCGCAACTCAATATGTATGAACCAAATTATATTATGATGTCTAATTCTTAATCCAATTTTCAAGCCTCGGATGTGGACATATGGGTTATTTTAGTTCCCAATCATCAGTGGCTACTGAATTATGTAAATTAACTGTTCTAGCTCAATTAATGTATCAACTACAGCTTAGGAGTCAACCTCTTGGGAAACATAGGATGACACGATACTTACTATTTAAAACATCAAAGATGAATCTAAATAAGATGCAAAAAGAAATTAAAATTAAAATATCATACAAACAAGAGTTATGTATGTTTGAAAGTTGACAGATGGAGATTCATTGTTTAATAAGTAGCTTTTTTCATGCAAATACTAGGTAAATTAGTTTACTTATTTACTTTGGATACAGCCCAGAAGGAATTGAAACCCTCTGTGCTGATATGGAGGTGGATCATACTGATGTGAGGATCTTGATGCTGGCATGGTAAGCTACGGTGCTAGCCTTAATTAATCTTCTATGTTGTATTATTCCTATATCTTTATTTTAAATTGTTTGGAGATGATGAGGACTAAATGCAACAGGAAAATGAAAGCTGACGAGCAAGGATATTTTACTTTGGTAAGAGACAATTTTCATATGCCTATTACAAATTTCAATGTTAAAACTTCTTTTGAAATTATTTCATCTCAATAATACAGAAACTTATAGAAAATAAAAGGCACAGGCATAGGGAATTACTTAAGTCTCTTTTATGTTTGGTGCACAATCATGTAGTTTTGATACTATCTTTCCTTCCCATCCATATACTGAATATTTGCAGGATGAGTGGAGGAGAGGCTTAAAAGCACTAAGGGCTGATACAGTAAGTAAATTGAAGAAAGCACTTCCAGACTTGGAAAAAGAGGTATAATTTGTTAGGTGATACTCTTTTATAATTCATAGAGAAATTAGTTAGTCTAAAGTGCTACTTATTCATGTTTGGAATTTTGTGTAAGTTACTAACTTGTTTATTTTTATGACAAATGTAAAGGTTAGAAGGCCATCAAATTTTGCAGATTTCTATTCTTATGCTTTCCAATATTGTTTAACAGGTACACTCATGCAATTTTCTTTTTAAAAGAAAATGTTTACCATTTTCTCCTTTGTTCATGTAATGTATGTACTATATCTAATTCCTCTAACCATTTACAGAGGAGAAACAGAAAAGCATTGATATAGAGAGCATCTGTCAATTACTTACACTTGTTTTGAGTTCAACATTTCCAACCCAAGTCAACTTATTTGTGGAATATTTGAAGGTGAGTAATCGATTTTACATTTTCGTTTATTCATACATGTTTTTATCATCTGTGGGAATTTAGGGCTGGAAGTGAGCCGAGCTGAGTCGAGCTAGACCAAGCTCAAGCTCGGCTCACGAAAATTGAGTTTAGCTCACGGCTCGGCTCATTAACAATCGAGCTTATTTCTTAAGCTCAAGCTCGGCTCACCAAAAGCTCACGAGCTGGTTCGAGCTCACGAGCTGGCTCAAATAAGAGAAACATAGATATATAATCTATAATTTTATATCAATAAATTATAACTTATATATTTTTAAAAATATTTGAAAAGATCAATTTTATATATTGTTTATCTATCAATAAATTATAAATTTTTTATTTATGTCCTATATTAAAATTATATGTAAAAAATAAATATAAATATTAAATAATTAAGATTGTTATATATATATATATATATATGAGCTGAGCTTATCCAAGCTCAAGCTTGGCTCATTTAATTTATGAGCTCAATTTCAGGCTCAAGCTTGGCTCACCAGCTCACGAGCTTAGCTTATCGAGCTGTTAACGAGTCGAGCTCGAGCTGGCTCATGAGCTGGCTTGACTCACTTCCAGCCCTATGTGGGATACTTGAAGTTGAGTAGTGGATTTTACAATATTCTTTTAGTTCTTGTTAATTCTTACGAACGTGTTTTTATCATTTATGGCAGACTCAAGATGATTACAAGGTCATAAACATGGATCAATGGATGGGATTTTTCCGGTTTTGCAATGAGGTAGGAACTTTTTTCTGCCATGTCTAGATGTTATTATAATAATTATCCCTTCAGCCATTTTGCAGAATCACATATGAAGAATATGTATTTGTTGTAGCTCCATTGGCTTCTTAACCATTTGCATTTCGGTACTTCATGTTGAATTTCTTGACTTGCTATTTTAATCTTTTCATTTATTCGCAGATAAGTTTCCCAGCGCTCGATAACTATGATCCAGAACTTGCATGGCCATTGATCCTCGACAATTTCGTTGAGTGGCTGCGAGAAAACCAAAAGTGATCTTAGATTTTCAGCCACCTGATTCTCTGTGAAGCAGAATCATTGGTATGCATTTCAACCCTTTCTTCATTCCTCATAATATCTTTTGGTTTCATGAAGCTTTTGTTTCTGACTTATACTAATTTGATTTGTTGGCAGCAGCACTTGTTCAAGTAAAAGCAGAACTTTTGGAAAACTACCAAAATCAGATAGAGATGCTTTGTGGTTGTGGCTTGTTTTTATCCTTAGCAAGCTCTTGTTCTTTCTGATGATGGCCCAAGTTTCTAAAAAGGGCATATATATTAAACATGAACCATTATTGCATTATCCTTTACATTTTTGCTATTTTGTGATATATAGATGCAGTTGAGGGTTAGATACAAGCTTGCACTTTGTGATTATTCCCACAATCCAACATCATCACCATCGTCTCTTCCTATTCATATAATTCACATTAATAGCTTTTGTTAAATTGAATTGAGTTGAGTGAGACTGGTATTTATATTGTCATAGTTATACACAATGAAAGTCATATTTGATCCCAAGTTCTTGCAATCTCGTTATATTTTATCCAAAAATGTGTCCAATATTAGTATTCATCATTTTATTAAAGTTGATTTTTTTTTAAAAAAAAAAGTTATATCCCTATTTTCATTTTCATTCACCAAGGCAACCTATTAATTAGAAGTATGCGCTATTCATTTAATAATATCAAGTATTAAGAGGTTACTTTAACTAGAAAATTTTATAGTTTTTCTTTATTAAATACACAATAATTGCATTAAAAACTCTTAACAAGACCGTAAAATATTTGAGTTAGTAATTTTATGTATGGTTTTGTCGAAAGTAGTTATATATATATATATATATATATATATATATATATATATAGTGCTTAGATAGGGTAAAACCATGGTTTAGAATTTTTCAAAAAAGAAACCAAACATGTGATAAATTATTGCACTTTTTTTTTCAATCCAATTGGCCACTCATTCAGCATAAGGACACTTATCATTTCCAAGAAATTTCCAATGTATTAGTTGGAACCACAGACATTACCGTAGTACTAGAGATTGTTGAACACGGTTCATAATTGAGATGTGATTATGTGAATGATGTCAAGGTGTTAAGATTTAATTACTTTACTTTGGAAACTCAGGTGCAGTCGACTTCACGTAAAGTTGATAGCTGAGAGTCGTTAGATGGTGAGAGCCGTTAGATGATTTGACTGATTTGACTAAATTCTTATCTAACAATTCTCAACTATCAACTTCAGGTGAAGTTGACTGCATCTGAGTTTCCACCTTACTTTACAAGTACGTGTAATTTCACAGCGTTTTTAGTTTGATTTTTTTTAGTTTAAAATTTTCAATGAAGTCTTTATTTATATCCACTATTATTTTTTGAGTGAATATTCCACCCGACCTCTCACAATTATCTTGAAATGACAACGAGACCCAAAAAAAAAAAACACCCAACTCGATCCCTAATCTTTTTTTTTGGCACAGGAGCTAATCAGTCCCATAAAAGTAAAGCTCAGGAGCCGAGTTAGGTATTTCTTTTTGTTGAGGACCTCGTTGTCTTTTGAGGTAATTGTCAAGGATTGTTTTGGATTTTTCTCTTATTTTTTTTTTAAATATGTCAATCTAGATTTATTTTTTATGAAATCGTGTATCCAACCCATTCATACGTGATGTAATGAATCATCAAGTATAAAATGATTAAAATCTCACAATTCTACCACTGAAAAAGGAAAAAGAATACAATATAAATAAATAGAATTTTTTTTTGGTGACTTATAAATAAATAGATATACGTTTTCATTTTCATTGTACAAGAATGTGATGTGGATAAAAATATGTATATTGTTTCACCAATATCTTAACAATATTTATTATCTATTATATATGTGGAAATTGAGGAAATTTGCTACACAATTTTTTTCCTTAAAATATTCTTTATTAAAGTAACATTTAAATTAAATAAGGTATTGTCCTTGTGTCTATTATTGTTAGTCAAAAGTAGTTGCTCTAACATACATCTTTGTTGACTCCAATAGTATCAATTATCAAAGGAGGAAAAAGATTAAAGCTCTAAGTAGCAAAAGTCATTACCCTAAAAAGAAAAACAATGAATTATATTTATAGGGACAGATAGACTTTGTGACGGAAAATGACAGCACAAATCTTCCAAAGAACATGTCTCTGTCAGTGTCACTGCTTTGGCAATGGGCATGTGTGAAGAATGTGAGGACCATTTTCAATTAATTCATCATCATCATCATCATTATTATTATTAGAATTTAACTAATATATGTTCTTAATTTATTATTAATAAAAAAATTTAAATATTTGTATGTAATGAATATAAAATAAATACATTAAAATTTAATTTTTATATTTTTAATAAAAAAAATTAATTTTTAATAAAAAAAATTTTAATTTATAAACTTAACATATGTCACACAATATTGATAAACCCTTATTATTATTATTACTCACATCTAGGACACTATACACTCACTACGGCACAGATAATAATGTTTTCTTGCAAAGATTCTTCTCTTTCAATTGGTTCCATTCCATCATTAATTCACTTCACTATTGTGTATACAATATCAACATTACAGTGGAATGCTATTCCAACAGTTTTAGGAAAGTAATTTTTCTTTAATCAATAATCAACGAATAAAATAGTTAATAAACAAATATTAAACGTTTGAATTATTATCATAGGATAAAAATTAAAAAAAATAAAAATATTAATTGATTATTAACTTAAAAATTTAATCCCTAGACATTTTCAAGGAACAAATGTGAATATATGTTTAGAGAAAATAGAGTGTTAGACAATTTTAAATTCTTGAAATAACATTCTTCAGAACTATATTCGCCCAATGTTTCCATCAATCTTTTAGTATTATATTTACTTTCTTAGAGTTTAGACTCGAAAAAAAATGAAAAAGAAAAAAAATGCACTTCACTATCACTCAATCAATTTCATGTTGGTGTTTTGGAACATGTTTTTTAATGGGATTGTTTAGTTGTATTCTAAAGCAGTCATGGCAGAAATGCAACTCAAGATTTTTTTTTTCCCTTCTAAACGTTAAACTAAATTTTGACAAAACAAAAGCTCATATTAATCATATCTTTTATTATTTTTCTCTATTTGCTATGTTGTACACAACCTCCCCCACCCAAAAAAAAAAACAACAATCTAAAAAGAAGGAACCAGATGTTGAAGTCAATTTGCAGGAAACATTATGCAATTACGAACAAATTCTTTTTTATTCACTTTAACCTAAATAATTATATTTAGTACCGTAATAAATTTATATTTTGATGAGTTAGTCATTCATTCAAATATTTGTCTTAAATTGTGACATTAAATTTAACGTTAAAATATTTTCCCATTATCTTTGCTCTTTGGTTCATCATTCATATGTGATTTTCCACTTGATTATCCAATCTAGAAGATCATCAATACATTTCAAATTTTAAACAATGATTTAAATGATAATTGCAGTTATGAAGTGCAAGATACTAGGTATTACAAATTGTCAATATCCCATTTTTTTGCTCTCCCTAAAAATGAAGATATATTTATAAGATCATTGGATGAAAAGAATGAAGCATAAAAAATTTCAATTTGAAAAACCCAGTTAGTTGCTTCTTTTTTCTGTTAAAGCAACTTCTTTAATTGAGCTAAACAACAAAGATTTTTTTAAAAAAAAATCAATTTTTGCACATCATTATGAGTTTATGACGAAGAAGAAGAGCCAATAATCAAAGGCGACGATGGTGGAAGGGCTCGCCTAGTTCTACTTCTTCCCCTGCGAATCCCCGAGGAAGTAGAGGACGCTGGGGAAGAAGTAGATGTTGAATTTGTTGAAGCAATGTTCTTATCTTTGTTGTTGTTGTCTGAGTCACTTTTCAATGCTTGCTTCTCTGCTTCACATGGCTTGTCTTCTATTCTATGATGCCTAACTTTGGTCGAGTTCAATGTCACGGGAAGAACACAGTTGCACATAAAACCTGCCACGAAATTTGCCCAACCAATCCAAAAAGAAAAAAAAAAATTTCAATCAATGTTGGATTAATTCAACCAAAACTGTGCAACTATAAAAATAGATACAGTAAATTTCACCTGCAATGAGGTTATGCAATATTAAAATTATAGAATACCCGGTATCCTTGTCTCTTATAAAATTTAATGCATGTGAATGAGTGAGGGATTTGAATGTAATTTACCCTAACAACCAAGTCTTATTCTACTAAGTGAGAGATCAACATGAGAGTTCAACTTGAATATGCATAAATCATAGCTAAGTAATTTTCATCACCACTTAACAATCATAAGGTACTGCAAAAAGGTATTATAAGTTGGAGAAGTGGAGTAAAACTAGAAAGGAAGACAGTGCATTAGCATCAAAAGTTGTAGAAGTCTAACAAGTTGCGAATTTTTAAGTTTGGATCAACACAACTGATCATTAAACATTTATAAGTTGAATCAACATTTCACTGAAGTTCAACTATAAGTATCAGTTTGGTTTGAAAATGGAACGGAGAAGAAACTGACATAGATTCAATTCACATATGAAATCAAACATGCCGTAAACCGAAAGAGTAATGATTTAACAACTAGTTCAATTTTAAAACATTGAAAACAAAACTGGTGTTTCAATTATGTTCTCCAATAAATTGCAGTTGTGTCAACTGTCTTTCTCATGAATTTTTGGCAATTATTAACAACATAACTATAACCATTACCACAACACATCATCATGGGAATCACAATGGTACCAGCTGTCAAATTTTCATAATTCAGTAATGACAATGTATCTGCATCTGAGATTCTTAAATTAAAATCAAAAGGTGACTATTGCAATGAGTAGTAAGTTGGCATACCAATTCGGGCAAGACGATTGACCCAACTGGGAATAGGATTTCCGGTTAGCCTAAGACAAGTATCATTGCAGAAATGGTTACAGTTTTTGGTGATCAAGTTGTAGGCATTGCCTCTGTAGTCAGCTGCAAGTTCTTCCATCACCGCTCTCACTTCATCCGGCCCCATATCTGTCTTCCCAATCAGTATTGTCTTCCTGAATCTAAACCCTTCACACCTCTTTGGTTCCCCTTCGAATATCCCCGTCGATGAGTACTCGTGAGCCCCAAATGCATACTCCACACTGTGCACTGCAAACAACAAAATTTCAAAACCAAAACCAAACAGCTACATGAGAAAAATAGAGTCAAATGCATCAACTTATAATAGAATATGATTTCATTTTGCAGTGTTAATAAATCAAATATGTCACTCTCACTAGTCACAACCATTGAAATTTCTACAGATCAATTCATTTTTAGTAGATTCTTTTATAAATGACGTAATGTTTTTACAAGATTAGCTTAAACTACAATTAACCTCTACTATAATACACGAATTTTGTTGAAACCATGAGCAGATAATAAATCTTCATAATTTTAGCCATTTAAACCATACATGGTACTAATAAATCTTCATGATTTTCATAGCCAATAATTGAGATTCTTAAATTCAGAAAAACTTCATTCTTAATGCAAACCTAAACAAACAAACTTCATTTGAAATTAAATTATACTGTGACTAAGATATTCTAAATTTTTCTGCAGCAGTCTACACTAGTCAAAATTGAGTGAGAAATTATGAACACTTTACAAAAATGCATAAAATGATTTTGCAGTTTATGCAATATATAAAAATGAAACACATTACTACCATTTTTCTTTTCACTAACAGATCCTAGATCTGAGACAGTTCGTTCTGCAGATTCAAATTCCAAAAAAACAAAAAAAGAAATGGAATAATGAAGATGAGTTTCAACAAAATTAAGGTTCAAATTAAAATTCTAAAAAACAAAGAGAGAGAGAGAGAGAACCTTCGACGCCGGAATGGTACACTCCGAGTCCGAACCAGTAAGCGTAACCGTTAATTGGCGTAAGATCGTAGACGTTCAGGTACACCGGCACCGATCCCGAAACGACGCCGTTTCGAGAACTTTTCCTGCACAGCATCATACGCCGTCGTTTTGCTCCTCCTCCTCCTCCTCCTACTTTTTCTTCTTTTTAGCTTCTGTTACAAAAACAGCATCGTGCAAAAGAAGCAGCACATGAAAACAGTTAGTGTTTGTTATGCTCCAAAGTTATTCAGTTTTCCCGATTGGATATCAGAATTTGCAGAAAACAAAGAAGAATGTGAAAGGAGTGTGAAGCTTGTTCTGATTGATAATAATGAGTTCCTCCGGCGAATGGTGTCGCCGGCCGGTGATGAGTGAGTGAGTGAGAGTGTGTGTGCGCGTTATGTTATGTTTATATGTTTCTATATAAACTATAAAAGTATAGGAAACTCAAAATAATAATTCAGATCGTGACATTTATATTTATAATTTTATATTTACATGTATAATATCTCTCTATATCTATGATTATATTAAATGATTTATAAAAAACTAATATAAATTAATTTAGTAATTAGTTTACTGGTTCACTTAAATAAATATTAAAATTCAAATTTTGTTTTGTGTACTATATACATTAATTTATTGACTAACAATAAATATTTAAATAGATATTTGATTTACAGTAAATTCTATTCATTAAGAATTTTGCTAGGGAGTTAATGGGGTATTGTACAATGTATACAATGACTGTTTATTTGGCCTAATATGAATTAAAAATAAAAAAAATTTCCGCTAAGGAGTCAATGAAATATTTGTACAATGTATACAATAGGCTACGATACTATATGATGAAACTACTCATCCCAAAAGTTTAAGCTGATAGGAAAAGGTAACACTAATAGTTATATTTCTAATACTGAATCGGACATCTCTAAATTTCTATTGTACACATTATATAGATATTATATTAGCTCCCTATACTTTCTCAAATAAAAATTACTCACGTTTATTCTAATTTCAATCGTGCTATTCATTTTTGTGTTAACTACCATTATATATATTGTACACTATTTACATTGATTCTTTATATTTTTTCATTAATTATTGGTCTACTAAATTTAAATATTACTCGGTTAAGATGAAGGTTAGATAAATTAGTCGTTAAATTAGGTTAATAAACAATAGCGATTAGTATGGCCCTTTAATTTAGTTATCTGTTATTGATGTGAAAATAATTCAATATTTTGGAGAAATAAAACATTTTACTCTTTTCTTTTTACCTTTTTTCTTTCTCTTGCAACATGTATGTTTTTTTAAGTGAATGCCCTGGGATTTGAGTGAATTACGGTTTTGCCATAACATGGGGCTGGTCTTGGATGTAGGATCTGAGTTGTTTTTTATTTTTTTCTTTAAGAAAAAAACTTAGGATAAATAAAGTAACGTTTGCTCATAATTGTAGCGTGTGGTGGGGTTCTAATGCTATTATGCATATATTATTAATGAGTTATGTTATGTGTAAATTAAAATCAGTTATTAAAATTAATTATTAGTATAAAATTTATAATAAAATATAAATATATTAAAAATAAGTTAAATTATATATATTTATATACAAATATATTAATAATTAATTTTAGTGTCGAATAATATTTATTATTATTATTATTATTGTTATTATTGTAATCTATGGTGATTGATTAGTGGAAATTTTAAAATTTTAAAGTAAAGGAAAAGTGTGGGGTAGTGATGATTTTGGGCCTTGGTGGAAAGGGGAGTGGGGCCCAAAAATATTATATAGGTCAATTCAAGAATTATTTATGATTGGAGAAGATTAAAATTTTACTTAACTTTAGTATATGATATCTTCTATGCTACTTAAATTCCACTCAGAGAATTTAAACATAAAAGAGTATATCCCACTTTATTTTATCTCTAATTTACCTAATTAGACATAATTTTCATAGACACTAAAGAATTTCTCTTAATATATACTTAAAAGTAAATAATGTGCAAAATAGCTTGATATTTTATACTATGTAAGTTGAGTTGAAATTCATTTTGGTCCTGAAATTTTTGACCGGCCTCAATTTCGACCTTTAAATTTATAGTTACCTAATTAACATCCTCAAATATTAGATTGTGTTTCAGGTTTGCCTCTGTAGCTATCTCCGTTAACGGAAATCTAATGTGGTATGTTAAGTTGACAAAGTGTATATCCACGTAGCACCCAACTTGTTAGAATGGATGTATAATGAGTGAATGATGTGGCAAAAGTTGAATGAACTCAATATTTCCAGCAAAATCTCGAACATATTGGAAAAAAAGGGTTGCAAATTGAGTTCATTCAATTTTTGCCACATCATTCACTCATCACACATCCATTCTAGTAAGTTGGTACCACGTGGATACATACTCTGTCAACTTAATGTACCATATCAGATCTTCGTTAACGGAGATAGTTACGGAACAAGCGTGGGACACAATTCAATATTTAGGGGTGTTTTTAACTATAAATTTATGGGTCGAAATTGAAGTCGGTCGAAAATTTCAAGGGCCAAAATGAGTTTTAACTCCATGTAAATCAGGGAGTGAATATTATAATTTTTTAGTTAATAATACTATTTTTTAGATTAATCGTATGATTCTCACTCGTATTCCCTTGTTTGAGAATCTATTCTTTTATCCAACGTCATTAAAGTGGTGAAGATGGAAAAGACCATGCCCTTGACTAGTGGTTGACTAGGTTAGGTCTCTTATCCTTAGATTTGTTTATAATGTTAATCATAATCCTCATATATAATTATATATGATAATGATATAATTAAATTTCTACCCCCACGTGGGGTGTGGACGTGTGGTTAACTAATAACACAAAACAAACTCTTACCACAAAGATATACATACATTCCATAATAGGTTTGGGGACATCAATTTCATATATTGGAATAAAGTTGTGTCAAAAGTTTTATAGCTTCAAGTAAATAGGAGAAATCTATTAGTCAAAGCCTCAAAATTTGTTTGTTTTAATTAATAGATAACATAATTTAGATTGAATTATTAAATTAGTTTTGTTTATAGAATATACTATCTTATCTTGAAAACCACGACTCAAAATTTTAGTTGCTTATATTGACTACATAAATTATTAGAAGGTTTTCATTTGAAAAATTTTAGTATTTTTGTAAAATTACTATAATGATTTTTTTTTCTATCTTTTCACTATATTAATAACAGGATTTTCCGATTTTGACTAAAAAATATTTAATTTTTTTCAAAAAAAATACTTCTTTACACACATTAAAAAAAAATTATAATAACTGAAATCTCCAAATTAAATATCCATTCCAAAATTTTGTCATTTTGAAATTTCTATCGATTAAAAATTCAATGAATTTGAATACAATTAAATGAATTAATATCTAGATCTAGTGAGCTTTCAATATAATAAAATTTTTCTCCCCCAAAAATATACTAAAGCTTTAAAATAATAAATAATATTAAACCATTGAAAGCTAGCTATGCTATCATAAAATGAAACATTTTTGAAAGATATTAGGACTTTTATTTTATTTATCGGTTAAAACGTTTTTTGATTCACAATTTCACATCAACATTTTAACTCGTTATGCTACTATTTAATTTGCTATGTTACCATTTAACTTGTCATGTGAGTATTTAACTAAGCAAACTAGTAATAGGATTAAAATCAAAATCCTTAAATTTTAACCTTGGATCAAAAGCTAAAGAAAAAATTTATAAAGAATAAAATAAAAAAAGAGTATGTTTTCAAAAGCAAAAAATTTATTTATTATGCATAAGGCGGGATTTAAACTCCCGACACTTGTGCAAACGAATGAGCTGACCACTTGACCAACCAAAATTAGTTGATTGCCAATTTATTTATATATATATATAAGACCCAAAGAAAATGGGCCTATTAAGGTCCAATAGCTTCAATTAATGGGCCTGGTATTGGGTCCATCTCGGAGATCCGAATTCTGATTTGAGCTTGAGGTTGAGAAGGCGGTGGTTTTTACGTCGTGAACGTCATGTTTGGTGGCCGAGGAAGAAGCTTGCTACGCTTTTCGCAGCGACTCGGTTTTCCTCAAACGACGTCGTTTTGCACCAATGCTAAAGGCACCACTTCCAGCAATGCCAACAAAAACGACGTCGTTCCCACCACCGACGAAAGGTACCGCATGCTCGAGAATCTCGACATGATGACCGCCGCTAAGATCCTCTTCTCCGACAATCCTAACAAGAAAAAATTTGGGTATTATTCCCATTTCCCTTTTCTTTCACGTTTTCCTTTTTTGATGATTTAATATTTGTTGGCAATTGGTTGTTGAGGTTAATCATTATTTGGGTTTTGTTCTGTTTGGCATTTCGTCGAGCACCTTCACTGCAATGTTTCTTGTGCTTTGTTTACTTCAATGGGGAGTCAAAATCTGATATTAATTTAGTTTGAGGTGTTATATTCACTTCACTAACTCAGTCTGCATTGTACTTGGGCTTCAACTTTAAGCTTAAGAATCCAAGTTCAGCTTTTTCTTTTTAGTTTGAGTAAGTGTTCATCTTGGTCCACCAAAATTTTGGATACCACTTTAGTCCTTAGTATTGTGAGATGACAAGCAATTTAAGACCAAACTGATATGTGAATTGATGCTTATTTTAAACATTGAAGACTGGATCAAAATCGTTGTATAGGCCAAGTTATTTTTAGAGGATTAGTTTGTTTTTGTTGGGAAAATTCGTAGCTTTGTTTACTCTGTTTCCCTTTTCATTAGCAAGAATGAACCGCTAGTTTTGAAGCCAAAGTTTAAGTTTGTTGGATTTTTATGAACATAGATCAATAAGGTGATAGTTGTTTTATTACTGCTAAGTTTACTGAATTTTAGTGTGATGGTAATGGCAGAAAAAAAAATTCAAAATCTTACTCTCTATTCTTTTTTTTTTTTTTGTATGTTCAGGTTTGATTTCCATCTGGTACAATTTTTTTTCGCCTGCTTGCCTTCATTGGGTATGATACTGACCCTTGTTCAGTTATTCTTGAAGCATGAGCTTCATATCAACATCTAAATAATTTATTTGTTTCCCCAGCGGTATATTTGGTGGCGCAGTATGCTCGATATGAAATGAGAAAAATGGAGGCGGTATGTTCTTTCTCCCCTTTTGATTGATATTATCATGTGAAACTTTTTGAGTTTTGTATAAATGATGTTAGGATCCTCCGTGATCTTATGTCTCTTCAAAATCAGACCATTTCTTGGTTTGGAGCTCCATCCAAGTACAGTTTATGTAACCCCTTTATAAATGAAAACCTATCCACTTTTAAAGACTACTCCATGTTCTTTGATTGTATCAATTCTTATCTGATATATAATGTATACATATTTCTGCAATTATTTGTTGTGGAAGCGTATATATCTATTTGACCTTGTAATTATTGCTTTCGAGTAAACAGAGGATAAGTAATCCATTGTTTTAGTTATTTTCCCTCTTGCTCTAAAAATTTTGTTAGGATGTAGAGAAGAAAAGAAAACAGAAAGAAGAAGAGGAAGCTAAGGAAAAAGAAAAAGAAATGGAATTAAATCCCCCTGAGGAAAAAGAAGCAAAATCTAATCTGGAGCTCGTGGAGGTGAAAGAGAGGCTTGAGAAACTTGAAGAGACTGTTAAGGAGATTGTAGTTGAATCAAAGAAACAATCAGACAGCAACCTAGCGAAAAATCAGGTAACTGATGCTGAGAAGAAGTCCCCAAAATCATCCGAACCGAATGATGCAAGTAGCAGTTCACAATCGAATAAAGCTGTAGGTGAAGACCGTCTTGATAAGCATAATTCTCCAAAATCAAAGCCAGATTTAGGTGAAGAGGGCAAGAGTTTAAAGGCAACTCCAAATCCTTCTCACCCAGACCCAAAAGGCCAGAACCAAGGTTGAGGGTTTTCCTGAGTTAGTGTTTTAAGAAAATTTTGAGTCATTGTACATAATTAATCAGAATTCAAAAGTCATAGAGTTGTGTATTGATTTTATTTTTCTCCTCAGAAATGAATAGTTATTTAATCATGTTCCAAGTTTTCTTGAGGCTATATTGGAAAGGAAGATTTTTTATTTGGGAAAAACCATGATTTGTGCTTCTGTTGAATTGGTACTGTAGGAACTAGGAAGCTATTATAGTATTATGTGTTGTATATTATGCATTTTTCCCATGGTTGATGCAATATAAACGCACAATGTGAAAAGTTTATCTTGGTATATATGTTATTTATACGCTTCAATTTTGTAGCTATACTTGGATTGAAATGATTATTCCACCATTGGTGCATTTCATTAATAAGCTCCAAATATTTGAATTTTGAAAGGACTGGAAAAATGAATGGGATATGCTGATCTAAACCACCTCCCAGGAAAAAAAAATCTATGAAATGCTTTTGTGAAAATCGGACATAAGTTTTTGAACTTCTAGAACATATTTGTTGAACTTGAAAGGTAAAATAGGATAGAAAATTTCATAAGTAAATTTGATTTATAAAATTTTAAATGAAACTTGTCTATTAAATATCACCCAATTTTATTATCTCTAATTACACATAACAGTCCAAGAAAAAAAAACGCACAAAATTATGAAATTGCAAGCTTGTCCTTATTTAACCCAACCGTTCAATAGTAAATTAGTTAATTAAAATAAATACTAGTCCTAAATTGTAAATACTAAAACTACAGTTTTGCCTTCTTTGTTTCTGATGTCGTAAACCTTGCTAGCTACACTGCTTCGAAGCTCTAAAACCCTAGTTCAATGGCGCGCGTGTTCCGTTCTCTCAGAAAAACCCTAGTTCACCATCTTCACCATCACCATCACCATCACCATCACCATCACCATCATCAGAAATTGCTTCTTCCACAGCTAGCTCGAAGGACTTACTTGTCGGAAATGCGCAATGAAGCTTTCGAAGGGAACATGCTGAGGCTTCTCCGTCGCGAGATTCAGTATGAGCTCCAATCTTCTCCTCCAAACCAGGTTTCTCTTTTCCCTATCTAATTGCAGTGCCTCTCGCACTTCACACAATTTTCTATTTTGCATTTCATCCTTTTTTTTTTTTTCCCTTTTTTCAGCTCAAATTTGATTCTTGTTTGCGCTTGAATTTTGATTAAGGGATCAACTTTTACTATCAGGATTTGCTTTGTTATTGAATGGAATGTTGATAAGCAGAACGAATTTCTAATTTGATGGTGAGCATTTGAGAATTAAGGGCATGTTCGGTTTATAGTTTGCAAAGCATGATTTCTTCCAACTGAAAAATAACTCTTTTTTTTTAGGAAAATAAAAAAAACGATCGTTTGAGGAATGTAAAGAAAACATGTTGAAATGAATAGAAACTCAATCATGGTGTAGGTTGTGCCAACTGAAACACAATTATGCCATTAGTTTCGAGAAGCTACTGATTTTAGCTTCTAGTTCCAAAATCAGGTTTGTGAATTAAGAGCTTGAAAATCAGCCAAACAAACTGTTAGTGCCATTGAACACTAGATGTTTTTATCCAAATTAATGGATGAGATTTGACTTATTTCTTATTGGGATGGTTGCCTTTTGTATCAATCACACTGTGATTCTTTCATTTTGTTTTTCTTAATAAATTTATCAGCAAGCAACACCATTTGGAAGCTTTTCCGGCTCTTGCGAGTTGGATTCGACGAATTATAACTTATTTTGGAGATGTGCTTTGTTTTGTTTTGTGTTTCGTAGGCTACTACTTCCAAGTTTGATTCCTTTGTGGTGGATGGCCGACCCGGGGAGCGATGGATTACATTGAAAAGACAATATGCAAATGAAGATATCAAAGTTGAAGCCACCATGTTCGATGGGGTTGCTCCAGCTCCGACTACAAGTGGTGGTGTTGCGAATGCGGACGAGGAGCAGATGCACATTACCGTGATTGTCAGCATCTCCAAGGGAGACAGTAGCTACCTGGAAATCATGTGCTCTGCTTGGCCAGACAGTATAGAGATAAACAGGTTGGTCACAAGGTCGGATGAGAACATGTCAGACAATCCCTATTCCGGTCCCGAATTCAAGTAAGTTTACTTATTCTTTACCACTAAGAGTCTGTTTGATTTATGTTTTCGCAAGCTGTTATTATGTTCAATGCTTTTTACTATTAAAATTTAGAACTTCAGATATAGCTTGATTTTGAAATGTGTTTTGAATCTTTTCTCCGTTGGTTCTTTGGCAGCGAATTGGATGATGAATTGCAAGATAGGCTTTATGATTTCTTGGAAGTAAGGGGCATAAATGATGAACTTGCTGTTTTCTTACACGGCTATATGAAAAGTAAGGATAAAACAGAGTTCATCAAATGGATGGAGAGGATTAAGTCTTTTATTGAAAGGAAATAGCAGGATCAAAAGTTTTGGATGATAGAAGCCATTATTAGTTAACATTTCTATGTAATTTTGGTACTGAGATTTGAACTAAAGCAGGTATACATTTTTATTGACCACTACTTCAGACTTATTGTTGACTTTGGTGGGCAATTGGGCATCATAAGAAAATGTTTTAGGTTTTTTTCTTTGAAGATTTGGTTTTTAAGCATTTTTTCAATGGGGCATCCAATTAGGCATTGTTGAGTAGGTAGGGGTGGTTTCTTTTGAGATAATGTAGAATTCAATTAATTTTATTATCGACGCGATAACACCTGAGTAAATGTCAGTATAATAATATATAGATATTAAGTTACTTTTTAAATGAAAAGAATAAAATTATACATTTCACTATTTTGTTTTTAGCTTGAGGAAAATTGTATAACAGATAAGATGAAAGATGGAAATCATGTTTTCATCTCCTATCTATCAAAACATATTCTTTGACCTTTGGTATATGTTTGTTCACCTTTGTGATTATGATGTCTGGTTTTTACATATAAAAAGTGAAGCGTGAGTGATAATGGGCGATTGGGCCGTAGCTATTGATGTCTGGTTTTCAATTATTTGCGTTGAAATTTAAATCGAACTAAATTAAATTATTTATTTAATTCAAATAAAAAATCAATTAAAAATGTATTAATTTGAATTTAATTAGATTTTAATTATGATAAATTATATGAATTGGATCGAATTTCGAATCTAATTCTCAAGATCTGATCCGATTCACTTTAAATTACACAATATATTATAATTATATTATTTTATTATTATATTTAAAATTTTACTTATAATATATTTAATTTATTATATATTTTTATTTTTTTTATGTATTATTATTATTTAGTGAATATTTTATAAATTTAAAATGAGATTTATTTATTTATTTATGTTAATCAATATATAATTTATTTTTTATTTTTATGTTATTGTTAATTTTTTAAGATATGATTTAGATTTAGATCTGTTATGTCATTGTCGGTTATTTAAGATTTGATATTGAGATTTAGTTATATATATTTAATTTTTATTTATAAAATTGTAAATCTAATCTAATCCAAACTATTTGAAATTAGATAGATTATCTAAAAAAAATTATCTAATTTAAATTGCATCACAAGTAAAATTAATATTTGAATTGGATGAATTTGACTTAAAATCGATCCAAACTGCCCTAAAAACACTCCTAGATTAAATTAGATATTTGCTTAAAATGGTTTGAGCTTCTTTCAATATATATATATATGAATGGTCATTTTCCCTTTGGGTACCACACTGAACCAAGACTCATTCATTCATAGTTATTTCTCGTCCTCTAGTAATGTTTTAACTTTTAATATGTTCAATCACATCTAACTCGGACAGTGGTTGGAATACTCAGACACTAGTTTGGATCTTGCTTTGCTGCATTTTAAATTAATTGCATTAATTTAGCAAAACCTGATTATTTAGTTGGAATAAAGTATCTGATGTGGACTTAAGTATTGGCACAGAGCATGAGGCATTTAAGGTTATTTTTCCTCCTCAATAAGAAGGTTTCTTGGTATTTAAACATGTGTCCTTGTCTTTACAGGGACACAAAGTAGTACATTGAACACCCAAATCCAATATCTTATTGGTTATCAACTAATTAAGTGATGTAATTATGCAAGACATTCCTACTCCAACCTGTGGGCACCCATTATGGGATGGATTCTCTCCCAAGTGTTTTTTTTTTTTTTTGGTTTTTATCAACATGCTCTTATAATAATAATAAGGTTTAATTATTCTGTTGGTCCTATAATTTTGTAAAATTTTTAATTAGATCTTTATATTTTTTTTCATTTTAATTGAGTCCTTACGCCAAATATTTTTTTTAATTTGGTCCCTACACTTTTTTTCTTTTATTTAGGTCCCTATACCAATTCTTTTTTTTTTTTAGTTGGGTCCCTATAAAATTAAGCTAATTACTACTAAGAATGACTTAATTGAAAAAAAATTAGTGCAGGACCCAATTAAAAAAAAAGTATAAGGACCT
The DNA here is from genome assembly GCF_059453495.1 of Arachis ipaensis. Classification (NCBI taxonomy): domain Eukaryota; kingdom Viridiplantae; phylum Streptophyta; class Magnoliopsida; order Fabales; family Fabaceae; genus Arachis; species Arachis ipaensis. The sequence continues at coordinate 1,411,328 of NC_142444.1, read as the reverse complement.
AATTGAAAATTTCATGAAACTATAGGAACCAACAGAATAATAATAATAATAATAATAATAATAATAATAATAATAATAATAATAATAATAATAATAAATTCAAATTCAAATTCAAATAAAATATTTAGAAAAAAAATGATTATTTACTCACTAAACAAATTAACACAATACTAAAAAAAAATATTATTCTTTTAGTATTTTATTTGACTCATAAATTTTTTTATCATTGTTTTATAAATTTTAATATATAATTTTATATGTTGAATTTTAGAAGTTTATTTGGTTGGTTTCCTTATTAGGTTTGTTTTTTACCCCTTTAAGTTGTGTTGCCGACTTCTAGAACTAAATTGAGCTATGGAAAATGACATGAAACCTTAGAGGACTAAACAAACCTGAATAATTATATATGTGGAGCACCTTTGTACTTATTCATACAATTTTAAATATAAAGTAAGTTTTGAAATAAAACATGTCCTTATTGCGTATTGTTTCATATGGTTTTGTTAAAACATAAATAAAGGTTGCCCCATAGACCTAGTAGCTAGCAAGATGATGTGCTGAACTTGGTAGCAAGTCATATAGAGAATCATAGTATATATATATATATAATAACTTTTTGATTGTTTTATTACGGACCAAGTGATTATGACTTGACTAATAAGTTATAAAGTAGAGTAGTATACATTAAGAATATATATAATACACAACAAACATGCAGATGAGGACATAAAATCTCATATATGTTTGTTTATCCTATTAATATTTTGATGAACAATTAGAGGTGTCAAAAATTTTGAGGAAGTGGAGATTCCCGTAGGGATCGCTCCGAATGGATTCCAATGGTAGAAAATTTTTTTTTCGTGGAGATGGGGATAGGGAGCGAAATTGTTTTGAGACAAACATGGGATTTGAGCAGAGATTCCTATTTCATCCCCGATAATTTTCCAAATTTTTGAACTTACTTAATAACTCTTATTTTATTTCTAATATAAGGGTTCTTTTAGTAATTTTATTTATTGAAAAACCCTAACTCTATTGTTTAAAATTTTATTTTATAGACTATGATTTGCTATGTTATATTTCTAGACCTATAATTTTGGATAAAATATGTTTGTGTGTTTGTAATAATATTTTATAGTTTATTTTTTTATTTTTTTAATATTTTTTATTATAATTTTCATATGAATGTTAAATATAGAGAGATGGAGAATGGAGTCTTACGGAAAACGCGGAAAATAAGAATAGGGACAATTATTCCCTCATGACGAAAAATGGGGTGGAAACGGAAATTAATTCTAGGAGCGGGGGGACGGGGAGCAGGAAGCATCCCCTACCCCCGTCCTGCCCCATTGACATCCTATGAACAATGTTCAAATTTTTGCTTCAAAATTTCACATTTTAGAAAAAAATAGCTAATAGTATAATATAGCTAAAAGATTTAATTTTAAAAATTTTTGATATTATAATTTTAAACGAGTCAATGAATTTTACTATGATTTTATATTTATATATTTAATTTATTTTTTTAATTTTACCTAAAAATTTAATTTTTTTTTTCTGTTTAATAGTTCGACACATGTCCATTGTATTGGTCCAGCTTTTGGTTTTCTTGGTTGAGAGGCAAAATTAAAGGCTATTAATATTTTAATGGAATGAATGGTGATTGGTGAAGACTGAGTTATGCTACCACAAAGTTAAATAGACACTTCAACCGAAGTGCTACAATTTGGGAATAAACAAACTTGTAAGAACCTAAACTATCATAATCAATTGTCTAGGGAAAAAAAATTAACAAAAAAAAGGAATCATAGATAGATCATATCACCATATCTCCTTGTTAGTGTAAGATAAGATTACTATGATTATTAACGGTCATAATGACTAGGCTTTCAGTTGTTTTTTCATACACATTATGCTTTTGTTTCATGATTAAAATGAGATTAGTGTAAACATCATGCTGATAGTGATATGGGCCTACAAAATTTGTGGGGTCCTCCTTTTGGTATGTCCTTAAACAATTGTTTACTTATTAAATAAAGTAATGTATTAAAACATCACTATAAATTATAGAAAAGTAAGAGTATATACACAAACAAATTTTTAAAAAATTTTGTGTCGAATATTTTTGTTTTTAATTTTTTTTATTATATTAAGATCTTTAAATTTTATAAAAGTAACATATATAAATTTTTATTTTAGTTAAATTTATTATTTTTATTTGAATAAATAGATTTTTAAAAGTATGATAGAAGAATTTATATATTTTATTTTTATAAAATTCAGAGAGTTTAACGGAATAAAAAATTTTTGAGGACGAAAATATTTGCTGTAAATTTTTTTAGGTTTTTTTTAGGTATATACTCGGAAAATAAATTACCTTTCTAATTTATTATCTTACACATCCTCCTAACTATACTGAAGAAGGAGAATTTAATTATTTTTTGAGACTAATAGGATTTTCATTGAATGATTGTAATTACTTTCTACTTGATTTAATAATACCCTTAAAGAATATTATGTGTATATTAAGTATCACATATTATATTGATTTGCATCTACTTTATTATTAAATTAAACATAAAGTCTAATTGATACTTTTAGTAACAATAAATAAAGTATAAATCAATACATCATTACAACTTATATATATTTAGACTTTAGGTGAGAAATCAAGGGCAATCAAGATTCAAGATTTTAATCAATTAAAAGTTCTCATTTTTTGTTTTAAATTTTAATTCTATTAAAATGATGATGTGATGGGAGAGCTGAGTGTGATTGTGTGGCTCAATTTCACATGGCATGCCTCACCTATTTCTTTTGATCCCAATAGAGATGGTCTATTCCTCCAACTACAAGTGGGTCAAAGTTAAAATCAAAAGTAGGGGTCACACCCTCACATAATCACACCCATTCAAAACAACAAAATTGCAACAAAAACTCACTACACTCCAAATTTCTACACACTATTGTGGACCTTATTATGTCACCCCAAAACTCATTGAGACACACATATATATACCTTGATCCAAACAGTACCTAAGTTGACACTATATAGTGCATTGTCAAATATGAACTATACTACTATAACCAAATACAATTCCCTTAGACATCTTTTAATGCTTCCTTTTTATAAAGAAAATTCAATGACTATAACCATTCAATGCATATATAAAAAATACATACTATATTACGTATATATTAAAATTAGTCATTATAATTAATTACTAGTATAAAATATATATTAAAATAAATTATATAATATATATTTATACACAAATATATATAATAACTAATTTTAGTATATAAATAATATTTTTAAAAAATATATAAATACTCAATTGTCAAGTGAAATCACCTACTCCACCTTCTATGTTGGTTTTTCTAATTGGGTGAACTAAGTGTTCAATTTTATATATATATATATATATATATATATATATATATATATATATATATATATGAGTTATACTACGTGTGTACCAAAATCAACCATCAAAGTCAGCTATCAGTATAAAATACATGTTAGAATATAAATATACATTGAAAATAAATTAAACTACACATGTATTTATACACAAATACATTGGTGGCTGATTTTAGTGGCTAATTTTAGTGTACAAAAAGTATTTTTGTATATATATATATATATATATTAAGTTATAGAAAAAATTTTAAGTGTACCGGAGAACACCGATATTCCAGTTATTTTAACTGTTAATTTTAATTAATATATATTATATATATTTTTTATAATTTAGATGAACGGTTAAAACAACTAGAACACCGATATTTCCAGTACACTTGAAACTCTTCCTAAGTTATATATGTAACAGTAGTACATCACATGCATGCTCCTTCTTGAACAGTCAAAAGGAATTGAAGAATTGCCTTAGCATTTAGTTGAGAAAATTAAGTTTGGTTGCATTTAGTTTTAAAAGTTTGTGTTAGCTTTTTTGCCATTTTTTTTTCTATTCAGATAATAAGAGAATTTGGAATCCTTTAGCTATTATTATTAATTATTATTATTATTACAAAGGGAAAGTTTGATGAAGTTGTGAACATGGAAACAAAGTCCATGGAGATAGAACTCTTATTTTACAAACAAGTTAATTTGCAATTAGCCAAAATAATGCATTTACAAATTACAACAGCTAGAATAAGATCACATACATGAAGATAATAAAATGATATAGGTAGAAGCTCTTTCATTAAGAAAAATAGACAATTAAAAGAAGAAAAAAATGTAATTAACTCCTCCAAACTTTATTTATTCCTATGTAATTTATATTTTGAGTTTTCGAAATATAAGTTCGACATTCTAAAATTTGTCAAATACTGTTTAAAAAACTTACAAAAACGACGTTTTTTTCTCATTGAATTATAATATTTGACAAATACAGAATGTCGAACTACAGATTTTGAAAATTCATAAACGTAAATACACCAGAATAAAAATTTGAGAGAGATTAATTACAATTTTGGAAGTGAAAATGCTTTAGAGCTTGAGTGACAAATCAAGCTTCTGCAACTTATTTTCATGTTTAGAATTCAAATGAGAAACACTACCAAACCAATATCCTCCAAAACCTTGTGTCACAAGCCTTGTAGGAGGAAACTTCCCTAACCTCGGCACGCCGCCGCCGCCGCCGAAAACAGCCATGGATGATGGTGGTTCAGATCCCAAACCATTATTACTATTCAGCTTCCGATTTGCAGGGTGTGAATCCAAGTAATGCTTCTGTCTCTGCCACCCGTTTTCGCGACAGGTCGCGAAAAAGGGTGGCTGAGAAGAAGGTTTATTGATCATAGAATGAAGCTGGATCCCAAGTGGCTTGTTATAGGATCCATTTGAAGAAGAAGAAGAAGGAGAGAATCTGTATCCAAAATCTACCATTGATGATGATGATGATGATGGAGATTTGTGATGGTGTCCTCTTCTTGCTAATGTTCTTTCTCTTTTGTGTGCATTTTGATGCCCACCAAGTGCTTGAGAACTGTAGAACTTTCTCTGGCAATAGTTGCATGAGAATGTTCTGTGCTCCATTTCATGATTCTTGTTCTTGTTACCTTCTTCTTCTTCTTCTGATGAGTTTTCTGATGAATTTGGATCAAGGAAGTTGAGAAGGTTCAGCTCTTGCTTTGTTCTTGATTCATCATTGCTTGAAAGACTTAGATCAAGTTGAAGAACACTACTAGTAGTATTCTCTTTCACTTCTTGATCATCATCTTGATCTTTGTTCTTTGATGAAGATTTTTTCAAATTCTCCAAGGTTTGAAGGTCCATGTGCAAAGATTATTATTATTATTATTATTGTTATTATAAAAATAAAAAAAAATAATATGAATAATAATAATAATGTTGGTGTGTTTGGTTTAAGAGAAATGAAAGAAGGAAAGAAAGAAAGAGTGAAAGAAGAAGTTTGTTGTGTTGTTAGTGAATGATGAAAGAAGAATAAAAGGGTCATTGGCTATGTATAGAAGTAGATATAGCACTATTTTACAGTTACAAGGTCTTAATATTGCAAAATCTAAAAATTAAGTCATCCAATTTTTAATTTTTTTTTTCTTTTGTAGTGATTGCAACTTGTTGGGAACTAACACTAACAAGTACGGTTGTTGATGTAAATGTGAGTGAAAAGAATGTCACGACAAGAATCAAATAGGAAATGTCAAAATCTATGTGTATAGAAATCAATGTATTCATTCATTCATTCATACATACATAGCTAGAGCTAGTACTTTGAGTTTGAGAGTAAAAGTAGTACAATGTAAATTTTAGAAGAGTTAAGTTTTATGTATCGACAAGTGTAATTTTTTTAATATAAAAGTAACAAATTATATTTTGAGGAAAAAAAAAAAACTCAAAACCGGACAAAATTTATTATTTTTTATTAATATTTTAGTTATTGGTTCAATTTTTTTAGTCTAATAATGTAATAATATATTTTAAATTTTTTTATTTAAATTAAATAAATATAGTAATTATGAAAATGAATAAACGCTAAGATATTTACAAAATGCATCTTGGGACACATTTCGGATGCTGAGAGGTAACCCTAAAATGCGCATATCTCGGACGCTCAGTCCCCGTGTTGTGATAGAGGGACGCTGAGTCACATCTTGAGTGCACCCGGGACATATATTAGGGCGGAAATCGGATACTGAACATCCGAGATAGGCACGTAATGTGAATGGAGTTTCAGCATCCGAGATATGAGCAATCATCGTGGATAGAGTCATAGCATCCGAGATAAGCTCGCATGCGTATATAAGTTACAGCATTCGAGAGTTATGTACATAATCACAACACGGAGGCTGAGCGTCCGAAATATACCCATTTTGGGGTTACCCTCTCGGCATCCGAGATATGTCACAGAATGTATTTTCGTAAATATCTCAATATTTATTTATTTTTGTAATACTATATTTATGTAATTTAAATAAATTTTTTTTATATTTTTAGCCTATATTTTTTAATGATATTGATTAATTAATGATAAAAATAATAAATTTTTCTGACTCTTTAATTTTTTTATATTTTTTATTTTCATGACTTTTTTTTTATTTTATGCCTAGCTATTTAAATAGTAAATAGTGAAAAAAAATTTAATTCATCAATTCACATAATAATAATAATAATAATAATAATAATAATAATAATAATAATAATAATAATAATAATAATAATATGCTATGACTAATATTCTATTTTCTACTATAACTAACTCTATTTTCATTAATTGGACTATTAATAAAAAACAATCAATTGATAATGTAAACTTTTTTTCATAATCAACAAATCATATTATTCCATTTGCATTCCCCTATTCATTGATGTAGCTAGTAATAAGAACTAAAAATCTTCCAAGCTGATTGAACTCCTCCTGCCAACACGTGCAAGTCCATAACCCCTCCATTGGTTCTTGTCTCTCTTTTTTTTTTTTTTCAAAAGAAAAAAAAAAAAAACCCTTAATTTCATGTCTTTTCACATTGCTATGTGTTGTAGCTATGTACCTTTTTAAGGGTATATTCATGTCTACATGCTATGACACACTAAAAAAATCCAAGGTAAGAACAATAGTCAATAGACTACATATACTTTTTATTTTTAATTTCTGAGAATTATTAGTTTTAGAATAGACTTGTCTAATGAAAAAAGGTGTGATGCTCTTAATTTCTTAATCAACATGGTGGATTTGTAGTATCTCCACAGAAACTCTTGTCTTTGTCCTGTTATTATTGTTTGTTTATCTCATCATACCAAATAGACGTGTCCATTACTTTATCACTAATTTATTACAATTATACTATATTAAAATATATAAAATAATATATATATGATGAATAATTGAATTTAATTTTATGTTAATTTTCGGTATATTTATAATATTTTTTAATTTATTAACATCTAAGTGATATTAGCATTATTTATTTTTTTCCGTGGTTTGATAAAGACATAGACACGTGTCAAGAAATAAAGTGGTCAAGGAATAATATATAATGAATAATTATTGTGCCCTATGTTCTTTTATAGGTAAATTACTTGGTTTAGTCTTTAATATTTAGGTGAAATTTTAATTTTATTTTTAATATTTGAAATATTTTATTTTTATTTTAAAGTTTTATTTTATTTTGTTTTATTTTAATTTTTTAATTAAAATTAATATTTTTAAAATACTCTTTTCTTCTATTATAATTTTTTTAAAATAGTGATAAAAATTATAATTGTAGTGATTATATAGCAGTGATTGTAATGATTTGATGAATATGAAAATAGTAAAAAAAAAAGAAGATAATAATAAAAAAAATTAATTTTTGAGCTCAAAACAAACAAACAAATAAAAACAAGAAATAGAAATAGTGCCATTGATTCTCGCTAAAGTAATATTTGTATAAAACTATTATTTTATGTTTGATAATGCATAAAAATTAAATCTTTTGAAATATAAACTTAATTTCAGCAGAGAAAATTCTAAATTATAGAAGGGAAATTAGGAAATAATATACAGTTGATTTTATTTTCTAATAATACAAATTAAATTTAAAGATCACACTACATCTAGACAAACAATCAAATATCTATGTTATTGCCCTCCTTGTCAATTAGTGTCAACATTAAAAAGGGTCCAATTGGATATTTTTAAACTATACTTTATATGAATGAGATGGATGTATGGTATGTACATGTTTAAAGCTGGTTTGATTGCTCTCAAAGATTTTCATAAAGAATTTGGGATTCATGCACTCACCAAACTCTCTCTCTCACTTCTCCTTCAATCAATACTCTCTTAATTTTGCATTGTTTTCTCCTTTTATTTTTTTATTTTTCACGGTATCCCCCGTCTGGTAAGTTAATAATTAATTCGTCGTGATACTGAATTTTATTTAAAAATTTATCACGCGCTAATAAATTACTGCATGCACAAAGTAAGATTCAAACTCCTGATACTTACTTAAATGAACTAATAAACTAACCACTAGTTAAGAATTGGCCCACAAGCTAGCTACTTGTCACAAAGTGTTCTATATACTAAATAGCAATAATGGCTTGTTTAGTGGTTACTTGATTATTTATTACCAATTATTTCAAATAGTTACTTATAAATGATGATATTCTCCGAAAAGGTGTATGTTAAGAATATCTAAAGACAAGGGGTATGTAATAAGTAATAACTAATAAATAATAACTAAAATAATTCAGCTTAAAGTTAAATTTTAAAGTTTTAATAATATAAAATATTTTATACAATTATATTTAATTAAAATAATCTTTTTAATGATAATTTATGCAATAAATAAAAAATAGTTGTTTTTATTAATGTAGCATTGCGTAGTTAATAGGAATATTCAAATTCAAATCGATTTAAATTAAATTGTTCATCCAATTTAATCTAAACCAAAAACTGATTAAAACCACATTAATTTAAATTTGATTGGATTTTATTTTTGCAAACCGCATATATAGATCGAATCGAATTTTAGAATTATTTCGCAAAACCAATCCAATCCAATCCAAATCGCATAATGTACCATAATATTATTATTTTATTATTATATTTATAATTTTTCTTATAATATTCAATTTGTTATATATTTTTATATTATTCATGTATTATTATTATTTAATAAATATTTTATGTTCAAAATGAGTTTTATTTATTTATTTTAACTGATCTATAATTTTATTTCTATTGTTATGTTATTATTGGTTTTTTAAGATATTGTTGAGACTTGTTGTGTTATTGTTGGCTATTTAAAATTTGATGTTAAAACTTGTTATGTATATTTAATTTTTGAAAAAAACCAACTACAATCTAAGCCAACTCAAGCCAATCTCTTTGTATTTTTAGTTTTGAAATTCGAGAAATTAGGATAGTGGGAGGTTGTTTTTTCTTTTTTATAGCAGACCTCTTGTTTTTCAACTAGTTGGCTCTAATTGACTACCCTCCTAGTTGGTTTTCTAGCAAAACCGTTAAATTTTTTAATTTATAAAATCGTAAATCCAATCTAATCCAATCAAAACTGCTTTAAATTAGATTGGATTGGATCGGATTTTTTTAAAAATATCATCCAATTCAAATTGCACGGTAAATAAAATTAATATTCGAATTGGATAAAATTTTTACTCAAAACCGATTCAAACTGTACTGTAAACACTCATAGTTAAATATGCGTATAAAACTATTTTATGATAATAGGACATCAAAATTAAATTATATATATGTCACTTGAACAATTTTTGAGAGTATGAGCTACTTTTCCTTCTAAATTATAGGTCGTGTATGTGTACAAAATAAAATAATTTCCTAAACTTTCTTAATTATTTATTTTAGTCTAGTAATATATTCTTAAAGAAAAATATGTTTAGTGATAATATAAAATCACATTTGTGCATGCATAATACATATTTTTTTCTAGAAGATTCACATCATGCATGCTTACTTATTAATAATATTATTATTACTAATTTATTCGGAATCTTTCAAAATGATTCCTGTTGTGTTGAAGTTTGAGAATTACTAAACTGCCCCTATTACTCTAGAGAGAGATGAGAACACACTAGGTAAGTTCAATAGTATTATCAAAGAGCAAAATCATCTTTTTCATGGTTGGATGGATATGGGTCCTTTCAATTCCTAACACTCAATAATAATATAATTGTCTAATTGAAGCCTATTCTAGGAATTTCAGAGGGAAGTTTAATGTCCTTTCTTCGACAAGCAAAGGTGACATGTGAATAATTTCATCCAAAGATGATAACCAATCCCAACTTTCTCCTTTTATGGCTCCACATTATTGCATTCATGTTCCTTCATAAATATGATCATTTTTCTTATCAATAATAATGCTTTGCTAGATAGAATCACTTTTCATGGTTGTAGGATATGGTAGGGTAAATACTAAATACACAAAAATTAAAGAGTGAAAAAGAAAATATAGAGAGTAACTATATATCTTCTAAATAGTAAGAATTTAAAACATGTTATATATAAAAGGCACAAAATATATAAAGAGCACTTCTATTTAGTATGGAATATATATAGTCTATTTAAAAAGAAAATAGATCATTCATCAAAAAAGAAATAGAAAATAGATAACAACAATGTAGAGTAAAGATGTGTATTTATCAAATTATTATAGAGTCTAAAAAAATTATATATATATATATCATAAAATTGTCCATGCAATTTTATTATTTTATTATAAAATTTAATTTTATTACATAAAATAGTTTTATTTTATATGCATTTACTACAACAATTTCAACAGATAGCGGCGACTGGTTTACGACGGTTGTAGAAATTCGCCACTAAATAAAAAATAACGGCGGTTAATTCAACGGTTAATCCACTTCATATTTAGGTAGCAAAATTTTAAACTTAATTATAATTTGATAAAAACATACATCTAATACTCCATATAAAATTAGAACCCTAACAATACATTGGAAAACTATAAGCAATAAAATTTCGACACGTACTTCTATCAACATTCACATTGAATTATTTCGTGCCATTCAGCAATTTCCAAATATAAACATGTCCATCTTAATGACATACTACATAATTCTGGCAATTCAATTTTGGCAATAATTTTTGGCTCTATATACATTTTCATTTAATTTGCTTATTTTATTCTTTCCCACATAACATGTGCATGATTCCATGCACAAGTTAAATTTCCAAATTAGGGCCAGAAATTTTGTAGTGCTTTCCTTCTCCCCCTCCTTTGGTTTTTCCATGTCCCCTTATTTAATTTCTCTTTCTCAAGTTGAATTATTGTCTCTCTTAGCTTATTGATCTCAAAAATAGAACTGTTATTTGGCATTAGTGTATTAATTAAGGTGAAAACTCAAGTACATTCGACTTCACGTGAAGTTGATATCCGAGAGCCGTTAGATGATTTGACTGAATTGACTAAATTTTCATCTCACGGCTCTCATATATTAACTTCACGTGAAGTCGACTTCACCCGAGTTTTCACCATTAATTAACTACCAAGGTTTAGGTAGAAAGTTGACTTTGTCATGGGAAATGTTAGGTAAGTAGTTTGCAAAATCATATATAAATCTAAAACTATAGTGGGATTTGTCTTCTAAGTTACACACCAAATAATAAAATATATATATTCATATCCAATAATAATTAAGCCCTAGGGACAAATTAAGAAATAATTATCATATATCTAATAATGTCTTAGTACCAAGTAATAAGATTATGCTAATCACATCAAATTTAATCTTTTTCATTCAAATGATGAAATGAATGCTACATAGCATGCAAAGTGAGGTCCCCCACTTCATTCCCTTTCATTTTCCTATAAGGGGATGGAGGCTTTTTTTCTTGCAACCTCATTTTTATTGTGTGATTGTGACAACAACCAACATACACAAAGTGTTGGACACAAGCAACTATGGCCGCACGTACGGTTTGGCTTGGCGAAAACGCTGAATAGATCTAACTCAACTCTAAAAATTAGTTTAAAGAATTGGATTTAGAGATAATTGTCGATTCGTAATAATTCGCATACTCTTTTAGGTAACGTTTGGTGGAGAGACAGAGATAGAAAGACTGAAACTAAAAGACAGAGACTAAGAGACAGAGATTGAAATAAATCTCAGTATTCTGTTTGGTGTAAAATGGGAGACAGAAATTAAAATAAGAATGAAACTCTAATTTAATTTACACAAAGGGTAAAATTAAAATTAATTAATTGAAATGAGGGTATTTTAGGTATAAAATGTTATTAAAGTTTCAGTCTCCATCTCTAAAAATTTTAGTCCCTTGTGTCCCTACTTTTTGGAAGTACTGAAATACTAAAATTTTAGAGACAGAGACAGAAATTTTAGTTCCAGTCTCTGAACCAACAAACATGATACTGAGTCTTAGTCTCTCAGTCTCTGTCTCAATACCTCAAAACAAACGCTACTTTATAATTGATTTTTTATTATTTGTATCATTTCTTGTTAAATTTTATAAGTAAAAAATTAAATAATCATACGTATTATAAAGTATAGATTTAATATGTTTAAGAATATGTAAATATTTTTTTTTGTGACAGTAATATCCGTCGCAAAAAGAAGAAATTCAAAATTGGCATTTGGTGGATGGATTAGTAGCAACTTTTGAGTTTGCTTAACTCTTTGTGATTGTGTGTACGTTGGCTTGGAATCAAATCCATTTCAAGAAAAAGGATAATGACAAGAAAATGATATCTTCTTTGTGTGGCTTCCATGGGAAAAGGACCAAAATGAAGTTAAATTAAAGTTAGTGCATATAATAACACCATGAACAAATTGGAAAATTCCACTACAACTTGTTTTCTATCTCTTCAGGATAATTGGCTAATAACTATATGCAAATTTGGTCTAATAGGAGCCCTTGAACAGTTTGAAATTGAATGATAGATTTCCTTCCTTTAACTTTGATTTGGTTGGAGAAGCATAGTACTTTAATTTGATTTTGTCGTGTTCCACATTAGCTAGCTGTGGAGATTTTGACATCAGGCCAGCAAATATATATATATATATATATATGAAAATTTTTAAATATACTTAGAAAATCAGTAGTGTTCTAAGAATTTTAGCCGTTAATTTTAATTAATATATATTTAATATATTTTTTATAATTACGATCAATCGTTAAAATTATTGAAATATTGATATTTTAGATACAATAATTCTCACTTTTTGTTTTTTTTTATTTACAAGAAAATTCTCGCTTTTTTAATTAATTACAAGAAAATATAAGTGTATATATATATATATATATATATATATATATATATATATATATAGGTGCTCTTACTTGTCTTTTAATTTTTTGCCTCAAGGAAAAAATGATACTTGTGTGATTGATTTCAACCCTAAATATGAAAATTTCCCTACTTAATTATAACTTTCTTGGAAGAGAATTGTTGTTAGGAGATTGAGGAAGACAATTTTATATAAATTCATCATGCTTTGTTACGTTGAACCAATAATAATATGATCTTAAACATATATTGGTAGTAGGCATATACTATAACCTTGAATCAAGTTTTTTAAATAAGATGATATATAATTTGATATTTACAGATAAATTTTTGGCATTGATAATTATTCGAATAAAAATATTATTTACACATTAAAATCAGTCATTATGTATTTATATATATATATATATATATATATATATATATATATTGTTTAACTTATTTTTAATGTATATTTTATATTTCAACATATATTTTATATTAATAGTTGATTTTAGTATACACTTAACATAGTTGTTATTCAAATTATACCTTAAAAATATTTCTTATATGGTAACAACTATATATATTAAAATTATTAAATGATACTCAAACAACAAAAATGATCATTTGAATTGACATATAAACTTTATATTCTTAATTAAGTGATCTCTTAATTAGTCTTTGAAACTATATACTCTTAATCTTAAGGTAACATCAATATAATGGACAAAATAAAGAGAGCATAAGATGATGTATATGAAAAAAGAAATAAAATAAAATAAAAAAGGTGAAGACCTAAAAAGAAAGACTAGGATTTATGTGAAAGAATATGATATTTTGCATAATATAGAATCCTTAAGTGATAATGATAAATGTCAATGAAAACATCAAACTAAAGTACATGCATTATATTATGGTTGGAGATGATGTAAGAAGGATAAGTATTCTCCATTGCTTAAAGTGCATGCATTATTCTTTGGTATTATTGTGTTTGCTTGGCTAAATTTGACCCAAAATCCCTTCATAATATGTCATTGCTTGTTTACTTTGTATGAAACAATGTCAATAAAGAGTGATTCAATAATGTGTTGTCAATCACCAACCCATCACACCAAATACAAGAACATCTACGGATGATTCAAACTCCACTATTGAAAAAAACCCTAGACGTGTCTATAACCCATTAGTCATAAGATCATATTATCATGTGCTTTTTTTTTTAAAGAAAAAAAAAGTTAAATTCTTTTTGGTAAACTAAAAAGGATTAAATAGATTATGAGAAGATTTTCAAGTGTACCGTCATATCGGTGTATCAGTGATTTTTAACCGTTGATCTTAATTATATATATTATATATATTTTTTATAATTAAGATCAACGGTTAAAAATTACTGATACACCGGTATAACGGTACACTTGAAAATTTTCTTAGATTATGAGGGAAAAAGTAGACTCAAGTGAAAACTTGTATGAAATTTTCATTTTGAAAGTAATCTAAGGTTTGGAGGGTAATTAGGTATGGGGTTTAAAGTATTTTTAAAAGGTTAAACTGATAAAAATAAATAAATATATATGTAATATATTTTCTCACACAAGAATTTTTTTTGGAATTTACATAAAATTGACTTAGATTTTTTTTATTTGTCTTATGAATTTTGTTTTTTCAAGTCAATAATAAGAATCAAATTCTAGATTTTTAGATTATAAAAGTTCAGATATTATATCATGAAATCACTTTTGTCAAAAATTTATAGGAAGAAGTATATAAATAATTATATCTCTAACAAATTTTTTTAAATGATATATACTTTAATGAAAATTCTATAATTATCTTCATGTTAAGATACTTTTTTCTGACTATTGGATGATAGATTATAAGATTTAATTTTAGTATATTATAAATGTGTTATCTTTATCTAAAAGCGTTGCTATTCTCTTTAAACGGCTAATTTTTTTTCATAAATCACGTTTTTAAAGTGTGTCTAAACAAATATCTTAATCGAAAAATGTTTTGGATTTTCATTAGAATAAGTGCCTTTTTAAATAAGAATCTTAAAAATAATATCAACAACAAAGCCTAGTTAATTACATAGATTAAATAACATTATTACTTCCGGTCATTATGAATATTGAAATTTAACCCACTTACTCTCTTCTCTTCAACCCATGCAAAGAAATAAGAAATGGAAAAATATGTGAATATTCAACTTGAATAAATTTCCAATTAGTTTGAAATAAAAATTGAAAAAGGAAAAGTAAATAAAATTTCTAATCAGTAATCATTCTAGAATGATGTTTTTTTTTTTTTTTTGTCAAGTGAATTAGACAACCTCTAATTCTAGGCACACTACCATGGATATTATGCGTTCTTAAACCAACAACCAGCCTCAGCTGGGATTAGAACCCAAATGCCGCGTTGTATGAGGCAGATAGGTATGCCATCTATGTTGTGCCTCAGCTGCATGGTCTTGCTTTGTTTATGAAGTTTTTCAAGTAAGATTTGTTCTAGTTATCTTGGTTAGATTATATGTTCGTGGTCACAAATTTTTTAAACAAAATATTTGTTCTGCTAATGACTTTATATAAAAAAAAAAAAATCTATTTTCAATCACAATCATCCTATTCTTGGTAGAAGGGATTAGCTAACTTCCTTAAAAAAAAAAAAAAAAAAAACTGAAAATATTGATCACCTCATAATTATTTAGAACTACAAATAAAAGAGCAAATTGAATTCTTTATGCTTCATGGCACATAATATGTGAGTGTTAATATCTTGGGATTTTTGATATTGTCATTTGTTTACATCAAATGGAGAAGATATTTTCCCAATATTAGAAATACCAATTCACAGACCGACAAATTAAAAACTAATCCGCAACGGATCTAAGCACCATTTAAGTATCTATCGCTAATCAATAAATTATGAACTGACACCTCAATAAATTATGAACTGACACCTCGATCAACCCAAGTTAGTTAAATGTATTCATATTTAATTTAACCACAATACCGAATTATTTAGATTCAACCATTATATTTTTGAAACCATTTTAAGCACTACCTCTTATGAGAGCAAAATCACATTAGGAATCTAAAAGCAGCACAATGAATATCAGCATCGTATATGAATTAAGTGATAAAAATAAAAACTGAAATAAAATAAAATAAAATAATTAACATTCCAACAATATTGGTAATGCCTTTTTCATTCCAACTATTAACAATAAGTCACCTCCAATCTTCCACATGCTATGTGAATATTGGATATCCTAAACAAGAAACATGATCCAATTTTTCAGGAACAATCTGATCTTTACTCAACATTGCTTGTCATACAAAAATTATACAACAACAAACCTTCTCATACAAAGATTATAAACAAATAAAATGAACAATAACACTACTCCAAAAAATTGACCCTTCTTCACCATGGTGTACATTTCAGTAAGCATAACAATAGACAACAAGCAGCATACAACAGTTTCAAACGGGTGCCGAAAACCCGAAGAAAAAACCGCCTCATTTGGTTAGCCAGTAGATGACAATGAGAAAGGTGCAAACTGATGCAACTAGAGAAAGTATAAGGGTATCCATTGACTTTTTTCGCTTTATTGCCGAAAGTATGGTATTTACCTGCAGCATAATTAAAAGCAGTACATTAAGCGGCAGAATCTCGGACGATATCCAACAAGAATAACAGTTAAGCCTTGTAGCACCAATGAGGGCATGGCTATAATGCAACACCGATCGATTTCAAACAACATTCATGCATGCTAATAACTTGTGACATCATATTTCACGAATAAACTAAAATTGTTGTTCAATGTCTTTGGCGAGAATTACTTAAACGCACAAGTTAAATTCGAGCATCTAGATAATCCAACGGTGTGGATCTAATTGGGATATTCTTGGAGTAAAAGATTATGCGAAGATCTATATCATTGGTTATCTGAGTACAAGCATTGTCCTTCTTTGCAATCTTACTCTATCTCTCATAAGATAATTTGGAAAGTAAATTGCGAAAATGGAAAACATCAAAACAGTGAAATCCATTATGACAAGAGTCATACCGTTGGGAGGCGACTGCTAACATTGCTGAGTTTTGAATTGATGCCACCAAATGTTGAACGTTGGAGTACAAGCGTGCCAAGTGTTGCTTGTGCTTGTGAAATAACATTGTCCATCTACGGCAAAATAATAATCATAATGGTTCAGTGTAAGACAACCCCAGTTTAAAACTAGACAACTGTTCTTCATTCTTGAAATATGCACTGGATCAAAGGCGTATCGTTGTTGATGAACATCCAAAAATATTTCCTAGTTTTACTTTTTACCTTCCAAATCTTTGAAGAAAATAAATCATAATAATAAAAAACGACGACGAAAGCAGTGTTTAAACCAATTTCTTCCAATATAACTAAATCCAGCTGAAGCAAAATTATATAATACCCAAATCAAATACTACGCTATTGACAACATCATACTCATAGTAACAGGTAACAACAACAACAATAAAGGTTCACCTATGATATAATAATATTTAGCACTCCACTGGGAATATCTGGATGGAAAAAGATACAGAATGCCATGTTATATCAGAAAAGTAAGGTGAATCGTTTGTGTTGCCAACCTGTCCTGTACTTCTGCTGATGGATGCATGTTCTTTTAGGAGTGCATGCTGTTCAGAACC
This sequence comes from Arachis ipaensis, assembly GCF_059453495.1. Lineage (NCBI taxonomy): Eukaryota > Viridiplantae > Streptophyta > Magnoliopsida > Fabales > Fabaceae > Arachis > Arachis ipaensis. Next base: position 1,393,403 of record NC_142444.1, on the reverse strand, counting down.
CTCTTCCAAGTCTAATCGAGTTCGATCAAATTCTTTAAAATCCTCCAGTAGTGAAGCATGTTCTTGCTTAGCCCGAAGACTTTTGCGAAGGCGAAAAAACTCCTGGAGTTCACTTATGTCTTAGCTCAGTACGAAAAGTTCAAAAGGTTGAAGGAATTCAAAGTAATCAAAGCAGAATTAGAGGCACATAAAATCATAAATCAAGCTGATACCATAGAATACCTGGGTGAGATCTTGAAGAATTTCTTGGTGTCTATTCAAAGTATGAGAAACCACTTCTGACCCACCAGTTGATACCAAAGCTTGCATCTGTGAGTTTACTTGTTGGAGTTGTTTCAGTAATCGATCAATCCATGATTCTAGATCACTCTCAGCGGCATCAGCTTTTGTAGAAACATTGGCAGAGACCAATTTGCGATACAGATTCATTTGCTCATCCAACTGAGCTTCAAGTTTTCTCGCCTGCAAAAGATTGGTGAAATATTCATCTATCAATAATCAATCATTCACCTCACAAAATCGAAATTTAACGGACAAATAGATAAAAACACCTTGAATGAATTATTTGATGTCCCTAAAAAGTACATATGAATAATGATATGCTTGGTATAGAACATTGTGAAATTCTAACAAGTAACAAGTCCTCATGATACAAAATCTAGGAAAGTTTCTAAAAAAAAGTTACCATTCTAACAGCTCGCATCATTCATTTCCATAATGCATACAAATAAATCAAACTAAAGGATCATTACTAAGTCACTCAATACCACAATGAATTCACATTTTCTAAAGAGTTTCTATTAATCATTCGCATTGATCACATATTACAAATCGCAATATCCATTCACAATCTACTGTCAAACACCTGGTTCGGAAACAACAATCTAAAGCTCGATACGACAACCATGGCACATGAAGGGAGTTGGATCAAAGAGAGCTAACACATATCTATTGGTCTCACTCACATCCATTTTCTTTCTAGATGCATCAGATGAACATACAAATTACCTAATTTCTAGATCAAATCAGGGTTCTAAAAATCTTCCTATATAAACAAACGAACCTGATCTAGGAACAGAATTCTCATTCAAGTAACCTCAAGTCTTCAAAATTCAAAACCCTCATCAATTCTCAAAAACTAAACCAAACCCAAAATCAGAACGTATCCCAAATTAAATCACATTCCAGAATTATCCCGGATCCACCACCATTACAACTCTTTGCAACCTCAATTCATCAAATTAAGTTCTCTCAGCACACAAAAACCATTTTTTATAAGCTCAACCCACGAATTACACATCACCGACAAACAAATTGAAGAAACCCCAAAAAGAAAGATCGAAACTTTGACCAAAAGGGTATCCGAATTGCATATTTCCTCGTCAAATTTCGTAAATCTACAACATACTAAGAATCAAATCTGGCGAAGAAAAACACAAAGAAAAGCATATAGATAAATAATCGGAACCTGCTTGCGAAGTGCATCCCAAGAAGTTGGCACCTCCATTGATGAGGAAAAAAAGCAAAAATGGTTAAAAAAAAAAAAAGATCGTTGTGTTGGGGTTTGTGAAATTTGATATTTCTGAAGAAAGAATTATTTTGGTGGGTTTGTTTGAGGATGAAGACAGCGCGTCTGCTCCGGCGGGACAGACGACTTCACAATGTTGCCATTACTTCCTCCTCTTTCTTATTTATTTTTTTTTTATATTTTTTTAATTAATATATAATATATAATTAGTAAAATTTTTATTTTATAAATATATAATAATTATATTAACATATTATGTATTTTAATAAAAATGTGTCTTTAACATAATAAATATTATTTTTGTTAATATAATAATACTTAATTAAATATAGGTTTAATTATTCTGTTGGTCCCTATAGTTTCGTAAAATTTTTAATTAGGTCCCTATACTTTTTTTCTTTTTAATTGGGTCTTTGCACCAAATTTTTTTTTTCAATTAAGTCCCTCTTAGTAGTAATTGGCTTAATTTTATAGGACCCAACTAAAAAAATAATTGGTACATAGGCCTAAATAAAAGGAAAAAAAAGTGTAGGGACCCAATTAAAAAAAATTTTTGGTACAAAGACTCAATTAAAAAAAAATATATATAAGAACCTAATTGAAAATTTTGTAAAACTATAAAGACCAACAAAATAATTAAACCTTAAATATATGTATACATTTTTTTATAAGCTAAACAACGGGGCAACAAAATTAAATTAAACAATGAAATAAAAAAATAAAAAGACTTGCTTTCTTGTGAAGGAAGGAACTCTTGATCTATTTTGAGAAGACTTGTTATTGAGAAGAAATTGCTACAAGCAACCAACATGGATATTTATATTTATATCTTAATCTACAACTCAAGTGAGTTGAGACAATTATTAATTAAGCAATAGAGTTTAGTTTTGAACTTTCCATAAGATATGTAAATAGATGGAAAGATTTACAGAAAATTGTCAAAATATACTTTTAAAGATTTTGATTTGACAAAAATAAATTTTAAATAGTTTACATAATAAAAATCTATCAAATATATGAAAAATTTGTTAAAATATTTCATTTATTAACTTATATTGTTCTGTTAATAAAATAACATTGGCGTGATAAAAAGATAATAAATTGATGATCAAATAATTTTATCAAATTTAGAGTATTTTTAAATAATGTTATTTCAATTGTTTGAAATATCTTTTGTTTATACACTAATTTTAGGGTCTAATTTGCTAGTTTGCAAGAAGATTTACGAATTTTTTTCATATATTTTAGTTCCAAATTTTTTCATATATATAAGACAAAAGTAAATATTTGTTGGGTCACATTTTAGGCACATATAAGTACTGTGTACATGCCTTCATTTCACTCTTTCCTTTCAATGGGTTTTGATTAATACGAAAAAGGGCCTTAACCCAAAAATGGGTAATTGAAACTTGAAAGCGCTAGCCCAAAACAGAAAACAATAACGAAGTTAGTTTCAACCCTTAAAATCATGACCAAAAAAAAAAAACCCTTAAAAGAAAAATAAATAAATTAATAAAAACCCTAATTTAATCCATATTCTTAATTTTTCCCCTTCTCATGTTTATTAAGCATATCCAATCCATTAAGTCATTAACAGATTAGTTAGTGAAAATGTTAATAAAAAGGGCCATTTAAATGGAGCATAGAATAATTCATTCGTCTTCGACAAATTCTTAAATGGAGCTCTTTGATCCACGATGAATTAATTTTTAGCTTGTCGAGTTAAAAAATATCGTAAAAAAACTAAACAAAAAAAAGACCTATTTACACCCGTCTAAAAATAATAGTAATAATAATAAAAAAAGTCTATTTACACTTTTTTAAAATGCGAAAGCATGCTGGTTGTTTTTTTTATTTTTAATTAATTTTAGAATTGTATAAAAAAATAATATTAAAATTGATTTTATTATTTATATTATTTTATAAAATCTTAAAAATATCAAAATTAAAATTTTAAAAATAAGCACAAAACAAATAGACTCGTAAGATTTTATTAACACATTTTCAAGCATTAGGAAATCAAGTGCGCATAATTCAAATGTTAGGAAGTAAAGTACATTTACCTTTAATTTCTCACTTGTTTGGTTTATAGGCTAATAATATCGCATTAAGCATGCATCAAAAGAAAACTATTAGCATGATTGGGTGCAATAATTTTCTTCATTTTTGTTCATGAAAACAAAAATGTCAATGGTTTCCATTTATTGCTTCACTATATATTCAAAACCAAAGCTTTTGTCTTTTTTCCTTTTCAACTAAAGCCGCTAGACTTCACATTTGCACTACAACACATCAACTTAAATAATTGATGGTACTTTTATTATGCTATTTTTTATTTTGATATTCAATAAATATCGAACTCTATACTTTTATTTATAGAAACTCTGATATCATAATATTATTTTTTTAATTTAAATTAATAAAAATAAATACATAAATAATTATATCTCTAACACATAATAAAAAAAGTTACGTAGAAATTTAACGATTTAACTATTTATCGTATATTATTATGTCGATGAAAAATTATTTAACACTACTTAAATAATTCATACGAAATGTGATGAATTTATTTAATTATTTAATACTATATATATTGTAGGTATCTCAATGTTAAACTCTTATTTGTTTTATTTTATTTTGAAATCATGGACCATTTTGATGCTTATATAGTTATATCATATCATATCTTTTCTGCCAGGTGTGTGGTGTAAATTTTTTATTCAAAAGACTATCTTTTTCCAGAAAGTTCGTCTCTGCCTAAAGAAAAGGCCTTTGGAGGAAAAAGTTGATTTCATTGGTGCTTTCTAATTCATTTGGAAGAGTCTCTTTCTGTCGAGCACTTGATGGTAGATATAATAATACTCATCACTTCACTCATAACTTAACTTACTAATCATTTTTTTGTGTTCTTCTCTTTGTCTTTATTATTGTTCCTTTTGTTTTTCTTTTTCTTTTTTCTAAGTGCAATAAGTCATGCTACTCTTCTTTTTTGGGATTGTAATTTGTAATTAGTAATTCTTTTATTCATTCAATGCAATTATATCTATTATTCACATTGTTTAATATTTTCATTGTTTACTTATACTTTTCTAATTACAAGCAACTATTTTGTATTAAGAGGATAGTTTTAAAAAGAGCGAATAAAAAATTTGGCATATTAAAAATGGTAAAAATTTATATATAATTATCTTTATGTGAAGTTATTAGTTAAAAATTGTTAGATAATTTAATATATTTGATTAAATTACTATCTAAAAGTTTTTAACTTTAATTTTATATAAAAATAATTACACGTGAATGTTCATCGTTAAAAATATTAAATGGCTACACGATGGTGTAATTATTTTAAAAAATCATTCAAAATTGAAAAAACCTAATTAAATAAACCACGATAATTAAGTGAAAAAATTATAAATAAAATAAATAAAATATCACATGTTAACTCAAAAATTTAAGGGAGACAAAAAAAAGTATAAATCCATTATCCATCCAAATTAATCCCCTTTGTTTAATCAAAACTTAACCAATAGAGAACCAAATTTATACTCACTTTTTTTCTTGGATTTTCACCCAACCAATTCTATCCATATATCTAAACACCATTACATTCTAATATATAATATATATGCATATATAGCAAACATTATTATTATTCTCATTTGCTAATTTCCACAATATATATATATATACTTTTTTTTACATATATTATTTATTATATGATACATATAAGTTTATATATGTCCGGTGTGGTTGATTCTAATAATCAATTATTCTAATAATCACCTTCTGAAGCTTCCATGATTTGAAGGAGCCTTGAGTTCAGGGTTTTCATCTTCATTAGGAAGTTTAACAGCAGAATAAGCACCAGCACCACCAAGTGCACCAAGAATTGGAGCGATCAAATAAATCCAAATTGCTTTGTAATTATTTGCTGCAATTGCTGGACCTAATGTTCTTACTGGGTTCATTGATCCCCCTGATGCTGGCCTGTAATTAATAATATCATTATAATAATTAATTTATGTTTAACTATATAGACAATGGAATTCTTTTACATTTAATTATGTGTATAGATATCGTTTTTTTTTGCACAACTTTTTTTTTATATAATAAATACTAGTTTGACTTAAACATTTTCTTAACAATAATCAACATGTATTATTTTTGAATTTACGAGAATTATATATATCAAGATTTAAAAAAAATAATTAAATAATATCACCTTATTAATTAGTTTAAGAAAACAATATGCATGCAATCATAATCATAAGTATTTAGTATTTTTCTTAGTCTATTTTTTATTTATTTATTTATTTTTATTCAGATATTTGTGCAATTATTTGTGATTACAAATTAATCTAGTAGGACACACACACATATATATATATATATATATATAATAATAATAATAATAATAATAATAATAATTAATTAATCCATCAAAAACCCTTCTAAACCAAAATCATATGGTGAGAATATCAATAACGTGAAGGAATGAATAATAGAAAGAACATGTCTTTCATTTTCAGAATTTATGAAAGCATATTTTTTTCCTTCTTATCTCAACGTATACCCTTTATTATTATTATTATTATTATTATTATTATTATTATTATTATTATTATTATTATTATTATTATTATCTTGCTGATAATGGGGACCATATATATTGAGTAGACATGAAAATTATATAGCCCCTATATAAAGAATTTATTCAAGTTGATCTTGAAGAACAAAGTTACTTTGGTATAACCATAATACGGTCCACACCCCAACATGCATGTATGTGTTACGAAACTATTGCTCACCACAAAAATATACAACAATTTTCAGAATTTATTTAAATTTTTTATGTTCTAAGAATTAGTTATTAATTGAATTGACATTTGAAAGCACTAGATATCCACTATATATCAACAATAATAATTAATAATCTTCTCTTCGAGATATAAATTTTCCTAAAAGAATTAATTAATCTGTCTATGTAATTGTTCATGTACACACAAGGACAATAATGTATGATCAAACTTATTGTTGTTCCTACCTCCTAGCTAGTGAGTCATGCATGCATGCCCTTGTTATTATGATTAAAAAATAACAAAAAAATTATCCTTCTCTCTTTCTTTCTCTATCTTTAATATGTTTTTCTCTCCTCTATTTTCTCATCTAAAAAAATAATTATATTAAATCGTTTTTTAATTAAAAATAGTTAATTTTGTCTTAAAACTATTTATTTTAAAAATTTAAATTGATAAAAAAAATAATATAAATAATTATATTTCTAATATTTTTTAAATAAGGATCTTTTTTATATTTATTTAATTTTTATATAAGTCTATTTTTTTTCTTTTGTTTATTTTATATTATCTTTTTATTTTTAGTATTCATTAAAAATCAAATTTTAAATTTTTTAAACACAAAATTTTGATACTATATCACAAAATTATTCATTTTACAAATTTAAATTAATAAAAAAAATAATATGAATAATTATATCTATACCAAATTTTATATATAAATGTTATTATAATAAATTAATAATTAATTATTTATATAATTATATGAAAGTGAAGTAGATTTGTTTGATAAAAGGACATACCCGGCTATGAGTATGTTGAGCATGACAGTGGCTCCCACCGCGATTCCCGCTAACTCTCCAACCTTTATTTATCACCATAAACAACTTCATCAATATTTAATATTATAACACATACACATCCTCCTTTTAATTAATATGTTAACATAATATCAATTTTGTTACTACATACAATCAATATTATAAGCAAGAGTTACGTTCATGGTGCAATAAACAAACACAGATTCCAAAATCTCACTGCCAAAACATGTTCATGTCACATATATAAAGAAAATTATTCATGCAAGTTGAATGATTGGGGACCAAGTACAAATACTTCTAATATAGATGAATATATTTTTCAACATTATTTTTTCTATATTCATTGACTCAAATATGGCAACCATAGTCCATAGCATTTTAATTTGGATTTTATTGGCACCGCCCTACCATCAAGGCTGCTTGTCTGGGTTGACTCTTTTTCAATAATAATAATAATAAATTAATAATAATAAAGAGATATATACAACCAATTATTTGGTTTACTCAACTATTCACAAAGTTTCTTAATTACCCATATGGCCATACACATACTAAAAAAAATAAAATTATTTTATTTTATTTATCTGATTAATAGTGCAACACACAGCAAATTAATGTCCTTTATTCAAGATATATTTAATTTGTTCTAAACGTATCTAGCTAGTAAATAAACATAATTATTATTCAGTAACAATAATTTTTTTTTCTAAAAATTTAAACTAATTAGAAGATAATAAAGAACAAATGAATAGAGTAGTATTTATGTTTACTAAAGTTAAAAAATGACTAATTATAAAATTTTAAAATCAGAGTATCCATTTTCAGAGAGAACTTGAAAATTTTATTGTTTTTTATATAATACTTCACTTCATTGAAAACTACAATTATTGCAGACGCATATGCACCCATTTTTAATATTTTTTTTTCATTGACTCTTGTCCTTTGTAGCTTGCAGATTAAACATGTACAGCCTCGGATGTCTTACTACTAATAAATGCACCCAATCATATAATAATAATCAATAAATAAAACAAAAAAATTATATATTATTCAATCTGCTCCCTACAAAATAATAAAATAAACTTATAGTAATTTAGAGTTTCAACTTATAATATTACTTTAAAATATTTGTAATAAGGTAAGAATTTATAAGTTATTTTACACAATTATTTATGTATAAATTTGCATGAATTATATGAAAATATTTTAAACATTTATAGTGCTTGAGGTTAGTATTTTTTTTATTTTTTAAATTTTGTAAAAAAACAAAATAATAAATTTTTATTTTTTTATAAAATTTTAAAAACATAAAACACTAAAAGTAAATACAAATTAAACACACTCTTAGTCTTTTCTGCACAAGACACATGAAAATTTATACAAAGAAAATTGTTATCTTAATTTTGTTAACATAACCTAAAAATATTAAAAAAACTAATAATAAAAAGAGATTGGATTAAGCGGTATTTATTTTTCCGTCACCTAAACTAAACATTGTGAATATACTTCTTTTTCTAATTAGCCTTATTATTATTACTTAATTAAGGAATAAATTATTGGCAATTAGCATATTAAATATTATAGAGATAATATAATATATGCTTACAGCTCTAGTGTCGGTGGCGACAGCAGTGACAACAAACATGAGATTGAAGCTGATGATGAATTCTAAAGCAAAAGCTTGGCCATATCCTCCTGAAGGAACCGTCACTCCTCCCCCCATGAATGGATGATACACTCCCTTCAGTGCAAATGCCGCACACACTGATGCCAATATCTGTGCTCCAATATACATTGGCACCTGCATGCATGCCATATATATTTTAGTAAAAATTCATATACAATTATCTTTTTATAAAGTTAATAATTAAAAATTATTGCCAATGAGTAATAGTTCAAATGGCATAGTCTCCCCATACTTAATTAAAAGGTTGCGGATTCGAGTCTCCTATCTTTAGTAAAAAAAAATTAATTAAAAATTATTAAATAATTTAATAAATTTAATTAAATTATTAATTAACAAATTTTTAATTTTATATTAATTTCATATAAAAATAATTATATATAATTTTTTATCATATATTTAATTTATTTTTTAAAAAATACACGAATCTCAGCACACTCCATAAAGAGTTGAAAGATAATGACATATAAATAATTATATATGATTGACAAGTTCTTACATTCCTCCATGGGAAGTGCTTCAAAGCGGCAAAGGAGATGGTGACAGCAGGGTTAAGATGAGCACCGGATATATGTCCGGTGGAGAGGATGATCACCATAACAGCAAGGCCAGTGACGGCAGCACAGCCAATTAGAGTCTCGGATCCATTTGTCTTCTCGTTTACTATCGCCGCCGCTGTTCCGGCGAACATTAGAATGAACGTTCCGATGAACTCAGCTCCCACCTGATCATACAAATTTGAAATTAGTTAAGTGAGCAAACGGTTACAAGAAAAGTTAGTTATGAAGGAGTTGGGAGCAAGTTAGTTAGAGATGGCGTTTTATGTGACGAAACAGTTTGTAACAGAAATTAGTTACGATAGGAAGTGGGAGTTAGTTAGAGATGTACTACCTTTCTGGCAAGAGGAACAGGAGGAGGTGGCAAAGAGCAAGAGACTTTGGGTAAAGCACCATCTTCAATGGTCCATTCTTCAACGCTGAAACACTTGCAGTTCTTGAGGAGTGATTTTCTACTAAGACCTCCACCATTATTGTTGGTGGATCTGAAACCTCCGAAGAGAGGTGCACCTGGAGTCCCTGGTGTGGCTGGTGTTGATGGTGCTGATGGAATTTCTTCGTTAGTATGATTCTCCATTATTATTACTACTATCACTCTCTTTAATAATTGTTTCTCCTCTCTCAAAATCAACAAAATAGTAACGAGAGAGAGAGCGTTGAAATTGATGTGAGTGGTTCAAGAGTGTGAATTGGTATTTATATATAGGAAGGGGGTGAGAGAGAGAGAGAGAGAGAGATTTGGGTGTGTCTTTGGAAGTGGGTGGTGGGACACTCGTGAAGGGAGAAAGAGAGAGAACCTTCAGTGTCTTGGAGTAAGTAAGGACTTCTCTCTCTAACTTAAATCTTTTGTTAAAGGGGGTGCTGGGTAAATAATGACTATCTTGAATAATATGAATAATCACTAATCAAATAAAAATATATTACACCTTAATTTAATGTTACTAATTAAATTTATTCTTTTAACCCTATTAATTTACATTATTTACGTATTGTTTAAAAATATTGTTGGTTAGTTATACTTTTTTTTTTGTCAAAATAACATTACATATATATAAGAAATAAAATGATTACTTATGAACAATTGAACATATTTTCATACAAAAATAATAATAATAATATTATTAAGTAATTCAATTAAAAAATTTAATTTTGATATACTATTAATATAAAATTATTTTATAGATACATTTAATCACATAACAGTATATTAGCATAAATAATTATATAGTAATATAAAATATTTTATAAATATGTCAAAATTAAACTCTTAATTAAATACGTTAAATTATATAATAACTTTTAACTATTGTATTCAGATGAAAATATTTCACACTAATAGTTACTTTAATAATAATAATAATAATAATAATAACAATAATAATAATAATAATAATAAGTAAAAGTAGATAAAACTGATATTTTTTGTAATAATATTTTTAACAAAAAATTAATAAATAAAAATAAATGAGTAATTGTTACGTTAGTGGTTTAAAATGTTATGATATAAAGAAAAGAAATTTTTAAAAAAAGAATAATATTAGTTGATTATTTATAAAAAAAGGTTAATTCACAATTTTTTTCTTAAAAAGATGATTTGTTAAAAAATAATTAAACTTCAACTAATAGTATATATTGATATTATACTTTATAATTTCAAGTTAGATAGTTATTAGGGAAAAAGATAAAAAAAAAATTAAAATATACTACTTAAATATTATCATAAAAAGAATAAATATTTTAAAACTTTAAAATATGTGAATTGGACATTGAATCTAAAAAGGAGGGAATAAACTAAAAGCAGGCTTTTGATGAAAAGTTTGTTTGATTTTATATATATGTATTTTCCCGTAAAGAGTTATGCTTTTATATATATATTTTTTATTTTCTTTCTATATATTTCATTTTAAAATTATTTTGTTTCGAATTGAATTGGAAAACATTAATTAATTAATTAATCTTTTTACTATTAACTTCAAATAAAGAGTAAGAATAAGTATAAAAAGTGAATATATAAAAGAAATAAAATAAATAATAAGATCATTTTATTCTTTTTATTTAATTTGTTTAAAATTTATATGCATAAATAAAATAACAATTTAGTTTTTGCATTTTGTGTTGTGAAAGGACCAAATTAAAGTGAAATGCATATATGTTATTTTAAAATATAAAAAAAGTATTTAAAAATATCGAAATGATGGGACTAAAAATAAGAGTAGAAAAAAAAAAGTATTTGCTTCTTATTTTCAAATTATAAATAGTTTAGGCACATGACTAAAATATTATATTACTCATAAAAAAAAGAATAAATTTTTACTCTAAGAATAATATTTATTAAGCTTTAGAGATTAAAACATCAATCATGATTTTTTGAGCCATATCTACCATTAAATGTGAGTGTGTGCCATTAGTTTTTTGCCATTTTTCTTTTGTTGGTGTCCATTGCTTTTCTTCTCCCATGTCTCTCATCAATGAATATGGATGAAATCACACAGCAACCCGGTCAAAAGTGTGTGGTCAGTAACATATTATTTGTGTAATTAGTAATTATGACTCATTGGAGGATTTTTTATTTTAATAAATAAAATAAATATAATATTTATCGAAATAAATATTTTTATGAGAATTTACTGATTTAAATTCTGTTGTCATATTTCGTTTATTTACAGTATAACAAGATACGTAAACGAGATACATGTATTTTTTTTAAAAAATTAAAAATAATAAAAAATATTAATAATATCAATAATTTAAATTTTTGGCATGTAATTAGTACATAAAAAAATTGGTAGAAGAGATTAAAATAGATATGTTTGATTAATTAGTACTAAAAAAAGAGAAATTATTTAATGAAAAACAATAATATTAGTCATTATGATAACTACGTGAGAATTGAAACGATTATCTTACGATAACTGTTTCAATTCTCTCCCCACTATCCATAATAGTTATTTTTATTTTTCAAATTTAAATTAATCCAATTGAATCACAATTTAAATTAAACTTTTTATGTACTCTTTTTTATTACTAATTGATCAAATATATCTATTTTTATTCTTTGCATTTACAGCGTCACTTCCCTTCTTGGCGCCAAATTCACGTTCGACTAAGAAGACTTTCTATAGTTTTTCCAGCTTTGCATAAATATCTCTCTTCTTTTCTCTATTTCTTGAATGAGTTATGATGTTCTCTTCTTTATTTGTTCCATTTTTGTATGATGTCTTCTTGAATTTGTTTCTGTACTTAGTTGTAGGGACTATGGTAGAAAAGAACAAATTGATTGTTATTAATGTTGAAAACAGGCACTACTCTCAAAATAAGCTATGTAATTTGATAATTATGATATCTTTGACATAAAATTTTTGATAATTTGATGATGACACTGATCTTAGGTAGTTAATATTGTAGTTAGCTTTGTATAAAATCACAATTTGAGTAGTTGTTTTCGATTATGACGGATTTTGAGGTTTTTAAATCGAGTGAATACCCTACTCGATTTCTGACAATTATCTCGAAAGGACAACGAGACCCCAAGAAAAAAAATACTCAATTTGGCTTCTATTTTTTTTGAGATTGATTAGTCCCTGTGTAAAAAAAACAACGTTGACTTTTTTTGGCATAAAGACCTCGTTGTCTTTTCGAAGTTATTGTCAAAAGACGGGTTGAATTTTTTTTATTAAGGGTCTCGTTGTCTTTCGAGAGAATTGTTAAGGCCGTTTTAGATTTTTCTCCTTTTTAAATTTAATGAGTTATATACTTCACCAAATTTAATCTGAACAGTACCCAAAAGTTTTTACCAATAATCTGCCAGCATCAATAATTAATTAAGATGTTAATATCAATTATCAACTTAATTGTTATACCAAGTGACAAAGCTTATGTAATTTATATATTTTGATCGGTTGTTTTTATCAATTTCATTGATGACTTTATGTACACAATTTAACATAAAACTTACCATGAAAAATATAATGGTGTCTGATCTTTTGTGCTGATTTTTTAAAGTACAAATATCACAAGCTAGTTGAACTTTAATGGATAATTACCATTTTAATTTTGTGATATTTCTTTTAAGACTACAAAAGATCATGATTCAAGAGAAATTCCTTTAATTTTATTTTAGTGCTAAATATGTGTGCACATAAACTAACTATTCTCCTGTATTAGTCACAATTTCGTTGAGATAAAGACAACATATATAAGGTCTTAAACAATGGATGAACTTCAATACATAGTAAATATGATCTGTGTATATTAAATGGAGGATGTTTTCGTAAAAATGCGTAAAACGTCTTTTTGTGGAGATATTTATGTGTCACATTATTATTGGACGTATTAATAAATTGGTTATTTTTTAATTTCTTAACAAAATAGAATAAAACCGATTTTTTTATAACAATAATAATAAATCTAATTGTTATCAGATCTGGTTGAACGGACCAATTTATATAATCCACTGGATCATGATTTTTTTTATTTTTTATTTTAAACAAAAATCAGGGATATATTTATCTTTTTATCAAAAATTTAAATATGATTCGGTTTAGATTGTGTAAATCGATTGGATTAAATCGGATGTATTAATTATAATGCGAATAATTGGGTTTATTATTGTTGCTATAATAAACCGATTTTATTCTGGTTTATTAAAAAATAAATTATTAACCGATTTAATAAAGATATCCAGTAATATCATGACACATGTAAACATATTTAAAAAAAAATATTTTAAATGTCTTTATCAAACTGATCTCCATATTAAATTTAAGTACTTCTACTTCTTTTGATAAATACTAATATTTAGTTTACAGTTAATATAGTCGATCATTTTTATATATATAACAATGAAATTTTATTTTCAAAGAATAGTGAGGAGATAATATATATGTCAGTGCATTTAATTTCTTTTTAAATTGTCACCTAGTTTCCGATCTCCGCAACTATCAATCAATGATATAAGTTTAAATTAAATACATTTTATTCTCCAAGTCGCAAGATATTTCAGCTTTAGCTGATTATTCAAGTAGTTCTTGTTCTGTTTTTTAGTGTGAATAGAGCTTTTTCTTTGAATTGATAAAAAAACACTGTATCTCTTTGAATTACAGTAATACTGGATTAAATCACATGAATTTGCAGTGTTATTGTATTATTATATTTAGTGGCATTCAAATGATTTAGATTTTTCAATTTATTTTTTAGTTTATAAAAAAACAAAACAAAATTTTTATTTAAAAATTTATTATATAAAAATATAAATTGTATCATATATAATAATATATTTTTTAGCATCTGCAGTCTCGTACTTATAAATATTATAAATTTTTTGTCTTTGATGAATGTTAAGCTTTATAATAATAATAAAAAAAAAACTATTCTTATAAAAATATAAGAATAACCTTTCATTCAAACGGTCAGAGGAGAATCAATTCCTGTTAGAAAAGACTTGCTTTATTTGCAATAACAGATTTAAGAAATATAATATAAGAAAAATTTTAAATGTACTAAAAATATCGGTGTTTTAATTGTTTTAACAGTTGATTTCAATTAATATATATCATATATATTTTTTATAATTCAAATCAACGGTTAAAATAACTGAAATATCAGTATTCTCGATACACTTGAAACTCTTCCTACAATATAACAGCACCCAAACCAATTGGATCCAATGAAGTAGATTACTTGTGAGAATTGTACATCAAGAGTGGTGTTTAATTTGATTTTGGTATTTAAAGAACAAAGTTAGTTCTGTTATTCAGTTTGACGAAAATCTATATTTAGATGAATAGTAAATTCGATGGAAATAGATTTTTTCAATTTTTTTAATAATTAAATGAATAAAGTGTAATTTTTTATTATTAATTTTATAAATCGAACAAAAAAAATATAAAAAAAATATAAAAAATTAAAAATTATACTTTATTTTTTAATTATTTAAAAAAAATCTATTTTTTAAGATTATCTACTAACCCACACTAAACTTAAATATTGACTTCAAATAAAACAATTATTTCTTATTAATTAATTCAAAAGACTGTCCAATATGCGGCTAATTTTTTTTAAATGGAATAATGTATGTGTGCTATTCTATATTATTGTAAATTCTCGTATTTTTTTCTAATATGAAATTTATTTTTTTATACATAGTAATCAAACAAATCGAAAGATCTGATTTTATGGTTATTATTCAAAAATAAAAAATCAAATAGTCTAAATTTATAAATACTCAAATTTAAACGATAAAAAATATAAATCAAAGAGTCTTTTTTATTTGGTAAGAATTCTTTTTTAAATCTATACTTAAATCTGGCTCTTATATTTCAGTATTTAAATCTGATCAAGCACTATAAAATCGTTTATCAATAATTTTTGTCCAATAAAAACCGCCGCTATATCTACCGGTGAGAAGAAAAATGTATAGATGGTGCTGGTGTGGCTGGGCAACTAATTTATGTATGAAAAATTCTTATTAGATAAAATTTTGTAGGTGAAAAACAAAGAATTGATTTTCAAAAAAAACATCCAAACATGTTTATTTTGCAAGATATCATGGTTGATTTATTGGTGGTTCGCCATATATACTTTACAAAGATTTTGAGTGTCCTATGTACTTAGAGTCCAAATTGTATGTGCTTGTTTGATTGATGAGCTTTACATGTAAATTGGAGATAATGGATCGGAATCACATCCAACAACAACAATCTATATACATATAATGGTCTTTAAATTGGAGACACCCCAACATCACCACTATATGATATATATCCCTTTAATTTTGTTAACCTATATTTCATAGGAGATTCCGTTTCTTGACATTTTAAATTTTTAATATTTCCTTTTCTGTATATGTTTAATCGTAGATTAATGGTCAAATTCGTTCTTAAAAAATTATTTATTTTTTTATTAGTTTTTAAAAAATTAAATTAATTAATTATATATATATATATATTAATTTTTGAAAGATGAATATAAATCAAATTGGTTTTTATGCTAGTTAGATGACGACATATCATGTTATATATATATTACGTGGCATGATGATGTAATAAGTTAATGCCAAGTATCATAAGATGATTAGTTGATATGTCAAAAAATTATTTAAAATCAAATTGGTCCCTGAAAATACATGCATAGATTATTTTCATTCCTAAAATTTTAAAAATTAATCAAATTAATTTTTATATAAATTTTTTTATTTTTTATAATATTAAATTTTTAATATTTCTTAATCCTACTTATTTTAATCTCTTTTTTATACCTTAATAAACAATTCTTTTAACCCTCTAATAATGATATCAAGGGTTAATTGTAATATACCATCCAACTAATGTACATTATACTTCATGACCTTGGAAAATGTGTAAATCATCCATCTCCTAAACTTTTGGTGAAGGTGAAGTTCTTGAACTAATATTCAACCAATCATTAACAAAAAGAGTTGCTAGTAAGTGTCTTAATTAAAATTTATTAAAATTATTATTAATAGAAATTTAAAATTTTTTTAATTTAATAAATATATATAATAGATGCATTAAAAACTTAATTTGTAACTTTTCATGTAAACTTTAATATACATTATCTAAAATTCATGCATACATAAAGTGCAATTAACACTCTAATTAATGACATTGCTGCCTACTTTCTCCCCCACCATCAAGATAATTTTCCAACCTCTTAGGTAAATTAAAGAGCATCAGTAATAACGAGTTTAGCCAAAAAGAGTTTGATTTCTACATACATATATTGGGGTAGGATTAATTATGTTCTTATATAGAATTATACATTGCTGCTGGGGATTATTATATATTAAAAAAAAGAATATGCTCAATAACCCATGTTATACCTAGTAAATGATCATGGGAGACAGTGAGACACTACGTAATGCTTGTTCATATAAGTATATTAAACGTTATCTATTTATATTGTAATAGATGAGTGCACAATAGCAATAATATATATATATAAAATGTCTAGAGGATCAACTAGGATATAGTAAATTTAAAATTAACTAATTAAAAAAAAATAGTTTTTACTTTTAATTTTAAAATTTGAAAACTTAGAAGGGATAAAAAATTATATTTTAATTAGTTAGTTTCAAGTTGGCTATATTTTAGTTGGTTTCTTCGAAAACGATATATATACACGATTATGCTAAGTGTATATCAAAACAAGTCATCAAAATTAGTTATCAGTATAAAATACATATTGAAACATAAATATACATTAAAATTAAATTAAACTACATATATATTTATACATAAATATTTTAGTAATTAATTTTAATGTATAAATAATATTTATATATATATATATATATACTACTTTATTTTGTTATTAACAGTGCATAATTCCAAAAGTTCACCTTTTTGTTTAGACAAATTAAAAGGTAAAGGGAAAAAGGAATGAAGGGTTCTACCACTGATTATGAAACGCAATTTGTGCAATTTATTTATTTATTCATATCACGAATGGGGGGCTATTATGATCGTTATTGTTGCGTGCTAAAGAATCTCTTAAATCTCACCCTAGCTAACTAGGCATATCAGTATAATTGCCTTTATATGATATTCTAAACGATCCTTTTTCCTAATTAGATAAGTAACTTTCGATGTGGAGAAAAATAAGCCAATGGTCTAGCATATTGAGATTATATATGTGAGAATAATATTTTAATTTGACGGGTCTTTGTATTAGTTATATAATTATGTTTATATTTTTATCTAACTAACTGATTAAGCTATACATTGCTAGGATTTTTATAACTACTAAAAAGTTTTGAATTTTATCTTTATTAAAAAAAAGTTTAACTATTCTGTTGGTCTCTATAGTTTTGTGAAATTTTCAATTATATTTCTATACTTTTTTTTTTCTTTTTAATTGGATCTCTGCACTAATTTTTTTTCATTTATTAGTAGTAATTGGCTTAATTTTATAAAAACCTAACTAAAAAAAAGAATTGGTATAGGGACCTAAAAAAAAGAAAAAACAATGTAGAGACCCAATTAAAAAAAAAATTGATGCAAGGACTCAATTAAAAGAAAAAAAATGTATAAGGATCTAATTGAAAATTTTGCAAAACTATAGAAATCAACAGAGTAATTAAACCTTAAAAAAATTAAGTACATACATAATTACGCTTCAAACCCAAAAACAAGAATATTGCGTAAAGAAATGTGTTATATAACTATTAATTCATATATATACCTCTACTAACAATTTATCAATAGCAATTTATGCCTAATGATAACTAGGTTAGAGAATTAATTTATATATAAATAATAGGTAGTCAATTTATTCGTAGGGGTGTCCATGTATCGGATCGTATCCGCAGATCCGCGGTAAATATTCGCATCCGATCCGAAAATTGCGGATACGATACGATCCGCAAATTGATCTGATCGGATCGGATCGGATCCGATCCGCGGATATCTGCTCTACATCCGCATATCCGATCCGCGGATCCGTAGATCCGCACTATAATAATTAAAAAATAAATAAATATATATATTTGGTATTATATTTACTTGTTTGTATGTTTTACTTAATAATTATTATTCATATATTGTATTATTTTATTTTTGTTATTTAGAGAGAGTTTGATTAAAAATATTTTAGGAATAAATAAGTTTAAAATTATCAAAGAAATATTTTTATCGAATTTTTTTACATAGAAATATGATTAAAAAGAGAAGCTTTAATAATGCGGATATATCCGATATCCGATCCGATCCGCAAATGTGCGGATCGGATCCGGCACTAAAAAGTGCGGATATTATATCCGATCCGATCCGATGGAAAGTGTGCGGATCGGATTGAATTTTCGGCCATATCCGATCCGATCCGATCCGCGGACATCCCTATTTATTCGTAATAAAAAATAGAGAAAATTCCACCCCTCCCCTACGAGATGCTAAAATGACACTCCCCTCCTCTTTATTTTATAAATGTACATTTTCCTCCCTTCTAACTTTTAAAAAACCTCCTCTTTAATCCATTTTAAATTTTTTGTGTTAACTAATATTAACTTTATGCATTTTTTAAGAAAAAATAAATTATTTTTTGAAAAAATACCCATTAACAAAAATTTTATTTTTTATCATTAATTTTTTCTTACCAAAATACCCTTTAATAAATTATTCTTTTATTGATTAAATTATATTTTTACCAAAATATTTTCAAAAAAATTAATAATTAAATTATTTTTTTCTAAGATACCTACCCTTCAATAATTTTTTAATTATTAAATTATAATTTTACTAAAATTTTTGTTAATAATTATTTTTATATTTACTATTAATTTTTTGATATCAATATATATTATTATTACATTAAATAAAAAAATCTTATCACTGTTAATATGTATAACAATTAATATATATTAATATTGAAAAATAATCTTACTAAAATTTTTTATTTAATTTAAAATAATATATATAGATATCAAAAAATTAATAGTAAAATATAAACAAATTGTTAACGAAAATTTTGGTAAAATTATAATTTAATAATTAAAAAAATTATTGAAGGGTATTTTAGAAAAAAATTATGTAATTATTAAATTTTTTTAAAAATATAATTTAATCAATAAAAAAATAATTTATTAAAGGATATTTTAGTAAGCAAAATTTAATGAAAAAAAATTTTGCTAATGGATTTTTTTTTTTTAAAATAATTTTTTTCTTAAAAAATGGATAAAGTTAACATTAGTTAATTAATACAAAAAGTTTTAAATTGATTAAAGAGGAGGCTTTTTAAAAGTTAGAAGGGAGGGAAATGTACATTTATAAAATAGAGGAGAGAGAAGTGTCATTTTAGCATCTCGCAGGGGAGAGGAGTGAAATTTTCTCTAAAAAATATCATTTCCTAATTACATGATAAATTTGGATACATATATACATATAATTATATCTCACTACGGCAATAAAAAATCTTTGATTGAAGCATGAATTACATTGTAAAAATCTTACAAATAAAAATAAGTTTAATTTTGATACACTCAGTGTAATTACTTTCGTTCTTTTGCATGACTATTCATGTGGTAATGCGAAAGGTAGTTATTTTTATTGATATGTCGTTACGTAATTGAATACACATGTAAAATTACTTTACACTGGCAATGTATCAAAATTAGATTCATAAAAATATATTACGAAATTTTATTTATTATTTATTTTTGTACACGAATTGAAGCACTATGAGACAATTATTGAAACAACATATATAAAGAAAAGATCGTCACATAATATTTTTTTTTTCATCCTTGGTAGCTAAGTGAAGCATATCATATCATATAAGACGGAGGAGGAGACCCTAAAAGTGTCTTCAAACGAAGCATGGTATGTAGGTACCATTAAATTCTCTGTGATTTGAACATCTGAGGCTGTGTTTTCTTCCTCATCAGCTTCTTTTGACTCTTAGGTTTTGGATTATAATGAGGTAGAACAATACACATCATGCATATAGTATAATCACTATTCTTTGTCCTCTTCTAAAAAAGTTGACAAATGAGTGAAATGACAAGTGCATCCAACACTTGATGGTTCTTAATTGGTATGATATATGCCAAACGTGATGGAATGAGACAACTAACGAAGGATGAGTAGTAGTTCTATTATTCATTGACAATTATTATCTTTTATATATATATATATATATATATATATATATGTATGGTAATTTGTTATTTTGTTATGATATACCGTCGTTAAATGTGTATATATATAACTAGAACGAAAATTGAAAATAGCGACGGTTTTGAAATCGTCATTTTGTTAGTTTCATGGCAGTTTTGAGAGTATTAGTTATATGTTTTGATTTAGCGACGGTTTAATAGTGTATAGATGTGGATCGAAAAGAATTAATTATTTATCTCTAATAATTAAAATTTTTTTAGTCAATAATTTTTAGTATTTTTTATCATCATTTAATCAGAATAAATACTAAATAATCTTTAACATGATAAAAATTTTATTAATTTATGTGTATAAATTTTAAAATATATGAGTGTAAATTATATTAATTTATGTCACTACAAGAAAAGAGAGCTATTTTAACATGATTTTTTTAACAGCTATAAAGTGTAAAAATTAATATATATTTTTCACAAATATCACAAATGTCAAATTCTCTATGTTTTTTTGATGAATAATTTGATTATAGAAAATTACTCCTCAATTTTGACACTCATTTGTTTTCAACTTACTCCATTATTCCTTTTCTTCGTTGAGCTCCGTCAATTTTGGCATCACACTGCTCTCAGTTTGGGATCATACTACTCATTCTTATCTTCAAAATCTCAGTTTATTCTTCAGTTTCAAGATCTCATCTCATTCTTTGTTACAATTTTTTGTTGAGAATTTTTTATGGTCAATAAGTGTCAAAATAAATAATATTTTTGATGGTTAATAAGTATCACAAAAAATATATTCTCAAATTTTTCTAGTAAATTATTTTTTGATGGCCAATATTTATCAAAATAAGATTTAAACTTTTTTTTTTACAATTACTTATATGTTAAAAATACTATTTTTGACAAAACTTTTATTAACATATTTTCATAGTTAAAATAATGTCAAAATTTGTTTTTTTGACAAATTTTAATTTTTTTGACACATAATAATCCTTAAAAATAGTCTATATTATTATAGTGTGTGTAAATTCTGATAAATATAAGTACAAATTATATATTTTTTATGTGCAAAATTTCTTTAAACATAAATATAAATTATTACTAACTAAATATTAAAAAAAAAAAATATTTACTACTTTTGATAATTTGAGGGTACAGTGGGAAAGAGATTATAGCCACAGAAGAAGCTTGCTTTAAAGGTAGGTAAGTGGGAGATGCCATCTAAAGAAATAATGAAGAGAATTAAAATTGTGATGCAAAGCATTTGGATGTTAAAAGGTAAGATTCCAAGCAAATAATGAAATTAAAATTAAAAATAAAGGGTCAATGTTAGTTGGCATTGTGTATCATATTGTCCTCCACTTAGTGCACTACTACTCTTACATACATCAATTGGTCAACCCACTCCCAAATATAGAATTCTCCTCCTTGCACATAACTTATTAAATACTAGGTTATTGTTTTAGTGTATGCCACTCCTTTTTCTTTTTCTTTTTTTTTCTTCACTCATGATTTCAATCGATCAATCATGTTGATTACTTTTATCTAATTAATTGTATTTTTATAAGAGTTTAATTATTAGTGTATGTATATACACATATTTTTATGATGATGATGATAGTGTAAAGTATTATACATTGTTATTATATTTAAACTAGATCTATTTTTATAATCCAAAAGCAAATTGGGTCCAATAATCTAGTCTTAGGTTTAGGAAAACGACAAATACATACTATCACTTTGGAGATTATGAAAAAAAAAAAAACGTTTTACATACAAAAAGAATATATCTACATTGCTATACTAGTATAGTGCATTACAAAAATAATGTTTGATGACGCAGCATGTTACATTTTATTATAAATCAAATTAAAGTTCGATTTCGTTCAATGTATCTGTAGTAATATACTAATATCATATACACTATAGCGCATGAAAATTATTTCTTGTATATCTTCATTGTTTAGGAAATATTATAAGAGAAGATTATTAGCAACATTTATCCTTCATTCTAAAGAGGTAAAACTTAATATTTTTTTTTTATCTCTTTTTTATACATCATATTGTTTCGAAGTAAATTTAGGATTATTTTTTAGTTTAATTACTTTGTTGGTTCATGTAGTTTCGCAAAATTTTCAATTAAGTCATTATACTTTTTTTTTCTTTTAATTTAGTCCTTGTATCAAATTTTTTTTTTTTAATTTGGTCCTTACACTTTTTTTTTCCTTTTATTTAGGTCCCTATACTAATTCTTTTTTTTTTAGTTGGGTTCCTATCAAAATAAGTCAATTACTACTAATAAAAAGGACTTAATTGAAAAAAAATTAGTGCAGGAATCCAATTAAAAAAAAAGAGTATAAGAACCTAATTAAAAATTTTACGAAACTATAGAGACGAACAAAATAATTAAACCTTATTTTTTGTACGTGTGAAACTTAAATTTATAAAATCGAGACAAATATGTGACAGATCTTTTTGTTTCGGGTTGGTATTTCAATAAGATTGAATATATATATTCATAAGAGACTTTAATATTTAAGTTATTAATAATTTAAGATAATATATAAAAATTATTAGGATAAGGTAATAATCTATTTTAAATATACAATTAGCCTTTATTTATAGTGTCTTGTAAAAGAATCTGAAAAAAAAAAATTATGTGGATATTATCTTAATTTCGTTTATTATAAACCATACTTTTTTTGGAGGAGTATTTTTTGATTGATTACAATTTTAAACCTAATTTGGGAGTTGTAGCGTATTATATTATTCTATATAAATTATATATATATTTTATCTAATAAGAGATGTGTGTAGTTTTTTTTAGGAAAAATCGAGTCTTATACATAATATAAGAATTTAATTTTGATATACTGACAGTGTAAAAATATTTTAAACAGTCGCATAATTATAATTTTTTTATGATTATTCACGCGATTAATATAAAAAGTAATTATTTTTGTTAATGTAGTGTTATGTAATTGGATATACGTGTAAAACAATTTTATACCGACTGTATATCAAAATTAAATTCATAATATAATTCAAAAAACAAAGATTTACATTTAGTTTCATCATTTGATATCTTCTATCAATAATAATAATGGCCCATATATTGACCAAGATCATTCATTATTTTTTGCTCTAGAAGAATGACATTACCTACCAATTAATTATGAGTTTAATATATTATTAGAAGACTTCTCTTTAATTTATTGACTTTTTTCAAATGATGAGGGAAAAAGGAATGGTTCTGATTTGTTTGACGCTCGTTCCCCATATGAAATTGCATAATTGGAAGTATATATATTATGATGAAGATGGAAAAGTTAAAGTACATGGTGCAATGCAGTGCAAGTGTGTGCCAACCATATGAACCACAAATTATAATGGAGATTCAATACCATTATTATTACTTGCCAGGTTGTAATTTTCTAACATTCTTCTAACATGGACGCTTAGCTCGTGAATGTGTTAACTCAAAACCTTAAGGTAATAAGTCAATGGGTCTCTCATCTTATAAAATTTTTACTCTTTTTTACTTTTTTTGATGTGGGACTAATTTCAACACTTCTCACACTTACAACATTAATAGAATGGTGATCAATAATGGCTTCCTAAAATTCCAAGAGATCATAATGGAACCAGATAATTAGTTGATCTAGATGAAACCTATTCAACAATAACTACCTTACTGATTCTTCGAGGGGATGGAGACTTTCAATTAGTCGTAATCTCTGAGTTTAGATAGGTCGATATTTGTAAGGGAACCTAACGATTAAGTCAGTTAAGATCTATCATATATGAATATTGATATTGACACAGAATACGACACGGGACACGTTAATATATAAATTTTAAAATTTTATAAGATATGAAGACACAATAAATATATATATATATATATATATATATATATATATATATATAAATAAAGTATTCTTTAGATAAATTATAATGATATTTTGATATTTTGATATTTTATTAATATTAAAATATAAATTAATTTTTTAATTATTTTTAATATTTTATTTTTATTATATAAAGTATTTAAAATATTTTTTGTTTTAATAAATAATAATATATACTATTTGAAGGTTGTGATAGGCTTAGAGAAGGGGGGTTGAATCTATGCCTTCCTTTTAGTTGCTGTTGTTACCCTTTTAAAACAGATTTGCAATTCTGATTCTATTTTAACTTAGCAGCGGAAATTTATGAGACAATTTATTTTTGTCTCATGAATATCAGAAAACAGAACACAGCAGAGAAGAGAAAAGCTAACACCAGCATATATCCTGGTTCGGTTGCCTTGTGCTATGCAACCTACATCCAGTCTCCTTCACAACTATGGAAGAATTTCACTATAGTTAACAGTATTACATACACCAATAACTCAGGATTGACCCAATCCTTTCACACTCAAGTTCTAACCTAACTTGACATTGGCTATGCTAATACCTAACTATTCACTCTTAGTGCTAACCCAACTAAGAAAGGGATACCTCACAGGTACAAAATACAAGACATAAACACACCTAAAAAAATCTGAAATTAACTCTAGACTTTTCTCTCAAGTGTATCACTCAGCCTTTTTCCACTCATGGCTTTTACTTGAGCTTTCTCACAATGCCTTTTCTCACAAGAAATTACAGAGAGATAAACATAGAAAAGTACAGTACAATCAGTAAAACATGAAGGAGATTGACTTCATCAGCAGCCTCTTTGCTATGTGCAAAACCAGATTCACAAACCTCAGATACAGTTTTTCAGTATTGGCCGAATGCTTCTTTGAAAGAAAGCATTATCCAAGTAGAGGAACTTCTTCATAACACAACTCACTAACTCTGGTTTTCTCTCCTTACCTTCTGAATGAACAGCAAGCTTCTTTTATCTCCTTGCATGTGGCTGAGTTCTTCTTCCAAGGTCAACACCTTGAGCCTTGAGCTTCACCAACCCACAGATTCACTTTTTCACCTTAATCCTTAGAGAAGAAACTTTCCCTCTGACTTCCTCATCTTGACCGAAAGCCACAAAGCAGTAACAATAGAAATCTTCCAAGGTCAACTTGATCTGAGCCCTTGAAAACCAACTTGGTCCCCAAGTATCACTTGTGATCGTAGATGTGGAGCAGAATAGGGCAGAGAACCACTTTCCCTTGAATGCCATTTTCGGATATAGCAGAGAGTTGGGAAGAAGGGATGAAGATCTGATTCATGCAAGATGAGATGGATTACCTTTCTTAAACTTGATTTGGTTTGGATTTTCTGTTCTTTGCTTCTATGCCTCAAGCTTCAATTTTCTCTTTCTTGCTTCTTTGGTTACTGGCTTATGGAGGAAGCTTTTCTTCTCTTTCTCTTTCTTACTTTGCTGAAGTCTTGATGTGACTTGATTAGAGAGGAAAAGGACGTTGCTTTTGGTTAAGCAAAAGAGAGGGATTTGCATTTCTGAAACCAGATCGGGCTTGGATCGGGTATTGGTATGCTTGGCCCGATTTAATTTCTTTGGTTTTTTTTTTTTTTGCTTTTGCTTGGGCTCTTTATTTTGCTTTCAGCCCAATATTCTTTGCTGAATGCCTTTTATTCCATTTGGGCTATTAACATTTGGCCTGCAACAATAAACAATTAGTTAATAAGTAAATATAATTAATCAACACTAATTATTTATTTTGTTCAAAAATAATGTTTGTCATCACTAATTAATTTAGTTAATTTCTTAACTCAACACTATTTTTAAATTTATTTCAAGAATACATATTAAGAACAAGATTGAATACGCTGACATATGATGGTATTTAAGTGTGTTTAAATATGTTATGAAAAGAATTTTTTATTTTTTATTAAGATATGTTTAGACATAACAAACACGATATTTTTTTTATATTTTATTGTTTATTAAGAATTTTTTATTATATAAAATATTTAAAATTTTTTTGTTTTAATAAATAATAATAATATATTTTTTTTAATGCAATGAAATTAATTAAACTCTTCGATAAACATTAATAGTGAATTGAAGTTGACAACTAGTCTAATTATTTGGTGGTGTTTGTTTGCTGTTTTATTAGTTAGACTTCAATAAAAGAAAGTGAATATGTAATTATCTTTATGTAAAGTTGATAGTTAACAGCTGTTAGATAATAATTTGGTCAAATTTATTAAATTATTAAATGACTCTTAATTATCAATTTCATACAAAAATATCTCTCTTTAAATTTTTACCATAACAAAAAGCAGAATAATAAAAAGAATAATGCATATGATTGAACCCTTAGATTAATATATACTTTGCTTGTATGTTGCGGTTGTGGGAAGTTGTAATTGATTAGCAAAGAAAAATAAGCATAAGCAAGAAAATGTGGCAGAGATTGATAATCTAATTTTGTAACACTAATAATAATGAATCATATAAGAGAGTAAAAACAAATTAATTATATGGTATGATTGTTGTTGGACAATATCATCTTTCTCACCAACTTTATAATGCATATTTGGTGCATACTACTGATTTCTAAGGATTTGGTTCGTCCACTCACTCATCGTGCCATGATTTGTTATTATCACTCAAATTCAAAGTAACTCAGATGAAGCTTTTTCTCTTTCTTTTTTTTTTTTTCTTTCTTTGGATTTTAAAATTGAAACAATGTTCCCTATAACTACTTAAAGCTAAAGAGAAAGACGGCTTCTATTGAATAGAATAAAATAAATTAATTAGGAAATGAAAACAGAAAATAGAGAAGAGTAGAGAAAATTCTTAAGTCCTTCTTAATAAGGTATATATAAAAGAAAAGAAAAATAATAAATAAAAGCTTCCTGTCAAACTATATATGTATTAGAGTTAGAATAACCAAACTATTAAATCATTCTTCCACCTTAGCTCATGACAACAATAAAGTCGTCTCACACCTCACAAATTTAGCCCAACAGAATACACAAATTCAATTATAATTTTAGTCTTTATTTTATCTTATAGTTATTTTTATCTTTATCTTATCTTTATCTACTTTTATATTTCATAGGTCAATACTCTATATATACTTAGTTTTACCTTCATAGTTTACAATTCAATCAATCAACAATCAATCAAATTTCTTCATCTTTTTCTTTCACAATTCTATTATCTTTGCGTACTCTTTCCGTTTTATTACAAACAAAATAGGAAAAGCCTAAAAGCCTAAGATAATTAAAAATAAAGAATTGTTACACACTTCTTTCTCCAAAATTTAAAGGTACTGTCGATTCTGAATCATCTGAACCTTTCGATTCCCAACTAGATTCTGTTTCTTGTGGAAATTCCAAAGAATCAACCATGAAAGGAGGTTTGGAAGGTACTGGCATTACAACATCTTTCTGTCTAAGCATTGCTACCACCTCTGTCATGCTGGGACGCAGATACGGCAACTCTTGTGTACACAGAAGTCCCACATGGATAACTCTTGCAATTTCTTCAACATCTTGATTTTCCATGCTTTCATCAATAATTTTTGACGTAGTGTTTGATTTGAAATGCTTCCATGCCTACAAATATTAGGGAAAAAACAAAAAAAAGGAACTTAAGTACGAGGTAGTTAAAATTTTTGTTAGAATGAGACCAAATTTTTCTATAAAAATTGGTAAGAATATTTACATGAGAAACAAGAGTCTCAAATGTTTCTTCATTAGACTCAAATTTTGCATTCTCCACTCCACTGATAATTTCAAGCACTAATATTCCAAAGCTGTAAACGTCTACTTTCTCTGTTATGGGACAACCAGCAAGATATTCCGGTGCCATATACCCCCTATTATGACATGGGAAAGATATAGTTAATACAGAAATTATATTGGTAAAAATTCAGGTACAGTCAATTTCACATGAAGTTGATAGCTAAGAGCTGTTAAATAATTTAAATGATTTGATTAAATTTTCATCTAACGGCTCTCAGTTATCAATTTCACGTGAAGTTAACTGCACCTGAATTTTCACAGTTGCAAGACATGATATGTACTCACAATGTGCCTACAATAGATGTAGAGTCATAGGACTTCAACTTTGCTAAGCCAAAATCAGAGATCTTTGGTCTATATTTCAAGTCTAATAAAATGTTTCCGGCTTTGATGTCTCTATGAATTATTGGCCCTTCAGAATTGCTATGCAGATGTTCCAATCCATCAGCTACGCCAAGGATTATACCCTGCCTCTTTGGCCAATCCAACTGTTTCTTCTTCTCCGGATCTTCCTTCCACCAGCAATAAACAAATTAATAACCATATAGAAATTAATACTTGGAATCTATATATAGCTAACTTACCAAACAAGATGCAGTTAAGGCTTTTGTTTGCAAGGAATTCAAAAACCAGATAGCTTTCTGTGGAGGTGAAGCAGCAACCAAGGAACCGAACTAGATTCTTGTGTTGAGCTTTGCTATATACATCAATTTCATTGTGAACTTGTTGCTTTCCCTGCTTTCCACTCAAAAAGAAACGCTTTATCGCTATTTCTCTTCCATCTTGTAAGGTTCCCTATCATGTAGAGTGTTAGAAATAAGAGACTGAACTGAAGAAATGATGGTATATTATTGAATGTATTCAAGTTGTTTAGAATGATAATATAAAAGGGTATTTATAGATGCTAAGAGAATCGTAATAATAAAAACGTAATATTCTATAATAAATATTCAGATATACTAAATAATTCTAACATACATACCTTGTAAACTTCACCATATCCCCCTTCACCAAGTTTATGGAATTCATTGAAAACATTGGTTGCTCTCTCTAATGTCGAGTACTCGAACTGCATGAACCATGAGCTTAATTTTACTCTACTTGGGTTCATCTCTAGTCCTTATTAAAGTGACATTGCATTCACAAGAAAAAAAGCTTGATTAGAAGCATATTATTATTAACTGTTAGAAAGAAAAAACAACTAATTGTTACTATTGAGGATTACCTGTTCGTAAAATTGGAATACCCCAGAGTTTGTCAACATTTTTAGTCCCATGGTGTGCAACTACAATAAGCAATGAACAAATAGCAATTGCACCAAGAAGAATTGCTGTGCATTTCATCAAAATTTCTGCAAGGGAGATGAATAAGCAACTAAATTATTATGCATAAGGAGAAAGCAATGAAACTTTACCTCAAGTGAAAGATATTTGTAACTAGGTGAAAACTCAGGTGAAGTCGACTTCACGTGAAGTTGATACCTAAGAATCGTTAGATGATTTGACTGATTTGACTAAATTTTTATCTAACAGCTCTCAGATATCAACTTCACGTGAAATCGACTTCACCTGAGTTTCCACCTTGTAACTAACCTCTTTGTTTGTTTTTCAAGTCAACAATAATGAAGTCATAATCAGCATAACGCAAAATGCATCCAGTGTTGATAACATGGACCTGTGTTGATGGCAAACATGATATGGCGGTGCTAGCAGCATTTGATAGGCAAGCAGCACACAAATCCTCGCTCAATGTTTTCCAGCAAGTGGCCGCACCATAGACGACGAGATTCGAACCTTGACGCCGTCCTTCTATGGCTGTGTAGCCATCCTTTTTGGGTGCCTCGAATGCCATTTTATTTATTACATTTACTGCCAAACCAACAAATCCTTTTTCATCTTTTGCTTTCTCACCACTACATCCCTGTTTTCAGAGTGAAACAAAAATCATTTCAACATTATTTCAAGTTGGTGAAAACTCATGTGCAGTCAACTTCACGTGAAGTTAATAGTACTGCACCTGAGTCTCCACCTAAAAGTTATTGGACATCAGAGTAGCCACACAGAACTCTTCACAAATTTAGACAATGTTATATATGGTGAAATTGAGGCATTGAGCATTGCTAATAGTCCTAACTTATATAATCACCTAGTTATGACAATGTTCAGTTAAGGAATCAGAGACCAAATCTACAAATTGTTTCATGCAATTGTTAAAATAACAAAAATTTACATTAATATCTATATCAATTAAGTAGGTTTATCATGATCATATTGAGAGAGATAAATAATGAAAGAACAAAAGTCGAAAAACTCATGAATCAATTTATAAACACAAGTAATATTTTCCTCGCAATTCTTATGAGCTTAGAATCATTAAAAATGCTATGTGTATACCAAAAATGAGTTATTATATTTGTGTATAAATTAACTATACTATGTGTATATTAAAATTAGTCAATATAAAATACATATTAAAATATAAATACGTATTAAGTAAATTAAACTGCACATATATTTATACACAAATATATAATGATTGATTTTGATACACTGTATGCACATTGCATTTTTTATGTATAAAAATATATTGTTTAACTTATTTTCAACATGTATTTTGATATGGAAAAGTATAGGATACCAATATGTTATCTGCCAACTTATTGCCAACAATAATTAATTATTATATTTTAAACACATATATAAAGAGACACATCCAGAAAATATATCTATAAAGACATTTCTATTAAATACAACCATAAAAAAGATATTTTTATTAGACACATCCACAAAGACACTTCCATTAAACACAGTTATAAATAAGAGTTAACAGAAATTGACAGAAATACTCTTGGTACCATAGCGGGATTGTTTTGATATACACAGCTAATTTTTAGTGTATATCTAACATAACAGTGACATCGTCACGTGCATTGTTACTTAAACAACCCCATCATTAAGCGTGAATTTAATGTCAAATTTCAACTCCCTTAAAATCTTCATGTTGCTAAGGAAAATAATCATCATTAGGAAGAAAAAACACAATTAATTAAAAGGATAAACAAGAAAGAAGAAAGAAAGAGGAAGAAAGTACCCTCAAATAATAAGGGGTAACGCTCTCTCGAAAAAAGCTATAATTATCATAGCGCATAAAACAGCCATCACTTGAAAAGGTTCGAGCACCCTTGGCAGGCAAGCAACTTGGAAAAACGCTTTGAAGGGATTTGAAGCACTTCACGCATTCAGAAGCAGAAAGATCAAACCTACATTGTGAGAACACGTGTATGCGATATGGTGGGTCACCAACTTCCCTAACCGAAAACTTGGATCGACCCATGTCATTTTTCATCTCATTCACCATATTCCAATAATTCTCTTGATATTTCAATAACAAATATTGGTCTGTCATGTTGGTGTAGCTGCATGAGCGATGTATGAGTTCACCCTTGCGGGACCTATCATATTCGCAATGGATTCCACAAAGCCATGAAAGAATAATAATAATGATTGTTGTTGTTGTTATTAATGGCAGAAACTTGTTGGCCATGCATCCATGACGATGACAAGGAGGAAGTACCAGAACGATAGAACGCTGATTCTGAATTCGCAAATGCTGATGATGATTTTCGTTTCATTCTATTCACGTTCGTTTCTCCTTGTTTTAATGAAGATCGAATTTTCTAGTTTTTCCATCTTCATTTTTCTGTTATAGATATGGATGTTGTTAATCGTATCCAGCGGTGACCTCATTTGTTTTTAGTAATAACATACCAAAATTTGTTTTTCATAATGCTATAACATGCACTATATATATCCGATCACATTTCCTCATCACCTCAACCATTATAATAAATTTTCTAAACAATTATGTAAAGCAGACTACTTTAACAAAGACACTCAAAATGTCTTTTTTTTTCAAGAGGTTCATACATGTCATGTTAGTATTATTGGACATTCTTATTAAACTGATTAATAATTTATTTTTTATTATAAATCATAACAAAATTGGTTTATTATAACAATAATAATAAATCCAATTGTCTCTATTATAATTATTAGATCCAATTTGATCCGATCAAATTATACCATCTAAATTAAATATTTTTAAATTTTTGATAAAAAGATAATTATATCCCTGATTTTTTGTTGTTTGGACATTTAAATTCCTAAAAATTTAAAAATACAATTAAATTTCTAAATTGAGTTTATTGTTATTATTATTAAAAAAATCGATTTTATTCTAATTTGTTAAGAAATTCAAAAATAACCAATTCATTAATACGTCCAATAATAATGCGACACGTAAATATTTTTATAGAAAAACGTTTTTCGCATCTTTACGGGAGCTTTACTCGTATGTAGAAAAAATCGACCATAAAAATATACATTTAAATAAAAAAAATAAATATTAATTATTCAATTTAGAATTAGATCTGTAAAAGACCAATGTTATAAATTTTTTGTATATAATCTTTGGTTGTTTCTTTAAATATATTTCAAGGACAAATATTCCCAAGAATATTATACCAGAGTATTATTAAAATAAAAATTTATTAGATGTAACAAGTGTACTAAATCTTTATAAATATAATAGTTACTCAAATTTACAACTTTTAATAATTTATTTTTTTTTAGTTACATTACATTGGTTTTTGAAGTTGGGCTTCGAGTATCATAGTAGTTTTTGGATCCCTTTTCAATACGGACTCAACAAATGCAAGAATATTTTAAAATTTTAAGAATGATCTAATTAACAAGTCTAACATGACAAAAAAAAGTGTTAGATCATCCATGCATTTGCTGAGTTAGCGTCAAAAAGGGATTTAGAGATCACTATAATTTTCTGGGCCAGATGGACTTGCGTCAAAAGGAATGTTTCAGCCAGCTTTCTCTTCGCAGAGCAGTCCCCTCCTGCTACTACTTGTGCAAACTCGAAATGTTTCGAATTCGAAATCTTCGTAGGTGTTGAGCTTACGGTTGTACCTGATATTGACCGGTAAAATAAGAACAATCATTTTTCAACAAGAAGCATAAAGTATACAGATAGGTAAAATGGAATTTATTATCACGAAAACCATGAAGCAGAGACCTGAGTCAGGTTTGATCATGATTTCCCAAAACCAACAGCATTCCTTCTTTCCCTCCTGTTTTGTATCTTTTCAGGGCTTGGTACTCCAGTCAGTTGTTCATACTTCATTTCCAAGGCCTGTAATCATTATACCCAATCATTAAAAACATTTGTATCTGAAGATGAATGATTTATGCTTCTATTATATTCTCCTTACAATCATCCTAAATTACCAAATAAAAAAAGAACTGAATATTTTTTTAAGATTCCAACACATTAGGAATATCCACATTGTACTTTGCTTAGTATTTAGGATAATGTCTAAGACAATTTTAGGATGTCATATCATAACTTAGTGTAGACATGGAAGATCTTACAGAGTTTAAGCACTAAAAACGTAATAAACTATGAAAAGTTTGTTTGTATTTGAAGCAATGAAAAGCTTCAAAACATTAGCTTATTTAAGGAAAATATAGAAATAACAAATATATAGAAATAAACTTCCCTAGAGGACTGCCATCAAGCATTAAGTTCACATATGTACAATGGGAGACATAGGCTGGACAGTTTAGGATAAAAAAAATGGATACCAAATGACCTTCTTTAATGGGGACAATTATAGTTATAGATATCGATGTATAGATACAAAAAACTATGTAAAATAAATTTTTAAATGAAAGGGAAGCTATGGTAGTCTTAGTCACATCCACCAAGAGCAAATACATGACATGATTGAATTTTTCAAATAACGGCATACCTTTGCCTCATTTACTATATCTTTAAAATATTAGTATTATCTATGTCATCATGATGTATTTCTCAGGTCATGGGAAAATCAACTAGAGACAGAATACAAAAAAAGAGTTCAGTTGTTCTAACCTGTAGCTGTTCACGGATATTACCAAGAACTTCTTCAGTCATTCTCTCAAAGAAAAGAATCCCCTGCACAGATTATTACAGGTAAGCAGTACCCACATGTTAACCAGCAGGTAGGGACATGAAATCTCGTCAGTAAACCAAAAGCAACAAGCCAATAGTTCACTTAGAAGATGCCTAACAGCCCTGTTCTCAGCTAGCATGAGAAACATGAGAGTGGATGATTTGGTGGGATTGGTGAGCCATATAATGTGGAATTATTAAGTGATGACAGAGGACTCAGCTGGATTGTGCTAATGCTATTAATAAATTGACAATTTAACATTTCAACTACACATATGATGGGTCTTACGGGGAGTTGCACTTTAAAATTAGTTGGAAAAGAATTAGGGAAACTTGACCCGAGTGCTAAACCATACAAGTCAATCATGGATTCTATTGCTAAGTGGTTGACCCCAAAACATTATAGCAGAATGGCCGCTATTTTGGGGGGACAAGGATAATTATATGCATGATACAATAATTGATTAAGTTTGAAACACAATAATTGGTTGTAATTCAATTCAATTCTCACTTTATAAATTATGGGTTCTAAATTATATTTGATTGTAATTTAATTCAATTCTCACTTTATAAATTATGGGTTCTAAATTATATTTGATTGTAATTTAATTCAGTTTCATTTCAAATTAATTCCATCCTTTTGTTTTTCTTTTTTTGGCATTCTACACACACCCTAAGCGTTTTGTGTTCCATATAATACAGGCAATTGAAGTGAAGAACATTGCTAAACAAAACCTAAGTGTTTTGGGTTTCATGTTCCTTGTCCATTGATGAAACATCATAGGTTAGTTGAAAATAATAAATAGAGGAAAAACCATTCATGTGAAACCATTTAACTAATAAAGTTGAACTAACCTGCAGATGATCAAACTCATGCTGGAATACTCGAGCAGGAAGCCCATCCAACGAGAATGAAAATCTATTTCCATTTACATCACGTGCATCAATCTTCACTGATTCAGGTCGCTAAACCACCATAATAAGAAATTTTATGGAGGTGAAAGAGTGAATAAATACTTCAGACCATCAGCGGGATAATAATCAAACAAATGAGTATGACAAGTGGGTTATGTTGTCTCAGTTGAGCACAAGTTGACAGTCCTCAAAACAGCATATAGACTTCATCCACAGAAGTCATGACTTAAGAGTCTAGATAACACTTGAACTAAATGGAATAACAAATTTAAGGACACATTTTGTGCTAATAACTTTCTCAAGGGGAAAATAAATCCTGCATGTCAACATTGAAGCTCACTAGAATGATCACTCGAGTGTACTGATGTAACAATTCATTCAAGGAGGAGCTCAAAGAAATCACTACAACATAAAAGCTTGGAGCTTAGCTTTCATGGGAAAAGCTTGATTACATATTTTATATTAATTACTGGCAAAAATTCTTTCATTTCAGCACAAGAAAAATTCTAAAACAGTCTCATCCCTTTGTTGTTTGTCATGGCAAGAAGAAAGGAACACAACAATAAACAAATATGTAGACAGAAGATATTTTATTGAAAGCGAACAAGGTATCATAAAATAAAAGAAGGAAAATATTCGTAGGTGGATAGAACATGCAACAAACTATGCTGATCCTTTTGTATGATCAATAAAGGAACACCACTAAATATCCAAGTAGATAACCAAAAGGGATACAAAATAGATATCCTTTCTGGAGCCAAGTCACCAGAAAAGCACAATGCAGATTCAGCAAATTTAGAATTATTGTTATACCAAAAAGGGCCATAGATAAAATCAACCTTCTACTTGCCCTTTACAATTAATTATACAAAAGCTGAACACACATAATGAATTTTATTTCCATAATCAGGAAAATGGAAATGACATTCATTTATCAAAAGAAAATAACAAATGAATTTTTGTTTGGTGAGAGTGAGAGAATAACTATAAGTAGATGAAAGAGGAATAAGAGACCAGTTTCAAAGTTCATAAGAGAGAAATGTTTAAAAAGGAGGTAAAAATATAAAGTTTTATGAAAGGAATCATTTTGGGCAGGCAAAATAAAAAAACAGGGGCAACTCCATATTACAAACTATTATAAAAGCACACAGAAAAAGAGAAAGAGTGTTTTCTACCTTCACATCAGCATATATTCCAGGAAATGATAGACACCCTTCATTAAAAATTGACAGTTTCTTTGAGTATTTGCTAACTCTTGGATTTACAAGAACAATTTCCTCTCCTTCCCCAGGTTCACCCACTGGATTGAATACCATAAGCTGAACATTAATTCCAACTTGGGGTGCTGAGAGACCAATACCATCGGTTCTGTGGAAATGAATGCTGTTATCATTTGTAAGATTACAGTAGCCCTAGGAAGTTTTTACTGTTAGTTTATTTCAAGAATTAAAAAGGTTACAAAGGCATCAATGAGTTTGACAGACCCAGAGAGAACCAGAATTTGATGGAAAGAGAGAATAAGACCTAACCAAAGACAGAACAAGGAAATGCAGAGGACAAAACTGTTAGAAATCAGGATAGAATCTATCATATCAGAGTATCAAATATGATCTCTTAGGATTAGTATTGATATTTATCATTTTTTCCTTATTAGTATTAGGGTTTTACTGTTATTATTAATAGATGCTAGTATTCCTCCCATGTAAAACACAACATCACATAAAAGTGTATTCTTTCTCTCATTTGCTGAATTACTCTTTTCTCTCTTATTTTCCTGGTTGATTATGGATTTTTTTAAAAAAAGAAAAAAACAAATCTGGGGTATCAGAAGGTATTATAGAGTGGCCCTAACTCCACTGCATAAGCTAGCTAGATGGAGTAGAGGGTTGCCCAAGGCAGGCTTCTAGAGCTTATCTCTAGACTCTAGAAATTTTGGCACTGTTAATGCACCCCCTCACACGCACGAGTGGACAAGGACTTGAAAAGTGTAATTTGATTGATGTGGCATACATGCAATGGCCAAATAACAACAATAAGCTAGACTAATGCATCATCCACCAACCTATGTTATATATTTGTATATACCACTGTTTTTCTTCATTTTTTTCCCCAGCTTTCTATAGCAAGTAGGGAATAATGTATCGTTGTCTAACATTACTACTGTGTGTTTGGGACATTCTCCAAAAGTCCCAACTCCCAAACAAAATACAGCTTTTGAACTGTCAAACTTGCCGTCAAGTTAAAATATAGATCCTTTGCTTAAAAACAGTAAAAAACAACTGTTTTTCTAGGCAATGGAGTTAAGAATTACTCAATGCAACCATCTCAACACAAGTCACTGATGCTACTTTAAATTTATGATTCCACCTAAACCACCATTTTTGGTATCTGAAAAAGTATAATTTCCATCCCATCCAAGCTAGGTGCACACCAAAATTAGCCACCATGCATTTGTGTAAAAAATACATGCGTTATTTAACTCATTTTCAATGTGTATTTATATTTTAACATGTATTTTATAGTATATTTTTAGTTCCTAAAGTTTGTCAAAAGTTTCAAAAATACTCCCAGATTTTATTTTATTTCAATTTTATCCCAGTTATCGATTTGCATCAAATAAACCACTGACAGCTAAATTTAGAATCAATCCAGCAATAATTCATGACAACTATGTTTGGTTTACTTGTGTTAAAGGTTATTCTTGTAAAATTATTGCTGAATTACTTCTGGGGTTTTTGAAAGATTAGTAACCGGGAGTATGTTTGATGCAAATAAAAAACTTCCGAGACAAAATTAAAACAAAATAAAACTTAGGGGTATTTTTAAAATTTTTAATAAACTTTAAGAACCAAAATATACTTTACCTTATACTAGTGGTTGATTTTTGTGGTTGAGTTTGATGTGCAAATAGCATTTTTTGTTCTCGTAAAATATCTCCCAAATGAAAGAAAACCAAAGTTTTGTTATAATAATGAAGCAAATCATTCAAAGAAAGACTTACTACTAAGGGAGGATAGTATTGGAACAGTGCTTACTTGTACATTACATCAAACATCTCGCGGGCGAGACTCTTCAGATTATCATCGAAGCTAACTATGCGTTTATTTTTTGCCCTCAATTTCGGGTCTGGATATTCTACAATTTTCAGTGGTGCCTCGAATTGAATATCACCAGCTAAAAAAAAAAAGCGCGCAATCACATCAGGAATGAGGTTTGAACTCAAAGTGAAAGTATTAGAAAAAGTGGTGGCGTGGGGATGGGGTTCGGTGGAGCTGAGTAGAGAAACTTACAAGAAGCGGCTTCATCTTTTGCTGCTGAGAAACCAATCTTGGACACCGCACACAGAGGAGGCAAGGACCGGTTCGTAGAGAAGTAAACCTGGTCGAGCGAGGTGAGATGGTTGCGTGAGAAGGGTGGAATGGCGGGAAGCGCAGAGGTAAAACCACCATGAATATGAAGGTGATTTGAGCGGAGAAACTGCGCTGAAGCCATAATCGGACAAGGTTTGGTTGCACGATTGCAAGGTTTCCTTTTAGGCCAATGCTAAGGTGATGAAGCCAAATATTGTCAGCACGTGAGAAACTGACCTGGGGAAGGAGATTGGCGGTGCCTTTGACTTGCTAGTTGCTACAACCCAAGGTTCTGAAAACCGAACTAGTGATTGAACCGTTTTAGTAGATTCACTAGTTTATTGATCCAACCAAAAAAATCGTTTTATAATAAAATAATAAATAAATTATAAATAAACACCCTAAAATATAATTATAATCTAATATAAATTTTAAAATAACTTCTAAATTTAAAACATTACATAAAATGTTATCAATCAAATTATTATTCACATATACATTATTATCACCAAATATTTATTGATTAATACTATCATCTATAACTGAAATTGTAAATCATAAAATGTATTAATAATCTTTGAGCTCATCAATTTAAATAGAAGAAATTTAATTCAATTTATATATTTCTTCATTGAACTAAATGGCTGATTATGATCAATTTACTTCTTTCTTAACAAAAGGTTGATCATAAATTTAATAAATTTTTAGCATAATTTACTTGTTCCCTAATAAACTTTTAGCAAAAATTTCAGCATAATTTTAATATAGATTAACAAAATTTTCAACACAATTTTAACAAATATTAACCAGCGAACTAAAATTAACTAATCTTTCAACTCAATGATTCAATCTACAGCAGAGAACGATATAGCACATGAGCATAGTTAATCATTCCATGAGGCAAATGAGGCAAATTTCAATCTTAGAAAAACAATGTTCTGAGCAAAAAACTGAACAGATAACGAATTTTTTTTAAAAAAAATGAAGCCATTAACAAAATTTTCAGAACAATTTTAACAAACATTAACCAGTGAACTAAAATCAACTAATCATTCAACTCAATGATTCAATCCACAGCATAGAATAATACAGCACGAGCATAGTTAATCATTCCATAAGGCAAATTTCAATCTGAGTAGAAAAACAATGTTCTGAGCAAAAAAATGAAGAACGGATAATAATTTTTTTTAAAAAAAAATGAAGCCATTAACAAAATTTTCAGCACAATTTTAACAAACATCAACCACGACGGAGGGCGGCAGAATGCGGCTGAGCAGAAGTGTTGGACTGATGGAGAACGAGCTCGAGGAAGAAGCTGCGCACCTGGATTGGTGAGAGCGAACAGGGTTTGGAGACTTGGAGAACGCCGACAGACGAAGAGAGGAGCCCCTGAGTGCGACGGACAGCGACAGTGGCTCACTCCTTGCGGTGGTGGTGGAGGCTAGGTTTGAGGACAGTTCTGCTTTCGGAAGGAAGGAGATTGGAGAAGCGGTTGGGGAAACAAGGCACAACGGAGGAAGACACGGTGGCTCCTTAGCGCAACAGACGGCGGCGCTGAGGCTCTCCTTGCGGCGGTGGGCGAGACTGTGACCTAGGGGATAAAGTTGAGAGGAGGAGAGAGTCTGAGGAATGGGGCTCGAGGGACGGAGGGAGTAGGAGACTGAGCAAGGAGGAAGAGTATGATTGTTAGATCCTCAAGCGTCAAATTTAAACGACGACGTTTAATCAAAACCGGCCGAGCCCGATTCGATCCGCCCGGCCGGGCAGTTTTATGTTGAACGGTTTTCATCATTAAACCGAACTGCATTAACTTCCGGTTCAAAGTTGGACTAATCCGATCAGACGGTCCAGTTTTTAGAACCATATTAACAAGTACCTTTAATAAAATTCACCACCGATACTTTAACAAAAGTAGGCCCCACAGAAACAGACTGTGTCAGAAAAATGTGGTTATAGCATACAAGGTTCTAAAACCAGATCAATTGTCGAAATACTCTAGTAATTAATTTATTAGTTTATTAAAATAATTATTTTATAATAAAATAATAAATAAAATATAAATAAATACACTAAGATTAATAAAAATTAACTAGATTAACAAGATTTTTAAACATAATTTTAACAAGATTACTTTACCAAAACTTAACAAAGTTTTCAACCCAAATTTAACAAACTCAGCACAATGATTATCAAGAAAAAAAAAAACATTGAATGAGCACTATCAACTTTCAGTTGCTTTATTTTTTTGGACCGGAATAACCTCCAGCTTCAAAGTAATTTCTAACCCATCCCATAATAAGTTATATTCATTAGAGACGATCAAACCACATTTATTTTGTATGCAAAAACAGTTTTAAGCATATCTTATATCCTAAACATGGAAGGCTTCATTGTAAGAATACAAAAATTCATGTTGGTGGACAGATCGTCGGACAACAAATCAATACAAGCATTATAATGCACACTATTTAAGGAAAACCAGTCGGTCTCGATTCGATTTGACCGGCCAGTTTCTAGCCTGTTCAATGATTTCTAAACAATTTTGTGATGGTGATTTTATAGGTTGAACCAAACCTTATAGATGTTCGATTCGG
Organism: Arachis ipaensis; assembly: GCF_059453495.1. NCBI lineage: Eukaryota > Viridiplantae > Streptophyta > Magnoliopsida > Fabales > Fabaceae > Arachis > Arachis ipaensis. The sequence continues at coordinate 1,351,823 of NC_142444.1, read as the reverse complement.
TTTTTACTTTTTAGAACTAGGGTAGCAAGTCAAAGGCACCGCCAATCACCTTCTTCCAGTTTCACCTGCTGAAAATATTTGGCTTCATCACCTTTGCATTGGCCCAAAATGAAACTTTGCAATCCTGCAACCAAACCTTGTCCGACTATGACTTCAGCGCGGTTTTTCCACTCAAGTCACCTTCATATTCATGGTGGTTTTACCTCTGTGCTTCTCGCCATTCCACCCTTCTCACGCAACAGTCTCACCTCACTCGATCGGGTTTACTTCTGTACAAACTGGTCCTTGCCTCCTCTGTGCGTGGTGTCCAAGATTGGTTTCTCAGCAGTAAAAGATGAAGTCGCTTCTCGTAAGTTTCTCTACTCACCTCCACCGAATCTCATCTCTATGCCACCATTTTTTCTAATACTTCCACTTTGAGTTCAAACCTCATTCTTTATGTGATTGTACGCATGTGTGTGTGTGTGTTTTTTTAGCTGGTAATATTGAATTCGAGACGCCACTGAAAATTGTGGAATATTCAGACTTAAAATTGAGGGCAAAATAAATGCATAATTAGCTTCGAGGATGATCTGAAGAGTCTCACCTACGAGATATTTGATGTAATGTATAAGTAAGCACTGAAGAGTCTCTGTTAGGTAGTTAGGCAGTGTTTAGTGGAGAGACAGAGACAGAAAGACTGAAACGGAGAGATAGAGACTAAGAGACAGAGATTGAAATAAATAATGTATTCTGTTTGGTGCAAAATAGGAGACAGAAATTGAAACAAGAATGAAACTTTAATTTAATTTGTACAAAGGGTAAAATTGGAATTAATTAATTGAAATGACTCAAATGATGGTATTTTAGGTATAAAATGTTATTAAAGTTTCAGTTCCCATCTCTAAAAAGTTTAGTCCCCTGTGTCTCCATTTTTTGGAGGTACTGAAATACTGAAATTTTAGAGATAGAGACAGAAATTTTAGTACTAGTCTCTGAACCAACAAACATGATACTAAGTCTCAGTCTCTCAGTCTCTGTCTCAATACCTCAAAACAAACGCTACCTTAATTTTTATTTGGGAGATATTTTAAGGGAACAAAAAATGCTATTTGCGCATCAAAGTCAACCACAAAAATCATCTATTAGTATAAAGTAAAATATATTTTTTGTCCTTAAAGTTTGTTAAAAATCTTTAAAATACCTATAAATTTTATTTTGTTTTAATTTTGTCTCAAAAATTTTTTATTTGCATTAAATATACTCCTAGTTACTAATCTTTCAAAATTTTAAAATCAATTCAGCAATAATTTTACAAGAATAAACTTTAAGACAAGTAAACCAAACATAGTTGTCATAAATTATTGCTGAATTGATTCTGAATTTAGTTGTTAGGGGTTTATTTGATACAAATCAACAGCTAGGATAAAATATAAATAAAATAAAATCTATGAATATTTTTAAAATTTTTGACAAATTTTAAAAACAAAAAATGTACTATAAAATACATGTTAAAATATAAATACACATTGAAAATAAGTTAAATAATACATATATTTTATACACAAATGTATATTAACTAAGTTTGGTATGCACCTAACATAGATAATATGAAAATTATACTTTTTCAAGATACCAAAAATGATAATTTAGGTGGAATCATAATTTTAAAGTAGTATCAGTGACTTGTGTTGAGATGGTTGCAGAGTAATTCTTAATTCCATTGTCTAGAAAAACAGTTGTTTTTTACTGTTTTTAAGCAAAGGATCTATATTTTAATTTGATGGCGAATTTGACAGTTCAAAAACTATATTTTGTTTAGGAGTTGGGACTTTTGGAGAATGTCCCAAATACATAATAGTGATGTTAGACAACGATACATTATTCCCTACTTGCTATAAAAAGATGGGAAAAAATGAAGAAAAACAATGGTATATACAAATATATAATATAAGTTGGTAGATGATGCATAAGAGCCTAGCTTATTGTTGTTATTTGGCCATACATGTATGCCACATCAATCAAATTACACTTTTCAAGTCCTTATCTACTCGTGCGTGTGAGGGAGTGCATTAATAGTGCCAAATTTTCTAGAGTATAGAGATAAGTTCTGGAAGTCTGTTTTGGGCAACCCTCTGCTCCATCTAACTAGCTTATGCAGACGAGTTAGGCCCGCTATATAATACCTTTTGGTATTGAGTTAAATCTTAAAATAGTTTTTGAACTGTTGTCGTGTACTAAAATTATCTTTAAAATTCTAATTGTACTAATTATATCTCTAAGATTAAAAAATATGCATTATATTAGTCTTTGACTCATTTTTCATTAACGACGTGATGACATACTTTGATGACGTAGAATGTAAATGACACGTGTCACTTTATAATTTGGCCACGTGTAATAGTATAATGATGTGGTGACCCGTGACACGTGGCATACTAACTAGATGGTTGTGTCACGTGTCACAATTTTATTGGTCACGTGTCCGTTTGTGCCATGTGTCGCAACAGTATTCGTCCACGTGTCATCCATTATGTCATCGTTGTAGATGCACCAAATTAGTCCTCACTTTGCATTAAGTGACTCATTTTAGTCTCTGAAATTGAATGTCGTACACCAAACTAGTCATTTCACCAATTTTTTCTCATTTTTTTTAAATTTAAAATTTCCAATATCTTGGATGTACTAATTTCAATTATATTTTTTCATATATCGTTTAAATACAAGTGTTTTCATAAAAATTTTTAAGATTTTAGTTTTAATTATATAATTTTTTTAATAATTTAACATTGGTAAATTTTGTAATATATAAGTATGTTATTTTAAAAAAATAATTATATGATTGATTATACACGTTTTTTTCATAAAAAAAGATGTGTTTTAAAAAATAAATTAATAATTAAAATAAACATTTTTTTCTTATGAAATACACGTTTTCATTATGTGTAAATGAGTTTCATTATGTATAAATGAGCTAGATTAAAGGCACTTCAAGCATCCTCACTACCATCTCCAACTTCTACAGTCTAGACGAAAGAGGTCGGAGATGGTAACGAAGAAAGCTTGAAATGCCTTCACGAAAATATTTTATAAAAGCACTTTTATTTGAATAACATGTGAAAAAATAGAATTAAAATTAGGAAAAGTCTAGGAGACCAGCAACTTTTGTGTTTTGTGGCCAGCACTTAACCATCAAAAGAAAAGTTAGTGATTTCCCACTATTGGATGTAATCTCACACCATTAAAAATACTATTGATGGCCAATTGATGGTTACAAAACACAAAAGTTGCTAGCCCCTAGCACTCCTCTTAAAATTAATGCAATAAAAAATATTGAGAATTTTGAATTTATAGAAAAAAAATGAGAAAAAACTAGTGAATTGACTAGTTTGGTGCACGACATTCAATTTCAGGGACTAAAATGAGTCACTTAATGCAAAGTGAGGGACTAATTTGGTGCATCTACCACGATGACATAATGGACGACACGTGAACGAATACTGTTGCGATATGTGGCACAAATGGACACGTGGCCAAATAACATTGTGACACGTGGCACAACCATTCATGTCAGCATGCCACGCGTCACTGGTCACCACATCATCATACCATTACATGTGGTCAAATCATAAAGTGATATGCGTTACTTACAGTCCACGTTATCAAGCCATGTCATCACGTCGTTAATGAAAAATGAGTCAGGAACTAATATGGTGTACTTTTTTCAATCTCAAGAACGTAATTGGTGCAATTAAAATCTCAAAGATAATTTTAGTGCACAATACCAATTTTAAAAATTATTTTAAGATTTAACTCTCTAATATTCCAAATTTATTTATTTATTTATTTATTTTTAAATTCATAATCAACTAGAAAAAATAAGAGAGAAAGAGTGATTCAGCAAATGAAAGAAAAAAAATACTCTTATGTGATGTTGTGTCTTACATGGAAAGAATACTAGCATTTATTTATAATAATAGTAAAATCCTAATACTAATAAGAAAAAAAAATGATAAATATCAATACTAATCCTAATCCTAAGAGATCATATTTGATACTCTCATATGATAGATCATATTATGAGTATCCGGATATTCTAATACTCGGGATAGAATATATCATAGGTTAGTTGAAAATAATAAATAAAGGAAAAATCATTCATGTGAAACTATTTAACTAATAAAGTTGAGATGGAATACTCGAGCAGAAAGTCCATCCAACGAAAATGAAAATCTATATTCATTTACATCACGTGCATTAATCTTCATTGATTGAGGTCGCTAAACCACAATAATAAGAAATTTTAAGGAGGTGAAAGAGTGAATAAATACTTCAGATCATCGGCAGGATAATCAACAAACAAATGAGTATGACATGTTAGGTTGGATGGTGTTTATTCATAATTTATTTATTAGTTTAGTATAAAACGATTTTTTCGACTAGATCACGATTGAACCGATTGTACTAATAAATTGGTGAATTGATGATTAAAATGGTTCGATAATTGGTCTGATTTTTAGAATTTTATTATAGTATAAAGAGGTAATGACCAAATCAGTACTCGAAAAATTCAAATGCTGATATTTTGGTACTTTATTATTGTGATTGACAAAATGGTCCTTAAAAGATTTTAAAATTTGACAAGCGTGTTTCCGAGCTTGCCATAGCAAATTTCCGGCCAGCACAATGCTAATGTGGCCACCGTATTTTGGTGACTTGGTAAATCACCCCCAAAGTTCCCTCCCCAACGCACACTCCCTCCCCTTCCCTCTCCCTCCCTGTTGCAGCCCCATCCCCATCGCAGTTTCCGCCGCATCACAACCCCCTCCCCAATGTACACTTCCCCTTCCTCCCTCAACACCACCATTCATAGCAACAACAACTTTAACATCATAAGCAACAACAACCTCCACCATTCTCCCTCTCCAACACACACTACCCCTCCCTCCCTCAACCCCACCACTTGCAGTAACAATAGCCTTAATATCAACAGCAACAATAATCTCCACCACTCCCCCTTCCCCAACGCACACTCCCCTTTTCCTCCCTCAATACCACCATTCACAGCAACAACAACTTCAACATCATTAGAGTTGCCCCAAATCATGAATTGTCCCAAATTTTTAGGTTAAATTATCATTCAAAAAGATTAATAACAATAAAACTCAGAAAAAACAAACAAATTCATATACAATAATCAAAATAAAATAAAATAAAACTTAATACAGACACCACCAAAATAAGAATAGAAGAAGAACACCAGACACAGAGGAGGCACAACACGATGGAGCCAAGATGGAACCCAGACAGAGGAGGCATGGCAGCGACTGGGGGCTAGCAGCTAGCAGATACAAGCAGTGAAGACGCACAGACAACGCAATGCCACGAAGGAGACAGACGACACTGGCGGACACAGAAGACCCGACGACGAGATGGCGACAGTGTGGTGTCGATGACACTGGCTCTATAAGACTGAGAAGGTTGATTTGGGGGAGAGTGAGTCGAGAGTGTGAGAATTGAAGGATATTAGAATTCAAAGGGGCAAAGGAAGGGGATTAGAGTTCAGAAAGAGGGATTTTGGATTGAGGAGGGGGGAAGCGTGTTGGGGATGGGAGATTAGGGTTAGGGAGGGGGAGGGAAGGATTAGGGTTGGGGAGGGGGGGAGAGTGCAGTCAGGAAGTGGAAGGGGGAGTGCGTTGGGGAGGGGAAAGGAGAAAGAGAAGTGCGTTGGAAAGGAAGAAAGGAAGAAGTAGGGTGGGAGAGGGTTTTTGCCATGTCATAAAAAATATAGTGGCCATGTCAGCACTGTACTTGCCGGAGATATGCTCCGGCGAACTCGTGGATACGCTTGTCAAATTTTAAAATCTTTTAAGGACTATTTTGTCAATAACAATAGTAAGGTACCAAAATGTCACCGTTTGAATCTTTCGAGTAATGATTTGGTCATTACCTCTAGTATAAATATATATAATGGTTTATTTACTAAAAATAAATAAAACCAAAAATTTTGTCTTTATTAAATAGGAGTTAAGTATTTGTTTTTAGTATTTATTATTTAATAATAATTTGTGGAAAAATATATTTAAACATGATACTTAATTACTTATTTAATTTTAAAAGCCAACAAATTTTAAAAAGCCATTTATTTCATTTTTTTTTGTTTCTCGAGTCCCATACCTGATCAATGGACGTACTTTTAATTTGGACAAATTTGTGGATTAAACTTAACTTGACAACTCCCACTAAAAAAAAAACACAGTCATTTCTGTCCAAAAAAAAAAAAAAAACACAACAGTCATTTCACTCGTCATCCATCAAATCATTGTCCTGTAAAAGTGTAAATAGAATATCTTGGTATCCAAAATCTGTTCAGTTAGCTTAGCTCAATGTCTGTGAAATTTTAACTAGACTAAAAAATATTTAATTATAGTTTTGATCATTACTAAGATTTCTAAGAATATTCTCTTGCATAAAGTATAAAATTTTATTCACATCTAAAAGAATATGTATTTGATATTGGTAATAAAAATTAAATATAAAGTTATTAGTACATTCCTTGATTATTATGTTTTTAATCAAAACAATTTTCTTTTTATTAATATTGGAATTATTTTAGAAATTTAAAATCTAGTTACATAAATTTTTATAATAAAATAAATGTATCCAATTCTTTTAGATATTAAAAATAATTTCCTACCATATCTAAAACTAAACAAACACTGAAACAAGTTATAATATCGAAGAATGCAAATTTAGAAAAGTCCAAAGGTCATATCAATATTCAAAAAAAGTTTACAGGAAGATGATTTCACATATTTCAAGAATAAAGGGGTTTAAAATGCATATGAAGTAACTTCAGGGGTATGGGATGCAATTAAGAGAAAGTGTTCACGAGTCACTCTACTATACAGTACACTACACTAGCCACTAGGGTTTCACTCACTCTTCAATTTCTTCTCTCATTTTCAAGTCAAATCATTTCGTAATTCGTATCCTCTCACTCTTCTCTTCTCGTTGATCTTCACGTTAACGCCGGTGGTGGTGGTGGCGGTGGCGGTGGTTGTAGTCTTCTTCCACATCGCTAGCTGTCAACAGTGACTGAGTGGTTAGTTCCAATTTGTCTTTTTCTCTTTTCTCAATTTTGGTTTTCTTCTTAATTTGTTTCCACACTCTCAATTTCCGTGATTCTATTCGTGCATGCATGTGCTATTATCACTGAGAAATTGATGTATCATATCTTCATATGCTATGCGTTGACGTAATTTATATATATAATTATGTATTAATTTTACAATGCGGGAAACTCAATTTGTGACATTATGCTTGTGCATTTGCGATGCGAAATTTTGTTTCAGTAGAACTCTATGTTTTTATGTTTACATTGTTGTACAGTTGTTCCTGTTAGCAACATTTTGAATGAGAAATTATTCTTATGTTGGTTTATACAAATTTTTTTCCTTCCTTATTTTGATGATTTCTGGAGGAAATTTTACTTGAAGTTTATGTCCTGAACTAAATGTTGTGTAAAATGATGCACAGCTCCAATGGACTACAGCTCTGAGGATGAATCGGATATTAGTGAGTCTGAGATTGACGACTATTCAGAGAAACCATATGAACAGATAAGGAGTGGAAAGTACAAGGTTAAAGCCTTAAATGGGACTCTTAGATGTCCTTTCTGTGCTGGGAAGAAGAAACAAGAGTATAAATACAAGGAATTGTACCAACACGCGTCAGGCGTGGCTAAGGGTTCTGCTAACAGAAGTGCGAAACAGAAGGCGAACCACCTTGCTCTGTGGAAGTACATGGACAATGAGCTAGCCAGCGAGGCAGACGAAGTCCAGCGTCCGCCTGCACCTCAAGCTGTCAATCAACCTCCGCAGCAAGATGAGTTGTATGTTTGGCCCTGGACGGGTATTCTTGTTAACATAAAGAGTAAAGCACAGGATTCTGGATATTGGTTGAAGGAATTTGCAAAATACAGACCATTAAATGTTAAAATATTCTTGAATGAAGGTGATACGGTTTCTCAAGCTGTAGTGGACTTCAATAATGACTGGAACGGTTTCATGAATGCAAGTGCATTTGAGAAATCATTTGAAACTGCACGTCGTGGTAAAAAGGATTGGAGTTCAAACAAGTTGCAAGCAGACACAAACATTTATGGATGGGTAGCACGGGAAGATGATTATGGTTGTGAAGGACTGATAGGGGATTACCTACGCAATAAAGGAAGGTTGAGGACAGTTTCAGATATTGTTCAAGAAGCATCTGAAAGCAGAAATAGTATTGTGGCAAACCTGGCCAATGAGCTTGATATTACAAATGAAAACATCAACAAAATGGTATACAAATTCAATGAGAAGAATTTGTCCTTGAGCAGGATGCTTGTGGAGAAAGACCAACTTCACAATGCTTTTGTTGAAGGTGTTACTACATTCTATCTGTAGCATCTAATTAATTCTTTCCTGTTTGCACGTTAATTAATGTGTTTGGCACGTGGTCTCATTATTATTATTATTATTATTATTATTATTATTATTATTATTATGCGGAATACATCGGTGTATGTTAATGAACACAAAAACAAAAACTGCATTGAAGGTTAATATTACAAAATTGTCCAATTTCTTTGATAGAATCAAGGAAAATGCAACGTCTTGCCCGTATTGAGGTAAGGAGGATATTGGAAGAACAAGAAAAGTTGAGCAGTGAGTTGGAGGCAAAAAAACGAAAGCTAGATTCCTGGAGCAGAGATCTAAACAAACGTGAGGTACTGACTGATCAAGAGAGGCAGAAACTCGAAGAGGAAAAGAAGAAGGTACTATATATGACTTTTTTAGGCTATTAGTTGTTTGGGGCAAAGCTTGTTCTTGTTGGTTGGATCTTCCTCAATTATCGATAATTATCCTTGCAAAAGTTCATTGTTTGTTTTTTTCTTTGATCTCTTACTAATATTATTGGTTTCTATTGATTTGGGTTGAGTATTTTATTTGGTAATGAACCTTATTCATGTGATTGTGGTCCTCCACCATTTGTGTTTGGACCTTAAGCAGAGATTGCCAAATTGGCAGCTTTTGTTCAGAGTCTGTAATATCTCTGTTTTGGCTGACTATATGAAAAGAGAGAGTCTTTGATTTTGATTTCCTTTAGTATTTGAGTTGAGTTGAGGAGGCACCCCAGTGACCAAGTTCATAAAACTAGAATTTCCTTGGATTCTAGTCAGGAATAAAAATAGTTGGATCGATCCATAGTGAAGATACTAATTGAGTAATTGTAACACAACTATCAAGCTCCAGTATTTCTTTAAAAATATGTTTTTAGTCTGTCCTACTTTGACCTTTAGGTAGGTCTGATCATCTTGGGCTAGATGCTGATCCAGTAATATCAGTCTAAGGATCAGCTGGTCCAGTGAGCTGGCACCATTTGCTTAGTTCGAGTTTAGTAAAAAGCATTGGTATATTCATATTCATTTGTTACATGAAGTATTAAACATTGATGAGAGTACAGCCAAATATTAATGTTTTCAAACAGGATTGTTCTCCTTCTGTAAACAATTCCCATAAGATGCATGATCTGATGTCTCAATTTCTGTTGTTTTCATCCTCTTTGTGCCATTTTACTCCAAAGCACCAGCATTTATAATGTCTGTTACAGGATTCTAATGTTATCTCTTTGTCCTTCTAGAAAGATTTGAGGAATGAATCACTTATGATGGCATCAAAGGAGCAGAAGATAGCTGATGAGAAAGTTTACACACTTGTTGAGGAGCAAAAGGTTTCCTTCTTTATTGTGCCTTGGTTATGAAAAGATGAAAGACATTGTTGCATATTTTGTTAATTGCTGAGTATTTTATTCTACTAAGGTCCAGTTTAGGTAAACAACTTAATTAAGCTCCTTTTGACAAAATAGCTTAAACAACAAATGGCTACATTAAAAGTAGCTTATAAATAAGTTATTTTGTGTTTGGGTTTTTAACTCTAAAAGTGCATATTTTATAGAAATGTGATCAAAAGTAATAGTATTATGAGAGAAGTCATTTTTTTTAACTTCTCTATAAGCTCCTAAATAGCTTCTTAGAAAATAGCAATTTAGTTTTGAAAATTGCACCAGACATTAATATTACTATTTTTTATAAGTCAAAAGCTCAAAAAAGTTACTTTTGAAGCTTCCCAAACGGACCCTAAATTGTGAATGCCCTTTTGCTGATGCGGTTCTCAAATTTTCCAGAGAGAGAAAGAGGAGGCATTGAATAAGATACTTCTGTTGAAAAAACAACTAGATGCCAAACAGAAGTTGGAAATGGATATTGAAGAGTTAAAAGGGAAGTTGCAGGTCATGAGGCATCTTGGAGATGCAGATGATGCAGCAATTCAGAAAAAGATGAAGGAAATGAGTGATGAATTGCAAGAGAAAGTAGAAAATTTGGACAGTATGGAGTCCATGAACCAAACACTCATTATCAAGGAGCGCCAGAGCAATGATGAGCTGCAACAAGCTCGTAAAGCATTGATAAATGTATGATCTTATCTACTTACCCTCTAGCAATATTTTGCCCATCTAGAAATTTACTTGCAACATGATTTATACATTTAGTGCTTTTTCTTAAAGCTGACTAACTCTTCAGGGATTCTTGAAGATAACCAAGTATCTACTACTATGCTTGCATCTAGTCATGATAAGCTATTTGCAAGAAGTTTTTCTTCCCCTTTCTGTTTGAAATCTCTTTAGATATTCTGTTAATGTGACCTGGGTAGATTGTGGAGACTAAGGTTTTTTCTGTCTTTTATTTTAGGGGTTAGAAGATATTCTGAATTCTTCTTCACGAACTAATATTGGGATCAAGAAAATGGGAGAACTTGATGAGAAGCCTTTTCTCAATGTCTTCATGAAACAAAAAAGTCTTCGTGAAGAAGAAGCTCAGACAAAGGGTTTGGAGCTTTGCTCTTTTTGGCAGGAGAACTTGAAGGATTCGAACTGGCATCCATTCAAAGTGGTCACGGTTGATGATAATCCACAGGCATGTCCTCAAGTCCTCAAAATATACTATCAAGACATGCTTTGTGTGTTCATATCATATTCATGAAATTCAATTGGATGGGCCAATTGAGAGGGTTATTTCTATATGTTGCTTTCTTGTCAGTGTCATATTCATCAAGTTATGGACATGGCATGCCATTTGTAAATGTCCTGTATTGTAGTGTCAGCATCTTTCTAGCCCATGTACATACCAAATGATGTTGTATTGATACAGGAAATTCTGAATGAGGATGATGAGAAGTTAAAAAGTCTCAAGCAGGAATGGGGAGACGAGGTACATGCAGCTGTTATTACTTCCATCAAAGAACTCAATGAGTACAATCCAAGCGGTAGATATATTGTTAAGGAGCTATGGAACTTCAAGGAAAAAAGGAAGGCTACCTTGAAGGAGGTGATCAGCTACATTGTAGTTAATCATATCAAACATCTTAAGCGCAAGAGAACATAAACCAAAGGTTAGTCTTCCGGACTTCTAGCTGCGTTTGCATGGTTGATTTATGTTTTTAAGTTTTTAAATGCAATTCATGATTTCCCATGTTATGGAATTTAGAAAGAGAATGGGTGGATAAGAAGTGGTGTCATCTATATGTGCATATACCAATTTTTAGACTCTTACCAGTGTCGGTGTGTTGAATCTTGAAAGTGATTTTATTGATGGAATTATGTTTTAATTTGGTCTATTTTGAACATTTTTTAAGCTATACTGTAATGAGCTTTTTTCTGATTCAATAACATGAAGCATTACTAAATTTGAAGGATCTTTCTATCCGAAAGTTTTTATATGAGGTGACCAAGCCTGTAACTTGGTTGAGTTGGTGACCCTGATAGAGTTATATACAGAAACAAACCCTATTCCCTAAGCTTTGTTCCATATGTTGAATGTTACTGTCATATATTCCATCTCTGCATCAATATGCCTTTGGTTTATTTCAAACAAAAAAATTCTGAAGTGTAAAACAAAATGATTATTGGCCATTGCATTTGAAATTTGTCACTGCCATTAATATGTTTCAGTTCTGAACAAATGTATAATCTTGAAATTTCAGGGTAAGGCAGCTGAGAAATCAATGATATATCAAGAGCTTGTGAATTTATGCCTTTGTGCTTGCAATAAGGAAAAAAGAACTGGACGTATAAGTTGATACAAGTGTTACCAACGATGAATTTTACATTTGTATCTGATAAACTTTATTTATAGACTTCACTCGGTACTATCCTGGTGGCACTGTATTCTTTTCTTTTCTTATCGGTCTTATTTTATGGAAGTGTAGACAAATAGAATTCCAAAATGATGCGAAAAATCAAAAGTCCATCGCCTTGTTTTAGCAGAGATAGCTGGGACTGTATTGAAACCAACATCAACAGAGCATCAAGTTGTGATTTTCTTCTAAAATTGGCGAGACACTCTTATCTCTTGGGTAGAAATTGGTAACTGTCGCCAGAAAAAAGATACAGATATCGAGGACACAAAATTGTCCATTTCTTGGAAATTTTCTAAACTAATTTCTGTATTGCTAAAAATTAAAAGGACAGATTATTTATGGCAACGAGTTTTTTAGTTTTCTAAACCAATGCCAAAGGTTCATCTCTACTGTCCCATTATTTCCATCCTTTTTCTATTCTGCAGATGAATGTTAAAAACTTAATATTGAAAACAGTCGTCATCAGAAAAATTGACTTGACAGCAAGATGATCACCCAAGAGGGATCACACCAGTTCTACTGCTACACTTCTACTGTACCAACCCAGTTAATAATGTATAAAGACCAATCCAGCAAAATGCTATGTAATGGAAACCCTTGCAAGCAAGGGTTGACTTGAACCATAAAACATAAGATAATAATGCAAACCAATGCACTGACTTCTCCTTTATCAAACATATAGTTTATACTTTATAATGAGTAGAAAAGAGAACAATTCTCACCAAAAAAAGGAAGAGAGAATATTAATATAAGGCATCCATAACAAACTTGTGTTACTATGAACCTTTCCGAGGTTTGAAGTCTCAAGCAATAGACCCAGAAAGGAGCGACTCCAACCATCAAACATTGCCTTACCTGCAGTTCTTGTCAAATGCAAACTCTTCAACAAATATCCACCAATTATCCTTATGACTAAGATATACACCAATAACCATTATCCAATTGAAGTCAATTAACTATAAATCATCATACCAAATGTAGCATAATTTCTTACACCTTGAAAACAGAAACAAACTAAAAGGAAAAGATCAAGTTGGTTTTCAGTAATACACCAGCAGAGCAACCAACAGAAAAGAGTTCTAAGTATCCATTTAATCAAGGTAAGGTAATCAAACTTGAGCTCACCTATTCTTATAGATCTCAGCTAGTAAACATGAAAGATGAATCAAACTAATCAAAAGGTAGAGAAAAAACAAGTTAAAAAACCAAAGGTATATATATCCATAACAACACCACTTATTAATTGCAAAAGTTTTTCTACAACACAAGATGTTAAGTTGTTGAAAGTAGTAACATATACACACATATCCTCAATCACAAACAAAAATTAACATCTTCTCTAAACTTTAACCTTAATTCTTAACACTTTTCCTTTCACATTCCCTCTTTTCTTCTTTACCTCACTCTAACCTTAATCTCTCACTCTTTCATTTCCTTCTTTTCTTAAATTTTTCAATTTTTTTTTCTTCCTAATCCCTCTCAATGAACATAAGAATTAGAGCTATAACCGCCACTGCCGCCGTCGTTGCCCAATCCAAACAAAACACCGGCATACTTCTCCAGCGACCCACTGAAGAAATTCTCCTTCAGCTTCAGAAAAGTGCTTGACGTAAGCAAGCTATCGGAACCGGCCTGGTGGCAAATCCCAACCCTCTCAACCTCCAACAACTCCGCAAGCTTATTCAAACCACCATGCAATGAATTGCAAAACTTCATCAAATGCTTAATATCATAAACCCTAGGGAAATACATGTTGATCAAATTAAAGAAACCAGCTTGTGTTTCTGGAAGGTTCTGGCACGTGAGAAGCTTCAACAGGTAACCGAAATCGTAACCGCTGTGGAACGTAACCCAGTGAATGGCGTCGTTTAGGACTATTCCAGAAGACATTAGAAGCTCACCGAAACGACGAGCGTCAATGCCGTCTCGGTTGTTCTTGCTGAAATCGATTCCGCTCTGGCGAAGAAGCTCGATTGAGTCGTTCGCGAAAACGTCCTCGTTGACGTTGAATTCCCGGAAGTTGAACTGCCATATGCAGCTGCGCTGGTCTTCGCCGGATGCATCGGCGGCGGGAAGGTTGCCGAATTCATCGGAGAAGGTGAGACCTAATTGGATGAGTTTGAGCATGTCCACGTTGTCCTTTAGGGTTTGGTAATGGTAGTCGTGGCTGTTCTTGAAGTTTCCGACGGGGCGGAGAACGATCCCGGGGAACTCTGTGTCCATTGCCACGTAAGGGTAGTCATCGACGATGTCGCGGATTAGGGCGAATTCTTCTTCGAGATTAGAGTCCCAAACCTCCCGGATCTGGATTGTCTCGCTCTTCGGAAGAAGCGGCATCGGATGGTGGCGGCTGCGGCGGAGGAATTGGGCATGAAACAAAGATTTGGGATATTTGACGGCAGGGGCGGCAAGGTTAGCTTAAATGGGATTTTTTTCTTCCGATTTGCGAATAGGTTCTCAATTTTCAATCTTTTATTTCCTCTGGATTATGGTTTCGGAATTGGGGGAAAATTTGGGAGAAATGATTGAAAAATTGGGGGATTTTTAGGGAAAATTGAAAGAGGGGAAATTGGGAATTTTGTGTGTGTGTGAGAATAATGGGTGGAAGGAATTCGGGGAAGGAGGGAAGATTAAGAAGGAAGAGATTTGTTGGATGGTGAAATCTCTCCCCGTTCTAGGGTTTCTTTTTTTCTTTTTTGGATTTTTGATTGCTTAGGTTTGAATTTATGAGAAGAGATAAGGGTAGGGGAAGGATACTTTGATCAATTTTAGTGGTGGGATCGCTTTTTTTTTTTTTTTAATAAAAATTGTTTTTGGGTTTTCAGTAGTTTAGTTAATTTTGTTAATTTTTATTTATTATTTTGGTGGAGGTATTATAATGGGGGAAGAATCTGTTTTGTTTGTTTCCTGAGAAAACGAAAATGTGGACAGAAGGATAAAGAAAGTTAGGAGAGAAAATGGGGCATGGATCGTTCAGTAATCACTAGTTGTGGTATGAGGTTTTCAAGTTGAACACGCTGTTTTGGTCTCCTTCTCTTCTCGTGTTTCTTCTTTACCACTAGAAACTAGAAAGCTACAACAAATAAAATAATATAAAAAAAATATTAAAAAGTAATTAAAATTTATTAGTTTTGACAATTATTTTTAATTATTTTTTTTAATTTAATAATTTAATAATATATTTTTAACTAATAATATATGAATGTTATTTTATGTGCAAAAAGATTGGTTTTGTGCATTTTATTTTAAGAAAATAGAGATATTTATATGTTCTTTGGTTGTTATAGGCAAGTTGGAGAAAAGATATTTGCATAGTAAAGTTCCTTTTATGACCTTGTGAACAAAACTTAAGATTAAATTTTACTCTTTTTCCATCGTTTTATCTTATTCGTTTGTTCTTTTAAGCTTTTATTCACATTTCATAACAACTCCCCTCCCCTCTCCCTTTTCTCATTGACGTCGACATTCCATACAAAGAGGAATTTTAGAACATCCACCTCATGCATTTATCTTTGCAATAATAAAGTAATAAGCTGTTGTGAAAAAGTTGCATTTATCGACCATCCATTGATTAATTTTTCACTTATATGTTTTTGGCACTTTGTTTTTTAGTACAAAAAGTTGAATTTATTGATTAAAGGCATAAGTACAAACAACAACAATATCCTATTTCATTTTTATACCACAGTCTTCAATTATTCAAGCTCGAATTTGAAAATTACTTACCAAATCCTATGCATGAACTATGTTTTCCAAATCTATTCTATTATATAAAAATCGAATTTCTGCGCTTAACGATGGAACTGACGTGGCATGCTCCGAAGAGTGTTTCCCAATTTAATTATTTTAACTCATTCAATACAATTTATTACCATTACTTAATTATATAAGCTAATTGATTTGATTAGATATTTAAATATTAATATAATTTATTATAATATATATTACTTAATTAATTTTACTATATTAATTATAATTTGTTATGTTAGTTAATTAATTTATTCATTTATAAAGTCTGAAATAAAATAAAGAATTTGTTGTTTATTATAATTGAATTCATTAAATTTAATTATACATCTATTCTATTATATAAAAATCGAATTTCTGCGCTTAATGATGGAGCTGACGTGGCATGCTCCGAAGAGTGTTTCCCAATTTATTTATTTTAACTCATTCAATACAATTTATTACCATTACTTAATTATATAAGCTAATTGATTTGATTAGATATTTAAATATTAATATAATTTATTATAATATATATTACTTAATTAATTTTACTATATTAATTATAATTTGTTATGTTAGTTAATTAATTTATTCATTTATAAAGTCTGAAATAAAATAAATAATTTGTTGTTTATTATAATTGAATTCATTAAATTTAATTATACATTATATACGAATTAATAATAATTTGTAAATTATTTTATATTATATATGTATTAACGAAATATTATATATGTCTTAATGTGTTAATTAAATATTATATACGTATAGAAAATAAATACAAAGATGATTTATATAATATTGATAATATTATATTAGTACGGTGATTTTTTTTTTTTGTTTTGATATCATATAGTATTGATAACGATAATATTATTATATAAACTTTTTAATATTAGTATAGAAAATTAGAAAATTATTTCTTATGGCGATCACTCTTAGTGAAATAGTGTGTCCCTTATATAATATTAATAATTATTGCTTAATTTAAAGTAATTGTATGTCGGTATCTTAAATTTATTTTTCAATAATGATCTACATAAATAAATTTAATTGAATTGAATGATTATATAAAATATTTTATATTATTAATATACTAAAATTAAATTTATTTTTCGGTACAGAATTTTATAGGTGAATTTTATACAAGATTAAGTTATTTTTTATTTTTTTATTTGTTTTATCTGTGTTATTTTATTTAATTTTAAGTAGCGTTATTTACAATTACCGTCAGTATGATATTTTATAAAATATGAAAATTAATTTTTTTATAATTTAAATATCAATGTTTGAATTAATTTTAATTTAACTTTTTTAAATTAACGTTATCTTTCATTTAGATCTTAATTAATTTAAAATACAAAAATACTAATCTACTCTTTTCTCTTTAAATAATAACAACTTTAATTTATTTACTGTCTTTTTTTCTTTTTATATTTTGTTTAGCAAAGATAATATATGGATTAGGATGGAGTTAAAAAATACTCTATGTGATACATGTTTGGCACTAATAAATTCATATGAAATAAAAAAGAGGAAAACAAAAAATTAAAGAACACTGAATTGAATGGTATAAACAGATTCATTGAAGCCAAATGTCTGTGTGTTTTCATGTCTCATCTTATTTTTCAAAGTTCAAACACATTTTGAATGTACGAATTTTAATTATATGAACTTTATTATTTCTTTTCTAGCATTCTTTAATACAAACTTCGTTTCTTTTTCTTAATTATTATTAATACTTTTATTCTTTTCTTCTCTAATTATAAATCTCCTTATAATAACTTTTTGATAGGATATTTTTTTTGTCTAATAAAACTTTTTCTATTTTCTGTCAAAAATAATTTACATTAGGAAAAAAAAGATACAAATTAAATTTTAAAATTCAAATTTAAATAAAATGTGCAAAGGATAACTATTGAATTCATTTGGTCGATTTAAACAATTTGTATTATCGTCATTGAAAATTTCAAATACTATTATAAAATTCTAGAAATTTTTATTTTATTGTTCTTAAATTATATATTATACCGTGTATTTGAAAAGTTTCATCTTTTTTAAAATAAGTGTGACATTATATACTTTTTTAGATACAATAAATGAATAATAAAGTTAAAGTGAGTAACAAAATTGATTATATAATAAGATACAAATTTTTAGAATTTCTAGCACAATTAACAAATTTTTAGTTTCAAAATAAATGTTTACTCTATTTTTTATCTTTTATTTGATTTTTTTTATAATTTTTTTTCTTTATTTTTTTAATTAATTATAATTGTAATAATTCATCATAAATTTGTGTTTGTAGAAAAAATTTATCAATCATAAAATACAGAAGACTTAACCAAAAAATTTAAAAAATATTGATTAATCACAAAATAAAAAATTATGAATTGTGCTTTAATTATGTTGTAAAATACAAATTGGGACTATTTAAAATTAGTTTTTTACCATTAATGTTAACTTCAATCATAATAAGTTAAAAAGTAAAAATTGTATATAATAATTTAATTTTATTATTTATACTACCAAAATTATTCTTTAATGTATTATATCCTATTTATTTTTATTCATTGACGATCTTTAATTGTCTATTTTTAATAAAAATTTGAATTTATTAAATTGATTTTTTTTCAATTAGTAATATAATTATTGTGACATTTACTTTGTTCAGTAATATTTTTTAATTTATTTAATCTGATTAATCATCTCTTTCTTATTTTATGCTAATTTAACTAATTAAAATTAATAAATTTCAGTTATTTTAATTCTTGCAATTTTTTATTATAATAATATTTTTCTTTTAATGTATTAATATTATTTTAATATGTATATGTCATTAATAATAATAATTTCATTTTAAAGTGATATTTTATTACCAATATATATATATATATATATATATATATATATATATATATATATATATATAATATGTTTAATTATAGAAAATTTACTATTTCTTTATACGATTAGATTAGACATATTTATATTCAATTTATTTGATTATTTAATTAAAATTAATTATATTAAAAGATTAGATTAAGATTATGGTAGACTAATTATATTGTTATTAATTAATTATATTAAAAGATTAAGATTATGATAGATTATCATTATTTTATTATTTTTTATTTTTTATATTAATTCAGATGTTTAGCTTCTTTTTGTTATTATTTTTTATTCTCTTATTCTATGTGTTTATTCCCATAAATCTTGCTAAACTAAATAAGGTACTCTATAACTCTTTTTTATTCTTCTTTTATATACACATAAAATTTATTAAATTATTTCTCTTCTGTCTAATAATTTTGTTTCTCTTCTATTTATATTTCTTTCCTTCAATATTTTATTGGTTCTTATTTTTCTAAATTTTATTTTAATTTATGTATTTGTTCTGACTATACCTAATTTTTTTTATTTATATGTGTAATATACATTTTTACATATGTTATATAGAAATATGATTTGATTCCATTAACTTGCCAAATTTTTTTAAAAAATCTAAAGCTAAAGCACAAAAATATATTTATAGATATTTTACTTTAATTTTTTAACTAAAAAATATAATATTTTTGTCATATTTGTTGGAATTCTAAGTTAAATATGAATATTAATTTTTGAAATAAAATAAATATATTTTAAATTTTTTGCACCTAAAAATAATATTCTATCAATGTTAAAATTATTTAGATGGATAAGTAATAGTGAATATAGAATTATTTAGGATGGATAGAACTAAGTACATTTTTTTATTAAAAATACGAATTTAAAAATATTATATTCAATTATCAATAGTCAACCTCTCATTGAACCATTGTATTTTCAAAATATTTTTGAAAAAATGAAATAGTTTTAGGTGTATAATTTTTGTAAAAATTTAATTAATTTAAGATATTTATTATCATTGTTTAAAAAAGTAAATTGAAATAACAATTTAATATTTCTACTCTTAAAATATTATTTATTTATTTATTTAGCATTCTTTATCATCCAATGATCACATTAATATAATTTAATTCAATAAAATTATTTATTATCATTTGATTGAATAAAATTTCTATTTTAGTAGAAAATTTTAGGATTTCTCAACCTCAAGATCATCCATGTTAAAGCATTAAAAAATATAACTAAGAGCGCGAAAGCGTCTCTTCATTCGAGAGTATGATTGAGATCAGAGAGCTTGGCTCTTGTGGTTCTTTGATCTTCGTCAACCAAAACCTTCTGTATTTCTGAGAGGGTTGAATCACAATTTTACTGTGGGAAAAGAGCTACCAAGACAAGTTTGATGTCTTGAAGACCAAAATCCTAAAGTCATTATTTATATTTGAGTGTGACACTCATTAAACCATAAAACTCAAATAAAATAGTATCTATGATTTTAATCTCATTTATCCAAATCAAAAGTAATAATGACTTATTTAATTCAACATTTATGACAATAAATGAGATCACTGTTATATAAGTCATTTAATGTGAAATTACTTAATTTGCGATTATAATTAATATATGTATTGTCCATAAATATATTAAGAAATAATAATTTCCTAACAATCTTCTACTTCGGTTATAAATATATATTTTCTTGAGATAATCGCCTCTTATAAATTTTACGCGCAAATCTGAATGTTATTTCTCTTATTATTACTTTAATAATCTGGTCTATCTCATATATTAGTTATGAAATTACTAAAACTTTTATCACATTAGTGTCGCAACAAAACCACGATAATCCCATACTAAAATACTCAACCATATAGATCATATTTGGATGAGAAAATTCAGAAATTACATGCAAAAATGATTTCATACATGTCTATTTTTAACTTGAATAAAAATTCTATTTTATTCGGTGACAGACTCAGATGAAATTGCAATGGCAACATCCGGACTCATTACGACGGCGACTAAGTGATGAGTCTGTGGAAGAAGAAGAGAAGAACTTAACAGATTCAGATTTACCTAGAGAAAAGGGACTCGGTAGGAGAAAGGTGGCGACGGGCTCAACAGCGACGGTAACGGGATGAGCAGCGATGATGACATGAGCTGTGAACAGTGACGGACCCAGAAAAATTTAGTAATGGAGGCAAAAATATAATAAAATTTAGGTATAGATATTTTTTTTTTGCTTCCCACGATACTCAACAAGTTAAGAACTAATCTGTCATGAATTTGAATTTCATTTAAGAATCTATAATTGGCCCGCAACGAGTTGCTATACATACGAGACGGAATTCGAACCATCAATACTTACTTAAGCGGACGACTAAGTTGATTACTTGATCAATCCAAATTAGTTTAGATATATTCAAAATTTAAAATTAGAACTATCTAATACATATTGATAAGAACTAGAAATATACACACAATCATTATTATAATATTTAAAATAATAAAAATATAATTTCATACACATAGTATAATATTTAAAATAAAAAATATTTATAAGGATTTTTTTTAATTTTTAACATGACTAAATATTATTTTTTTATATATATTTTTAAACAATTATTTTACTTTTTATTATCTCATATTTAATTGTCAAATCTACCTATTATAATTTTTATAGTATGAATAAATTTTTTAACCAAAATAATTACAATATATTAATATATAGATAATATATTTTTTCATCTTAGACAATTTTTAAAAAATCACTAATAATTTAAGTTGTATTTAATTAGAAAACTAAGTTTTAATTTAATTATTAATTAATTAACTAATATAATAAAATTAATTATCACTATTTTTTGAGTTTATTTATTTATTTTTCATACTAAATCAAATTTAACAATATAATTATTATGTGTTAAGTTTAACAAAATATTTTTTAACATAAAATACAAAAGAACTATTTATATTTTATTTTGAGACAAATATAATATAATAAGTGGTATATATGTATATAAATATTAATTTAAAAAAAAAATTTGTGGTATTAAACGTAGGTCCGTCCCTTGCTATAAAGGAACATGGGAGTTGTGAAGGGGTAGATGGCGATGGACTAAGCAACAAGGATGATGGGAGCTATGCGGTTTTTTGTGAAGAAGTCGAGAAGAAGAAGATTCTGGGTGAGGATGACTGAGTTTATCTTGCATGGCTATAGAGTATAGATTGAAGTTATGAATCACTGAATCTGTGATGTGAGGCAAATCCTAATTCCTAAAAAGTGTTTATATGTATTATGTATATATCCGGGGCAGGTACACCCTAAACCCGACCATACCTTGTCCTGAGCAAAATCTGCCCCGACTCGGGTCAAGTTATTACCCTCTCCATTCGTGTATGGACGGATTGGATACCCGCGTATTTGGAAACTCCTGCTAAGTCTAACCACGTATTAATACTCCATTTATTAAGGGTTTATCGCTAGCCAATGGATTGCTATATACACAAGGCGAGATTCGAACTCCTAATAGTTGTTTAAGCGGACGAGTGAGATGATTACTTAACAAACTCAAATTGATAAAGACAAATACTAATTATTTTTAATATTTTAATATTAAAAATTCTCAGAGTTTGATTTTAATTATAACTTTGTAAAATATTTATAATAATTACTATATATTATTTAATTTTTTAATAAATTTTTTTATATAATTTTATGTATTATCCCGTACAAAATACGGGAACATACACTAGTTAGTACATGTAAATATTGGACCTTCGTGGCTTTACATCTCAGTATCTCACCGTTCAGATCACCAAACATTTTTTGGAAAAACCATACGACAAATTTTTGTTGGGCCGATGCACATTAAAGTCCAAATTATAGAATGTAAATACCCAATAACAGGCCCAACGCAACCCAAAAAAATAAAATAAGAGTGGTAAGTGATTAGGGTTTTTGGAATATAAGAACCCTTCTTCTCTGCTCTATGCCTCGTTAAGTTATCTCACACTCCCTGCGACCCTTTTCGGCGGCTTCATCGTCTTCTATGTATTCCTCTCTCTCTCTCTCTCTCTCTCTCTCTCTCGCATTCTGTTCTGTAGTTTCGATTTTTGGTATGAGCTTTTTGCTAGGGTTCGGATCACTTGCTTCTAGTTTCAATGTTAATACCGAAATTACCAAAATATATTTGTTATTTTCTATTTAGAGTTTCTGAATGTTGCTTCATAGCACGAGATCTGATTTCCTGTATATTGTGTTTGTCTTTTTTTTCCTTCTGTGCAGTGAAGGAGAGCTTGTTCTTTTTAGCTATCATCAAAGATGTCAGGGTATGTTCTACTTTTTACTTTCATTTTTTTCAAAATAAAAAGTATGATTATTCGTTATGACAATTTTATAGGACTAGAGATTCGTTTAGGAAAATAGCTATCATGATTTTGTTTCGTTTACGAATTACATTGTCACTATTGAATATAGGATGAACTAGTTATTCTTTATGTTATCATCACTGTATTTCTGTCAATCCAACTTAGTGAATTGGCTTGAAAGCTCTCCGGATATTTTGACAATTATATGCATTACATTATAATGATTACATTAACAAGGAAGCATAGTTATTTGGTTCAAATTAAGAATTTACGTAGTTAAGGGTTTTTTTATCATTAAGTTTCATGATTCTGTAGTTCTATCAATTTAGCTAGATCCCTTATAGAGAATTGTCTTGAAATCTCCACATTATTATGCTAGTCTTATGTAGTTTGATGTTTATTGATAGTTGTAGGTTGTAGATTTTGTATTTCTTGAGCAACATAGTAATTATACTGCTTATACCCATTCTTATGGTATTTTTTATTTGCAGTGAAGAAGCCCCAGTTGTGGCAGCTGAGCCAGCAGCTCCCGCCATTGGTGAGCCAATGGATATTATGACTGCCTTACAGCTTGTGCTCAGGAAGTCACTTGCTTATGGTGGTCTTGCACGTGGCCTTCATGAGGGTGCTAAGGTTATTGAGAAGCGCACCGCACAGCTTGTTGTTCTCGCAGAGGACTGCGACCAACCCGACTATGTCAAACTTGTCAAGGCCCTTTGTGCTGAGCACAATGTTAGCCTGCTGACAGTTCCAAGTGCAAAGACCCTTGGAGAGTGGGCTGGTGTAAGTGTCACCGATGCAAAATTGTTTTACTTTCATTATTTTGTACAACACTAAATTCTGTCAGTTTTTTATTTCTACCCTCTTTTCAAGTCTTCTCTTGATTAATTCTGTTGGTCCTCCGTGCAGTTGTGCAAGATTGATTCAGAAGGAAAAGCCAGGAAGGTGACTGGCTGCTCTTGTGTTGTTGTGAAGGTATGAACATAGAAATTTCAATGTTTGATATCATGTTTGGGTTTGCTTTCATGAAAGTAAAAGATTTGCTATGGCTTCTTGCTTTGATTTAATAATTGTTTTTCTATAATCTCCGCAGGACTTTGGCGAGGAACATGAAGCTTATAACGTTGTCCTTCAGCATGTGAAAGCTCAATGAGTTGCACATGATACATAGTTTTGTGTTTGGCTTCATTTGGGACTTGTTTCATGATAATGAATTTTGCAATGTAGCTGGAGTATCTATTTTAGAGATTTTGATTATTTAAAGTTTGACTATGTTGCATTACCCATTGCTTTTACTTTTAATTTATTTACATACTTCTTTTGCACTTGCAGTTAATGAATCGATCAAGGGAAATTAATATTAGAGGGTAATCCTTTAAAAATATAATTTTATAATGTACTGTTTTTTTTGCCTACGGTACTAAGTTTTGGATAGACTAATTTTTAACACTTAGATTGAACGATATTTTTGTAGTCTAAAGTTATTTTCTGTCACTCTTACTCTTTTGTGCCCCTTTTTCCACAGAGCTGAATATAGAGTTTTAAATTTCCAATATTGTTTTCTCAGAACAAGTACGTAATGAATTGTCGATGTTTCGAAATTGCAAGGTATAAAATGCAAAAAACAAAAGTAAATCACTAAATCGCTATTGAATTCTTTATTAATTCCGAATCACCTGCTAGTCCTGATAAATTTCTTTTATATAGATGTTCTTAATTCTTTTTGTTTTTTCCCTTCATGTATGTGAATGATAGTGTTCACTGGACGCCCATGAATCTAGTTGGTATCGTGTGGGTGGTCTCACACTCCCACCCTCGTGTGTGGTACTAAATTCTCATTGTCATTTTTATTTTGAATTGAAAATATCTACACATATGAAGTTATGGTTGTATCTGTTTTAACCTTTATGATTAATAATTATTATCTACAAAAAATATTATATACACATAATGTAAAAAAGCTTATATAGACGATCGATAGCCCAAGCAATACATATAATGTAATGTAACATTGTAACATATGTTGTATTATTTTTCTTTTGGTGAAGACAAATTTAGGCTGAGATTAATATTGACATTGCAATTAAAATTGTTTTTTATGTTGTTCTTACTTACTACTTGTATGGGTAGAATTAAACTATTAAAGTGGTAAATTATAATAACAATATAAGTATTAACTGATAACATAAAATAAAATTTATATTGGAAGTCTTAAGAATTGGACTACAACTTAAAAAATTGAAACAACTATTAAGTTTCATACACAAATTATTAATTATTTATTATTATAACTAATAAGTTGACTAACAACTTCTTGTTATCAATTCTAAGTATTGTCTATAAAATGCTCGTAATTTTTCTTTTCTATAAAATATTTCTCTTTTTGATTTGTACAATGTTATTTCATCACAATGTTAAATCAGAAAATTTGATAGTTTTTATCATCATGTTTATTAACACTTGCAAGTAGGGATGGCAAAATTTCCTGAAACGTGAAATCTCTGTGGGAACTGCTCCAAATAGAGATACGAAGGCCGAGAATTTTTTTCATGGGAATAAAGATGGGGTAAAATTCTTTCGAAATAGGCGCATGGATTCGAGCGGGAATTCCTGCCCCGTCCCTGCTAATATCGAATTATTAAATTTATTTAAATATTCTTAATAATTTATTTTTAATGTAAATTTTTTAGTCATTTCATATAATATACATATATTGAAAAACCTAATCCTAATTTAAAAAAGGGTAAAATACTAAATTAGTCCCCTACATTTGGGCATAATCCTGTTTTGATTCTTAAGTTTTAAAGTGTCCTATTTGAATCCAAGAAAGTTTCATTTAGTTTCAATGTAGTCACACCGTGAGGTCAAAGTTAAATAATTAACGAAATGTCCTACATGACAGCAGTACAAGAACAACGCCGATAATATGGAGAATAAGTACAAGCTCAAAAGATACAAATCAACAGTGGATACATCAATACATTTATTTATCATTTTTCTTACAATTTAAATGAAATATTTTCTATAGAACTAAGGAGAATGATAAATAACTGTATTGATGCATCCACAGTTGATTTTGTGCCTATGGAGCTTGTACTTCTTTTTTTAGATTATCCACCTTATTCTTGTACTGCTGTTATGTAGAACATTTCGTTAATTATTTAACTTTGACCTCACGATGAGACTACATTGAAGCCAAATTAAACTTTTTTGGATTCAAATAGGACACTTTAAACCTTAAGAACTAAAACAAAATTACGCTCAAACGTAAGAAACCAATTTAATACTTTATCCTTTAAAAAATGTCCTCATTTCTTTCTATAACACTAACAATCTAACATTGTACAGTCTTATATTTCCGGTCTTTTCTCTCCACTTGTATGGTGTATTATTTTATATTTTTGGACTTTTAATCTTAGATAATACTTTATTAATATGTTATAATAATATTGTAATTTTTTATATTTTTTATTTTTTATTAAAATTTTAATATAAATTATTAATATAAAGAGATAGAAAATAAAATTCTCACAAAAAATGAGGTCCTAGAAAAATGGAGATAAAGAACAATATTTTCTCACGACAAAAATCGAAACAAAAATGAAAAACAAATCTAAGGACGAAAACGGAGAGCAGAAAGATATACCCGTTTCCGCCCCCACTCTACCCGCTGCCATCCCTACTTGCAAGCTCATAGTTCAGTTAATCAACGATTGTGCTAGTTTAACTAAAAGTTTCAGGTTAAAGTCCTATGTTAACATTTAGAATCTAGAACTTTGAAGTACGATTGATCCTATCTAACTCAAACAAGATTACTTTGGATAAAATAATACTTGTGATTTTTCACTAGCAAAAGCTTATGTTCATTGACATATTTACCCTTCTGCATTTGCCTATCAATGATACATACTTGCATCATATCCTCAGAAGTGTTTTCTTAAGCTAAAATGTAACAATTTCTTCATATTTTGAGTTTGAATTATTGCACAAAAGACAAAACCAATCCATGTTGCACACATTAGTTCCAAAATTGTAGTTGTGTCAGCACAACAGATTGCATCAACCAAAAGCAACTGTTATGCTCAACAGGTGTTGAAATTAACAATAAGGGCAAAGTTGTAATTCCATGATAATGACCAAACCATGGTTCAAGTTCAAGACTTTCATGGTTCATCAACTCACCAGTCATCACTAGCCTCAATAGTCAATTACCCCCAAAAAAAGATTCAATAAAAGCATTAAAAGGTTGCAATTATAGAAAAGAAAATGACCCTTTTATGATTTTTTTTTTGAAGTAACCACTAACCACAATAAAAAGTTTGTTTTTTTTTTTTTTTTTTCAAATCCTTGTAAACTGTAGTTTATGGGATTTCAAACCCAGAAACTCTAAACACATATAAAGACATGGGCGAAATCAAAAACTGTTTCTTTTTTGCGTGTTATGTGTACGTGTTTGTGTTTGTGTTTTTTCTTTTCGGTTGCATGTCAAACACTTTGCTACAAACCCCTGAGCTGTGTTAATTTGATTTGATAGCTTAGGGCTATAAATTTGACCATCCCAGTTACTGTTTTTCAGTGACTTTGTATTTTGTGATCACAAAGAGAATGGCATCCACTAATGAGACTGAAAATCTGGGTGAGAGTGATACTGTGAAGAAGCTTAAACATGTCGGGAGGAAGCTTCTCAGATGCAATGTTCCTGTTGATGAGCTTCTTGAACTGCTTGATGTAATGTCTTCTCTTCCCTTTTCCTGAAATATCTATATATGTTTCTGTTTCTGGTTTGTTTTTGTGTCATGAGTTTTATTTTGTTTTCTTAATTGATCATGGATTCCTTGTTAAGCTGAATGATTGCTTGTTGATTGGAATTTTAGTTTCTGGTGTGAGTTCTTGTTTTTGTTGTAATTATCTGTCTATCTCACAATTTGAACATTTGTGTATGTGTGTGTGTGTGTGTTTGGGAGTTCTAACATCAAAAGGATTAGTACATGCAAATTCTTGATAGTTTACAAAAGAAATTGAAAATCATCATTAGTATGATTGGTTTTTATTTAACTAGCATTTGCCCTTAAGATTTGATGGGGTTAATCTGTAATGGGTTAACCCAAAGTGGGTGTTTTCTTCTTCCAAAACTCCTTTGGAGGTTCAATGTTTGACCTTTGAGATTTCAAATGACTCACTATGCACCGAAATGTAGATGCTTAATAGCAGAGGTTTAATTTATGCTAGTTGGAAAAACCAAGTGGATTTGAGTAATGATGTGAATTCGGAATATAGTCATTGATCACAATGATTTTTTTCCCAAGTTCAGAACAAATTTAGACAACACTATCACAAAAAGTGTTCCATTGCCATGTAAACTGATTTCATTATTGGTTTTTGGCTTTGTAACTTTCAGAATCTGGACCTGATACTATCAACAGTCAATCAATTACCAAGTGAGCCAATTCAGGAAGCACTTGTACCTTCCATGAAAGCATTGATTTCTGATGAACTTCTAAGGCACACAGATGAGGATGTTAAGATTTCGGTTACATCTTGCATTGCTGAGATTACAAGAATTACAGCCCCGGATACCCCTTACGACGATGAACAGATGAAGGTACTGATTGATTTTAGTCTGATGCAATTGTCATTTTTCATTCAAACAACTCAGGCATGCTGAATACTATAAACTATATCAAGACTTTTTTTTTGTAACCACACGAAATCTTTCCTTTTCGTGTGAGCAGGAAATATTCAACTTAATGGTGGCAGCTTTCGATAAATTATCTGATATATCTGGCCATTATTATGAAAAGGTGCTCTCGATACTCGATAATGTCGCAAAGATCAGACTATGCTTGGTCATGCTGGACCTTGAGTGTGATAACTTGATTATTGAGATGTTTCAACATTTCTTGAGAATTGTAAGGTTGGATGTTAGAACCTTCACAACCTATTCCTGTCACACCTTTAAGGGTTCCTTTGCAATTGGATTATTACTAACTCAAGATATTGTTTGCTTAATTTAAAGGTCGAACCATCTGCAAGATGTAATTGATTCCATGGAATTAATAATGACTCTGGTATTGGATGAAAGTGATGAAGTTTCGGCAGACCTTCTTAGACCTCTATTAGATAGTTTAAGAAAAGAAAATCAGGTAATATTAGTGCAATATGTCAATTTCATCTCGTATAATTTTTTTATTTTCACTCTTTTATTTAACTTGACAAATGAGATTTATTTTATTTTTCCCAGACAATTTCTCCTACTTCTTGGTCACTGGCAGAGAAAGTAGTTACCAACAGTTCGGTTAAGCTTAAGCCTTATCTTTTGAGAGCAGTGGAGTCCTCAGGCAGAGCTCTCAATGAGTATGCGCAAATTGTAACTTCTATTTGCCAGAATGAATCTGAATCCTCCCGACACGATCACTCAAACGAACACAATAAGGAAGTGGTGTGTCTTACTTGTTCCATGCAATACTCCCCAATAAACTAAAAATTACAATATGAACTGTGTTTGTGATGCAATGTATTGGAAACATAAGAAGAGTCATTTTCTTTCTCAAAAAGCATATGCTTGAAACTCAAGTAGTAAACAAACCACCACAATGTCACATTTGCACTGTTCATATTTGTCCTCTTGCTGCAACAAGTTGAGGTAAATTGAAGTTGGAATTGGTTTTGTTGCATGCTTCAGGTTCAAGCTGTCGAGAATGAGCCTGATGTACCCAAAGATGCAGACGAACAAGCAACAACGGCAACAACTGAGATTGATGCAGAGGAACAACCAACAACGGTAACAAGTCAGATTGATGCAGAGGAACAACCAACAACGGTAACAAGTCAGATTGATGCAGAAGAACAACCAACAACAGTAACAGCTCAGATTGATGCAGAAGAACAACCAGCAACCACAACAACTAAGATTGATGCAGCCAAAGATGCGGTTGAACAGCTCTCTGACGTAATTATCCTGTCCCTTTTCAATAAATTATTCAATTCTTGAATTTTTGTTTTCTACCAGCACTTGATTCATTAATCAATCAACATTAATTCAATACTAAATAATGAAAGCATGAAACCTTATTCTTAATCAGGTGAACAAGGGGCTCAAACCAGATATTACTTGTGAGAGAGGTGCCGAGATTATAGAAGAAACAAATTTAAATATAAT
Organism: Arachis ipaensis; assembly: GCF_059453495.1. Lineage (NCBI taxonomy): Eukaryota > Viridiplantae > Streptophyta > Magnoliopsida > Fabales > Fabaceae > Arachis > Arachis ipaensis. The sequence goes on along the minus strand of NC_142444.1, from coordinate 1,321,457 downwards.
AAGTGCCCATGGTTCTACCATGGATGATCAAATTATCAAAGAGTCCGGTTCAAAACGGAAACCACATCCTGATCATACTAAAAACTCCAAAAGTAGTGACACACAGGCCAATTCAGAAGCAGGAAATTTAGATGCTGTTAAGGAATCAAGATCAGAAACTCATCCAAATACCAGGTCGATTAAGAGGGGTCGTAAGCCTAATTCTTTAATGAATGCTGAGGAAGGCTATGACCATTCCTGGATTCGTTCAGGAAAGAAAACTCGAAAACTGACTTCATCTAAAAAGAATGGTAATAGCAGCTCTGTTTCTCTGCTTCCTGAGGATCCTACATCCCAAAATGATGAAATGCAGTCAAAGCCTGAAACTGCAAGCGAAGCTCAAGCTTCTCAGCTGGAAAAAGAGAACACTCCACAACCTGTTCAATCCAAAAAGACTCGCAATGTTAGCCGAGATTCTTCACCGAATGAGAATCCTGCTTCCGGCAAGGAAAATGTGCCATCAAAGCACAAAGATACCTGTGAAGGACATAAAGTTTTAGCTTCCGAAACAAAAACTGATAATAATATTGATGTTAGTGCTCCTTCACCAAATCCTAACTTACCTGATGGAAGCCGCCGGAAAAGGGGCCGACCAAGGAAAAAAGTTAGCACAGGGAATCAAGATGTTGATCCAAATTGTTTGTCAAAGTCAATGAAAGACAATTCAAGTCCTCAGCCAGAGCGAAATTTTTCAGAATCTCCTAATGATAAGTTGAAAAAGGAATCTGAAGTAAGGAAAGATTCTGAAGTAAAACCTCATACTTCAATTAGGAAAATCAAATTCACTATGAAGAGTGATAAGAAAAATGCTGCGGCTCCCAAATCAGTAGTTGTTGGGATGGAACCTAAGGTTCCTTGTGAAGATGATCAGAAACAAAAGTCTGCTGTAAATGTTGAGGTGGAAAATAGAGAAGAGGACAAACCCCCATCCCAAAAAGAAGCTAAGAAAAGGAAGAAGCTTAAATCTACTGCTAATAAGGATCTCGACAAATCGTCTGCTGATGAGGTATTGCTAGTATTCTAAACATTTTTTCAATGTGATGCTTACAGTTTAAACATTTTAAAGTAAGCTCTTATATTGGACTAAAGTCCTTATACTATGCTAATATTTTTCAACCAAATCCTTCTCGTGTAAAAATTTCGTAATCAAGATCTTATGCTGTACAAAAATTTTCAGGAAAATGGTAATTTATCATCCATGACTATTACATGAGCTTGATTACAAAATTTTAAACTCAAGGATCTTGTTAAGATATGCTTCTATGATATAGGCACTTGATTAGATATATGTAACGCGTATAGAATATACTAATCTGATTACAAGTTTTAACTATAAAGACCTAATTAAAAAATGAGTGACATTGAAACGATAAAGACTTTCACTAATATAGCCTTAGCCTTTTTTTACATTCTTGTATAACAAAATACAATATTCTAGTATAATATCCAACCTAAGATATTTTCTCTTTTCGGGGGATCATCTTGTCTCCACTTTATAGGAGCTAATTACAGGATTTGCAAGTAAAACATTAAATGGAGTTGAAAAAACCCCTCAAACAAGGCTGACAAGAAGGCATGCCAAAGGAAAGGTAAATGCATGTAATTGAAATCTAGTGGAGTAATTGAAATTTCAGTTTCTTTTTTTTTTTTTTTTCCCATTAAAAAGTCTTGAGGTGTCCCATTTCCTTCAACTTTTATACCCTGATATTCTTTTTTGCCATAACCTGGTCCTGGAAGATCCTTAAAAAGCGACACTCATTAAGGATATGTGCCAGTTCCAACAATTACTAACATTGCTGAATACCAGCAACAAAAATTTCTTCCTGGCTCCATACCATTAGTTAATGATATTAGTCATCATAGTTTGAATCATAAACTTATTTCAGTGTTAACAAAAAACAAAGTTTCCTTATTCATCTCCTGTCAATTGCTGTTATATTCTTTTTTACTTCAGGAATCGAAAACAGTTGACCTTGTCGAACCATTGCCTGGTAATAAGATCATGGTCTGGTGGCCAGCGGACAAAACGTACGTATTTCAGTCTTCTTACCAACTGTGGCCTTTATTTCTGTTTTTTTAGAATCTGAATAGATACTATGTAATTATATTAATTTGAATTTAGAATTTGGGAAAACATGAAATTCATGCAATCTCTATCCTCTCTTCCATCTCAGCAGTTATGATGGTATATGATGCTGTAGTATGTCCATGCTTGTGAACTATCAATTTAGGATAATGCTAATACTTAGAGCAAAAAATGCTATTAATTATCGAAGGCTTCGGCATGGAGTTCCTATGGATAGTGAAAAAATACAGTTTATTGTTGATGGAAAAAGAAGACACTATACAAAAGGAGGGTGTAATTGTTGTGTGCAATATCATTCCTTTTCTTACTAGCTCTTAGCTTCTTCACTAAGCTCTCTTATTTTCCATACATATAATTGATGCTCTTATAAAATTCTTTTCTTCAGGTTTTATGAGGGGGTTGTTGAATCTTATGATCCTGTCAAAAAAAGGCACACGGTGAGATGGTTGCGATTGGTCTTATTTTCTTTGTTGATGCATCTTCTTTGCAGATGTGAGCTTTATACATTGGCAATTTTCCATGTGCTTCTTTGGAATCCACTATGCTTGTTATTCTTTAAACCTCAATGAATGTTCACTGAAATTGATAGATTTTGTTTGCAATTAACGCTCGATGACATGATTATATCTTTGCTATGACTTTTAAATAGGTTTTGTATACCGATGGAGAAACCGAAAGATTAAACCTTAAAAAGGAGAAATGGATGGCTGCTTCTGCAGAGGTGTGTATAAAGCTTCAGTGCCTTTTTCAGTTATTTTTCGACATGTTTGATTTCATCAATTTAATACATGCATAGTTACATTATGCTACCAGGTACAAGGACTTGCTCTTCAGAGACTCGCCGAGGCATCGGATACGTAAGTATAATCCGGTCTGTTGAATCTGTAGTAGAGACTCGTCGTGTTAGATACTTCATGGATACTTTTACATATTTCTAGCTATACTTTATTATTTTTCATACTAGTTTTTAAACTTATTTAGAGTATCACATGATTACATTTCTCTTTTAGTTATAAGTTGTGTTTTATGTTAATTATTTTAGCAAATTTGTATAGATATATGGTATGTTCTTAATGTTGTTGTGTCTTGGTATCGTCTATGTATCTCGTGTCAGTGTCCGTGCTTCATATCTGGTATACTGTTTCCTGAAGGGAAGCTAGCATAATGCGGTTGCGCTCTCGCTCCTACGACTTTGTGAACTTAGATGCTTTGTGATTATTGTTGATGTAACATCTCTTCATTATGTTATTTGAATCCTGATATCTTAAGCTTATTCTGTTGAAGTTATTGTAATGTGCAGAACACAAATGAACAACAATGAGATATCAAAGTTGGAGTTGGCAAAGGGTGTAAAAGTCAACTCTAAAAAAGCCAGGTTAGTCAACTTGGGATTAACAAAAGGAGCATTCCTTCATTTGTATCCTTACTGAAATACTCTAATGGATCAAATAGGGGAAGACCTTGTGCCGGCACCTCGAAATCGAAATCTGTAAAATCAGTGATTCTGTCTGCACTCGACAAATCGAGTCCGGCTGATGATGCCCCGGACCATCCGCCGGCCGGGAACACAAAAGCCAAGCGATCAAAGATGGGTTCCGAGCTCAGAAAGAAGCGCAAGATGCTTGAATTTTGAAGTAGGAAATGTGCCAAGAAAATGTTACAAGCCTTAATGTGATATAATGTAGCTAGCTGTGTTTATGTAAAATTTGTAAGTTAAATCTCTTTTTGCTTCTTATTCAATCTCAAGAACTAACCTTGCTAACCAGATAGTTTAAGCATATTTTGAGGGAGGTTTATGTAAACATGTTTTTATGTGTATAGTATGATGATGTCTACTATTTATGCTTCAAGGGTTTGTTTTGGAAGGAAGTATAGGCTTATTTCTTAAAGGTTAATTAGGTTAATTAGTTTGGAGAATAAATGGCAATTTGTACCCATAAAAGATGAATACGCTGATATATGTACCCACACTAGATTGAAACTAAATTTGTACCCACGCAAGATGTCCTCCGTGTGACAAAAGTACCCTACGTGGCACTCCAACCCTCTAAAGACAGGGTACTTTTGTCACATGGAAAGCATCTTACGTGGGTACAAATTTAATTTCGATTTAATGTGGGTACATATGTCAGCATTTTCATCTTTTATAGATACAAATAGTCATTTATTCTTAGTTTGGAAATATTTATATTTTGACCTAATTTTTCAGCTAGATTTTTATTATTTAAAATTTTTTAATCCTAGTCTTACTAGGAAAAATAATAATAAAGTTTTTGGAGCAATTATCAATGATTTAAACTCTTTAATTGAATTGAATAAATGGTTGTGTTTGACATTGTAGTATTATGTAGGGATTGGTTAATTATCAATGATTTAAACTCTTTAATTGAATTGAATAAATGGTTGTGTTTGACATTGTAGTACTTTAATTGAATTGAATAAATGGTTGTGTTTGACATTGTAGTATTATGTAGGGATTGGTTGATGTGAAAGTTTAATGAATTAAAAGTTGATATAGGTTATAATTAAAAATTAAAAATATTATAGGAGTTTAATGACTCAAAACATAGGGATTTGTAGAATAATTAAATCTTTTGCATGATCATTATTAAACGTTTCTTAAATAATGGATGAAATTACTTTCTTGAGTAAGGGTTGTCATTTGCAAAATTGTCATCTTCTTTTAAAATAAATAAATAAAATAAAATGGGAATTTGACCTTAGTCAACCCCTACTATAGAAGATTAGAAACTGAAAATTTGGAAGGTATATATAGTTACAAAGGCAAACATAATGGTCCCATATGACAACAAAACACTCCCCAACCAACTTTGAAAAATTATACGTGACTCTTTAAGTACATCAATTATATATATATATATATATATATGTTTTACACAGTTATATAATTATATTTATTTTTTTTAGATGACCATTAATATGATCAATACAAAAGATAGTTATTTTTATAAATATAGTGTTATATAACTGAATATATGTGTAAAATTATATTACACTTGTTACGTAGGTAACCTGAGATAGATAGATAGATAGATAGATTGGACTTGAAGGATTGGCTCAAACGTCAGTGGAAGGTGGTCTCTGACTTGTTTACATTCGGGAGCCGCCGTCCGAGTTGTATGTTTGAAGGAATAGGGGGTGATACCTGTGAAAACACTCTGATGCCTAAGTTAGTAAGGGGGTAAGCAGGTTTAAAGAGTATTGGACCTTAGCTTTACCTAAGTGTGTAAGTGTATTTATAGGTGATGATCTAATAACCACTGTTGGAGTAGTTCCACTTCTGAAGGTAGATAACTGTCCCTTTATCTTAGGGTGGTTGAGATATCACTTCTAGAAGTGGAAGAGAGATTTTAGGGGGTATTTACTTATTTGAATAAGCGTTATCTGCCAGCTCATGTCGAACCTGACCTTTTTGGGGAGGAGCTTATGTCGAGTCCGACCTCTTTTGATGAGATCGGATAAGTGGTGAAAGCCAACCTCTGAATTGAACTTTTTTGGCTTACTTGGGCCCGGGCTATTTGGACCAGGTATGAACATCACTGATAGTGTATTAAAATTAAATTATATATATTTTTTAATATGCTTAGATTGAGACACCTAATAATTAATACAGTTTAAATAAGTGTGTTGACGATGAATTAACATATGAATATGTTACGTGTACATCAAAATCAGTCACTAAAGTCAGCCACTAATATAAAATACATGTCAGAATATAAATACATATTGAAAATAAATTAAACCATATAGATATTTATATACAAATATATTAGTGACTAATTTTAATAGCTGGTTTTAGTATACAAATAACATTTTTTATTAACATATTAGCTTTACTTACTGATAGAGTAAATTCCTTCCTGGTTAATATTATATAATTAAATAAGTATAAATTGAAAACACACGTAATTTTTTTTAAATTGATATTACTATATCTATTTTAGTGTCTATACACATGGTTTAAAAATAGAAAAGAAATTCTTTGAAAACATAGAGTACGTTCATGCTAATGAAAGTTTCAATGCAATGCAAGGAAATTCCAATTTCGCTTTGATTGAATAAAAGTTGTGTCGGTGTTAGGTGAAATATAATTCAACCCATCATACCATTAGTTTCTAAAAATGATAATGATTGTGCCAAGAGAAGAATTGAAGTCTTAGAATTTTTGAAATAATCTCGTGATACATATTTGTATAAAACTAAACTTTACCAACACTTTGACAATAATATTATGTGCTACAAATGAAGTCTCGCCATGTATATTGTACCATATATCATGATGTTTAAGAAGGTTGAATTTTGAACACTAGTGAAATCTTTGAATTTAAGGTAACACTATTTTTGGACGGTCGTTGTTATCTCTCTTTTATTGGTTGACTTCTTATTTTCCCATCATATTCATGTTACTATTCTTATTAATTATTATTATGTTCTTATTATCTATGAAGCACGGACACTTCGATGAGTTGTCGTGTCCGCATGTTAGACACATTTCGGACACGACACTCACTGATACTCGTCTGACACACGTGTCTACTGTGTCTAATCGTGTCTTAATAAAAAATAAAAAAATTTTTTCCGAACATACTTGGACACATCTAATTAAATACTATCACGTGTCAGCGTGTCCAGTCTTATTTTTAACATATATTCTTGAAATAAATTTAGATATAGAATATATTATTATTTATTAAAATAAAAAGATATTTTAAATACTTGATATAATTAAAATAAGACATTAAAATCATTAAAAAACTAATTTATATTTTAATATCAATAAAATATTAAAATATCATTACGATTTATTTAAAAAAATACTTTATATTTTATATGTATGCGTGTCCCCATGTCTTATAAGATTTTAAAATATGCGTGTCGACGTGTCCCGTGTCGTGTCGTGTCTCGTGTACGTGTCAGTGTCCGTGCATCATAGCTTATTATATATACTTATTTTGATATTTTCTCTTTTCACTCACTCAGTCACTCACTTTCTTCCATTCATTAAATAAGGTTATTAGTAGAGGGGAAATTAATTAACATTATTATTGTCTAGTATTTTTAAATCGATAATGTTAAAAAATATAAAAAAAACAATCTACACTTATTTTATTTAATATTTATTTATTACATAGTATATTAAATAAAACTAAAAATAATAAATTTTAGCTAATATTTTTTTATTAAATATTTTCGATATTTTATACCAAATTAAATTTTGAAAACTCATAGTTAACTATTTTAGAAAAAAAAAGAGTAAATTGAAATATGTCTTTCAATTAAAGTGTTGTTGTGACCAAGCACAAAAAAAAATGAAGTCATCTATAATATATGATTAAGTCATATATAATATATGTGTCTTTTGTTGGGGTGGGGGGATATAATGGTGTCATATAAGACTAAGACTAACAGTAACATCATCTTAGTATATAAAATATAAATTACATTTGAAGTGAAAGCTACATTTCATCATCTGTATTATCTATTTAAGTTTTTTTATGAATTAAATTTAATTAAATTATATATAAAATTTGAAATAATATTATTTATATTTAATTTTTATTAATATTAAATTTAATTCAACTTAATTAATAAAAAGACTTAAATATATAACAGGTGCTATTAATTAAACACAGATGAAATAAACAATCATAAAAATATTTCTCAAATTAAAGTGCCTTTCACTAACTTTCCGAAAGCAATTATCGATAGTGGTTTTTCCATCTTGTAGTGGTGTATGGATGGATATTCTAGATGCTCTTCTTTAATTATTTCTTTCTTTTTACTTTTTACACACTCATGTAAATAATATAATGTTGATGTGGACTTAATTGAAAGAAGGAAAGAAGCTTCCTAATGAATGGTTTGTGGTGGTTGAATACTTGAATCTTAATTAGTATATATATGGTTGTACACTTGTACTTTTTGTGTTGAATTTCAACTTCAATTTCAATGCACTATACACCAAACCCAAGCATATTTGTAGTTTCCCACTTGAGTGAAAGAGAATAATCAAGAACTCATGATTCCTTTCCCATCTACACCATCACAAATATTTAGATCAACGGACATTATTTTTGGTAAATCTAAGCCCTTCATTGAATATGAGGTTGTTATAGACACAGAAATGAGTCAAATGACAAGTAATTGTGTTTTTTGGTTCTTTCTTCCTAATGACAAATTGTGTGTGGTTTATAGTGTAACAATAAATAAATAAATAACAATAAAAAAGAGTAAATATCCTTTTTGTTACTATTCTTTTTGAAAATTGACAAGTCGTCCCTCAACGTTTAAAAAATAATAAATCGGTTCATGTATATTTCTTCCATTAGACACATCAACCCTTCCGTTAGACAAATCGATCCATATTTATTTCTTCCGTTAGACACATCAATCTTTGTCTATTGGCTACAAAAGAATCGATGTGTCTAATGGAAGAAATAGACAGGGCCGATTTGTCATTTTCTAAATGTTAGGTAACAGCTTGTCAATTTTTAAAAAAGATAGAAACCAAAAAAGATATTTACTCTAAAGAAAAAGGTTTGGTGGTGGGGTGAAAAAGCTATTTTTTTTTTTTTTTTTACTTTTATTTTGGAAAAATGCTATGATAAAAATGTGAAAATGTTCATTTTCTATTATTCAAAGTTAATTTTTTTTTAAAAGCACGGTTTTAGTACTTTTCAGTTATATATAAAAAAGAAAAAAGGACAAATAGGTTCCTGACCTTTTGTCTCGCGGACATTTTTGTCCCTGATAATTGAAAAATACTTTTAAGTCCATGACCTTCACAAAACTTGGACGGATCAGTCCCTCCGTCCAAATGCCTCCGTCAGGGACTGATCTGTCCAAGTTTTGTGAAGGTCAAAGACTTAAAAGTATTTTTCAATAGTCAGAGACGAAAATATCCGCGAAGCAAAAGGTCAGAGACCTATTTATCTTTTTCTCTATAAAAAATGTTGAATTTTTATAACCATTTTCGTTTAAAAATGATTAAAAATTCACCCCTTCGAAGTTTATTAAAGTATAGTTGAAAAGGGACAAATTGAAATTATATACATGCTAATTAATTAGTTATTGTTTGAAAACGAGTGTGAAAAGTTTTGTGGCACAAAATTGCTTAGCGTATATATTTGCATGTTCAACAATTAACATCCTATTATCCTAAAATAAAAAAAAATGCTTTTCACGTTGTTAAAAACAATAAAAAGATTTCGATGTATTAACTATTAAGCATGCAGCGTGTATGAGTTTTTAACTTGTTTGAGTGGATAACTTTCAACGAAAACAATTTATACTTTTTAAGAGGGTTGACTTGATATTAGAGTTTTTTCTTTTTTGAGTACTTTAGAATTTTAATTATCCCGCGTGAAAGAATAATGTTAAATATATGATATAGAAAGATTCATGTGATTTCTTCAACAAATAATTAACCTATATTTATTTTAAGAAAATTAGCTAGTCATAATAATGTTTTAAATAATTAGGTGCTCAATAGTAATTATGTCATCAAGGCTTCTCTCCTTTTCAATTCATTATATACGTTCATTTTTGTTAATCATATGATGTAAGATATACTAAAAATATATATGTAAATTGCATTAATTCCATTTAATATTTTATTTTAATATTACATTCATTTATTTCAGCTTATATTATTCTAATCTTTATATTATTACATTTGACAAAAAAAATCTAATACTACATTGATCCCCCCTTTATATTATAATCAACTAATTATTCTAGGTGTATATTAAAATTAATTATTAAAATCAGTCATAAATATAAAATATATATTAAAAATAAATTAAATAATACATATATTTATTAATTAACTGTTTTTAGTATGACTAATTTTACTATACACATAACATTTTTATAATAATTCATTTTCATATTTGTAGGTAACTATTTCAACAATTTACATATACTATCAAATTAACCTTTATAATCAATTCTTTCGGTTATTAATTAAGTAGAAAAATATGAGCTCTTTCATACTTTTTTTTTTTTTGCCTTTTGTGGCAATTTTACATATTTTTATGATAATTTAAAATTTTCACAAATTAAATTTTCAATTTAATAAAAATGAACTATTTTATGAGAATTCATACCTCCAAGACTTATGATTTTAAATTTATTTGTAATTTCCAAACATCCATTAACCCATCTATCTCATTCATCCTCTACTCAAATATAATTTTTTTAATATTAAAATTTAAAAATAAACTCGTATAGCAAAATAATTTCTCAATATAATTCGATATATTAAAAAAAATTCTCAACATCAATAGTTCAAACAATAATTGCATTTAATATTATATTGTTCTACATACTTATTATTGTTTTTCTTTAATAAAAACAACTACTTCAAGATTATTCTAATACAATATCTTTCAACTTTATAAAAAGTCTTAAATACTTGTCTTCTAATTTCCATTGCTATTACTGAATGGTTTCCTAACATCAACAGAAGTAGTAGGTGAAAATTTGTTGACAAAGTCTTCAAAAAGAAAAAAAATTTAATTTGTTCAATAATCCAAGCTCTTCATCAAGTAATTAAGTGCAGAAAATTTGTTGACTATATGTCTTCAAAAAGAAGAAAAATGTCTAGTTGTTGGGTGTAGTCTCCAACTAAGATTTAGTTTTTAAATTACATATATATGTTTATTTTGCTCTTAAATCTTATCATTTATATAAGGCCAAAAACCTTAATGATAAATTTTATTATAGAATGATAAATAATAATTGATTGATTAATTAAGCCGTTAAGGCTGCTTTAAATCCAATTAACTATATATTTAATTAACTATATATTTAGCAGCCAGGAGAAGAATATTCTGTAACAACTTTCAAGTGATAATAATAGCAAATTAAATATATAGTTCATGTTAAAATCAATGTACTTAGATTCTTTTGTATTCATGCATGTGTTGTGTCTAAGAGACATTATTGTTCGTCTTGTGAAAATATGTTTATTAAATATAAGAAAGAACGTGGGACGTGGCAATTGCATGATAAAAGAGATGAAGAAAACAAAGGGAATTGTGTTAAGTAGCATCCAAATTATTCATCATGCATGCACTTTTCCCACCAATTAATTGTATATTTTTTAATTTATCAAATTGAGAGTTGCTAAAAAAAAAGAGTTATCTTACGCGTATACTAAAGTCAGTTATTTATATATAGGAGGATGCTCCCATAAAGACGCATAAATATTTTTTTGTAAAGACACTTATGTATCGTATTATTATTGGATGTATTAATAAATCGATTATTTTTTAATTTTTTAACAAATTAGAATAAAATCGATTTTTTTATAACAATAACAATAAACCAAATTGTTATCAAATCCGGTCGAACCGACTAATTTACATAACTCACTGGATCATTTTTTTTAACAAAAATCAGGAATATATTTGTCTTTTTATCAAAAAATTTAAACATTATTCGATTTAGATTGTGTAAATTGATCGGATCAAATCGGATCTAATAATTATAATGCTGACAATCAGATTTATTATTGTTACTATAATAAACTGATTTTGTTTTGGTTTATTAGAAAATAAATTATTAACCGATTTAATAAAGATGTCCAATAATATTATCACACGTGTAAACATATTTAAAAAAAAGATATTTTTAATATCTTTATTAAAATGGTCTCCTTATATAAAATATATGTTAAAATATAAATTCATATTGAAAATAAATTAAATCGTGTATGTATGTATTTATACACAAATACATTAGTAGCTGATTTTAGTGACTAATCTTAATATACAAATAGCATTAAAAAAAAAAAGGAGTAACATGATCTCTAGCTATTTGATAAAGGATACATTAGAATTTATCTAAATTTTGTTACTTTTCACCATTTTTTTAGATGTAAGTATGTAACCTTAACTATGTCTTAGTCAAACCCTTTTTTATTGTAGAAATAATCATGACTTACCGTAGATTCTTCTATGGTCTATGGAAATAATCCGTAGTAATTAATAATCATGACTATTTTTGGAAACAATCTTACTAGTTGAATCAATTTAATCTTTATTTTATTTTTGATCTTACTATTTATCACAATGCGTAGGTTGACCCAAATTACAAAAGTGGATTCATAATTTCATAAGACTCTGAATTTGAAATACAAATACTTTAATTTTAAATCACGAGATTCATATATTCTCTCTACAAACACGGTAGGGCGGCCCCGGCCCTTATTCAATAATTAATTAATTATTGCTAATTATTAAAATAAAAAATTATTTAATTTATTTAACAGGAATTAAGCTTAATCTGATCATTTAGAGTTTAGCCGCCACTCTGCGGCTCTGCGCTGTCAATAAGTCTTCTTTCCTTGAATAAACAGCAACGAAAATAAACTATACAACATTTTTTTCTATTTTTAATAGATTTTTATGATTTAAAAATCTTTGAGATGAATTTCTATTAATTTGTATTATAATAATATTTTTTATACTTACTTTGTTATAATAAATTCATTTACAGATTTATTTTTCCAATATTATTGTATATTAAAAATTTTAGTGAAAACTACAAATAAATAAAGCAATTTATTTGAGAAGAATAATAATTCTCAGAATTTTTAGAATAATAAAAATAAAAAAATACTATTCATATATTAAACACTTTTGATACTTGTATAAAAAATAATTATTACTAATTAATTGTGTAATTAAATTAACTTTTAATTAATAAAACAAAGAAAACCTATGACTAATTATAAAAAAATATTGATATAAAAAAACAGTAGTTACTACAAAATATGTAGACATAGAAGAATTGGAAGAAAAAAAAATATATTAAAGAAGAAAACATTTGAGCTAAAATTTGTTGGATATATAGATAAGCATTTTGGGTATTTAGTCTAAAATATAAAGAAAAAACGATAAATAGGTCTTTAATCTTTTGATTCGTAGACATTTAAATTTGTAAGAATTTGAAAATACATTTAAGTCTTGACCTTTCCAAAATCTAGACATATTGATTCTTCATGTTCACTTAAATCTGTTAGACTCAATAGAAAAATCAAACATGACTCCCGTTGTACTAACTTAGTTGATTTGGATGCATACGTGAAAAATTTTAAAATTTGACAAATTAAACTTAGGAATCAATATGTCCAGATTTTGAAGAGGTCGAAAACTTAAATATATTTTTAAAGGAGGCCACTTACATAAAGATGTTAAAAACGTCTTTTTTTAAAGATGTTTTTTAAAAAATTAAAATTTAACATATATAATTAATTAAACTGTGTTATTTTTATTAAAATTAGATTGGACAAATCAATTTAGCCAAAAAATTAATAAATTAAATTTTAAATCGGTCTAAATTAATATTTTTTTATAAAAAATGATTATAATATTAATATCCCTAATTAAAATATATATATATATGTGTGTTAAATTTTGACAAAAAATAACACGATTTAATCTATTATATGTGTTAAATTTTAATTATTGAAAAACATTTTTAAAAAAAATATTTTAAAGATTTTTATTGAAGTATTCCCCATTTTTAAATCCTCAAAAATTTAAATATCTGAGAACCGAAACTTAAGGATCAATTTATCCTTTTCTCAAATATAAAATATATATAGGTATTGATACTATTAATAATAAAATATATGTATTGAAAGAGGTATTAGTAGGTGAGTGAATGAGGGAGCATGTTCCTTGTAATTATAAAAAGGCATGGATTGGTTACCATATCATATCCCTTGCATAACACTCTCAACTCTCAACCAAACATTTTACTTCTTCTTCTTCTTCTTCTTTCTTAATAAGCTATACATTCAAATCTCATCTTCATATTAATATTATTATTATTAGAAGATGCCTGCCATTGCCATTGCCGTCGACGCCGCCTCACCGGTTTCCGGCCAAACGGTGTGTGTCACCGGAGCCGGCGGGTTCATAGCCTCTTGGCTTGTTAAGCTTCTCTTGGAGAAAGGCTACACTGTCAAAGGAACACTCAGAAACCCAGGCATGCATGCATAATAATCTTTATTTATTTATTTATTATTTTTTTTTTTTCAAAGTTAAGAGTGAGATTCGAATTCGCGACTTTTAAATGAGTATGGTTCAATTTATTATTATTATTTAATTTTCATTATAATTAATTAATAATCATTATATATATGTATGGTCTAAAGTTTTCATATTTCCATTACTTATATAGAAGATTTATTAACTTTTGATAAAATTAATGTATTTATAAAAAGAGTGCTACATTATTACTATATTGTTATTCAATAATAATTAATAACATGTTATTGCATATGAATGAAAACTTAATTAAGTAGTAATAATATATGATGTTTGTTGTTTTGTTTAGATGATCCAAAGAATCAGCATCTGAGAGAGTTGGAAGGAGCAAAGGAAAGGTTAACTCTGCACAAAGTTGATCTGCTTGATTTTGAAACTGTTAAGTCTGTTTTTCATGGCTGCCATGGAATCTTCCACACAGCTTCTCCAGTCACTGACAACCCTGTAAGCTTTCTTTAATTTCTTACAACCTTCAACAAAAATATCCAAAATCAATCTCACTTTCATCACCAATTATTTTGTTAGCATTATTAACCTAATTAACCTGGCCTAATCTCTTGTTAATATTTTTTTGTTAAAGGAATGTTTTTGTTACAACGCATTAGAATTTATTGTTTTTTACTATCAGCTAGTTATTGGTATTTAAAAATATGAAATAAAATATATTGTTAAATTTTTAGACTAAAAAAATTAAATTAATAATTAAATAATAATAAAAAATAATAAATTTTTATTATTTTTAATATTTTTTTATTAAATATATAATTATTTATAAATTTTTTAATTTTTAATTATTTAAACCGAAAGATATATCTAACTATAAAGTTTAAAGTTTAAAATTTATATGAGCATAACTAAAAATCAAAATAAAAATTAAATAATGGTATTTATTTTTAGGTGAAAATTCAGATACACGTACTTATAATTAATTTTACGTGAAATTAATAGTTGAGAATAATTAGATGATAATTTAGGCAAATATATCAAATTATTTAACATTAATTACATCTCCGAGTTTCTACCTTTGAAAAGAATTTTTTTTTTAATTAAGAAAATACAATTAATTGGTGGGAAAAGTGCATGCATGATGAATAATTTGGATGCATGCTAGTTACTTTTATCCTAATTAAGCCCCACCACAATCTGTAGAATCCAACACAATTCCCTTTGTTTCTTAGCTTCTTCTCTTTTATCATGCAATTGCCACGTCCCACGTTCTTTCTTATATTTAATAAACCACATTTTCATAAATTATTAACACCATTACTTTAATTATAACAATGTTTATACGTATGGTCCATTATTTCATATGTATATATGTGCTTATCTGAAATTTATCCTTTCATTATTATAAAACTGAACTTGACCCGATCGAATCATCATACTTTAATTAAAAAAGTATAATTTATTCTTTAAAAAAAATCATCTCATCACTACTTGAATATATATTTGAGGTAATTATATGTGAATAAGAAGATATGAAAGGAATAATAATTATATTCCACAATGTATAAATAATACAGGAAGAGATGGTGGAACCAGCAGTGAATGGAACAAGGAATGTGATAATGGCAGCTGCAGAAGCAAAAGTGAAGCGCGTGATTTTCACTTCCTCCATTGGAACAGTCTATATGGACCCCAAAACCAGCAGGGATCAAATTGTTGATGAATCATCTTGGAGTGATTTGGAGTATTGCAAGAACACTAAGGTTTAATTCATTTTCTCTCATTATTTTATTTTAATTACTAATTAGTAATTACTATATATATACTACTTATCACTACCTCTGTTATCTAATATTATTCAATATTTTATTAATAATTAAAACATTCAAAATAAAATAAACAATAATTAAGAATATGAAATAATATAATTTTAAACTAATTTTTTATTGTTTTTTAAATATTTTTTTATTCTCTAATTTTCGATAAAATAATCAATGGACTAGTGATTAGCTTACTAGTCTATTTAATTAAATAAGTATCAAGAGTTTAAATTCCGTCTTATGTATACAGCAACTTATTCACCAACAAATTAATGACAAATTCTTAAATAAAACTCCGACACTCGACAAATTGACATCACATAGGTAGCGTTTGGTGGAGAGACAGAGACTAAAAGACAGAGATTGAAATAAATCTCAGTATTCTGTTTGGTGCAAAATGGGAGACAAGAATTAAAACAAGAATGAAACTCTAATTTAATTTGCACAAAGGATAAAATTGGAATTAATTAATTGAAATGAAAGTATTTTAGGTAATTTCAGTCTCATGTGTCCCTACTTTTTGGAGGTACTGAAATACTGAAATTTTGAAGACAGAGACAAAAATTTTAGTACTATTCTCTGAACCAACAAACACAATACTGAGTCTCAGTCTCTCAATCTCTGTCTCAGTACCTCAAAACAAATGCTACCACAGTGTGATTGAAATTAATGAAATTATTATTAATAACCATCATTGATGAGAATGTAATTAATAAATGAAATTGCACATTCAAAAAGACAATTGAGTAATTGACACATACTTTTTATTATCAATGATTCTGATGAATTAATAATAATTATTGTAGAACTGGTATTGCTATGGGAAGACAGTGGCTGAACAAACAGCATGGGAAATATCAAAAGAGAAAGGAGTTGACCTAATTGTGGTGAACCCAGTTTTAGTGGTTGGTCCATTGCTACAATCAACCATAAATGCAAGCACAATTCACATCCTAAAATACCTAACAGGATCAGCAAAGACATTTGTGAATGCTGCTCAGGCTTATGTCCATGTTAAGGATGTTGCATTGGCACACCTTCTTGTTTATGAGACACCTTCTGCCAATGGTAGATACATTTGTTCTGAGAGTTCTTTACACCGTGGAGAAGTTGTTGCAATTTTAGCCAAGTATTTTCCTGAGTACCCTATTCCTACCAAGTAAGTCTAATCCTCATCATAATTTTTTTGTTTTTTATTATCATAAATCATGCACAAATCCTAATTAGGTAGTAGTAGTTGATAATTTAATTTCCCTGAAAATAAATGATGTATGAGATTTTGTTTGACATATGCACTTTGTTTCCCATTTTTAAGGGACATCATGACCAAATTAGGTGTGAGTTTCTTCCTATTTTTAATTATAGAAATATTTGATAACAAAAAAAATAAAAAATAATTAAAATTTATCTTATTTAATATTCATTAATTATTATTAAAATTAATAAATATTAAATAAAATAAATTTAGATTTTTTTTCCTCTAACATTACAGAATTTCTAGTAATGTAAAGTACAACTATTAATAATGAGGAGATCACTTCGATAAAGATACTAAAAATGTCTTTTTTTTAAATATTTACATGTGTTATTATATTATTGGACATCTTTATTAAACTGGTTAATAATTTATTTTTTAATAAACCAGAACAAAATCGGTTTATTATAGTTATTAGATCCAATTTGATCCGATTGATTTACACAATTTAAACCGAATTATGTTTAAATTTTTTGATAAAAAGACAAATATATTTCTAATTTTTGTTAAAAAAAACAAAAAAAAATGATCCAATGGGTTATGTAAATTGGTCGGTTCGACCAAATCTGATAATAATTGGGTTTATTGTTATAAAAAAATCGATTTCATTCTAGTTTATTAAGAAATTAAAAAATAATACGTACAATAATAATGCAACACATAAGCATCTTTACAAAAAGACGTTTTACGCGTGTTTATGGAACATCCTCCTAATAATGAATCTATGTCATTATTCACCGGCTTTATTAAAGGCATTACTAGCTAGTTACTACTAATATTTTGAATGTAAATTTTTTTTTATTTTAAAAACTAATTTTTTAAAATAATTAGTACGATTTAATTTAATTTATTATTACCTCTCTTAATATTTATATTACTTTTAAAATGGAAGAGAGAGTGCTTTGTAAATGTTAAAGCTGAATTAGTTGTAGAAATAATATTAGAGCGCAGTTTTGTTTGAATGTTTCCTAATTAGAGGTAATAAGGTGGTTAAGGATTTTGAGCATTTAATTCACACTGTAAATATAGAAATGGTTTTCTCAAGTTGTAGGTGTAACAACTTTGACTTTGCATTGTGAAGAGTCAAGTCAAATTGAAATCCAAACAAATATGAACCATACATGGAGCTTACTTGTCTTCACCAAATCTAATGTCCTTGTCACTTGCTTGTTACATTTTGACATTGATAGTGTCTCCTGCCATTGACCTACCACTTTTATTTTATTTAAAAAAAAAATTAAAAGAAAAAAAAGAAGTTAACCTACCTTTTTTTCATTAATATATAAGCCTATATATACCTAATCATCTAAAATAATTTTTTAACCAACTTGGATTGGTCGAGTGGTCAGCTCACTCGTCAGATCCGCGACGGATTAGTCCTTGACCTGTCGGGTTGGGGGATACTGTGGACAACTAAAAAAAAAATCTATAATAGTTTTTTTTTTTTTCTATATTTATGATTCCTTGAGTAAAACATGGTTTTAAGTTACTTGCATTGAATTTCTTATTAATGAATATTAATTTATTTATTATCATATATTGATAGATAAGGAATAAGGATACAAATCTTCTGACTTTTTTTATATTGTTTTTTTCCATCCCCTCAATTATTGCATCATTCTTGCTTGTTCTAAAAGACTTTTATTAAAAAAAAAAAAACATAGAATATTGGGATAAAATGGAAGAGATAATTTCAATCTCAAAGACAATTATAAAATTACAAAAGCAACCACGGGACTTAATTAATATTTATAATAAAGTATTGTGTAGTTACATACATGCTTATCCTACTTTTAAAATAAATTTTATATAGTTGATAGTGTAATTTTGTGGAATAAAAAATTAACAAAATAGTTTTATGTATATGTGCAGATGTTCAGATGAGAAGAACCCAAGAGTAAAACCCTACATATTTTCAAATCAAAAGCTCAAAGATTTGGGAATGAAATTCACCCCAGTGAACTTGTGTCTCTATGAAACTGTCAAGAATCTTCAGGACAATGGCCACCTTCCTCTTCCTCCAAATCACTTTTAATTAAGGTCTATATATATATAATCAAGTATATTATATAGCTTTAAGTTAATTATATCTAATTTCATGTAAGATTATATAATTAAGCTAAGCTAAATAATATATAGTTCATAATGTTACTTAATTTGAGTCTATATATAGACCCATGTATTTTTTTTTTCTATTGTTATTCTTTACCATTAAGATATATATGTATGTCATTATTTCTCATTTTTATTACTTTAATTTCTTGCAAAGTAAAAGTATTGATTAATATAATCCCTGTACTATTATAATATTGTTGATAAATATTCGTTTTTATAATTTTAATTTAGTAGTTATTAATTAGCTCCTACTCTTGATGAGGCATCAAAATATAAAGTAGTAAACTATTATAAGAATTAAAGTTTCATAAAACTAAGAAAAAAATAAAAAATGCTTATAAAAAATGAAGCATAAATTCAGAATTGTAAGAGACGCTACTTCATAATAATTATTGTTGCCTTGTCTAAAAGACTATAATAAATTAATAATATTAATGGATTTTTGTTTTCATTTAGTTGGTAGAACTGAAAATGACAGCAGGAATAATATGAGGAAAATAAAAATAAAATTTATTTTAGTAGTATTTATATATATATAACAAGAGGGCAACTAAATAAAATAAATTAACCGCGTTACGTACTTTCTGATTTCCTTGAACGTGTATAAAGTGCTCTCAGGTCAATCCAACATTCCCCCTTTAAGAAAATTAAAATAATAAATTAAATAAAAAAGAAAACTATTTTTTTGAAACAAAGATTAGCATTCATTCTCCTTGAATCTTTTGAATTCACATTACATAACTTGAAGCTTTAAAACTTCTAATAGTAAAATTGGATACATACATACAGCTAGCTCCACATGCTATACACCTTTTTATTTAATAAAAAAAAAAGAATTTATAGTAGATTTCAAGTAAACCAATTAACTACACTATAGACTTGATCTATTAAAAATTAGATAAAATTTAGCCTGACTTAACCTGTTTTTATTTTTTTTTATAGGATAATTATATTAAGTGTATATTAAAATTAATTATTAAAATTAGTTATTAGTATATAATATACATTTAAATACAAAATAATATTAAAAATACACACAATAAAAAATAAATTAAATTATATATATTTATATATAAATACATAATAATTAATTTAATAACTAATTTTTTATGTGCACTTAATATTTTTACTCATATAATCTTTTTTCATTCTATGTTAATCACTATGTTAAACACTAGCTACACTAACCTATTTTAATTGTTATACGAACCTAACATATATTAACATAAACCAATTAAAAGAGGAAGGAAGAAAAAGTTACTTGGAATGGATGGAGAATGAAGGGAGTAAAAAAGAGAGTAAAATGTGTTTTTTTTATGGTATATCTGAGCTTCATTTAAATATTTATTGTACGGATTAATAAGTTAACTATTAGATCAACGCAATAAAAAAAGTAAAAAATTTTTTTTTTTTAAATGGATTGGACAACCTCCAATCTAACTATCACACATGTTGCAGCAATAGCTAGAAAAATTTTTCAACCGATTACAATCAGTAGGATTTAAACTCGAAATTTTTAAATAAGAAAAAAAAAACTATATTATTTAAGTTATTAAAAACAGAGGCCCAAATTTGGTCTAAAACTCCATAGTCAGGTCAGGTGGCCCCGATTTTGCCCAGGCCCAGTGTACCTCCTCCAAGAAAAACATATATGTATATGTGCATCTATATGCATAAAAAATCTTAGTTTAGTGTTCATCATATATACTTTGCAACAAGTGCATCTGGACCTAAGTTCCTAATGTTGGCTTTATTTTTTGGAAAAATAAAGATTTTCTTAATTTTTTTTTTTTTTGAAACTTAGATACAGTCGACTTTCGACTTCACGTAAAGTTGATATCGGAGAACTGTTAAATAATTTGACTGATTTGACTAAATTTTTATCTAACGTCTCTCAGGTATCAACTTCAGGTGAAGTCGACTTCATCTGAGTTTTTACCTTTTTTTTTTTTTCAGATTCGTCCAACGACCCAATGTTTGCATGCATGTTACGACATGAGCTACTCATAACAGGCGTCAATGTGAATTCATATTTCAATATTTCATGGTTTTTTCTCCTTAATTGTATTCCTCATATTTAACTCGTTTCATCTAATTGCAAAGAAGCATAATATCTGTAAAATCTTTATTAAAATAGATGTTTACCCTTGTAGACAAATTCAAATATCTGCTGGACTAACAATTCTCTCAGGCAATTGCATGCTTACTATGTCTTCTCTTGGAAGATGAGAAAGTGACTCATTGCAATCCTCTGCTGCTGCTGATGTTAGTGCCAAAAATGGTGTCGCCTTTCTGTTCTTCCTCACCACCAGATATGCAATTCCGGCTAAGTACACCGCCACGCCCGAGAATCCTAGTATTCCCACAAACACTTTTCCAACCATTTTCATCTTAGCATGAAGAAGCAACTTTATGAAGCTAGATATTAAGTAGTATATGTTTATGGTCATGATCAACGACCCGATCATCCAAGTAACAGACGCGATCTACCATAAAAAAAAGTAAACATTCAATTTGATCTCTGAACTTTTAAACATGTTATAGTTCAAAGAATTTACCATCAAAGAGTTAACATGTTCTCCCATCTTGGTTTTGCTGCTAGTGAACTTGAGAAGTGGAATCAAGGCGAACGGAAGCGCAAATGATAATATCATCTGAATAGCAGAGAATGAAGAACATATTTTGTTCAATTATTAAAATGTTTCTAATCAAAAGCATTATGGTGGCCTTACAGATGCAATAATTATGAGCTCTCCGGCACCGGAAGAGCCACCAATCAGTGCTACAACCAAACTAGGAGTAATGGCTAAGCAACGAGTTAACATGTTCCTAATCCATGGCTTCAGTCTCAAATCTAGAAAACCCTGAAATAATATATAGAATCTGATATTATATATGTGAAAACTCAAATGCAGTTATCTTTATGTGAAGTTAATAGCTGAGAGTCGTTAAATGCTATCATTCCCTCTCTAAAGTAACATGTAAGTTATCCTTTCTGATGTGTTATATTTTAATTGGGTGTTTATTTTAACATGAGTTATGTTCTCCACTCTTTGGTTGTCGTTGCGCCTCCTAAGCATCACCGTCTCATTGGTGTTTCGTTTTTTCTTCTCAAATCATTCTTCTAGAAAATGTACTCTAACTCTCTCTAATTGCGTTTACTCCTTCTCACTCCTTCGTCGTCGTCATTACGCCTCCCAAGCATCACCGTCTCATTGGGTGTCTTATTTTTTTTTTCCGAATCATTCTTCTAGAAAAAGTACTCCAACTCTCTCTAATTACGTTTACTCCTCCCCATTGTTTTCTCTTCCCAAATCATTCTTCTAGAAAGGGTACTCCAACTCTCTCTAATTGTATTTACTCCTCCCCACTCCTTTGTCGTCGTCGTTGTGCCTCCTAAGTATCACCGTCTTATTGGGTGTTCCATTTTCTTCTTCTGATAGGCCGTCACCGTCTTCCAAGATATTATTAACTCAGATTAAAATAAGCACCCAATTAAAATATGACACATCAGAGAGGGCAACTTATATGTTACTTTAGGGAGAATAGGATAGCATTCACCTATATATATATATATATATATATATATATATATATATATGTTTATACCTGCATGACATATTGCCCTGCATATGTTCCTGTAATGGTAGAACTTTGACCAGATGCTAGCAAAGCAATTGCAAAGAGTTTTGAACTCCATTTCCCCAACACATTCTGAATATATATATATAAATCATCCTCAAACTTCAATAGTTTCCGAAAATAAGAGTTCTTATAAAGGGAAAGTGTTATGGTGTTTCATACTCTTAGTAGAAATGAGGCTTTGTTCAAATCCAAATCCTCACAGCTCTTCTGATCATCTGCACTCAAATTTGAAGAATTGCAAACTGCACCACTTACAGAAATAACAGAGATATTTATGAGGAAGGCCACCATAAGAGCAAATCCACTTTCTATCATGTAAAATCTGCAAGCTTCCTATCAAACAATGAAATGGAAAAAATCATAACCATGAAGATTTCTTCTCACAAAAGCAGAATCCATTCTAGAGTGCTAAATGTTTACCTTGATTCCACGAACGGATCGAGGTATTTTCCTCGAAAGTACTAATGCAGAGTGGAGGAAGAGATTGTGTCTGAAGAAGGAAATGCATAAAGGAACATATCATAAGCTTACATTGCAAAACTAACATTAACAGAAGCTTCTAGAAGACACAAGAAAAGAACTCACGGCATAACCAAAGCGCCGAGGAGCGAAATTGCAAGACCGGTAGCACCATTTCCTTTAAGCTGTGGAACAAACATACCCTTCACAACTTCTTTTGCATCAGGCTTTGCATATCCAAGCTCAGCCATAAAGCAAGCACAGATGGTAAATACCAGAAAAGCAATTAAGAATTCGAGTTTTCTAATCTGTTAAAACAACATAACATAGAAAAATTAAGGTGAAAACTCAGGTGAAGTTGACTTCACGTGAAGTTGATACCTGAGAGCCGTTAGATGAAAATTTAGTCAAATCAGTCAAATCATCTAACGGCTCTCAGGTATCAACTTCACGTAAAGTCGACTGCACCTGAGTTTCCACCAAAAATTAATCAATTTGTTTGTATATAAATAGTAACCATATGAAACAAAAAAAAAAAAGAAAATGTGTAGTGCATAACAAAAACTACCCCATATTGTTGTAATGCTAAGAGAATCAATGTACTTAGCCCTGTAAGAAGAACACCAATCCAAACAGGTATACTGAAGAGCATGTTCAATGCAAAAGCTGTTCCAATTACTGCATAGAAAATCATACAAAACTTTCATGTTTTTGTTTAACAAGGTTGATTAGTTTTTTCATCATGGCAATTTTCACCTCAATACCTTCTGGAATATCACATGCCACAACAGAAATTTCAGCAATGATCCAAAGGATCGTGTTGGGTACTTGCGGATATTCAGTTCTACAATGCTCTGCCAAGTGCTTTCCTAGAAGCAGCAAAGAAAACAGAAATGAAATTCAGCATCCATGTATCTGTTGATCAAAATTATTCAATTAAGAAAAAGGAAAATTGTTAATCAAATTGAATACCAGTTACAACTCCAAGATTTGCTGCCATTGATTGAATCACAAGAGCAGCACATGATGCCAACAATACAATCCAAAGTAACTATAAACAAAAGATGTTACCAAAAAGAATTGTAATATATAATATGAGCATAAGTATATGCTAAAACATGTTTTAATATAAAAAGTCCTTAAGATATTGCTTGGTTTTTGTCTTTCTAAAGGTACACAAAATTGACCAAAAAATCATCACTAAAATATGTCTACACTAGAAATTCAGAAATTATCTTAAATTTTGTTCTAAAACCTTTTTATTATTTTTTCCCTAACTAAAGTACTGCATTTAAATACATAAATGCATACCTCATATTTATATTGTGCTCCAGATTGAAGATCCGTCTCAACTGCAAGTTATTGTGAACATTGAAAAAACAAAGTTATATAAATCATAAGCATATAAATAACTTTGCACATAGCTCCTTTATTTTTTATTTAAATAACTGATCTTACAGTTTCCTGGGTCTATGTATGCAATAGAAACAAGAAATCCAGGCCCCATATATGCAAATAAATTCTTCCAACTCCTCCTCTGCAAAACAACAACAACAATAATAATTATTAATGATAGTAACAATAATAATATGAAGAAGAAGAAGAAAAGCTAAGGGAAACTCACATCAGGAACTTCAATTTGGTGAACATCAATGGAGTCTATTAAGGGTGCATTTGTGAAGCTGTGATTGCCAGTGCTTGACATAAACTGTGGATGCTCTGGAGCCATGTCCTTCTCTTTCTAAGAATCTATATTCCCTGAAATGAGAAGAACAAAAAGAAGATTGGGAGGGACATACAGAAGGAAGAGTGTGAAGTGAAGTTGCAGATATGTACCAATCAGAAGAGACACTCAGAAGCGGTGAATGAACTTAGCTTGCTCTCACTCTCTCTTATTATATATTATAGGAAACATTTCAATTGCACTGAGTTGTACCAGTTGTTTTAACCGTTGATCTGACTTATAAAAAATATATATAATATATATTAATTGAAATCAACGGTTAAAACAATTAGTACACCGATGCTTCCGGATGCACTTAAAATATTTCCTATATTATATATTATATAAGCTTTGACTTGATGAAACTTGGAAATTTTAAAACAAAACTTTTTTTTTTAATATATAACTTAATTTGATGCGTGTGCTAGTGATATTTATACATTTTTAATATATTTTTTTATTATTATTTAGTCTGATAGTTCTCTAATATTTTTTTTTAAATATATATCTTATATAATAATTAATTTAATAGTTATTTTTTATGCATATATAACATAATTATTTTTTTTAGAGATATGACTTTTTGGTATAAATTTTTTTTTAACGACTATAATATTTTATCCCTCGATCTAAGACAGAATTTAAACTTTCGACATTTACTTAAGCGAACGAGAGAAATAAATTGAGTAATTCAAGTTGGTTTAACCATTATAATATTTGATATAAAAATTTAGGTAAATTATATTTTTTTTATCTTTAAAATATGTTAAAAAATTTAATTTTTTTAAAATTTTATTTTGTTTTAATTTTGTTGTGAAACTTTTTTATTTGCATCCAATATATTTTTAATGGCTAATGTTTTAAAAAATTAGGATCAATTTAGTAATAATTTTATAAGAACAATTTTCAACACAAATAAATCATATATAGTATCATGTATTATTGTTTAATTGGTCCTAAATTTTCTAAAAATTTAACTATGAGTAGTATATTTAATGCAAATAAAAAATTTTAGAGGCAAAACTCAAAAAAAAAACTTAAAAATATTTTTTAAATTTTTGACAAATTTTAAGAACAAAAAATTATATTTTATCCTATAAATTTTTTATTTTATTTTTTAAATGGAGCCGGATCTCATTCTTAAAGAATTTTTCGGTATTTAAAGGTTAAAGCCCTAAGTCCATAATCTTGCAAGTAAAAAATTGTCTAAAATTATTTTTCATTAAATTAATTTTCTTTAAATAAACAAGACGTCATTTAAAATTTTAAATCTTCTTCCATACTAAAAAAAAATTGACTACTACATTTTTTAAATCTTCTTTGAGTTTAATTCATTTTGGATAAAAACCTATGTAATTACTAATTACTATAGAAATGAATCAGAACTTATTTATTCTTTTTACTCAATCCATATAAAACAAGTCGATTGTATTATTAATTAAAATTCTTGCAATATGTTGCAAATCTGTATACAAATTCAATGATATCTAGATTTAATAACAAAATCACCCCAATTAGGCAATTACAATTTCCAAGGTTGACATATTCACACATTTATTCATTTTCTTGCTAGGTTGCACCACTTAGAGCATCAATAAGATGACGTGTTTAGTTCTGATTGGATATTTTACTGCAGAATGTGCAGTTTAAAATTTTTTTCTTGAAATAATTTATTTTTAGATTTACTTTTCTTTAGTTCATCAATAAGAGGACCTATTTAAGGCTGGCAATGAGTAGGGTAGAATAGGATTTGGACCCTATTCTAATCCTATTTGCAGGTTGAAAATTTTATTAAAACTCTACCCTACTCTACTTGCGGATTGAGAATCTCTCAAACTTAACCTTACCCGCACCCTAAAATTCTAAACCTTACTCTACCCTACCCTACCCGCAGAAATATCAAATTGTTTCAAAGTAAAATAAAATTCAATAATTTCGAATTTTATACATATTAATAACATAAAAAATAAAAAATTAATGCTCTAAATTACTAAATTAACTAACTAGTTTTAGTGGTTGTTCATTTATTGTAAATCATTACATAAAGAAGGTTGTGGGTTCAACTCGCACTTCCTTTACTATATACCTAATTTTTATAAAATATGTGTTATATATGAGGTGCGGGTAGGATAGAGTAGGCTACACCCTAAACCCGTACCCTACCCTACCCGCAAACATACCTGTACCCTACTCTACCCGCAGCGAATCGGGTAGCCTACCCTATCCAATGGGTTGGACTGAATTGGGTATATCCAAACGGGTTGGACCGAATTAAATACTTGCGGATAGGATATGAATTGCCAGCCCTATCACCTATTCAGATTTTTATTTATTTTTATTTTACTTTTCTTTTGAAAAAGCATAAGAGTTTCATTCTATTGAGTAATAAGTACATGCATACATATATATGAACAATTTTATATCAAACAACTATTCCATTATATTGTGCTCTAAAATCACATGAATAGCATAGCAATCTGTATAAGTCAGATTTTAGATCTATCTATTGTATCATAAATTATCTTGCAGTTTGGTTGTTTAGAAACAAATTAAAGAATTAGAGTTGGAAATTCTATTTCTTTTTTTTTTTTTAATGTTGACAATCTATTTTTTTGGGGAGGGGTGCTTAATCAAATTTGTATTCTAGTTATACATTTCATGGGCGTTTATTTTCTTACTCTTGTGTCATATAATTATTTGCTTCCTATGATGTACGAATACATGATATAATACAGGATACAATACAATACGAAACACGCGGATATAAAAATTAAAATTTTTTACAAGATTTGAGGTCATAATATATATAATATAAAGTATTTTTTAAATAAATTATAAAATATTTAAAATATTTTATTTTAATAATTAATAATATATTATTTATAAATTCATTTTAAAAATATATATTAAGAATAATAATAAATATATTAATACGTGATGATATTTAAGTATTTCAAAATATATCAAAAAAATTTTTATTTTTTTATTAAAATATAATTAAATAAAAAAATATATATTATATAAATATCGTATTCAAAATATATTAATACACACGACAAATTAAAGAAGTGTCCGTACTTTATGTTTACTTCAAATAATACACTAATGCAGGCTGCCCCAACCCAAGTTGTTGACTTTTACTTAATTAGCATTATCATGTTCCTATATTATTATATATCTATCTACCCACCAACTAGAGATAATCCATTTGTATGTGTACCTCTAAGAATTGAAGTTCCAATTACCTCATGTATACATAGGCAATATCATACCACAATATATAACATATAGTTAAGATGTCATTGTTTTACTTAATTAGTATATTAAACTATTAAAGTCTATCTCATGGTGCTTTATTTTGTTTTACATTGGTGTATCAAATATATATTAGTATGCTAGAATATAGCAATAATACAAATAATATTATTAATTTAATAATTTTCATGGAATTGTGAGAGTGAGAGAGTCATAAAAAAACGCTGACATGATAGTACTGTAGTACTGTACTACTATCTATTAGTGAACATATATAATGTGTAAAAAGATGTTTTAATTATCCTCATGATTTCTGTAATTTTATTAAATTTATAATTAAATTTTTATAAATTTTTTAATTAAATTTTTATAATTTTTTAATTAAGTTTTTATATTAATTTTAATTTTATAATTAAATTTTTGTTAGTATAAAAATATCAAAATTAATAAAATATTTTTTTATAAATTAAATATGCTCATAATTAAAAATTTTATTAGATTTTTTATCATATATTTTTTTAAAAAAATATTCTGTTAATTTTAATTTTTTATATAAAAAAAACTTAATTATAAAATTATAAATAGTATAAAATTTTAATTAAAAAAATACAGAAATTTAATTACAAATTTAAAATTATAATAAGATTAAGAAAGTAATTAAATCTAAAAAGAATTATTCTAATGCAACAAAATTAATGTACTAAATAAAGCCCTCTCATAATTAACATATGGAATTTTGCGTTTACTATATATATAGTGTAATGTTTATTATGTTAATTATTTAATGACTAGTAATACTCTGAATTTAGTACAACTATTTTTCAGAAAAATTTATCAAATTAATTTTAGGAAAATATCATAAAGATTTATCCTATTTTATATTATTTATAATCGATTGTTCAATATCATTCATTGAATCTCTCCATCCTTTTCACTCAATATCAGCTAAATTGTTGGTTTCTTTCTATTTGCAATGAGAAAAAAATAAAAATGTTTCAATCATTACTAAATGTTAAATAAAATAAATTTTTTTAGTATTTTTTTTTATCTTTCTAGTATTAGGGAGCAATTGTAAGCTCGATCCTTTTTCTTTGTTAAATATTGTTTATTTTCAAGCTATGAATCACGGACACTTTGCTTAGTTGCCGTGTCTGCGTGTCAGACACATTTCGAATACGACACTCATCGACACTCGTCCGATACGCGTGTCTGCTGTGTCCAAACCGTGTCTCAATAAAAATAAAAAATTTTTCGATAGACACACTTGGACACACCTCAATATCATCACGTGTCAGCGTATCTAATCTTATTCTTAATATATATTCTTAAAATAAATTTAGATATAGTATATATTATTATTTATTAAAACAAAAAATATTTTAAATACTTGATATAATTAAAATAAGACATTAAAAATAATTTAACAAATTAATTTATATTTTAATATCAATAAAATATTAAAATATCATTACGGTTTATCTAAAAAATACTTTATATTTAATATGTATACGTGTCCCTGTGTCATGTAAGATTTTAAAATTTGCGTGTCGACGTGTCTCGTGTCGTGTTGTGTCCCGTGTCCGTGCATCATAGTAATTTCAAGACAAATTAAAGAGTTAGTTCTTTGAAGACAAGGTGCATAAAGCATCTTTAGTCCATGCTAGTTTTGGATTTGGTGAGCAACCACGAAATTAAAAGAGAATAGTCGTGAAAAAAAAATTAAAAGAGTATTTATTAGTGGTTATCGGATGCTACAATTACATGCTTAATTATTATTTTAATTGATGACATCTATCCTAATTATTACACAATGACTAATAGATTTTGAACAATGTTACATGATTAATAAACTATCGTTTTAATTAATATATCTTTGACTAATTTTAAATACTAAATTTTAAATTTTAATAATAAAAAATAAGATGTTAATCTAAAATATTAATTTTCTAATTTTTTCATAAGCTATATATCAAAATTCATCGCAACTATCGTATACATATCATTTATTATGATAGCTAATGGTAATGAATTTTGATACAAGGGTTTAATTCGAGGAAAAAAGTCATATTATTCACGAGACAAATTATAGAAGGTAAATTTTAGAAAGACTAAAGTATCGTTTTTGTTTCTAATGTTTAGGGTAAATTTTATTTGTGTCCTTAACGTTTAAATCGTCTTATTTGTATCCCTAACGTTTGTAAAAGTGATTCAATGTTATTCTGCCGTCAATTACACATCATGAGCGCTTTAGTTTGAGTTTTAAAAATCTCTTCTTGAAGTTAGAATACAAATGTCTGGGATAGAATCGATGATCTACTCCGAAAAATAGCTCATCAAATGTTGAAACTAATTCCTACAACATTTACATAATTCACTTTTTAGCGACATAATTGAATCTAAATACAAATAGTGGGTATAATATTAAAATCGAACACATTCAAGTGAGACCTAATTGAGAATGAATACATCCAAGTGAGAATAATTGAAAAATATAATTTGATTTATTAGTATAATAGATAGTAGGATAACATTGAATCACTTTTATAAATGTTAAGAATACAAATAGAACGATTTAAATGTTAGGATTTGGATCATCTAAAGTTTGAATTTCACTTTAGAGAATAAAGTGTGATCTTCTACCCTTGAATAGTTTCTCTTTCATATTTATTATTGGTCCCACCTATGAAATTAATGGTGAGAGATCACACTTTACTCTCTAAAGTGAAATTCAAATTTTAGAGAATTCAAATCCTAAATGTGAGGGACACAAATAGGACTTACTCCAAACATTGAGGACAAAAACGATACTTTATTCATTTTATAAATATAAGTTGAAATTAAAAATATGAGAATCACTATAAGAATTATTTGAATAACGATTAATTTAGTAACTAATTGTCTTTTAAAAATTAGTCATTTTTAGAGACTAATAATTTTAATCGTCGCTAAAATCTTAGTTGCCTAATTAAAAAATAGCAATTAATTTTAGCGATGATGTTATTATATTTTACATCTAAAAAAATTTTATTGGTCACCAAATCAATAGTTATTAATGACCAACTTTATCTTAATCCTAAAAAATCTATATTAATTGTCAAATCAATTGTTATTAGTGACCAATTTTATTGGCCATTAAAATTAATTATTATTTTAATAATTTCTTGTAATGAATACTCTTAAAAGGTGATAGTTAAATTTTTATTAGAAGTGTCAAAATATTTTTGGCAAGTATTTAAAACTTTTTCTTTTTAATATTGTATTATTAGAGGTGAAATCCTTTATCATAAACCAAACTGTATGTTGAACACTACTATAGCCATTTACAAAACGTCCTATGACGTTTTGTGTTTCTTCAATTAAAATAATATTTTTCTAACAAAATGTCAGTAACATTTTGTGTTTTAATAATTAAAATAATATTTTTTATTACAAAACGTCAATAATATTTTATTTTTTATAATTTAATTTTTTTTATTACAAAACGTTATTGACGTTTTGTGCTACTACTACAACTATGCAGAACACTAAAATAATAAAATATTTTTGTATTTCACATTAAAATTATTCAAATATAAAAATTTTAGCCAAGTATTCACACTCATTATTTGATACCATCGTATATCTCTTTTGTTAACATACACAAGAACGTACGATTAAGTTATTTAATGATCGAAAATTAAACAATTATTTTTTTTTTATGGTTGAATCGATCGGTACATAATTCGAAGCTAGGTTGGATGAATGTCCTAAGGTTGAGAATAAAATTAAATTTCTAAAATTTAGCACAAATTATAGCTAGGAACTATACCTATAGCTAACACATAAACTATTGCATGATATAACAAGGAATAAACGCCAGATGCCTAAGCATATTTTATGTGATTCTAACCCACAAAATATACAAATTAAAAGTAATCTTATGTTCTCATCCACCATTGTTTAGTTTACTATTGAGTTGATGATGAACGCAAAACAAAAATAAATTACACAAATATTTCTAATACGAAAAATAGCCTTAGACCTATATATCATGCAAAAAGAAAAATGCTAAGATGATAATTAAAGCATTAGCAATATCGATCGTCCTCCTAAGATGCCTAACTTTATTCCAGAATCTCTTGATGAGGATGTGGTGAATTTTAACTCACCGCAATAAATAAATAAATAAAATCTCACCGGTGATTCGTGAACACAAAACATTGGCACCACTCCATATATATATGGTGGTCTTTGATGGTTCAGAGCATATTACCGAAAAATTCGATTGATTTAAAACCATGGCAAGAAAGACAAATAATCTACTTAAGCTTTTTATTTTAAGTGTTGTGGTTTCAATGATATTTTTAATAATATGAAAATTTGGTGTTTTTTTTTTTTTTTTGGATATCATTACAAATTTAATGGTCGAATTTTTTTTATCTTTTTTTGTAAATATGCAAATGTAAGGGGTCAAATTTTTTTTTTTTAATTTTTTAAATATACAAATCTGACTCTTAAAATTGTATTTTGAGTGTTAAATTTTTTTTGAAATATATTAATCAGATTCTCCGATTTGCTTTACAATGAAAAAAAAATATTTCACCATAAATTAAATGTTCTTATTTGTGCGATATAAAATTTGAGGGTTTGATTTGTTTTTTAAAATAAAAAAAATTAAAATTTATATAAAAAATACATCAATTAACTATGATACTAGATTACATACTATTTTTTTCTATTTCTAAAAAAAATTAGCCATAATCTTATTACTCTTGAATTGGATTTTTGATGGTTGTAGAAAGCATAAAGAATGGGGAGTTGAATTTATAACCTTTTTTTACATTAATAAAATAAGCCTTTAATTATAAGCTTTCACTTAGAATCTGTTTGAACTATGCAGCGGAAACTTTATGAGACAATTTCGTTTTATCTTATAAATATCAGAAAATAGAACATAAAGAAAAAGAAGAAGAATGACACCAACATGTATCCTGGTTCAGTTGCCTTGTATAATGCAACCTACATTCAGTCTCCACCACAACAGTAGTAGAATTTTCACTATAGTTAAAGTATTACATACACCAATTTCATAAGATTGACACAATCCTTTCTCTCTCAAGTTCTATCCCAACTTAACTTGGTTATGATAATACCTAACTCTCCACTTTAAGTTCTAACCCAACTTAGAAAGGGGCACCTCACAGATACAAGACACAAGACAATAGAAACAACCTAAAGAAATCTGAAACCACTCTAAACTTTTCTCTCAAGTGTATCACTCAACCTTTTGTCACTCATAGGCTTTTTCTTGATTCATCTCTTTCAGCTTTTTTCCACTCAAGAAATTACAGAAAAATATACATTGAAATGAAATTACAATCTGTAAGACATGAAGGAGATTGATGCTTCAACAGCCTCTGTTGCTACAAGTTGAATCGGGTTTAGCAAACATTGATCAAGTTTTTCATCTTGGCAGAATGCTTCTTTCTTTAGATAGTACTGTCCAACACGTTGAACCTTTTCAGGAAGCTCTCAAATGAAAACCTCACTCTCATTCTTTTATCTCCTTGTCTTCAGAAAGAAGAAAAATTTTTTTTGTACCTCTTCCAATGTTGTTGAGTTGTTTTCTTCCAAGTCAATTCCTTGAGCTGTGTGCTTCACCAACTTACCATTTTACTATTTTCAATTAATCCTTAAATTAAGAATTTTGAATCTGAGCCTTTTTTGCTTGACCAAAAACCTCAAGATATTAATGAAAAAGTTGTTCCGCGGTAAACCCAGATCTGAACTCTTGAGTTAGAGCTTTGTCCCCAAGAAATAATTTTAGCCTTTGATTTACAACAGTGATTATCAGAAATCACTTTCTCCATTTATCCCAAATTGGAGTAGCAGAGAGTTGGAGAAAGAGTGAAGAAAGTAAATTGCATGCAAATGGAAATAAATCACCTTTAACTTTTGACTTAGCTTACTGTGGTTTGATTTGGGTGATTAGACATTTGCTTTTTTTTATTAAGCTTTCTCTTTTCTTTCTGGTTCTTTTACTGAAGCAAACATGTGAACTTTGGCTTTGGAGATCTTCAGCTTGATGGAGTCTTCATGGGCTTGGGTTGGATTTGTTTTATTTAGCCCAGCCGTTTTCTTTGCATTATTTTCTATGGGTTTCGTTGGTTAGAAAGACCCACCAACAATCTTTGTTTCAATTGCTCTATCTCATTGGGTTGCTGTTGTTGTAAGTTTGGCCTTATGCTTTATGTTTGGTCCAATTTTCTTTCTTCAAACTAGCATTTCAGATTTCTTTTTTTCTTTAGGCTTCATTATTTTATTGGGCTTATTTTCTTGCTTCTTGGACTATATTTCTTCCTTTTTTCCTTCCTTATTGATTAGTTACTCTTTCTTTGGATTGCTCATGATGATATAAGTTCAGCCACTCATTTTCTTGGAACTTCTGGATTTGAACCATTGTTACCCTTATTTGCTTGTTATTGGACCGATTTTCTTGTTCCTTGGGCCTGTATCACTAATTAACACATCAAACCCAATTGGACTATTAACCCAACGTCAAAATGTTTGTCATCATCAACTATTTATTATTATTTACTAAACTCAACAATTTTAATTTGGACTTATCACTTCAAATTTACACTCAATCCGAACAACTTCAGATTTTTTTATTTAAATTAAATCAATATAATATTTACCAAAATAAATAAACGTAAAAAAAATTTTCGAAATACATTTTCAGTCACATCACGGGTAAAGAGGGTCAGTCTCTAAAATAACTACATCTCAGGTACACTGATCCCATGTTATCTAGGGTGTCTACATATAAACATATCTCAGATACACTGCATCCGAGATACGCACGTTTTTTGATTGGGGTTAATACATCCAAGATATAGTACAAAATTAAAAAATGTTCGTATCTCGGGTACAGTGTATCTGAGATATGCTTATGTTCATAACACGGTTGCACCCGAGATATGGTTCACAGATATTCTATTACAACACGGATTAGTGCATCCGAGATGTAGTAATTTTAGAGACTGACTCTCTGTATCTAAAATGTGACTAAAGATATATTTTGATAATTTTTTTCATATTTATTTATTTTGATAAATAATATATTTATTTAATTTAAATAAAAAAAATCCTAACAACTTCTTCCTATTTTGTTAGTTCAAAAATAAGTAAAAGCAGGTGCGCACGTGCACCCGATGCAACTTGGTACAAAAGTACCACAGTGGAACCCTTTTCGTCTTAGGTTGTCTAGATTTGATTTGAAGCTTTGTTGGTCATATATGGTTAAGGTACGACTACAAGGAATTTAAATATTCTAAAATAAAAAAAATTATGATAAAATAAAACATTAATCATGATCAAATTTGTAATTTTTAATATATATAAACTCTATTATTTTAATTTAAAAGGGGTCAATTTTTTATTTTAATTCTAAATATAAGTATATAATATTACAAGTCCATATTTTTTAAGAAACGATTTATTAAAAAAAATGTATAAGACATTTTTTTTTAGTTAAATTTTAGATGTAAGATAGGTCTATATTCAATTTTCACATAATGCAATGAAGCTGGAAAAACTTATTCAATATAATTAGATTATCTATCCGTAAATGATCGATTGTAAAATAAACGGCTCTCTTAATATTATTATCTAAAATAATTATACATATAAATTAATTTATTTTAGTTTATTTTTTATTAAAATTTGATTACTTCTCTTGAAATTATCTTTTCTTACTTTAATTATTTTTTATCCATTTTACTAACGTAAGAAACATTGTTACCCAATTTTTTTTCTCCGTTTTTGTAAGAATGAACTTGGATTACACTATTATTATAACAATCGTGATCCATGTACATTCACAAAAAAAGAAAGTGATCTATATATAAATATATAATAGTATTAGAGAATAGCCCATGAGTTAAAGGGTGGCCCAGAAAAATCCCTAAACCCTGGTGGCTGAAGAAGAGGATCTAGTGCCTATCTGCTGACTGCTGAGTGTGAGTCAAATTGGGCTTCGGCCCAGAAAAGACCAAAAAGAGAAAATTTGTATTCTCTACTATCTTCACTATTCATATCTGGATTAAAAAAAAAAAAAATCAAACCCGGCTTTTGGGTTGGTCGAGTGGTCAGCTCACTCTTCCGTTTAAGCAAGTGTCGGGAGTTCGAACTCCGCCTTGTGCATGCAGCAACTCATTGGCCAGCGGCAGACCCTTAAATAGAGCTTAGATCCGCGATAGATTAGTCCTTAACCTATCGGGTTGGGGAGATACCGTTTGAGTAAATAAAAAAAAAAAAAGACTCTTCGGTCCTTAACTTTTTTATTCTAGGTCAATACGATTCCTTTATTAAAAAAGTCCATTAAATAGTAATGAAAATTACTTTTGTGGGGTTTTATTTGTAATTTGTGAAGGGTTTTAAACTCCCACAAACTATTTATTTTTGAAAAATTCTTTCACTAGTGGTGATTAAGTAGACAAAGACCATTGCTGGAAATGATATCGTAGGAAAAAAAATTGCAGTACAAAGACCTTTTAAAAGAAAAAATAGTATCGAATAAAAAATGAAATAAGATAACATTAATGTTGATGATATTTGTATTGGTGATGATGACAATAGAAGAAATAACGATGATGATAAAGTATGGTTATACAATTAGAAATAATAGAGGTAGAAGTGATAATGACAAGAATGAAGAAGGTGATGGTAGTAGTGGTCATAATTGGTTATATTGTTAAAAAAACTTTGTGAAAATTTTATTACAAATAAAACTCTCACAAAACTAATTTTCATTACTATTTAACGAATTTTTTAATAAAAAATTATATTTATTCTAAAATGAAAAATTCATCCTTCCAACCTCATTATTATCTCGTGTAAATTTATCTATCTAAATATTATTATTAAACCACTCTAAAAATATTTTTTTTAAAAATAATATAGATATTTGATAGTTCGGAACTTATTACTATTTAATTTGTTTATTTTTTATTCAACAATAATTTTTGTTAATATATATTCACCACTTTTCCATGAAATCAGCCGTAAATTATATGGAAGTCCGGTTTTCTTTTCTTCTTTTTTTCCTTTTTTCTTTCGTTTTCTTTTCAAACTATATATACTAATAATGTCGTGGTATAATATATGTCATGAAAGAAAATGAATCATCTCGATATTCAAACAAAATTGGGCGGAATAAAAATGATTTGTCCTACTTAAAAAGATGTTACACTTTTTGAAGAAAAAAGGGTTAACTTTTGATTTTGATCGCAAATTCTGACTAACACATATGCTATTATTGACAACTTCTTTTGTCGTTATAATTTATAAATAACTGACAAATAACGTTGGGGAAAGACATTAAGATATGATTTATATAGCGATTATGTGGAGGGACACCTTAGCTTAAAATTACAATAATGTGACGATGATATAATAACACTAATATATATATAACACATGTATACGCTGAAGATCCCAGAAGCATGCTATTTTATTATAGCTATATGTGGCAATTTCTTGTTATTAAAAAATGGACACCTTGCACACCCTATCATTATCATTTATCAATATACATAAGAGGATAAAAAAAATCCTCTTTAATTTCAACAATCATGTCAACATCTTAGACTGGATAATAATGCATATATGCCGGTAGAAGAGAAGAAAAATCAGCTTCAATAATGTTTGAAAATATCATCTATCAATTTTTTACTTAAATTTTATTTTAATTTTTGTGTGTGATGATGCAACAATAATTGTTTTTCTAGTAAAAGTGTACCTTTAGCGTGAACAAACAAAAGTTTCTGGTGTTAAAAATACATGTATGTTCTAGACCTAATTTATCATTAATTCTAGTATAAGTGAAAATAAATTATTAAAAATATTGATAGTGTCTTTAATTAAAATTAAAAATAAATAATTATAATAGGAATAATAATAATGAAATTTAAGTTTTTGAAAAAGAAGTTCAAACCAATAATCTCAACATAAAAAACTGCATGCATTGTCACCAAATTATGTTATTTTTTAGACTATTATATATATTAATATACCCAAATCATTAATATCATAATTTTAATGATTCTATTATTAAGAATAATTTAAATTAAAAATATTAAAAACAATTTATATCTCATTATTACGATTTATATTATAATTATTTATTTTTTATTTTAATTAAAAATACTATTATAAATTATAAAAATTATTCTCTTATATTATAATAATAATAATAATAATAATAATAATAATAATTTATTAAACATATACACTTATCTCTAATACTTGATACGACTGGATTTTAAGTACAACTTTGATTATTATATATTCAATAAAGAAATGATAAGAAGCTTTTTTTTTTTTGTTATCCACGTATCCCTCAACCCGACAGGCTAATGATTATTCGTCGCGGATCGGAACTCTATTTTGGCCAATAAATTGCTGCATGCACAAGGCATGATTCAAATTTCCGATACTTACTTAAGTGGACGAGTGAGCTGGCCACTCGACCAACTCAAGTTGGTTAGAAATGATGAGAAGCTAAGAGTGTATAAGATTAATAGATTATCAAGTTAATTGACACTAGAATCGTAGCAAAAGGGGACATTATATTATATCAATTTACTACTAGTCTTAATTAGTTATAGTGACGTAACATAAGAACTAATGAGTTATGAGCATGGATTTGGATTGAAGGAAAACAATGAGACGGACATTATTAATGTTGCTTCCCACACATGCCGCAATCCTAGCTGTGGTTTCAACTTAAGTTTTTATTACCTTACTTCTTATTATATATTAAAATTTTCTTAAGAAGTAATAAGATTATTAGCAATTTAAAAAATTCATATTGAAAAGAGAGTTTAAAATAGTTTTAATGCATTTTCAATATATTTATTATATAAAAAAAACTTAGTGAAAAGCTTAAGGTTCTTCTTCGAATTTTTTTTTCCTATGTAAAACTTATAATTGAAGTGATGAAAGTAGTATTTTCGAATTTTAGTGTTATAATTTGGTTAGATAGTTCTTTCTCAACACATAGATGGAGATTTATATACTATGAAACACGAAGCACGGATACTTTGCTGAGTTATCGTGTCTGCGTGTCGGACACATTTTGGACACGACACTCACCGACACGCGTGTCTGCTGTGTCCAACCGTGACTTAATAAAAAATAAAAAATTCTTCTCCGGACACGTCTGGACACACCTAAATACCATCACATATATATCCGCGTGTCCTATTTTATTCTTAACATATATGCTTAAAATAAATTTAGATATAGTATATATTATTATTTATTAAAACAAAAATATTTTAAATACTTGATATAATTAAAATAAGACATTAAAATAATTAAAAATTTTAATTTATATTTTAATATTAATAAAATATCAAAATATCATTATAATTTATCTAAAAAATACTTTATATTTTTTATATATGCGTGTCCCCGTGTCATGTAAGATTTTAAAATTCGCGTGTCGGCGTGTCCCGTATCCGTATCAATGTTCGTGCATCATAGTTTATATAGACATTTATTTTTGTTGTATGTTCATGATATTTTTTACTTTAATAAGTCAATAATTAATTCGTTGTAGATTTGTTGGTCGATAAGTTGCTATATATATAAAATGGGATTCAAATTTTTGATGATTGCTTAAATAAACAAGTGAATTAACCACTCGACTAACCCAAATTAATTACTTAAATTAATTACTTGTATAGACATTTAGTAGTCAAGTTATATCACATCTTAATGATTGAAACCTTTTATGTCATTAAAGTCATAGGTTGCAAGTGCCAAGTTATATATAGATTGAATTAGAGATAAATACACAACTAAGGTGATGATTTATAACTCATCATGAATAATAAATCAGTTTTTATCTTGAATAATTTTAACAGTGTAGCCAATTTTTGTTAGTTGAGTAATTGGTTCATCTTAATTAAAATACTATATTATTTATTTAAATATAGTTAGTGAAATGTTAAAATATTATCTATAAATAACTATTGCATGAAACTTTCAATTCTAATTAACTTTGTGATTTAAATATAATACTAAATTATTTATTTTTAAATGTTTACTTAAGTCCAAATTTACCCTCAAGTTAAAAAAAAAAAAAAAACAGTCATTATCATTGTTTTTTTTTTATCATTATTTTGACTCTCTCATTGCAAAAAGTCTAGTTTCCCAATAAGAGAGGAGAACACACAAGCCAATATCATTGAATTATTACTCTGATATGCTTTATTTTCATAATCATCAATGAAGTAATCTGTTTATGAGTTCTATGGACACATTGAAGATCCAAGTGGCTACTTCTTTTGCCTTTAGATTTGATTAGCACTCTAATCTGATTTAATTTCCCACCTAATTATTTGTCCCACATAATTACCCGATTTCTTAATATAGTCATTTCAAAGACTTAGTGGGATAAAATTCCTTCATATTTATTTTATCATATAATTGTTCATGTTGTGGCCA
The DNA here is from genome assembly GCF_059453495.1 of Arachis ipaensis. Classification (NCBI taxonomy): domain Eukaryota; kingdom Viridiplantae; phylum Streptophyta; class Magnoliopsida; order Fabales; family Fabaceae; genus Arachis; species Arachis ipaensis. The sequence goes on along the minus strand of NC_142444.1, from coordinate 1,280,536 downwards.
AAATATTTAAAGCCATGGCTCAAAATAGAGTTGCAATTAACTTAGCCCAACTAGATCCAAGAGGATTTGTTTTGGTCATGTAAATTCAGTAAATGATGATGAAATAATCACTTTTTATAAATATTTCATTAAATCGAGTATGTTTTAATTTCAATTTTTATAAACCTACTTAAATTTTTTGTTGATTTAGACATTAAAGTGTCCTGTAAGTATTTTTAACTATCGTTTTTTAAATTGACTTAAGGCTTGTTTGGGTGAGCTTTTAAGAAAATATTCTTTTTAGTTATCTTTTTTTAAAAGATCTTATAGAAAAGTAAAAATAATTTTATGTTTGGGTATCTCATCCAAAAAGATCTTTTTATCTATCAATTATGTTTGGGTATAACAATATAAAAGTACTTTTTTGTTTATTTATTACATGAAAAATATCTTTTTTTAAGGAAAAAAGATTTTTTAAAAAAAGATGTAAATTACAGTTTCTCAAAAAATATTTTTTTTATTTTTCTAGTGTTTTTACTTTTACTACTAGAAATTTGTCAAACACGCTAAAAAATAAAAAAAAAATATTTTTTCATTGAAAAAAGATATTTTTTTTATCAAAATATTAGCACCCAAACAAATACTTAACAAATAAATTACAATTTTTTTTTGTATTTCAATTATCATTTAAATGAGGATATTTACACAATATGAGTTAACTTCTTATACAATAAAAAAAAAAAATTACTCATTATCTATAGAGAAAGATTCAGTAAGTAATTATCAGATAATCACCTTGTTTTATAAATAACCTATCAAATTCGAGTATTTTTCAATTTCAACTTTCATAAACATGCTTAACATGAAGTCATCTGAGACACCTTTATCCCATCTTTTTAATCTCATCACAAAAGTCTAATTACTTTGCAATTCATTTCAAGTACACTTTAAAATAGTAATATTAAAATATTATGGTATATTAATTGGGAAAACTTTTAAGTGTAGCGAAAATACTAGTGTTTCAGTTATTTTAACTGTTGATTTTAATTAATATATATTATAAAAAAATTTTAAATATACCAAAAATCGATGTTTCTGGTACACTTGAAACTCTTCCTATATTATATATATTTTTTATAATTCAAATCAACAGTTAAAACAACTGAAATATCGATATTTTTAGTACATTTGAAACTCTTCTTATTAATTGATTGATTTACATGACGAATTGAGGTAGTGGTTCAACTTTGCGAGCATAATGATCCAAGAATAAGCAACAATAATAATCACAACAATTATATCAGTTTGATGAGCCAGCAATTAACCATCAATGTATCTTATTGGCGTGAGGGATTGCCATAGCTAGAATTTTGTCCTTTTCTTTTCTTTATCCCTTTTTTTTATTTTCAATTTTTCAAAAATAAATAAATAAATAAATCATTAGCATATATTCATGCCTTTCACAAGGATAATACCCATATATGCTTTAATTTGTTTTGACACAAACCTAACAGGCTAAGTAAGTTTTCTATTTATGTTCAGTTTTTCAATTAAACAAAGAAAGACCATAATTATTAGTGTTTAATATTGTTATTAGTTGAAAATTACTACTGCAATAATTGCAATTAGTTTTCATATATCTATTGTCACATGCATAGTGATAGATGAGTTAGGTATGTAGGTATATATAGGTGGGGCTGTGAAAAAGATGTGATAAATTAAATTCACATATGCTTATGCAAGTTGCATGGCAAGGTGGGTTTGAAAACAGAAAAAATTGTTTATTAATAATGCACATTTTTTAATAAGCACCATAGATTTTATTTTATTTTTTAGAAATAAAGAAATAAAAGTTTAAATCTCATCTATCATTTTTGATAACATTTATTAAGAAAGCTTATTTTCCACGTCAGTTAGTTGTTCAATTCCGGCTAATTTTTTTTATATGAGATTGATACGTGAGTTATGCTGAATTATGGAGTATTAGGGAGATATACACAATTGTGACGGCAGGGAGATATACACGATTGTGACGGCTTTCAATTTTTTGCTTTAGTGAGAAGAAATCGGACCTAGGATTTTCTATCAGTACACAAATCGAACCCAAAATTTTCTGCTAGTACACAAATCGGACCCAGAGTTTACACAAATCGAACCGAAGGTTTTCTGCCAGTACACAAATCGGACCGAAGATTTTCTGTCAATAGTAAACACCATATACCTTCATAACTCTCCTATACACCAACCTCCCTCCATATTAAAATTAAAAAGTTCGTTCAATTCCATGGAACTTCTTTTTATTATAAATCTAAATTATGGAAAAAAAAAAAAGAGGTATTAATTCCTAAAACTCTAAATATATATTGTGCATGCTTAAAAAAATTAATTTTATTTTAAATTAACTATTAACATACATTCTCAATTATTATATTATATATTGATCCAATTTTGGCACTATTAAATTTTGATAGCCAGCATTCAAATTCCTTTAATTTTATTTTTCCCTATTTTGTTGTTATATATACTCAATTTCCTGAATTATAGGGATTTTTTTATAGCCTCATGTGACAAAGGTGAGTATGATCCTAGTCAGCTGATGGAACCTTTGAAATTCAATAAGGCCCCATTGGCCATTGATGCAACCCCCCTCTTTAGTCCTTATTTATGGATAAAATTGACATTTAATAATGTTTCCTCCACTCACAGTACACACACCAATGCCTACTTTGCACTTTTGATTTTATCTGCTAAATATGTATTAAAAAACATGGTGGAATAAGAATAGAGGGGGAAAATTAAATTAAAGCTAAAAATACAGTTAATCTATGTTGGGGAAAAAAATCGTTTGCACACCTGGGGTACAGAATTGTAAGAAGAACACAACAGAAATTGGTACTAAAAAATAATAAAAGAAACCAATGATGATGTTAGAGAAAATCAATGTCTTGGCTGTCTTGCAATTTACTCTCTACTTGACATTTTGGTCCACTATCCGGGCCTCAGTTATTTATCTTATTAGAATTAGTAGTTATTTTAAGATAAAAAAGTGCATTGGCCTTATTCAAGATAAATATACAAAGTCATATCATATCATTCATGACATTGAATGTTTTCATCTTTCTCCTACTTGCTATTTTTTTCCCTAGAGAGGACATGGATACCATACCTATAAATATATTATTAGTATGATATGTTACAAAATATGAAAGTACCAAATCCTAAAGGAAAAAGTTACAACATATATTAGTATGAATTATTGAAAACATTTCAAGTGCACCGATGAGTTATTTTAACCGTTGATTTCAATTAATATATATTATATATATTTTTTATAAGTCAGATCAACAATTAAAACAACTGGTGCACCGATACTTCTGGTGCACTTGAAATGTTTCCTGAATTATTATCCTTTATTGATGCACTCATGTTCATATCATCCATTCAAATATATAAATAATTTATGGACCCAAAAGTCTTAATTCACTTCTTCCATTTGTTGACAAAAAGACAGTATTATAAAAAAAATTATCAATTAAAATAATATCCATGTGGTGACACACCACCACATAAAATAATCTAATTGAGCACCAACCAACCAACATAAAAGTAATTTGATTGAATAACCAAATTTATGAAATTTAATCCTGGCCTTCCAATTACATATAGAGTCAACTGATCTATTTGACAATTTGCTTTTCACTACCCTCCAAATGATCACTTCTACTTGCTTCATGTGTCCCAACCTAAAGACTAAAGTAATAATAATCAAAATGCAAAAACCCTTATTTGCCCATTGTGTACGAATCATCTATATCCATATTGTTGTAGAGGATAAGAAGCAGATTCAAATATTTCTTTGAATTCAATTTTGATGAGCTGTAAATATTTTTCTATATGTTTAAACTATCTTGTCAATGTAGTCTTTTGCTTATAAAATTACCTTTTACCTTCTATTGGATTTTTTAGATGTTTAAGGAAATAACATTGAATTCCACAATTTACAAATTATAATGTTACATATTCTTTGCATCATCTTCAACTATTATTAGCTACTAAACCTTATTATATAGATATTGTAGATCATTGAATCCATTTTCTACATCAAATTAGATCAGAAATTTGAAATTTCGGAACAATAAAACCACTAAATGAAGAACAAAGCTATATGTTGGGGATGACTTTTCAGTATTAACTTCAAACATCATCAGAAACTAAACTCAAATTTTTTACACAAATGAAATGAAATCCTGTAACTTAAATCAAAATACAGCATTATTTTTTTCCTAGTATCTTCCTTTTCTTTTACTTAATATGCAAATCAAACTATATTATTATAGCTGCAACAAACTGTAAAAGGAAGAAGAACATAGGCAAAATAATCCCAAAGGCATGACTAGTATTATTAGTTGTTACCATCTCCCTGCCAACTCCAAACAATGTCATTCAATGAAGGCCTAACTTCTTCCTCACAGAATTTGATATACTCCAAGGTATCCCCAGAAGACTTCGAGAACTCCACCACCGCCACCTCCGGCGCCACCTCGAACACTTCCACCGTCATGGCCAGCCTCCCTTTCCTCCCTTCCCTCTCCCCTTCCATCCTCACAACAAACTCCTTCTTCTTCTTCCCTGCCACTCTGAAATTCAATTTCTTCGCCATAGCCTCTAGCTTCCCCACCACTGCTTGAGCCGAAAGCTTCGATATAAACACTGAAGGTGACCTCTTCCTTGTCTCAAACAAACTCCTCAGATCAAAACCGTGCGACAGCGAGGAAATTATCTCGAAAGCATTGTAAAACGGCCGCGCAGGCTTAGCAGAACTACTCTGCTTCAAATCATCCTTGTTAAACTCTTGATTGTTATTATTATCACTATCATCCTCATCGAAGTCATCCACATTGTCCTCGATGGCAGACTCCTTAAAGGAGAATGCAATCGGGCGCATGAAGCCGATTTGGAACCAAGGATCCTTCATGATATCTGCAATTGAGAACCTCTTTTCAGGATCAGCTACAAGGAGGTTTGAGATCAAGTTCTTTGCTCCTTCCGGAACCCAATCAGGGAATTCATATTGAGCCTTGAAGGCTTTTCTGTAGATTCTCATCACGTTTTCGCCTTGGAAGGGTAGATAGCCACAAACCAGAGCATAAAGAATCACTCCACAAGACCATATATCTGCTTTGGATCCATCATACCCTTTCTTCTTCAACACTTCTGGTGCCACATATGCAGGTGTTCCACACGGTGTTATCAGCATACCATCTGCACCATGTTTTGCACAACAATTAGTATCAAGTAATTCCACTAACAAATATTCTAAACAGTTGAGTTCATGCATTTTGTTATGTTGATTTTTCGCGTGGATACCAAAATTGGAAGACTCATCCAACAAATATGGTATACTATAAGAGGAATGATAGGGAGACAGCAACTTTTGTGATTTGTAGCCATCAAATGATCATTAATGATAATTTTAATGGTGTGAGATTGGGGTGAAATTTCTCTGCTGCTTACATGCTCGCCAGAATTTAATAAAGTTAATGGCTCCAAGACTTTTCCATACTATACAACCATAGTAAAATTATGACCTAATTTTATAATCAATAAAAGAAATTATGTCCTAATTATAGTCAATTTTGTGATTCAATCATAGCCTAATATAGCCAAACCAGTAGCAACAAATTAAGACTTTCAATAATTGAAAAAAAATAATAATTAAAAAAGTGTGACGAACCTGCACGGCGTTGTTCCGGCAAAGCAGAGAGGCCAAAATCGGAGACCTTAAGCTCTTCATTCTCATCAAGAAGCAGATTCTCCGGCTTGAGATCTCTGTGAGTGACGCCGCGGCTATGGCAGAAATCAACGGCCGAGATCAACTGCTGAAAATACTTTCTAGCTACATCTTCCTTGAGCTTCCCTTTCTCCACTTTCTTGAACAATTCCCCTCCCTTAACATACTCCATAACCAAGAATATCTTCCCCTTCGTGGCCATGACTTCCTTCAGCTCCACTATGTTCGGATGCCTCACCAGCCTCATAACCGAAACCTCTCTCTTAATCTGCTCTATCAGCCTCTCCTTCTTCAGCTTATCCTTCTTTATCACCTTAATCGCCACACTTTCATTCGTCGCTAGGTTCCTACCGTAGTATACCTTCGCAAAATTCCCCTGACCTAACACGCGTCCCATCTCGTACTTCTCGAATATCACCGTCCTAGCGCTGTTCGACAACTTGATCTCCATCTCGTTTTTCAGATCCATGGGAGGAAGATTCCAGAGAGAGAAAAGGAAAAGAAAGAAAGTTAGTAAGATTAGTGGTTGTGAAGGCTAATTGTATGGCCAAGAGAGGAGGGAGAATGTGGAGTGGTGAAGATTGGAGAGGTTCATTCCTTTGAGGAATATAGTGTCCGAGGGACACACAACGTTTCGGAGAAAGGATTCAGAAGGGTTGAAGATCTTCATGGTGCATAGGTGATACACCAGATTGGAACTCCGGTGTGTATTTTATAAGAGAGAAAGAAGAAAAGAAGAGAAAAAATAAGGGTGTGGTTTTTGGGTTAGGTTGAGTGAAAGTTGAAGAAGTTTGTGTTGTGATGGAATTTATTAATGGAGTGAGGGGGAATATATTGAGATTGGGATTGGGATTGGGATTGGGCTTTGTGTGTTTCTCTAGAACGGTTTGGAGGACGCGGTTTTGATTTCAGAGTGGATTTTGGAATTTGGAAGAAAAAGGTAAGGACCTGTGGTTGCTGATAAACGCTGACTAGACTCTACCCAGGATATTCTATAAAAATTAAAAAGTATTATTAATTTATTATTTTACTAGTATGATTCGTGTTTTTTTTTATTTAAAATGTGCTTCTAAAGATATTAGTTTTTTTTTTTTATGATTAAAGGATTTGTTTGGATGAGTTTTTAAGAAAATATTTTTTTTTAAGTTATCTTTTTTTTTAAAGATCTTATAAAAAATAAAAATAATTTTATGTTTAAGTATTTTATACAAAAAGATTTTTTTAATTATCAATTATATTTAGATATAACAATATAAAAATATTTTTTGTTTATTTATTACATGAAAAATATCTTTTTTTTAAGGAAATTTTTTTTAAAAAAAAGATGTAAATTACAGCTTCTCAAAAAATATGTTTTTTTTATTTTCTAGTGCTTTTACTTTTACTACTGAAAATTTGTCAAACACGCTAAAATAAAAAAAAGATATTTTTTCATTGAAAAAAGATCTTTTTTTATCAAAATAATGACACCAAACAAACACAAAAAAATCAATTAAAAAACACCAGCTATTCAACCTAATTAATGTTTTGAATATATTTTAAATAATTTAATTTTGATACACGATTAGTTTAAAACTAATTTACACATACATTTAATCACATAAGGTTATATTGACAAAAATAAATATCTTTTATATTAATCGTTTGAATGTTTATCTAAAAAATGGTTGTGATTGCACGAGTTTTACATTGTCGATGCATCAAAATTAAACTCATATTTTAAATACAAAATAAAAATCAAATACATATATATATAAGTATATAATGATTAATTTAGTAAGTATATATATATATATATCTTTTAAAATAATATTAGTTAAAATATATTTTTTGATATATTTGATTTGTTATTAAAATGTAAAATTTGGATCTATTCAATATTAAGAATATTTAAAATTTATTTTCTTATTGCAAATTTATCTTATTGTTTTTTTAATTATAATTATAATAATCTTAAAGATATTTGTTGAGAAAAAAATGCTAATATTTAAATTACAAAAATACATCATATTTATTGAGTCTCTAGTATTATATATTTAATTAATTGTATGCTGTTTAAAAGGTTTTAATCATTTAAGTTTTTGTTTATGAAATATATATTTAATTAATTATATTGTAATATATTAGTGATGTTTCTTCACAAAAGGGAAACTATTAAAAGGTGGACCAATTATTATGAAAACAAAAGTAGGTGGGAGAAAAATCAGAAATATCTAGAAAAGCCAAAAATGAGAAAATATAGTTGAACAAGATTTGAAACAGGTGGAGATGACGTGGAACAAAAGCCACTTATCATCATTGTTTGTTTGGTTTTGGAGTGCGGCTATCTTATTTGTACTACCATTGTTCTTGCCGTCTAGGTTATGGTATACCTTTTGCAATTGCATTCCTATTTTTTTTCTTTCACACCTAGTCATTATCCTTATTATTATATTAATATTATATAGTCAAAAAATATTATTATTTTTTATTAATATTTAATTAATAATAATTTATATTTATATTTATAAAAATTTTACACACAAAAATATATAATTTATATTTATATTTTTTAAAATAATTTAATATTTATATTAGTCAAATAATAATAATAAAAAATACTAAAAAATTAATAATTTTTAAAAAAATTTCTATTTATTTATTATTATATAAGCTTGAATTATTAGTATTTTCCAACTTCTTCTTATTTTTATTTGTGTAAAGAATTTATTTAACTTGAGATTTGTTATTTGGATTCAATTTATATATATTGCCATATTTAATTGTACATTATATACATTTTCATGTTAAAAAATAAATTTAAAATTTATTATTTGAATTTGCATCTAAGAAGTAACTGAATCATTTGTATATAATTAATACATCAAAATTTAATTCTTATTTTTTATTGAATTCGATTGACTCAAAATGAAATTTCAACTCAATATTTCGAAGTAGATATCATTTTTATACATTATTAATATTTAATATTAAACTACTCTTCCATCTTAGTCCATGACAACAATAAAAAAATATCGTGATCCACAAATTCAACCCAATAGAATATATAAATTCAATTACAATTTTAGTCTTTATTATCTTATCTTATCTTATCTTTTCTTTATCTTATCTTTAATTATTCTTATCTTATCTTTATTTGCTTTTATCTTTCATAGAATAATGCTCTATATATATTTAATTTTATTCTCATAATTTACAATTCAATTCAATCAATCAAAAAATACAAAGTATAATATTTTTTTTCTCTTCTTTTCTTATTCTTTCACAATTTTTTTATTTAAAAAAATAATAAATTATTGTTTAACATATCTTTCATCATGGATAATTTTTAAGAAAATATATTTTGTTATCCATATCATATATAGAAATTGGAAGTAGTAGTGATTTAGTACACAAACTTTTATTGAATTAATACATACATTAATTATAATTGAAGATCTTGTAGATAGTTTAACTAAAGTATGATTATGAGTAGGGTGAAAAAAGGTCAGGCGATCTGTCAGGAGTCTATAGTTTAGTATGGTCTAATCTGACTTGACTTGTTATAAAATAGGTACAGATTCAGACTCTTTTAAAAGTTTTAATATGTTAATAGGTCAGGTCCAAGCTTATTAATTAGTTTTATTGGCCTATCTGGACCTATTAAAATATAATTAAATATATAAATAATTTTTTATTATTAACAAAATTATGAAATATTTTAAATTTATTATATTTTATTATAAATATTTTTGTATATTTTAAATACTTTAAATAATTAAAAATTCTTATAAATATTAAATATGACATATTACATATAAATATTTTTATTTTTTATAAAAAATATTATCAGACATTTTAACATACTTCGGGTCAAGTCAAGCTGAATAACAAGCCAGACCTAATACTTTATATATAATCTATAACAGATTGCAAGTCAGGCTCAGACTAATTAATTACATGACAGATCAGATCTGTTAAGAACAAAGTCTAGTTTGGCCTAGCTGTTTCTACTCCTAACTGGCCTAGCTGTTTTTACCCCTAACTATGAATAAATATTCTTTTTATTCTTCAATTTCTAAGTGCAGGTTAAAATTCTAAAAGCTGAATCAGTAATTAAAATAGCAGAACTAAAATTTTAAATATTTACGAATTTAATTGAGATTTAATTAAAATTAAATTGTATATAATAAATTAATTAATTATTAAAAATTAAATAAATCTGACTAATTTTTTAGTTTTTTTAATCGATTTCTATCTTAAATTGTCAGTTTGGTTCTTAACAAATAACATAGGTTAATAAAACTTGATTAAAATGTGGCCGCATAAGTAACAAGACATATATACATTATTAACTAATTCTAACAAATGATTAAAAATTAAAATAGTTCACTTAATAATAATGATTAGTGGAGGTAGGGGACTAGGGGCTCTCAACAATGTCCCATGCTATCCAAAATGAATAAAAGTAAGTGGGAGTGGGACTGGTGCTGACGTGCTCTTGAGTCGATTACAGCTAATAATACTCATGAAACCTCCAAAATTAATAATAAAAACAATAAAAAAGAATCCATGCATGGTTGTGGCTCAGATTTGGAAGAGAATCTTATTAGCCTAGTTGATGTCTCAATTCCATTGACAATGTCCACATTAACATGGGTGCATATAGCTGCGTTTGTTTACAGAGACAGGACACTAAGATAAGGACATTGAGATACAAAATAATATTTGGCAGAAAAGACATGGACAGAGACAATGTGTCCAGAGACACTGAATTAGTGTATTTTGTGTCCATCCTGACAGGAAGGACACGGAGACACTAACAAGAGACACAATTTATTTTTTATTTTTTTCTTTCACTAATTTTGTTAATTTTTTATAATTATATTTTTTATTGTTATATTTTTATCTCAAATTTTTTGAATGAAAAAAATGAGAATAAATTGAATTTTTATAATTTGTTCTGGTTTATCACCAAACACAATATAAAAACACAAAATTTTGTATCTCTGTCCATCAATGTCTTGTCCTATCTTATTCTCAATGTCTTATCCTGTTCTGTTTTTAAAAACAAACACAGCCATAGTGACCGGTAGTTTAGATTGTCCCTTTAATATATTAATTAATTTAATTTTTAGTCTATAATATATGTATGAGTGGTAGATAAGAGATGTATAGCCATGTAGGTCTGGTTTGAATGGGTGTTGAGGATTGGAATCAATCTATCACTTGTGATCTGATTCAGCCTCTCACTTATTATATATTATGACTCCATGTTTTCATGCTTTTAAATCTTAACTTCCCGAAATTGAATAGCTATTATATACGCCATTCAATAATGCCAACCAACATATAAACATGCATGATACATGAATCTAATATATAATTTGTACTTAATACTTAATTTGTTTTGTAACGAAAATTATTGTAAATTTCTTAAATAAAAGGAATAGCCATAATATTACATTAATGCACTAAATTAAATTTTTAGTTACATTTTGTCTTGTTTTATTTTATGTAAGGGAAATTATAATGTACAGATCCCTAATCTTTAAAGATTTACAGATTTTGGATGGGAAGAAGGCAACGACAACACGTGTCCATGAGCCATGCAAGTGGGTGCAGCATGAAATTGTGTGGAGAATGATTTGTGCCCACCACAGAGCCGAGCTTCCTACGTTGAGGCAGGGGAAGGCTCGTTTGGTTTTAAATTTTTCGGTTGCGCTACGTTACCAACAGCATATCTGCCAATTTCTGTCAACTCTTATTTATATTTGTGTTTTATGGAAGTGTGTTCATGGATGTGTCTAATAAAAATGTCTTTTTTATAGCTGTATTTAATAGAAGTGTCTTTATAGATATATTTTTTGGATGTGTCTCTTTATATATGTATTTAAAATATATTAATTATTAGACACATCCACGAACACACTTCCATGAAACACAATTATAAATAAGAGTTGGCAGAAGTTGGCAGATAATATGTTGGTACCCTATACTTTTCCTAAATTTTTTTTTTGACAAGCTTCATATAAGTGGACCAATGCAAGCATTTGCAATGAATAGGTCTGGAGACAAAAAAAAAATGATCAAATGATGTTATACGAAGAACATATAATTGAAGGGTTTCTGACCCAAATAAAAAAAAAAATATATATATATATATAGGATAAAAAAATTATTAATTTAATATAATAAATATGAGTTAAACAATATTTAATATGTGTTCGGCACTGTTATATTAAAAATAGATGTATGACATAGTCAATTTTGCTAAAAAATTGTAATGAAAAATTCTTTTAAAGGTAATATACTTTAGATTTTAGAATTTAGAGTGTAGGGTTTAGATTTTGAAGCAAAAAGTTAATTTAATATTTAGATTTTGAGAGTTTAGGATTTAGAAACAAAAGTTAATTTAATATTTAGTTTAATTATTCTGTAGGTCCCTATAATTTCACTGAATTTTCAATTAGGTCTCTATACTTTTTTTTCTTTTCAATTGGGTCTCTATACATTATTTTTTTTCAATTTAGTCCTTGTTAACGTTAAACGTTAAAAAAATGTTAGTGAATTGTGAAATTACTTGTATACCCCTAGGGACCTAATTGAAAAGAAAAAAAAATATAGGGACCTAATTGAAAATTTAAAAAAATTATAAATATTCAATAAAAGATATTCCTATAATCCCTATTTAATGATTCTACGACATAAAAAATATTTCTATAATCCCTTTTATTTTATCACTATCATTTTTTTCTTATTTATATACAAATTGTACCAAAAATACCGTCTCTTTCTTTTTTTTACTTTCAAAATACCTTATCTTAAGAATATAAAAAAAATAATGGTTAAAATGAAACAGAGAAATAGTAGTAATAAGTATAATATAAAATTCAATTTTCATCACTCAAGTATTTATTATGACCAACATAATGAAAGAACTTGCATATGGCATATGGTAACAAGAATCATTGATAGAATAATAAGTAAAATTGTTTACAAAAATTGAATTCTATATAATTCCTCAAACAAGAGAACCAATTTGGCTGACAAAAACTCAAAAACAAGTATATTGAAGAAATGAATTTTTCTTATGGTAATAAGTACCATCAGAAAGAAATCCCTAGAGGCTGCTTACTCTAGCATAAACAGATATTCCATCTCCGTTGGATATGATCTTTGCCATTGTAACTGATGCCAAGTGACGCACAGGCCGTCGACAACCAAAAGTGAACAGGGAATACAATGCATCCTCACACTGTCTTTGCCACAACAAAATATTTTCCTAGGAGAAAGAACCACAGCTTAAGTGATTTTTGTTACGGCATCGAAGCTCCAAGATTTGTCGCTAATACTTCCAACCTTGATTCATCTTTGTTCCGTCGACTGTTGCTGGTAGTGGATGAATGGCCTTCTTCTAGTGGCGACGAGCATGGGAGGGACGCCGAGCAGAGGAGATGCCGCAAGAGGGGACCTTACGGTGGATCCAGCGAGAGCTTAAGAAGTTAGGGCTACTGGGTTAGGACGGGGTGAGTGTGGGACAAAATAATAAGGGGTTTTTTGGGAATTTTTAAGATATGATGGTATCTTTGATTAGTTTTTTTTTAAATATGAGAATATTCGTTTATTTAACAGAATATTCCGTTATTTTAAACGTTTTTGTTACGGTAGGGACTAAATTGAAAAAAAATTATATGGTATAGGGACTCAATTAAAAAGAAAAAAAGTATAGGAACTTAATTGAAAATTTGGTGAAACTATAGGGACCTGCAGAGTAATTAAACCTTAATATTTTTATGTATTACTTTTTGCACCGTAATATAAATTTGTCGGTGTCCATCATCAGTTTGCGGTATAATTATTGAATGCAAAACTTTTAGTCAAGTGTGCATTGTTACGGTGACTTATTTTTTCTTTCTAAGTATTAATGTTAATTAAAAGGAGGGAAAAGAAAAAGTGAGCTTGGTTAGTATGGATGTGGCTATGCCTCTGATGTGAAAATAAAATTGTTGACACATAGAATGTAAAATAAGAAAACAGTCGGTCTTCAATGTATTCTAAGTGGAGGTGATGAAATAGTGGAAGAAGTAATGATGAGACAAAATGAAGATGAGATTCATGATTAACGCAAACGAGTTGTTAATTCATTGTGGTGAAAATAAAATGTCACATCAAATCGCAAATAGGAGAGCGTAAACACTCAACCGTAAACTTAAGCCCATAAACTTCAACCATGAGCCCTAAACCCCAAACAGGAAAAACCGAAAGAACGGAACTCGTATCCCTAATCCATGAAACACGATTTGTATACCCGTGAGAGACGAAATGATGTATACAAATTTCTAGAAGACGAATCCTAAACCGTAAAAAGTCAATTAATTTGTTTATTTCTTTTGGAGACAGTACACGGCAAGACTAATTCTGCTAGCTGAACCCCACATGCGCAACCCGAAACTCCTTACCGCAAAAATGGTGAACCATCGGCGGGGAGCCCAAGAACCAAATTCTATGAACACCATATCCGAAATCGTAAATTGCAGTTGATTTGTCTATCTTGTTTGGTGAAATAACACCATAACACTGTATGCTGGACATAAACCCTAAGCCATGTAGGATGAGATGTGAATCTTGAATTTGAATATGTAAATCGAATTTCGTATTCCGAAGTCTGTTAGCTTTAAACCATGATCCGATAAACCGGTCAATAGAGTGGGTTAAATCTTAGTTAAAAGAACCGAACAAAAAAAAAATATTGATTCACTACTTATTTGATTTAACCAATAAGTTATTGATTGAACCGATAAAATCGGTTTTACGTGGACAAATATAATCAATTTTTAAATTATTTGACTAGTATATCTATTAAAAAGAACTTAATAATCTAAAACAATAAAAAAGTTATTGAAATTTTATTTATTTTCTGTTTTATATTTTAAAAAATATAGGAGAATTTTATTGTCAATTCAATAAAGCATTTTCATTTTAAGAAAATGATCTTTTAAAGTAAAAACATAAGATCTCAATCATTATTGAATTTATAATTTTCATAAGGTGCGAGTTTGTTATTTTGATTTAAAATTATATTAGAACCTTATTTTCTCATTTTACCAAATTTTTCTCTTTAAAAAAGTATAATATTTCTTTTCATATATGTTACTAAATAATCATTTAAAAAATTATTCATCTTTTATACAATTACAAAATTGACTCTTTATTTTAATATTCTTAGCAAAGAATACTTTTAAGTTTTAATTATGGTTGTTATTCATACTCTGTCCTAATGCAATGGCCAGATCCAATTAAGCCAACAAGGTCCAATCCAAAATCCACCTGACCTCTTGAAGAGGTCGGATTCGACACATGCTGGCAGATTCAAATAAATAACTGCCCCAACAAATCTCTCACCCATTTCTGGAAGAGATATCTCAACAACCCTAAGATAAAGGGACGGTTATCCACCATCAGAAGTGGAACTATTTCAACGGTGGTTATTAGTCCATCACTTATAAATACATTGATGCACTCAGGTAAACCTAAGTTCCAATACTTTTAAACCTGCTTAATCCCTTGCTAACTTAGGCATCAGAGTGTCATTGCAGGTGCCACCCCCTATTCTCCAACACACATACCAATTAACTCGGACGACGGCCCCCAAGCGTAAACTAAGTCGAAGATCGCCTACCATAAGCTTTTGGGACCTCTAATTTAGCTCAATCCACTTATTTCAGATTTTGCCATGGAATAGTTGTCAAAATCGAAGCTAACTCCAAAAAAAGAATTAACTTATAAACATATTTTTTTTAATCTCAAAAAATTAAAAAGACCACAAATTCAATTTAAGTTTGATTATTCATATTTTGATTGCACATTTAGTTATCAAGTTGATTATTAGGTGTCAAACATTGAATTAAAAAAAATAAAATTAAAATAATCAGATTACCTTTTCATTATCAAATATTAAAAATAAAATAAATTAAAATAAAATTGACTTTTAATAAATATAAACAACAACAAATGTATTTGGTAAAATAATTTTTAAAATTTAAAAATACTATAATAAACGTTAATATAAAAATTAAATTTAGATATTAATTAATGTATGAGATTATATTAAACTTTTTTAATTTTGGCAATAAGAACAAGCTAACTTTAAAAGTTTTATCTTAAGTGCTTTCAAAAGCACTCATAATTTTAAAAATTGCAAGTATTAGTATATGAGCTTCTTAATTTACTAGATGCACAACGAGATACTTGTGCTTTTAAAAAATACAAACATCTTTTTAAAAAATTTTACCAAATCAAATCCTAGTTAGAAAATGCTATTTGTACACTAAAATTAGCTACAAATGTATTTGTGTATAAATACATGTGTGGTTTAATTTATTTTTAATATGTATTTATATTTTAACATGTATTTTATACTGGTGACTGACTTTGGTGGCTGATTTTATTGTACACGTAACATAATCCATCTTAGTTATAATCCAATCCTTTTATATTGAAGATATATAGTCCAAAGAAAATTTAAAAAGATGAGACATTTTCGGTATATCTTGCAACCCAATTCCATGTTTTGTTATTTCTCTATGTGAAGAAATTTTTTTATAATAAAATTAATTAATTAATTAATTAATCTCTAAAATAAATTAAATTAACTTTATTTATGAATATATACATATTTGTTTGGAACTGTTTTATTTAATTCTTGTTTGATATTCGACTACAGATGTTGATCAAATTTATATCAAAAGATTTTAATTCAGAGAGTAGATATAACTTTTCTATAGAAATGAGTTCGAATTGAGACTTATTAATTTTGTTTCTCTTTTTGTATGAATATGTTGACGAATTTAAGATATAAAAGACTATTTTATGTTATTTTGCATATAGTAATTTGAAATAATTATTTGTAATATAGTAATTAATAATTATTATTTTGATATTGTTATTATATTTATCAAGATAATATTCGATGTAAGATGCAAATTAAAAAGATGGAATATATTGTTTCTGAAAAATAATTATTTTTTAAAATTTAATTAAAAAAATCCCAATTATTCTAATTTATTATTTGATTGTTACATGATATATCATCTAATTTTTTTTAAATTGATATTTTATCTTTAATAATGTTATGTGATCAAGTCATTTTAACAATTAAGTATTAATTTGTTTGAAGCAAAATTATCAAAAATAATTTATAATATTATTTGTGTATGCTCATCCCCTAATTAAAATAAAATAAATTCAGTTAATGTTAAATTAGCTTTATCTTTGTCATTTTTTTAAGTTGGAATGTTCGAACAAATTTAAAGAAACGTCTTAACTATTATTTTAAAATATTATTCTTAATTTATATGTACAATTATTTAGTTCTTAAAAATTCAAAATATTATAAAGGAAACTTTAATAATAAATTTCATCTAATAAAAAGAACACTCTGTTTTTGATCATCCCACCTTTGTCAATGTTCTTCTGCCAACCATGCTAGTTGTGCTTTTCTCCCGGACATTCATTTTTTCCTTTTATTATCTATGAGCCATATAATAAAAGATCAAACATCACATGACCCAACAACCAATCAGGCCCAAATCTCCAAGCTGGCACTGACGAAAAGCAAAACAATGAAAATCTCGTTCGGCTCAGCTGATCCCATAAGCGCCCATATATTGCTGACATTCTGCTTCATCATACAAAAGGAAAACAACAGGTGTTAAAAGGAGATACATTGAAAAGGAATATCTGTACATCTGTATAAATTTAGATCTTTACACTAGAGTGACTCTTTATGTAATCGTTACAAGGAGTACAATTTAAAATTCAATCATGTGTACATAAAAAATAAGGGATAAGTACTTTTTTCGTCCCCAACGTCTGGGGTCGAAATCAAAATCGTCTCCGACATTTTTTTGTTATTAAAATCATTTTCAACGTTATAAAACGTTATAAAATCATCCTTTTCTGCTTTAATTTTTTTTTTACCATATTATCCTTCATTATTAATAAAAATAATTAAAATTAAAAATAATATTAAACCACCCCTCCCCTCCCCTCCCTCCGTAACTCACCCTCTCACCCCACTCCCTCACTCACCCCCACTCCCTCACCCCTCACCCCACACCCCATTCCTAACTCCCGACGCTCGTACCTTCCTTACCCCCTCACCCCACTCCCTCACCCCCTCATCCCACTCCCGTCACCCCCATCACCTTTCTCATGCCCCTCTCTTCAAAATTCCAACCCCAATTTCAACTTCAATTTTTCTTCTCACTACCGTCGCTGCTCTA